>NC_139537.1:59061702-60261702 GCF_965153285.1 Podarcis tiliguerta | reverse complement strand
CAGTAAATAAAGAAGGGGTTTGCTCACATGCCATTGTACATTCATTCATTTATAATATGTATATACTGCTTACTGTCCAAACAATAAATGGCCAGCTTTTTCTTATTTCTAACAAGATGGTGCAAGATAAAAGGAAATGTCTTTGCTATGTATTTCATTTCTGCTTATTTTCATCAGTAACCTCTTAGAAGAAGTCACTCTGTGATTGACTTGGACATTAAAAAGTCTGCCAGAAGACTTGATATACCCTTTGTTAAAAGGGTGGAGCTGTCAAATATTCTGCTCGCAGTCTTTCTGTTCTGCTACATAGAGACTGAGGTGGTTGAACTGCCAAAGGCTAGACTTTCAGTCCTTGGTCATTCACGATCCACAATTTATTTTTTATTGTGTTATAATTTCATCATGTTATGCATCTCATTACGACCACGTTGTTGTTGTTTAGTCATGTCCGACTCTTCATGACCCCATGGACCAGAGCACGCCACTAATTACGATCACTAATAACCACCAATAAACAAATGTAGCTATAATACATTGTCCAGTCACTCACTCACAAACAAACAAACAAACAAACAAACAAACAAACATGTAACCAATTACATGTTCAGAAATAGCATTTATTTATCTATCTATCTATCTATCTATCTATCTAACCAACCAACCAACCAACCAACCAACCAACCAACCAACCAACCAGCATTTAATTATATCTTGATATCATTGACACTTCTCTTGTCACTGACATTAAATCTACTATATATCAGCATCCAAAGGCTCTGCATTAGCAGTGTTCACATAGGATGGTATTTGGCTCAAATTAGCAGCCAAAATGACATATTAGACACACAGTCAGTTTTTTGACAATAACTGGCAACTGACATGCTGTACATGTCAACATTCAACTGTATCTGATAGGCAGTATTCAATTTTTTTTGACATAACATGACCTTAGGCTTTCAGTTGACAATCCTTATTTGACAATATTTGACAAGTGACATGCAGCAGCAGCACTTAAAAGTATATGACATGCAGCAGTCAACACCTGAGTATTCGTGAACTTATTTATTTATTTTAGAAGCATTTATGAACCAAACTCTCTAAGCAGAATACAATATTAAAAACCCAAACAGCATTATTAATAGAAAAATACAGCCCAAAACCAGTATAAAAGCAGTATAAAAACATGCAAAGTATATAAAAAGGTAAAGGTACCCCTGCCCTTACGGGCCAGTCTTGACAGACTCTAGGGTTGTGCGCCCATTTCACTCAAGAGGCCGGGGGCCAGCGCTGTCCGGAGACACTTCCGGGTCACGTGGCCACCGTGACATTGCTGCTCTGGCGAGCCAGAGCCGCACACGGAAACGCCGTTTACCTTCCCGCTAGTAAGCGGTCCCTATTTATCTACTTGCACCCGGGAGTGCTTTTGAACTGCTAGGTTGGCAGGCGCTGGGACCGAATGACGGGAGCGCACCCCGCTGCGGGAATTCGAACCGCCAACCTTTCGATCGGCAAGCCCTAGGCACTGAGGCTTTTACCCACAGCGCCACCCGCGTCCCTGCAGCAAAGTATATAAAACCAACTAAAAAGGGTTCAGTCTTATGGGTGTGGGAAAACCTGGGCAAAAGGGTAAGCCTTTACAAGATGTCTGAAGCAAATGTCGATTGCTGCTTTACATATGACAGAGGAAAGAGAAACAGGTAGTATAGGGATCACAGCAGAAAATCCTCATTTTTGGGTCACCACCCTATGATATTCTGTAGGGTGTAGTGCTACAAGTAGAATTTCCCCAGATGATAAAAGTGAGCTTATAGGTCTGTACAGCGACAGGTTTTTCAGGTATCCTTTTCTTGAGTTGCTCGGGTCTCTCTTTGTTAACAAGAGCTTGGATATGGCTCAGTAGCTGATCAGTACAGTTACCTGGACATTTGTGCAGCATGTGTCCACCCAAATGCTCCACTCAACATCCTGTCCACAACATTCTGCACCAGCTACAGCTTCAGGACCAAATCCAAGGGAAGCCCCACATAGAATGCATTACAGTAGACCAATTATTAGGTTACCAACACATAAATCACAGTGACTAATCTATGCCTGTCCAGGAAAGAGTATAGCTAGTATATCACCCTAAACTGATAATAGACATTCTTTATCACAGAGGTCACTGCAGCATCCAATGACAAAGATGGACCTAGAAGCATCCCCAAGCTATGCACCTGCTCTTTCAGAAAGAGTGCCACCCTTTTCAGCACTGGTGAACTCCCTAACTCCTGGACCTGGGAACCATGCTCACAAAGTCCCCATCTTATCAGTATTCAGTCTCAGTTTGTTGGCTTCATCCAGCCTACCACTGCATCCAGGCACTGGTTTAAAGCTGTCACAGGCTCTCCTGGTTCAGAAAGAAAGCTGGAAGTCAGAATACTGATGGCATCGTGTCTCAAATCTCCTAATGACCATTCCCAGTAGCTTAATATAGATATTGTACTAGTCAGATTTCAGGATAAGATAATGTCCTATGGCACCCTACAGCACAACTGTGGACACATAAACCCCCAACTCTATTCTCCGAACCTGACTCTGTAGGTCAGAGTAGAACCACTGCAACACTGTGCCACCAATTCCCAACTCACAGAGATGATCAAGGAGGATATTATGATAAATGATACTGAAAGTTTCTGAGAGATCAAGCAGGAGCAACAAGGTCACAATCCCCCCATGGCTCCCCCATACATCATAATGGCAAATACTGATTCTGCCCCCAAACCAACCCTGAACCCGGATGAAAATGAGTCATGATGTGTGTCTGCAGCTGGACTGCCATGACCCTCTCATGCACCTTACCCACAAAAGGTTATTTGTGACCAGACAGTATCTGTCAAGTACCTCAGGGTTCAGAGTGGGCTTCTTTAAAAGCAGCTACACCACTGGCTCCTTTAAGGTGCCAGACACACGCCTACACACACACACACACACACACAGAGAGAGAGAGAGAGAGAGAGAGAGAGAGATGGATTAGAAGAAGAGAAGAGTTTGGATTTGATATCCCACTTTATCACTACCCCAAGGAGTCTCAAAGAGACTAACAATCTCCTTTTCCCTTCTTCCCCCACAACAAACACTCTGTGAGGTAAGTGAGGCTGAGAGACTTCAGAGAAGTGTGACTAGCCCAAGGCCACCCAGGAGCTGCATGTGGAGGAGCGGAGACGCGAACCCGGTTCCCCAGATTACGAGTCTACCGCTCTTAACCACTACACCACACTGGCTCTCTTTGGACTCACCTGGCCTACCCCCTTCAAATAGCTCAAATTAGTCATGATTAACAGGAGAAAGGGGAGCATGTTGTGGGCCAAAGTGATGCAAGTTCCTTGTACATATCCTCAGACCTCATCAGGGAAGATACTGCTCTTGGCTCTGTAATAATGGAAGTATTCAACTCAACATGGAGAGGAACAATTTTATCCTCATAGTGGATTGTCACAGCTGGCCTCTGTGTCAATAGGTGTCCACCCCCCCCCCCACTACATGGAAAAGTTCTGCTGGCTACTTGTCTCTTTGCCAAAATTAAATTTTCCAGACACCCGTTTTTTAAAAGCCACACATACCTGCAGTTACCTTATTTGACCTAAAGGCTAACATATTATCAAGGCTTTGAATCTCTCCACAACTGATTTACTTACTAAACAACACCTGGAACCTGGAATGGAGAGTTTTCATGAAGCGTTAAGTTCTATTCTGTTTTCTTTCAAAGTTAAGCAATACCACAAGATGAGATCCAAAATATTTTTTTCTAGCATGCCCTGAGGCAAATCTGTGGTCTGAATAAGAGAAATGAATGTTTGCAACCCAGCAAAATGGAACTATTTCTCTCAGAGAACTGCAGATAAGCGTGACAATAACTGTGAAGAGATAACTGAAGAGCAAAGGGTAGATCCTCTCATCACTTACAGTCCTTGAGAAACATCAGTCTCACTTAGATGAGCTGTTTAGACAAGTACTATAGTAGGCTAGGGAATAAAACAAAGGAGAAAATATTTTACCCCTAACAAAAGGAGGCAGGCAATTTAGTACTGTAATAACAAAAGAAACATTTTGCTGTTAAGGGAAGCACAATTATTTTTGATTTGGCTGCACTTCATAAGCTAGATACCCAATCTACAGCACAGCTATATCCTGGTTATCATTACTGATATAGAAAGCTTACATTAAAGGACATAATAGAGCTGAACTATGCATTTAACCACAATATTTCACAGGAAACCGTGATTACCTCCTGGATGATGTTTGATTATACCCCACACCAGTTTAATAAATGAAAATAGTAATCATACCATGAAACTTGGTTCAGGCCATGCTTACTTGCCTTCCTACTGCACAGTCATGTGCCAAGTTTAAATTATGTAAGGCAGGGATGGGAAACCTGTGGCCATCCAGATGTTTTTGAACTTCCAGCCAGAATAGTCAATGGCCAGAGAAAATGAGAGCAACATCTGGAAGGTCCCAGGTTCCCCATCCCTGATATAAACAGAAGGCACATCTGCTTGTCCAAGGCAGCACCTCCAAATTCTTGCTCTTTCCCTGTGTCACTGCAGTCTTCACAATTTACCACCCTGAACCATTCAGAGGGCCAATCAACCACCAGGAACTTTTTCAGGGATACACAGGGAACGGTGGAGGAGACAGGAAAGCCCTGCTGCATGAATAGAGTTCTGTTCACTCACAAAGGCTTATAGGGGTTCAACTGAATCTCTCAATTTTTCTCAGCAGTGGTGCTGGTTGAGAGGATGGGAGAACTGGATTACTTGAGAAAGCATTCTACTCTCTTAGGAGTTAGTGGGTTTGGAAGGTTAGAGAAGACCCTTCTGTGTATGAAGCAGAGGAATGGAATCACCCCACCCCCCCCGGAATGTGATTTTTGGAACTAGGTACAACAGTTATGGAAAAGGTAAGGGTTGATGGAGAAAGTTTATCTAACATTAAATTTCAGTTAGAATGAGTTGTATTTTTTGGTAGTTTTTTTTTAAGATTTATTTTCAGGATTTTTAAGAATGCTGCTCTTCGGCCTTAGGAAAATGGAGATAGCAACTCAGACAGAAGAACAACATAGAAGACCCCAATTTGGTCCTCAGCTAACTTTGTGTTTCTGAAGGCTGCTACTGCATCATTTAGGTTCTCTTGGTTGGATGCTATGTGCTCCAAAAACATTATGTTGCATATGTTTTGAATTCAGTTGTTCACCAATCCATGTACCAGATTACCATGAAGGTGGGATATTTCTCCCTTTGAGAAAATGTGTAGCAAGCAACCTGATATCAGAGTTTGTTTTCTTTCCAAACAGACTGTATACCATGAAACAGGGACTTAGGCTGCAGTCCTAACCCCGCTTACTTGTGAGTAGGTTCCATTGAATTCAATAGAAATTCTGAGGAGACAAGCTTAGGCTTGCATCGTCAAATGGAAATCAGTATTTGTTTTCATTTGTCATTCTGGTATGTATTTTTATATTGTAAACCTCCCTGTGACCCTTGGATGAAAGGTGATAGAGAAATTGAATAAACAAAATACTATAAATATAAATAAATATATTAGCAATAGGCTTAAAGCTGATTCACGCATGCAAACTAGTTTCTTATTTTCCCCATGTGATTCCTCTCATTTTGGGATGATGTGGAGAAACCTTTGTCCCTAACCAACGAAGCATTTGCAGCCATTTCAGGGATTGGGGGAACTGGGGGGGAAAGCCCTACTTTTATTACAGTGGTACCTCTAGTTACAAACTTAATTCGTTCTGGAGGTCCGTTCTTAACCTGAAACTGTTCTTAACTAGAGGTGTGCTTTTGCTAATGGGGCCTCTTGATGCCACTGCGCCACTGGCACACGATTTCCATTCTCATCCTGGGGCAAAGTTCTCAACTCAAGGTAACTCTTCCAGGTTAGCAGAGTTTGTAACCTGAAGCGTTTGTAACCTGAGGCATTTAACTCGAGGTACCACTGTATTACGGTGACTTCTAGAAACATTTTGGTTCCAGCACATTCCTAGACAGTATTTGCACCTTCTTAGAAAGCTTTTCTTTTAAAACACTTGGAAAACACGGGCCATCTGATGATGTTGCTTCCTTGTGGACTGCAATAAGTTTCCTCCCCCTTACGTGGACAAAATTGGAAACTACTCTGCCATATCCCTGTTTAGAGAGCAACCACTACAATGTTTCCAGTCACATAAGCATCTGAAGGAAGATTTCGGTCTTAAGAGGCAATATGGGCTGAGTGAACTCTGCTGGATGTCCTTTTATTTGCCATGACACTCACCATCATCAAACTATAGCATCATTTGGCCTGCCTTATTAACTTTTGCAGGAGATGTACAGCTTTGTGCCTTGGTTTTCGAAAGTCAGCGGGGGGAAAATGCAGACAGATGACTTCATCAGCAGAGCAAGGATTGAAAGACAAAGGGAATTCAATGAGGTGTAAACAAAACAAAGCAGCAGATTGAGCTGGAGGGTGAGATTGGAAACCGAAACACATTAGTTCCAGCAACAGTTTTCCTAGAGGGTCTTTCCTTTTTTAAAAAAGAAAAAAATGTAAATCATTTTAATAACCAAAGAAGATTGTGCATATCTTCAGAAGAACAAGACGAACATGAATCTCAAAGCAAACTGCAATGAAGGCTACCCAAATATGCACTACACTTAAGTACAGTAGAGTGAATTTTACTTGCATGGCTAATTTTTAAGAGACTTTACAAACAAGCCTATGCCTGTTAATTGGAATCAGCCATATTCTACTTTGCTAAATGATCAGAAATCAAATTGCATGATGTTCTTATTGTGCCTTGATAAAATTCTCTCAATCTTATAGAATATTACTTGAAACTTTGCAAAATGCTCTTTATGCTTAAGATATTTAAGCAACCTTTTTACCCTACCTCACCCTTAGGCAAACTAATAATTTAGAGATGAGTGCATACCTCTAAAATCACTATATATGAAGACCACATATAGGACACCTTTTTTGGATTGACGTGTGCATTCACAGATACATTGACAAATAAATTAGAACTGTGCTGATATAAGAATTTTTTATTGTATTCCTAACCTAGATGGAACATGAACTATCCAAGTTAATTGGCACTATTAGAAATATTAGTTGTCAATGGAAGCAAATCACAAGATGTTGAAATCAGTGACATTAACTCCCATTGATTTTAATATCACTGGTTTACATATAATATTGACTGTCACTGGGCTGTATGGTGCATTCAGATCTAACTCTAGATGGGGAAATGAGGCATTTAAAACTTGAATAATATCCTTTAAATATTTCAAAAATCATTAGTACCTGAAAGGGCCATGGCACTGTTCATCAGTATGGGACTCTTAATCTCAGGCTCATGGGTTTGAGCCCCAACTTGGGCAAAAAATTCCTGCATTGCAGGGGGCTGGACTAGGTGACCCCCATAGTCCCTTCAAGCTTTACAATTATATGATTCTATATCCCAGCAAAACAGCAAAAGTGTCCTTACACTGATCTTCTCTGAAAAATCATGCTTAGCAATACTTTGGTACACCACTATACTTGATCCATAGAATGTCACTGCTGCAATTATTTAACAGAAAAAAAGTACTGAGAGCTATTGAAATCACAAATGACATAGCTATGTGATGTATCATTTGCACTGAAAAATGGGGAAGGGAGTCAAAGTTAGGACTGGGGAATCAATCAATTTCGGTATCTCTCTGTTCGTCCCCTCACATCTTACGTATTGTCTTCCACATTTCCACCTCAGTTAAATTTTATGAAATAAAATATGCTTTTGATTTTTTGAATTGTTTTGTTGCTACTAATTATCTTACTGTTTTGTTTTTGTATACCACTTAGAGGTTTTCTACAATCGAGCAGAATGTAAATTTTATGAGAGAAATAATAATAATAATAATAATAATAATAATAATAAATCAGTTTGCTTTTAAAAAAAGTTCCTGTGAAAATTCAGAACAGTAGCTCTATTGGTCTGTTATATTCCCCCCCCCCGTACTTATTTGACAATGACCCTGTAAAACCCAGTGGGAGTAATCCGGACCCCTGATGCTAATGGCTTGGAAAGAAGGCATAGGGTGATGTTCTTTCTTCTCTTGCCAGTCTCTACGGGGCCCTGAAATGTGATGCTTTGGGCAGAACTGGGAGAGCCATGGATCTGCTAGATGCTATGTTAGGGTTACCAGACGTCCCTGTTTCCTGGGGACAGTCCCCAGATTTGTGAATAAGTCCCCAGACAAATTCCATCCCCCGAATGTCCCCGGATTTTATCTAATGTCCCCGGGAAACGCAGCAGTGTCAATCTCAGCAGCCCGGAGCAGCTGGCTCTAGGAGCGGCTCAGAAGTCCCCATATGATGGTGGTGCAGGGGCTCTAAGATGCAGCTTCCGGGCTGCCTTCACCTTCCATGACCCCAGCAACTAAGCTGGGAAGGGAGGCTTCATGCTGCCTATCGGAGCAGCCTCCCAACTCCTAATTGCGTGCAAGCGGGACCAGGGTGGGGATTTCTCAGTTAGCCTCCCTTCCCAGCTGAGGGATCCCCGCCCCCTCCTGCTTGCACACAAGTAGGAGTTGGGATGGGGCTGCTCCAAAAGGCAGTGTGAAGCCTCCCTTTCCCTGCTGAGGGATCCTCGCCCCCTTCTGCTTGCACACAAGTAGGAATGGGATTGGGGCTGCTCCAATGGGAAGGGAGGCATCGTGCTGCCCCTCTCGATCTTCCTTCTCCGCCTTCCATGCCTGATCTACCGCACACCGCTTCCCCACCACCACTGAAGAAGTAACAACTCAGGGGTTGCCCAGGCTCATGGAGAAAGGAGATAGAAGCCTCAGAGGAAGGGGAAATGTGGCGGTTGAGGTCAAGGCAGTGGCTGCCCCTCTGCCACCGCTATCACTGCAGCATCAACGGCTCGAACATGTAGTGTTCAATTAATTAATTAATTAAAGTGTCCCCAGATTCATTGAAAAAAATTCTGGTAACCTTATGGTATGCGGGTCTATTGTCAGCTGAGAGGCCCAGTCTGGGTTCCTCTCTGCTGTTCTATCCCAGCATAGCACAAACTCCAAGAAACCTGCACCTGTTCTGCCTTGACTATCAAAGCTTCAGATGCGGTGATGGCTCTGCTTCTCTGACCATCTCCCAGGCAGGGTTAGCATTGCTGTGTCCCTTCTGGGCTGACTTGTTTAGGACTGGGGAATCTAATCTGAAGTAAGCTAGATGAAAATAGGAACAGGGTAATCTTTGTTCTGAATCAGTTAGTCAAGAACACTTTTGTCTCAGGCCCCACCATTGATTCTTGCTTTGCAGAGAGCTGGCAACAGATTGCACTGGAGGGAGTGTGGCTTTCAACAGAAAAAAGGTTGCCCACCCTAATGTATAGCAGCTGTTAATCAAATCCAACCCATTGATGGAAAATAGGAGCTACAGTACAATTAGCTGCCTGCTTTAAGCTATACTCTGTGCTCTTACAGGCCTGTGATAGTCGGAAAAGAAATATAACTCATTCTCTTAGCTGCTGTCAGTTCCTCAGATCTATCAGGGTCAGAACAACCACCAGCTCTGGGCAGTGGAAGATGAAGATGTGACGCAGAGCCCAGAATCAGATGAGAAAGCAGTTCCTTTATGAGCATAACTGCAGTTCCCAGTGTCAAGTGGGTTAGAGCACATGAAAGTGTTTGGATTTCAGCTCAGAGGGTCAAGCATTTTAATATCAGCTCTGCTATGGAATTTATTGACTCAAGCACATGTTCTTCCTCCTACTCCCTCTTTTTCCAGCATTCAGTTCCTGAAATATGTATGATGATGCATGCAGCCAAATAGCAGGTTGCCATAGGAACTGTCACAATCCCACATCATCCACATCTTTTTAAAAGATGGTCGTTTGCGCTTACATAAAACAGCTTGTTTCCATTGCATTTGCAAATCGTTCTGGAAAGATGATCTCATCGATCACAATTTGACTAAAGTGAGTTTATGCTGATTTGAATAGTCTTATTTTCCGCTAGTTTTTGTACAAATCACACATTACCAACTTGCATCAGCACTTGTGTATTGATTAGCAATGAAGGTTTAGTGTCTAATGCTATTTTCATCTGATACATGAAAAGGTGTTGGGGCTAAAAATGTAACAGTTAGAACTAGAAGGGAATGTTACTAATGAGTTTCTTGGGCATGTAGCTTACAGTGTTTAATGAGCTCCTACTATTAAATAATCGAAGTAACATGCTTATCATACTTTCCAGAAGAACTAGCAGCTTAATTATTTGAGATATCAGTACGTAAGCAGATATGTGAACTATGTATCATACAAGAAAACCTGGAACAAAATGTGTGGAGTTCTCCTGTTCATTGTACAAGTCAGCCAGCCATGTTATTCGACAATATTCTCCAATGCATTTCTTATATCCATGTTTTTCTCAGTCAGAATTCAATCAGTCAATGAGGAAACTCAATCCCCATTGAGCTAATTTGGTGGGTTCCCCCTTTGGTTTTTTCCCCACCTCTTTTTTTTTGTACTTCTGCAACCTTGGGGTTCCTCTAAGCCAGCTGATTCCTCCCTTGTGTGTGGATGGTGCCATTTTGGGCCCATAAGGACTGGAATCTGTCCCTGAATTCTGGAAATAAGAAGGGTTGATTTAAAACATAGAACTGTCATCTTGGAAATAATAGCAGCCATCAAGTAAAATATATGATAGAATCTATTGGCTGTCAGTCCTTTCTAGAGGTTAGCCTATATAAAATCCAGGCAATAGTATGTAATAAGTAAGGTATGGGAATAAAAAGTGACAGACACTGTATCAAGGTGACTGTAGAACAGATAGATCCAGTTGACTCAAGAGGAAAAGCCATGTGCTGCCAAAGATGGCAGAAAAGCAATTTGGGGTACAATTAGCTCCTATCACCAAATATGGCAAGAACATTACAGCTGGTCACAAGTGTATGCACATCATTTGATATATTCAGCAGTTACTCACATGCATCTGGATGTGGAAACATTGTATAGTATAGTCTTGCAATTGATTAACCTGTGATGATTAACCTGTGATGCTTACTCATATCTGAAAATATGCAGCCAATCTAGGCTTAGAGCCTTATATGAAGTAAAAAACAAACCACCCAACAACTTCTTTTGTTAGGGTAAAAAAATAATGTGGTTTAGTTGTTCATAGCCACAAAGGTGGGGAATTATTGTAAAAAAATGGGAGGAGCATACAAATGTGTGGGATTCTGCTATAGTATTACATTGGAAACTGGGTCTCCCTGCCTCTTCCTCACCAAAGCTAGCAAACTACATGGAGAAATAGAGAACACCATTCTTGTTTTAGCAATACTGCGGGACAGATATAGCTTTGTGGTGCTGTGATGTCACCAAGCTTGTTTCTTGATCCCCTATTGGGTCATGGAAATGGTAAGAAGAATCCTAATGATAAAGAGTGCTAGAACTGCTGTCAATAGGAATCATGAGCGGGAAGAGTGAAATGCACACACCCTGAAAATGTTCACCTATGAGAAATTTCAGCCCTGTTTTTTTGGCTCAGCCATTTCAAGTAACATCATTTACAAGGTCAGAAGCATCTGGTTGTTTTAGTGGGCACATTCCCATCCCAGCAAAAGTGAATTTCATTTTCCGTTATTTCTGTCACACCGCTTACTTAATTGAATTGCCAGCCATTTTCACTTCATTATTTTCCCCATTTGACGTATAGATTTAAATTATGGTAACAATTGACACTAATTAGAAGGTAACTTTATAGAGACCAATATAACTTGATGAATTTGCAATTGCAACAGCAGCGAAGGCAGTGGGTAAGTTCATTTGGTGACACAAATGTTATACATTACAGGACTTAATCTGCACATAGGATGTGCTTGGCTATTGTATATCTGGACACACACAAAAGAATATAGTGGTAAACACATCAAGCTTGTATGCTACCACTCATTTAGTTTGAGCGGCATTTGCTGAACCATCTTCAAGCTGACAACATCCTGAAAATGTAATACTGGACTAAATGCAGATATCACTGTTGCCATTCTCTGTGAATTGTGCAATGCACACATGTTGTGAAATAGGGTGTTCAATGCACACCAAGACCAGAAAGAAGAGATGAATGTGGAGGAAGGATGAAATGGGCACAATACTTATTTATGTGTCTCTACAATAGAATACATTGTACATGGAACAATTTTATTGTTTGCCTTCATCACCCACAGGACTGCAGCCTAGACTACAAATAATATAGAAATGGCTTAACCTTTGTTAATAAATGCTGACTGCCTTCCTGAGCCTTCTTCTGTACTAAGTTTATGAAGAAATTAATCAGTACAAAAAGCAGGGAAAATAAAATCATATCACATTTGGATAGTAATAAAATAGATTTTAATACCACAGCTCGAGTCACATTCTTATTGATTTGGTGAATTTTAATAGACACAGTTCTAATGCAGATAAATTAAAAAGGGGTGGCAGAAGAGGAAGGAGAATTGAAAATCTTCCATTGCTAAGGACTTAAATGCCAAGATTTTTCTTGTAAGGAAGCACAGAGTGATAAAAGATATAGAGGGAATAACAAATAAGAGAAGAGTAGATTAGTCATCTGGTCTAACAGAGAGGGAAATAAATCACATTTGTCTCTCCCATCCCATGTGTTTAGCTTCTATATGCATTAGTCACTTCTCTTATGGATCAACTGACAGACTCACAGATTTATTAATTGCCTCTCAGACAGTCAGAGGAGCAATTTGTGTGGCTGCTCAGAGAAAGTAGTATAGGATCCACTTTTAGAGAGTAAGAGGAACCTGTTTAAACAGCCTCCAGGATATCAAAGCGGAGAAAGGGATGATCAGAACACAAAGCCTAAACCAGAATTAAACTGCTCTTGACTACCATACCCACAGAAAGAATTATGTTGGGATCGAGACCACGGTGGGTCAGACTGTCTTTGGTGTGTGTTATTGAAATCCTATTGCTTCAGAAACAGGCGTACTGAACAAACAGAACTAGAACGTTATTTTCTTCTTCATAAGGAAACTATACCACTTCTTCAAAGTTTATGCTATATAGATGTTTCTATAGCAACTATCCTTTTTATTGACTAGGCAAAGATTTATGTAAAGCAAAAAGATATGCATAAATTTTCATTGCATAAATTATTGCTGGATCAGATTTCTAATCCATGTGTCTATATTTTTATTTTTTCAAAAAAAAAAATCAGAAATGAAGTTTGCAGAGTAAATGAAGTAACTTTAACCTATCAGGGGGGAAAGGCAGAAGAATCTAAGGCTCAATATGGCATAGCACTTGCAGTCGATGACAGCTGAAATCTGTATTCCACAATGTTAAGACTATCAAGATTGGGATGCTCACAGCTTTCCTTGCTTCCACCCTCTCCCAGAACAGCCAGCCCAAATGTGCCTACCAAATGCTGTGGCGCTCCAAAGTTTCATTCTAGTCCCATGTAAGCAGGGGGTGATGCATCCCGTTTTGCCACTTGAGTAAAAATGGGACTTGCCCCTTTGCCTTGCTGCTCCTGCCACTCTCACCACCACCTGCTCCTGCAGCACACCCTGCCACACCTGCTGGTGATGGAAAAGAGGCACCATGACTGATGCTGATCTCGCCCAAAATCACGTGAAACATTGTGTGCACCACAAATCTCACACGCCGCCGGTGGCAGTGCTTCTCTGCCACTGGTGGAGGGGGGGCACCAATGGGTGTGCCACCTGGGGAGCTTTTGCTGCCTGAAGCAGCAGCCTCACCTTGCCTAATGCTTGGATGGCTCTGTGTGTATGTTTCACTAAGTCCAACACTTACCTGTGTGTTTCCTTTGAAATTGTTTGCAAAGTTGCTCAAATGCTCATGCCTCACCTATGGCTCACCTTTACGCACCAAGCATGGCCTAGCCAAATTTAGTTTGCATCACTCCTATTTTAGGAGAACTATAATTGGCAGACATTTCTCTCACACCCTTTTTTTTTCTTGCCCAGCATCTATCTTGATGAAGTGTTTTGAACTAAAAAGCTTAACTTAGAAAGCTGTCTCTTTCTCTTTACACTTTAGTTGTCCCTCATGAATATATTATTCAACTATTACTTTGGGATTTTCACCCTTAATTGTCCAAATTGCAATATTTTCCCTAGTACTGTACATGTGGACAAGCCAAGCCTATATTTACTCTTCCTAAAAAAGGCCCCAAAATCCTCACAGAAATTATGATGGAAACAATTGTTCCATTCTAAGCCACAGACTTTTATGAGTTCTGGATGCAAGGAGGTGTTTATTGTGTTGAAGGTGATGTCAAATTGAAGGGCAGGCCATATAATGTGTTCTGCTTGTCTTTGCAGAGAAACTAAACCAGTCAATCTTAAAAAAGAGCTCAGGCACTCTAGTGTTTGCACAAGCCTTGGCAAAACAAAAAGTGATGCTGAGTATTTGATCTCTGATATATTTCTGAAATTATTTGAACTGCACTTTAGACTTCAACATGACATGCTGACAATGAAATATGGCATTGTCATCTTGTCTGTGAATCCAGGAGAAGAAAATGGTGCCTTTGATTCTATATAGCAGCCTTTGCCAACTTGTTCCCCTCCAGATGTTTTGAACTACAACTTTCATCATCCCAGCTAGCATGACCACATGCTGAAGTCTAAAACATTTCAGGGCACCATGTAGGTGAAGGCTGACATACCACAAAGCCAATTCTTGGTTTCTGTCCCTTGCCCATGTTGCACAATTGGTACATCCCTCTTGGGCACAAAGGCACAAATCTGAAGCCTTAGGACTTGAAAGGAAGGGGTAAGTCATGTGCCTCAATGTATCGTCATCAACAACCATGTGTAAGGCACTTCAATAAGAACAGGTATACCTTGTGCCTAGGGCTAGGCAATCTGACATAGTCATAAGGAAGGGAAAGGAAGGAAGTGTATGGAGGCAGGTACAGAATAGGGGATTATTTCTATGACACATACCCTGTCTTAGATATAATAAGGCATAGGTGCTAGGGGGATGAAAAAACAGCAATTCCAGGGGCAACAGGGCAGGGAAGTCACACATGGTTTATAGATGTTTAAAACAACAAGAGCAGTCGGTGCTACTTTCCAGACAAGGGGAATGGCCATAGTACATGGTCACAAACTTCGCATGCAAAAATGTGAAATGCTTTGCAGGAAGCTATGGGACCAACTGAAACAAAGCAGTATGCAGGCACAAACATTAATGAAAGTGGGAACAGGTATATCCAGTGTCTGATGCCTTTATGAGCACTAATAATCATGAATGCCCCCCAAAAAGGGTTTCTGGAGGGACCTTTCATATTTGCCTGCCTGCCTTATGAACACAGGAACATAGGAAGCTGCCCTAATCCAAGTCAGATATTTGGTCTATCTTATTCAGTTCTCCCAGCATAGACTAGCAGAAGCGCTTCAGGGTTCCAGACAGAAGTGCTTTCTGGTCCTACCATGAGATGCCAGGTATTGAACATGGGACATTTTGCATTCAAAGCATGTGCTCCCCTACCGACCTTTTGCTTACAGCATTGCCTTGTTTTGTGTTGTCTCACTGCAACCTTCATTAGCTGCAATGTGGGCCTGTGGTTCAACCAGCTCCTACATTCTGTGTGCCTCTGCATAACTTCATACTTTGTTCTATAGCAGTGTTTCCCAAACTTAAAATAACCGTGTGCCCCTTTTGAGAGTTTAGTCACTGGTATACCCCTTCTCAATCGAAAATAATTTGGTTTTAATAATACTATTTTCTGTGTCTTCAAAAAAAAAAAAAAAACACACCCTATGATAAAATAGAATTTTTAAAAAATCTGCCATGTACCCTTTGAAACCCTTTTGCATACTGCCTGTGGTATGCATGCCACATTTTGGAAAACAGTGTCCTATAGGCTTCAACCTGCCAAGCTAGGACATTGTTTGTTCCTGCTGGCAGTGTATATGTGTCTGGTGGCACGCTTGCCTACAGATCGAGTGGAACTTAAGCACAAGTGCTTCCTTTTGAAGAAGGTGCTACAATGGGCAATCAGATAAATTGCCTTCTCTGAAATATGCACTACTTTTGAAGCAAAGCAGTCCTTAATGATAACATTTTCTTACTGTCACATTTCAACTTCCATGTGCATAAGCAATTAGTTTTTTTAAAAATTATTTCTTAAAAAAAAATATGTTTAGCTGCCTCCAAGGCACTTGAAAGGAATTCGAGTATTTTGAGCTATTTCATTAAGTTTGACATATTTTACTGACTATATTAAAAATTAGTTCCAACCACATTTCCTCCAACGTTTTGAATCATTTTGCTCTTTTGCTAATTGTGTGACACCATCCCCAATTCTCCAGATGGAATTGTGAATTGTAAACTCCAACTTAGTTATTTAAAGTGTATTCACACTCAAATCAAAATGGCATGCGTTGTCAAATCATCACATGTAGCAGACTTTGCCACCACCTGTCTTTCATTGTGAAAGACAGCTTGACATTTTGCATCTAAATTCCTCTCTGTTTTCAATCTGTATATTGCCAACACCAAAGATCTTACATTGTTTCTGCTCCTATAATCTCAGTTAAGACTATAGATTACAACTAATAATATATTATAATACAATAATCTAATCTTTAGAATGTTTATTTGTTTAGCGGTGGCATTGTATATTTGTGTAAAAGCAGTTCTCTGAGTTCAAGTTCCAGTCTTCATAGATGCCATTTAATTCTTTAGCCACTGAATCTGATAGGAACTTAGTGAGCTCAAACCTATCACTATCTTGATGTACCTTTAAAGCATCACCAACTTCAGTCACTTTGCTAGTATGTATCATCTGTGGGGCTACAGTCAGAATCCCTGTCTTAGTGAAGACAAGCAATGTACCAGTGATGACATTCAGACCAGAAACTTCCTTTTATAATGTGTCAGTTCTGCTAGAGATTCCTTCTACTGTTTGTTTTGTCAAGAGACATTAGTTGCTTAAAAGTTCCCACAGTGAGGGAGTTTCAGTCTGTTGTGGCCAAGTCTATTATGGCAAAATTGTTATTATGATTGTTGAAGTTTTGTTATATGGGTGAAGCCGAAGTTGCCTGGCAGCATATGTATCATCTCCATCAAGTCCAGATAAACTGATGAGTTAGCTAAACTTTCATCAGAGGAATATGTAGCAAAATAACTTACTTGTGATAAGGCATCTCTAGTCCTATTTCATGTACACTCGCCATGTAAGGAACCAGGGCTGAACATAAATTAATTGTTGGTCTCTGCCTCCCTTGTTCCAGCTGCTGATTCACAATAGTCCGCCACAGATTTCTGGACTAAATTTGGCAATGGTGTTCCAGATAATTTATCTGAAGTACTGCAGATCTGTGCTCGTGTGGTAACCATATTAAGACTGTTATAAATGGCAAAGTCTTCCTCGTTGGAGAGGAGCTTCTAATATTTCCTTATCAGCTAAACTCTCCCAGTACCTCTGCTTCAAATTAAAATAAATGGCTTTTAAGCCCACGTGAAAGTAAAAGCCCACTTCCTCCTAGGGATGTTAGAGAATTCTGACAAAAAGGAAATGGGAGCAGAAATTGCTGGTGTTTTCTTATTCATCCCAGAAGTCAACCCAGGTAGTACAATCAGTATTTGTTGCTGTTGTTGCTTTCAGTCTGCAAAAGATGCATAATTATGTCCTGCCTCCATTTGCACTGCTTTTCCTTTGCATTAAAATGAATGCGGAAAATGGAGAAGATGCTAAAAATGGAGACGAGGAAGAGCAAACCCCAAGCCAAATGACTATGCCAATAGACTCATTCCATCCCCTCAGGAAATCCCAGGAGGCTTCCTCATTCATTGTGTGGAGTAAGCTCACCCCCAACAAGAGGCTGGGAAAGGTATCCTTCAATACAAAATAGCATAAAACTTTGCACAAACACATCGCATGCATTTCCTTATATGTCTCAATATTTTGTGCCACAGAATAGGCAAAGGTAGTTGAGGCACCAGAGAGGCAGCTATACAACAGATTCCTGAGAAGCCGCTGGATTGAGGAATAGTCCTGATTTGTGGAAGAGACAGCTTTCAAAAAGAGAAAAATATGTTATCCTAATTAGCAATGCACAAACTTAGGTCAGCTCAGTTTTGAATCATTTCTATCTTTGAGAATTCTCAGGAAAAGCTAGCCTTTGAGACTTCTCAATCAGCTCACAAGACCAGCATACTGCCTGGCCTTAGCATTTTCAACTGCCTATCAAAATTTAATCACTAATCATTTATCACAGCTCAGACAGAGATCTGCAAACTTCCCAATCTAGCTTTGCCCTCAGCTTTCAGTATAGTCACTGGCAGCAGTACAGCCCCAGCAGCAATGCTGCTCTGATTTCTCATAGATCATCAACCCACATCACTTGTTCTTGTTTTGTATTTGTTTGCCTTTGTGTCGTCCAGCTGCCTGTCACATGCAATGTCCCTGCTGAAGGAGGGCCTTCAGAAAGGATCTCAAAGGAAGCTGCCGAAGCTTCAGTTTATTTAGGTCAGGGAGCTGTGCCAATATCCATCAGATAAGCAAAGAGATTGCAGAGTTCCCTTGATCCCAGAGCTCAGGATCTTTGCAGAGCTAAGTTCTGTGGGCAACAGCTCAGGGACCCCTCTGTTCCCCAGAGCCTCAAAAATCAGCCTTTGGGGGTGTTTGCACAGCTGCATTACAGCTGTGATTATTAGTGTCCTGAGCTTGAAAATAAGAATAGACTAAAAGCAAAGGAAGTCTGTCTGTTTTATTGACTGTTCAATAATAATAATAATAAATTCAAGTAATTTTTTGTGCATGTATGTACATGGCAAGTAGGCCCATCAGCTTGGATACTGACCATGTGCATGCAGAGCCTATAGAATCCTTTTTATATTCCAAATTTGAGAATAATTTTTTTTGAGGGGAGGGAGATATATGTGTTACCAATTAAGTGCCATGTTAAGCATTCCAAGCTCGATAAACTAATATTCTGAATCAGGCAATGGTGCTGTGGTCTAAACCACTGAGCCTAGGTCTTGCCAATCCGAAGGTCGGCGGTTCAAATCCCTGCGACAGGGTGAGTTCCCGTTGTTCAGTCCCAGCTCCTGCCCACCTAGCAGTTCGAAAGCACATCAAAGTGCAAGTAGATAAATAGCTACTTATCCGGTGGGAAGGTAAACGGCGTTTCCATGTGCTGCTCTGGTTCGCCAGAAGTGGCTTAGTCATGCTGGCCACATGACCCGGAAAAACTGTCTGCGGACAAACGCCAGCTCCCTCAGCCAGTAAAGCGAGATGAGCGCCACAACCCCAGAATCATCCACGACTGGACCTAATGGTCAGGGGTCCCTTTACCTTTACCTTTATGACATCAATAACCTGTATGACTCTGCAACTGATCCCTAAATTATGTAGTCTGGGGGGGGGGGGGAATTCACATTAATTTTTATGCACGTGGAACTGCGAAACTAGTTCTTCCTCAGCATTATCTATTTGGAATTTCAGCAGAAGAGATGAGCCATTTTGAACAGGGGCTCCCTCTCATATCTTATACCCCATCGTGTGAATTTGCTTCAGCACCAAAGAACAGAACTTCCTTCACACCATTTAAGAAAAAACAAATCTGCTGAAAACAATGGAGTGAACACAGATTGTGTAGGATATAGATTGCATAGATTCAAGAAGAGAGGGAAGGGCTTGATGTCTGCACTGGAGAGTCTTCTCTACTATTATAGCACCCCTCTATCATCCATGTGAAAGAGAATCCCAATCTTCCAGGTTTCTAAATCACTCTGATTTCTAAATCAGCCTAGATGAGCATAGGCACCCCACTGCAAACAACACATGGAAAACTTAGGGGATGAGATTATGAGGCCAAGAATCACGTCCATGTTGTCTGTCCTCATGAAGGTAATTGTGCTGGCGGATGAATGCCTCTCAAAGCTACAAACATGAGTCTGACCAAACTGTGGGAGGCAGTGGAAGACAGGAGTGCCTGGCGTGCTCTGGTCCATGGGGTCACGAAGAGTCAGACACGACTAAACGACTAAACAACAAGAACATGAATGCCTGAGCAGAGTTTAGTTCATTGGGTGAAGGAGCAATCCTCATGAAGATCCCCAGATCTGCCAGGGCAACACGAAGAAGTAATTTGTGCAATACTTTCAGGCACTTGTTCAGTCATGACCATTGTCATCTTCATCATCATCAGGATCGTTGTCACCCTATTGCATTTATTAAAATGGCTAGCTATGCTGTACAGCAAGACTTTAAGACGATTCCCTGCCTGCTTGCAGTGCAAAATTCTGAAATGTCGAGTTATGAGTCATGCAATTAATTTTACCATTCTGGTTGGAGGATGAGCTCTAATTTGCGAGTTTGTGTTATGATCTAGACAGTGAAGGCTGCTTTTTTACCGATCTCTTTTAGGTTTTAGTACCACCTTCCCCCACCTAGTGCCCTCCAGATGCTTTAGATGCTAACTCCCATCTGTGATCACTGGCAGTGCCGGCTGAGGTTGATGGGAGTTGCAGTCCCAAACATCTGGGCGACACCAGATTGAAGGTTGGTTTAGCACATTACACATTCTAATTATTAATAGACAGCTAGCTGCAAAGACAAATTGTAAAGGTTAGGATTACTCTAGCCTCGTAATGAAAAACCCCTCAAGGCAAATACATTGATTCAAATATTTTCTCCTCCTAATAGAACAGTCTTTCCTCTTATAGAACGTGAAAGAGCTTTTTTATTTTTCAATTAGACTAAAAGCATGTGAAATATTTTTGCCTTTCAACAATGCATTTCAGGTATTGTGTTAGTAGTAATCTTTAGAATGCAGTTGGTTTTCTTCAGCATGCTTGGACTTTCAATGTCCTATCTTGAAATATTCCCTTGAAGTGTGATAATCAGTGAGAATTTCAACAACTCAATTATCTTTTTTAAAAAAGAGGTGACAGGTAAGTGTACTTGGTTCATGGGCTTGAGTAAATGACACTCTGTTGTGTCCCAATCCTGCATTTTAATTATCTATTAATCTGTTATGTACTCATATTAATTCATTCTGTTTTAATATATTGTCTTCCTGATATCTTCTAGCAAGCTTGTGTGTTTTTGCATTTTAAAACAAAGGCCTACATGTTTAAACCAAAAAAAGTCTAATGTTACATCTAAAACAAATCTGAGTTACATTTCCTTTCAGCATGGCTCTGTCTTCCCCACATAGGCTCACTTCAGTTCATGCATCTCTCAGACCATAAAACATTTATCAGGTACAATGTGATGCTTTCTGAGCAGTGCCCTTCAGTCTAATCTTCAAGTCATTTCAGCTGAATCAGGCATTAGGGAGAGGGTCTTATGCCACTGATGTGAAGCTTCTTACTCTTTTGTCAGTGGGATCAAACCTCAAGTCCTATAGGCAGCCCCCCTCTTTGTTGTCAGAAAATTCAAAGTTACGTCAAGGCATCACTTAGCTTATTTCCACGTGGAGAAAAAGTTCTGCTGCTACTCCCTTCTATTCCAAAATCAAAAGAGATGCTAATAAGTCTGCACTTCAGCACTCAATATAACTGAGATCAATTTAGTAAGCACCAACATGGAAACAAATAGGCTCTTTATAGCCATTAATAAAGGACGGTAATTGCTGGCATTAGTCACGGCATTTAATTTCACCAAAGCAGTAGTTGGACATTTTGCTTTCCTCAGGTGATGATTTTCTGCAAGTCATTTTCAAGCTCCACAGCTTATGTTTTACAAATAGGCATCCTTTAGATTGCAACAAAACAGCAGCTGAATATATTGAAAATGCTACTTCTTTTAACAATGAAGAATGTACATCAATTGAACAGCAATAACCTACATAGCATCCTCCAAATAATGTTGGACTACTACTCCCATTAGCTCCAGCCAGGATAACCCATTGTTAGGAATGATGGGAGCTGTAGTTCAACAATATCTGGAGGATACCATGTAGGTAGGTCTGATTTAGAAGATACAGATTGGTGTTGAACACAAATAAAACCCCAAGAGCCCCAAGTGCAGATAGCACTGTTGTACTCAGGTCCTGCTCGTGGCCTTCCTACAGGCATCTGGTTGGCCAATGTGAGAACAAGATGTTGGACTAGATGGGTCTTCCTGCATTCTCATAATCTTAAGAGTGCACAAAACAAATATTTTTTGGCTCAATGAGTTTAAGATCCCCCCCCCCCCAGGACTATAAAAAGTAACAATGAACATCCTATGTAGTAAAGAAGGTAAAAGCTAAAGGACCCGTGGGCAGTTAATTCCAGTGAAAAGTGACCATGGGGTGTGGCGTTCATCTTGCTTCAGGCCAAAGGAATGGTCATTTGTCCACAGACAGCTTTCCAGGTCAAGTGGCCACCATGACTAAAATGCTTCTGGCACAATGGGAAACCAGAGCGCCCGGAAATGCCGTTTACCTTCCTGCCACAGCGGTACCTATTTATCTACTTGCACTAGTGTGCTTTCAAACTGCTAGGTTGGCAGGAGCTGGGGCAGAGCAACGGGAGATCACCCCACCATGGGGATACGAACAGCCAACCTTCTGATTGGCAAGCCCAAGAGGCTAAATTAATGTTAGTTGTTAAAATGAAGTAATACTGAAGATGTACTCAACTGTACCCTTTAAAAAATTCCCCTTCAGTGGAACACCCACATGTGTAACCAATAAATCCAAATGATCTCAGCAAAGTAGATATTAAACCAAACTCAATTACATCCAAACTGTTACACATAGCAGATTATTATTTCCAAACTGTTACCCTTCCCAGATTTATGCTGGAGACAGTTTGTTGCTTTTCATTTTTTAAATCAATTTAGATAGAGTGATTGGCTTTAATTGACATACACAGGACTGATGATAGATACGCACATTTGGCTACAAAGCCTTTAGACAAGAAATCCTCCTGAACAGATAATTCTGAAGAATTGTTTCTTCTGAATGCAATTGCACAGTGCAGAAAGTGGAACAAACTGTTTATCTGGACCAGAGAATGAAGAAAAATCGCAGGTAATTTAAAAATCTGTTGATTTAATTAAATGAGGCCACCTTGCCTCATATTTAATTGAGGAAGTGCAAGATCAAGGTTTTCTTTTCTGCTTCATTTCCTTCTCATTTTTCCCCCTGCATCGGGAAAAGCAAGAGAGCAAGCGTACTTCACAGATCTTGCTTCCTTCATCCTAAAGCCACTGAAAGGAAACTCTCAAGGGCGAGCAGTTTGCCAAACAGCACCCTTATGCTCAGCTAACAGCGTTTCATCTCTTCTGAAATGGCAATGTTAACCTGACCCTGGCCACCCCTCACAGATCCGTTCAAACAAGGAGACACTCCCTTGCAAGTATAGTCACAGTATAGTCACAAAGCTGAAGGTGCTGTGACAGAATATTCAGGTGGGTAATGAGGAGTGCCAAATGAATTAATTTGAAGACTGGGGCAATTAATATTCACAGTAGAAAGAACTCTCCCATTCTTTCAGAGGCAAAGACAATTAGAGTCCCTGGCATTTACTTCTGCATTTCAATTTAATAACAGTGTAGTTGGTTTAATCCTTTCTTGAGGACATACATTATGAGTAACTGGTGCCCCGAGCCCATGGAATTAAATTTAGTTCACTACTCAAGGTCTTAGAAAATATCCATTGCTAATTAAAGTCCTGTATTACACTAGCCAGCATGTTTAAAGGGTGGCTGCACACAAAGGGAAATATGACCCCCATATTTTACCGGGAGGGGGGGACAGGCTTAGAAGACACAGACCAGGAACCAAAGAACCATGAAACTAGTTTCCTAAGCCCAAGGGGGCACTAGACTTGTTATTTCTCTCAAATTATAACTTCCTCCCATGCTACATGGTAAACTGCTTGATAAAAGGCGCTTGTGTAATAGATATGGTACTCATCTTCACAATAGCCTTAGGTTGACTGTTCTGTGAGATTACTGGCCCAAGGTCACTCAGTGAGATTTGTGGCTAAGATGTCAAAACCCTGGTTCCTTCAGCTCAGTATTGTTTACTCCTGAATATTCAGAGTCTCCAGCAGTTTGCTGTATGCCTGACCATATAAATGGAATACCAAGAATTGAATTTAGCTCCTTTGATAAGAAGAGCCATAGTTCAGTGCTGGAACATATATCTTGCATTCGACTGATCCCAGGTAGAGCCTGGAAATCTATTGTGGTGCAGTCATTTCTTCTCTGGTGCAAGAAAAAGCTGTAGCTCAGGGGTAGAATGTGGTTTGATAATTGGTATCCCCAGATAGAGCTAGAAAAGCCTGGAGAACTGGTGTCCAGTAAGCCTAAAGCCAGGGATCAGCAAACTTATCCAGCAGGGGGCCGGTCCACTGTCCCTCAGACCTTGTGGGGGGCTGGACTATATTTTGAAGTGAAAAAATGAATGAATTCCTATGCCCCACAAATAACCCAGAGATGCATTTTAAATAAAAGGACACATTCTACTCATGTAAAAACACACTGATTCCCGGACTGTCTGCAGGCAGGATTTAGAAGGCGATTGGACCGGATCCGGCCCTCAGGCCATAGTTTGCCTACCCATGGCCTAGACTGTACTGAGCAAGATGGAGCAATGGGATAAGGCAGCTTCCTATGTGAGGGCTTGATTCTGCAATAAAGTAAGTTAAAAGTAAGTTCTGGGTTGGTGTTTGAATGAACCAAAGCAGCTCTTTGAATCCTGACAACAGCAAATAACCTAAATCTTAACATGGTTACATACCAAGGGCTGAATCATTGTGATATGATTTGCATATGAATTTATGCAATGCCAAAAAGAAAATTCAGTATTTTTTTAAAATGACAATAATATTCTCCCTTATAAAGTAACAGCTTCCAATGAAACCTATGGAGATTCCAGAAATGCATAATTTGTGTGGTAAACCCTCTGTGGAACACACACAACACAAGTACAGTGGTACCTCAGGTTACATATGCTTCAAATTACATACGCTTCAGGTTACCGACTCCACTAACCCAGAAATATTACCTTGGGTTAAGAACTTTGCTTCAGGATGAGAACAGAAATCGTGCAGCGGCGGAGCAGCGGCACCAGGAGGTCCCATTAGCTAAAGTGGTGCTTCAGGTTAAGAACAGTTTCAGGTTAAGAAGAGACCTCCAGAACGAATTAAGTACTTAACCTGAGGTACCACTGTATACTACTTTCTCCAGGACTGCACTCAAGGTAGGCCAATTCAGATTTCTTACCCAGAGCACAAGGCTGACTGGCTTCTTTCTGTGGGGGCATGAGGTCACTCCACCCTCCCTAAATTGTGCAATTTCAAACTTTTTAAAAAAAATATGTCGTGATAGAAGACGACAATGATAATGACAAAGAGGAACAATTTAATTGAATGAATGTACATATTGCCTTCTTGTTATTAAAGGCAGGTGGGCTGTCTGAATATATTCATTTATATTTATATCCCACCTTTCATTCAAGTGATCAGGGAAGTTTAAAGACACTGTAAAGAACTGCCTTGAACACAGCACTCCTTACAACCCCCTGGTTCTTTTTCCTTATCTTTCTTGTCCAGCACCATCCTGCTTTCAGCCAAGAGACTCTGGCCTTTATGCATGCGGTTGAGGGTCCCACCTTGTTTGGCCCCACCCCTGGGCTGCCTGTTCCCTCTTCTCCTAATTCGTTGCCCTTTCCCTTTTGCATCCTCTTTTCACCAAGTCCTTTGACCTGCAGGGCTTGCTCTGGCATCTGCTGGCACCATCTAACTCCTATTTGAAATAAGCTAAAAAAGAGCAACTTCATAAATAAAGCACTACACATAATATAAATAAAACACTACACATAATATATGAGTTAGAAAAGAATGGATAAAAGGAGTTAAAAGAATGGGAGGAGGGACAAGATAATTGTCCCACTGATTTCAGTGGGACTTCAATTAACTTAAGTCTGAATTCAACCCAATGAATCTGATCTATATGATATTTTGGTGCAATGTGATATTTCAGTGGCAACAAATGCTATTTTGTTGCACATGGGTTAATTAAGAAATGACTTCAGAAGCTTTTTTGAGGTTTTTAAAAAAATGACACTTGGTTTGGTCTTCTTTCTCTTGAAGCCAGAAATAAATAGCTAGCTAACTAAGTAGAAGTCAAGAAGTGCACATAAAATCCGGGGTAAATGCATAATGAAGGATCCTCCTGAGAAGTTTCCTTGCCATTATGCATTTATTCAGGTCTGTTGTTGCATGGCTGATTGTGATGTGTGTGAAGAAAAACAGGCAGCAAGGAATTGTATTCCGGGTCACCGAGTAACACCAGCAAGTCACATTTGCATGAAGGCCAAATTGTTTCACTGGTTCTTTTAATACAAGTTTGGAGTGGCAGTTGTAGACAATAAATGTGAACTATGAATATTAAGTGACAGAGCACACTTGGCACACATAGAGATATCCAGATTCAATCCCTGGGAATATGTTCATTGGATGGTTGCACAACAGCTGTGGCCATGGCATGGGAGCAAGAAGGGAAGAACACCGAGAGGGGGAAAGTGGTGCTTTGAAACAAAGGCTGAAGTTTGAGGAAAGTACTTCCATACAGTGGAATATCTGAGGTCGCCTAATCCTTTATCTCTCTCATATGAAGCAGCTGAGGAAGGGAGGTTTGTTTAGAAATACCTACACTGAGATAATTTACATATTATGTTGTAGTACAATAGTTTTTAAAATACATATTGAAATGAAAATTTGATACAGGTTTGTGGTGTTCTTTGTATTTAAAAAAATAAATATCACCAGATTAATGTGCACTCAGGACAGAGGAGACTTATGAGTTACCACATGCAGAAACTGGCATGGAGCAGAAATAGACTAATCCATCCATCCAACAGGGAACCAGGGGCCCTCCAGATGTTCTTGGACTGCAGCTCTTGGAAGTCCCAGCCAGAATTCCCAATGGTTGGAGCTGATGGGAGATAAAGTCCAACAATATCCAGAGGACCACTGGTTCTCCCTCCCTAGGGCTGGATGATCTGCCCTCAGTATAATGAAGCTTCAAAGTTTCTGCTGTCTCACTAAGATACAGTATATCCAGACTTCACTTAATACTTACTTTGCCTCATTTCATGAATGTTATGTTGGTCAGTGCAATTATGCGTATGAGAGTAAGGGGAGGTGGGGAAGAGAAAAATGCAAATACACCTCACAGTCACAAGATACTTGTTTGTGTGACAGGGTGCGCTGTGGAAAAGGTGAGGAATCCCAATTACATAGTAAGATCTGCCAAAACATGGAAGTTAAAAGGAAGCAATTCCCAGATGGCTGATTTTCCCTTTAACATCTAATGTATTTTTGGGAATAGAGACATTTTCGTAAATTATTTCAAATCATTTTAAAGCCATCAAGTTTGAGATAGCAAGTAGCATTGCACTGTCAATTTGAGAGTCATATAAATATACAGAGATGAAATGCATTTGCTATTGGAAATGTAATGACTTTCTCAGTATAATGATTCAAAACTTTATTGTCATAGATCATAAAAGTTAGCAAGTGAAAAATCAGATATGGAAGAACTTGCTACCAGTTTCTAGCATTGTGGGTTGTTGTCTGGCATTCCAAGGTAAGTTTCGTTTCGTTTCATTTCATTATGTATTCTGTTTTATTATGGTCCATTTAGTTTGGTCCTTTGACCAAGGGAAGACCAGCTATAAGTTCCTACTGGCACAGATAAAGTGGTACCAGCAGAGAGTCAGGGAACCAGCCATTCCTTAGCCCTGGGTGGAATGCAGAACTATCATCTAAAGTGGGGACTTTGTTTATGCCTACACTCGGATTCCTGTTCTTACAATCTTAAATCCAATTTCTGCGGCAATTTGTAATTTTTTTTTTAGTTTTTAAAAAACCCCATGAAGAGTCATCAGCATTTCAGTGTGAATTTCTCTGAATAAACATATTGTTGCCAGCCATTTACCCAAATATAAAGCATTGTTATAAGTTATTTTCACAATGCGTTCATTTTTATGCACACTTTCCACCAATAGATGCATTTTTGTAACATTGTTTAGGTTGAGAATTGCATTGTGATATTCAGGTAAGTGTGAATTTTGAAGGATGGCTGTGTTTCGATTCTCATCTTTTTTGGAAAGTGAAAATTTGATAGATTTGACTTTAAATGAGTTTTAAGTCAACCCCCTCCCCCCAATTCCTACGCAGAACTAATGCCAGTAATCTAAATGTCTAAGTCCAAATTAGAATCTATTTTTCCAAGACTATTCTCCACTTTTTCAGATTCCAATCTTTCAATGAAGTGTATATGTCCTGTTATTCAATTAACATTGCACGGTAAGAAAGCAGGAGAGCATATATGGTGTGATTTGCACTTGTTTAATTGCTCATTTTGTTCTGTTCACCACTATGATATTTCCCCCTTAATGTTGGCAGAATCTTGCAAACAAATAAACACATTTTGCCGCCGCCACTATCACATGCTTTTGAGGTCCTGACTCCCAAGCTCCTCACATATTAGGGACATTTTTTGTAGAAGGGGAACCTGCTGAATATGCTTAAATTCAGTAGGCTTGTTCTCTGCAGATATACTCCTGATGTATGGACAGCATGGGGTAGGGCCAGTAGTGGATACATTAACAGGGGCAAGACCAGCACACCTGGGTACAATGCCCCCTCCCCCAGTATGTTGACTGCATGGAGTAAATAATGCCTGGACAGACCCACAATGCCTTCAAGAGAACAGCTGGTGTCCCTACCTCTCTTGTTCCCTTTCCAGGCCAGTAACAGGCCAATTGGGATTGGCAGTCCCTCAATGACTCAGGTAGAGTGTTGTGGACGCATAGGGCCGATTTGTCAATGCTCACCTTTTTTGCTTGCTTGCTGGCACTGCAAGTTCAGCCGGACATCCTACATTAGGTTAGCCCCATCACAATCTCATTAGCAGGGTGTTCCTCAAATGTTTTAGTCAAAAATCCACAGTCTGTCCCCCTCTCACTCTGTTGCCCTTATTTATTGCATGTTAAAAGCATATGCAGTAGTAAGTAAAATAAAAGAGCATATTCCCTGTTATAACTGTCACTCATGTCAAATAGCAGCAAGAAGCAGTTTATATGAGCAAGCTTGTATGGCTACTTAATTGTACAAATAAACAGTCTAAGGCCCTACCTTCACTGCATAGTTATTTCAAGGTTCTCAGATTAACCGGGGGGGGCAGGAAGCATTTCTGAATTCAGTCATGTATTCCATTGACATATTTTCATTAAAAAATTAAAAAATTGTCCAGTAGCACCTTAGAGACCAACTACATTTGTTCTTGGTTTAAGCTTTCGTGTCCATGCACATGAAAGCTTATACCCGGAACAAACGTAGTTGGTCTCTAAGGTGCTACTGGACAATTTTTAATTTTTTTATTTATTTTGACTGTGTCAGACCAACATGGCTACCTACCTGAATATATTTTCATATTAAATGCTAGATTAGGCCTGACCTTAACAAAGTAGTTAACTGAATCACAGCTAAATTTACATCAGATAATTCTACTATTACCAAGCTTCTAATGCTCCTCAGATAATAGTTGCTCATTATCAAACTTTCTCTAGTTACCGTTATCAAGCCATTTTCTTCCTCAAACAATAACCCCTTCCCTCAACTCATCACTGTTGCTCTTGCAGGAATTCCTTTTACAGTAGTGTATTATAGGAACAAAATGACTTGCCTTATACCAAGTCAGACCATTAGTCTGTATAGTTCAGTACTTTCTGCACAGATTGGCAGGGGCTGTTCAGAATTTTGTATAGCGGTCTTTCCTACCTCTATCTAGAGGTGTCAGTTGACTTTTTCCAAACTGACAACATTCTGATGCTAGCATCAAAGCTATATACAGTTTATTATCTACCCAATTTGGCGTCTGCACGCAAAAAAATAAAAATAAAAATTCTAAGAAGAACTGTTTGCTAAAAAGGGGGCAGAGAGCAAGAGAGCATAATATTTAGGTCTTGTTTACACACCCTGGCTTTACAGGTGCAAATAACCTTGAGCATCCAAAGTGAAAGGAATTCAAAGCTTATTATAATTAATCAGTCCTAGAAAAGTGTCATGGGGATACGCAGCATTAAAATATGAATCAATTAACAAAATTGCTGATTGTTTAGTCACACAATTGCTTTCTCTCTTTTTTAAGCCACTTAGATGGGGTACTATTGACTCTCTCTCCGCACCACAATAGTTGCTGAATAAGCACCGTAATTTATGAGTGTTGCATCTGCCTGCACAGTTTGTACACAGGGTGTACATTAAGGATGCAGTAAATAATTGTGATCTGCAGATTCCGATATTTTGTTCTCAGCAAAAGAGCAGGGAGAGAGAGAGCGCACACATAAAGAAAGCAAATGAGTGCACAAGCTAATATGGAAGTGCAGAAACTTGGTCCCTAACCTCCTTCAAAGCACAACACACATGCTTTCCATTGGGAAATAGTATGCAAAATAATCAGATCCATCTATAACCCAGAATGGAAGCTTTTGCTGATTAGTGAGAGTTTCAGATAGGGACCATGATTCAACTTTAAGCCAAATTGTAAAACCTATTAATTTTATTTATTTTTTACTGCTTAGGGATGCCCTTTGATTGGTATGCAAAGCTACTAAAGACTACTTGCATAAGTTAAGAATTTTGCTAGATCAGGCCATCCTCTTCTCAGAGGGGTCAACCAGGTGCCTACGGAAAGCCCTCAGAACAGGACCTAAGCACAAGAGTGTTCTTCTCCACTTGTGACTTCCAGTACTTGAGAAGCATTCAGAGGCGGCTGCCCCCAGGGTGGTAAAATCTACCCATTGCAGCTAGTAGCCATTTGCCACGAACCCCTGGCCTACCTGGCAGCAAGTCAGTATGCTAAGCCCAAGGGTCAAGCCACACAGGCAAAGTCCAAAATCCAAAGTCCAAGATCAGAAAATGCAGTCCAGGGTTAATCCAAGTAGCCGTCTGAAGTCCAGCAGTCAGAATACAATCCAGAATCAAGCCTGAAGCTCCCCAGAGGTCCAGGAGCATTCAAGTCAAGATCCATTAACATAGGCAAGTGAGCAGACACCTCTGCTTCCCTTTTGTACTTTGCCTGCTGATTGCAGCTTCTGGGCTTGACGAGGCATGTCACCTTCACCTGTTCCAAGCCTACTCCAGGTAAAGAATCACACCCCTCCTCCCTGAGCTAGTGAGCCTCACCTGGCCAGCTAGGGAGCTGGGCTGTGGACCCTTGCCTGCCTCAGCCTCCGGGAGCGCCCTGCATGCTGCTCCCTATACCTCAGAGCTCTCCTATACCCCAGAGCTCTCTGGCTCTGGTGATGGGCCCTGCTGCTGTGTTTCCTGTGCACTGACCCCCATCCCTTTACCAGCCCCTGTCACCCTGTGAGTGCTTCCTTTCCCCTCCCCTGCTTGCTCCGGTGTGTCTCAGTCCCCACTATATCCCTCGTCCAGGCCCTCTTCCTCCTCCTCCCCATCGTCCTGCCAGTTCATGACACCATTTATAGCAATACCCTCCATGAATTTATTTAATCCTCTTTTAAAGCCAACCAAGCTGGTGGCCATCACTGCGTCCGGTGGAGGTGAATTCCACAGTTTAACTATGTACTGCTGTGTGAAAAAGAACTGATTTTTGTCTGTGGTGAACCTTCCAAACTCCTGCTTCAATTTATGACTTTGAGTTCTTGCTCATCCAGTTGACTTTTAAAAAGGAAAAAGAAATGTCAACATGGAGTGGATCCATACAGTGCTGGGCTGATGAATGTGTTTCCTTTGCTGAAAGTGGTAGTGAAGCAGTGGTACCTCAGGTTACATACGCTTCAGGTTACAGACTCCGCTAACCCAGAAATAGTGCTTCAGGTTAAGAACTTTGCTTCAGGATGAGAACAGAAATCGTGCTCTGGTGGCACGGCGGCAGCAGGAGGCCCCATTAGCTAAAGTGGTGCTTCAGGTTAAGAACAGTTTCAGGTTAAGCACGGACCTCCGGAACAAATTAAGTACTTAACCCAAGGTACCACTGTAGTTGAAATTTCCATAGGAAGCTGCTGTATACCAGTTCAGATCATGAGTGCATCTATCTCAGTATTGTCTACATTGACTGGAAGTGGGTTCATCAAATTGCAGGGTGGAATTTCTCCAAGAGGTGCCAAGGATTCATTAAAGGATCATCTGCATGGAAAGAACATGCTCTACCATTCAGCTATGGTCTTTCTGTCCTTAGAAATTGCTTTGTGGATAGGGACAGGGAACGCCATGGAGTTTAGTGAGTCTTATTACATCTCCTTTTACATTTACAAAAGAAATACATTTTTCTGCAGATTTTTCTAGTTACAATTGCTCAGGATTTATAAGGAGATGCAGTCTTTTATTGGCTATATAATCTTATTTATGTGCATTTTAGCAATGCACCTTTATAAACCCTAACTGTCCAATTAAAAGAGAAGCTTAGTATAAAAAGTTAGATTATTATGGCTATGGGACAATAATAACAGAAAAAGAAATAAGGGGATGGAAATGTTCATTCATCTTTTCATGATCCAAGGAGGGGTCTTCAGTAGCTGGGATATTATGCTTCAAAACCAAAAGCTCTGCTAACTTAGAACTCATTGAATAGCTATTACACCTGAGGCTCTGTGGCTAAATGTCATGAAGGAGGACATAAGAAAGGTCAAAGGGGGGGGGTTATGCTCTCCTTTCCTCACTGTCATCTGAGCAGAAGAGTGTCTGGATCATCATTTTGCTTAATGCGTACCATGTCGAGCACTGGGTGGTTGGCAAAACAGCATCCATTATGGACTTACTTTGCAGCCTAAGTTGCTGCAGCTGAAACAAGGATGTGGTGTGGGCCTTCCCCTCAAGAGGGTAATACTTTGGTGTTGAGCCAGCAGGGGCAGTACACACAATGATGTATCCACCATCAGTCTTAAGTTGCTAAGGGTTTTGCCTTTCAGGCCAAGTTTTGAAACCCATATGCAACAATGCCTGTTTGTTGTTGTTAACCACCTTGAATGGCTCACTGGACCAATTTCATAATGAGAGCCTCAAAGTATTAAAACATCCAATGAGGTTAAGCACCATGTGGATACAGAAATTTTAACCACCAAGCTGCTAAAAAATATGGCACAATACATTGGATCCATTTGGTCAACACAGTAGTTGCACAACTACCCGAGTCAATGCACACTGGAAAAATGTGGGTTCTCTAAATCCATTCTGCCTTGCCTTCGGTTACCACCAAACCCTTTCCATCTGAACTACTCGATGCCCTTTTATTGCCCTTAATATCTGCAGTCCTAGCATTCTGTAGAGCTTATTGCTGTACAGAAAAAGCAGTAGTTTTATTATGAATTTCATTTCATTTTGCAGACTTACATCTGTTTTTAAGATTTGCTTTACCTATATAAAAGACCATGCACTATTGCTTAGAATATAATTGCTGATTAATGAATAAATAACAGTATTTTTATTGCAGAGTCATTTTCACCTGCTTCCATTTGGATTCTAAACCCATTTCTACAAAAGGCAATCTCTCTAGTTGTTGAAATTTCCTCTACAGCTCTGTGCAATGTATAGTATAGAAATGAAAGCCCTGAGAAAGGGAACTTCCATGGTTCATGGGCCTGTTTATATGGGGTCTATTAATGGTCAACCAGGACCTTTTGAGTAAACATACCCTTAATTTTTTTCAGGTTACATGTCACACATAAACCCTATGCAGGCATTTTGCTTGCATGTGAAAGCTACTACTTGAACAAGGAAAGATGCCACAGTCCTTTAATGTGGGTCTTAAATGCTGCAAACAGCCCCCACTACAATACACTGTGCACTTCAGACTTTTGCCCTCCAAGAGTTGAAGGTGATGGGGGTAGCAAGACTGGGTGCACTTATCTCACTCTTTTTGCTCACATTTAGTTTCTGTACACCAGCAGAACACCTGTATAGGGCTATAGATTCCAAGTGCAAGTGTGTAGGCCATGGCATAAGCAGGGAGCAATTATCAGGAGGTTTGGGGCAGGCTGTCATCAGTAGACTCAGGTCTACTACAGTGGTACCTCGGGTTGCGTATGCTTCAGGTTACAGACTCCGCTAACCCATAAAGAATACCTTGGGTTAAGAACTTTGCTTCAGGATGAGAACAGAAATCGTGCAGTGGCGGCGCAAAGGCAGCAGGAGGCCCCATTAGCTAAAGTGGTGCTTCAGGTTAAGAACAGTTTCAGGTTAAGAACGGACCTCCGGAACGAATTAAGTACGTAACCAGAGGTACCACTGTATTTCATTAAATCTGAGTCATACCCATGACCATTTTGGTTGCCCTTTTCTGAACCTTTTCCAGCTTTTCACTCTGGTTTCACTAAGCTATCCAATATGGCCTCAATATTTCTTTCTTAGCCAATCACAGCATAAATGTGAAGTTCGGATTTTTTGCTGCATCACTTCGTCCTTCCTTACATTGAACTGCATTTGCCATTTTAACCAGAGATCCTTTGGGGGCTTCTCACAATCTCTTTTTATTCTTACCTACCTGAATTGCTGGGTGTCATCGCCAAGCTTTGCTATCTCACTGCTCATCCCGAACTCCAAATCAATTACAAACAAGTTAAAATGTACCAGTGAGAGTACTGATCATTAGGATACAGTAACTAGATAGATACAATCCAGATACAGGAACAGTTAAGAAACCAACACTGGGAGATTGTTGTTTGTATTGCTGTCAAAACAAGCAGTGATCATTGTAATCTTGGCTAAATTGCGCATGGCATATAAGAATTTTGTTTTTGTGCTGGACTTGATTGTTTATATGCCGCTAATTAGAAGGTGAGTGATCTCAGTCAGCTACAGCCTCCAATTTGTTCTTCTCAAACAAATCTGGAATAGAGAGCTAATGCTTTACTGCAGTGAAGTAATAACCAGATAATATTACACTCTCCTTATCATGTAGTTTCTGTGAGATAGTGGCTCGCTGTGCAACCTAGGAATTGCATAAATGGGCTGATTCATCAATGCATGATATGCGGATAACATAGTGTCTGATAGAACTTTATAAATTCCAATTTGCTTATCGTTTGGATTATAAAGAGGTACAATGTAGACTGAGTTTCATGTATATTGGACCTTTAGCAGAAATTCTTAAGAATATTAACACAGCTGGGGGTTTTTGCTTATAAATTCAGATTAACAAAGGGTGACTACAAACAGCCATTTGCCAAGTGATGCATCTAACAACTTGGTAAACTGGTCTTCTGGATAATCCCGTCAAATGGTGGTGGTGGTGGGGAGACCACAATCCTGAGTTTGATCTGAAATCCAGCGATGCTGTGAAAAACTAAGACTTTCCTCACCACTGAGTAGGGCAATACAAATGGTCAGCTTATAAAAAAATATACAGACTTGGCAATGGTAATCTTTATTCACCCCAAATTTCAACTATATGGCCTCATTCAAGTCCCAGATATAGAGTGATTATCAATTATTCGGGAATGCAATTATCTAAACTAATTATAACAATCATTTTCTTTCTTTTATATAGCCTTATAAAATAGGTCTAAAACTCAACACCCACACATAAAGAAACAAATGTTTTCCAGTTGTTTTTGGAAAAAAACCAATGTCCTCTTTCTATCAGTGATAATCTATATGTGCTTTTTCAATATCACAGATGTGACTATAATTTTTAAAACAGATTATATCGTCCACTGTGTATGTATCACCCAGCTGCAAAGAGAGGCCGTTACAGGTAATGGGAAGTTTCTGTACCTCCATTTAACTAGCCTGTATGCTCGCTCTATCAAGGGATACAAGTTGTAAGATAATGCTCAGGGCTCCCATTATCTCTAACAATCTGGTGCAAAGTCTGCACATTAAAACCTCATCTGGTCTCATCCACATGTGCCAAGAGGGAAAACAGGACTGAAATGGCCCACACAGATCCCTCTGCAGATGAGTACATTGGTAGACTGGCTTAATTCATTTTAATTAAATTAATGCCTATTATCCAACTACAACAATATCTTTATATTGATTCTGCCTGACATTTTGGTCAAAGTTTCAATGATAGGGTAAAAATAGGAGCAGATTTCCCCCTTTTATTTCTAAAAATGCTAAGAAATAAGCTTGGATAAGTGGGCAGAATTCAGTGACAACAAAGCACCTTCGAACCTCATTGGGCTTATATTAGTAGCAGCAGCCAACAGCAGTGTTTAATCACTATCTACATGTATTCTGTTAAAAACAGCACAAAAAATAAAAGCAAATGAATTGAAAAACAATAAAAAGAGACATTATGATCCGGCAAGGAAAGCTTGTCAGAACAAAAATGTCTCCACTTGTCTCTCTCACTTCCTCCCCTTGTGCTTTATCATTTGCTAAAATAATATGCATAATATTAGCATGTTAAATGATCCAGAGCTACGACTACTAACCTAATATAAAAACTCTATTTCACCTGAAAACATGCAGTGAAAAAAGAGCAAATTCATCCTTTTACCTGTTCAGTAGTCATATGATTGTGCTATCCTATGACTACAACAATGATGCATAATACTGAAATCTACAGAAAGCTACAGCTATCAGTACAATGTGGTAGCAATACTCCAATAGAGGCAATTTTTCATGTATAGTTGGGGGATTCTGAGAACTTGTCATGATTTTGGATGCATTTGCTTACAAGTGCTTATTAATTGCTTATCTTGCTACAGCTAGTTTCCTCACTCACACCCTTTCCACTTCGCTATTGCTGATATACTGAGATATATTGATTTATTCCATTTAAGTAATGGAATAGTATGAGGGGCTCTGTATACGATTGAACCTACAAATTTAGATCAGGGTGATGATGAATGTTTCTCATTTTCTCCACACCCTAGTAACCAACCACAGTGTGCTGTTTATCCTTTAGCAAATAAACACTCCTCAAATGAGATTTTTTCCCTAAAAGTGCATTATCTTCTTTTTTTTTTCCCCAGAGGAACATACCCGGAATTTACCGCATGATGAAACATTTGGTCAGTTATTTATTCAGTTTGTGTGCTTTGGATGGTGTATGCTGTCCTCTAAAATGTTCCATTAAACAGTCGGTTATATTATTGAGCTGATATTCTGATATCACAGCATTCTGTTGCCTGTGCTGGTTCCAGTAGTGAATGACTCAATGCAAGCAAGTAAACAAAACCAACTAGAAGATGAGATGGTAGCTAAGGTCACAGTTCACTACATTTCTGCACCACTTTATGATTTGTTTTTATTTTGTAAAAGTCCTCCTGAAAAATTGCCAGCATGTTAGCATCCATTTCTCTCAATGTACACATTTTTGCAACCAGTTTTCCCCAACAGAATGCATTTTCGTTTGTTACTTTTATTCATGGGTAGGCAAACTAAGGCCCGTGGGCCGGATCGGGCCCAATTGCCTTCTGGATCCGGCCCACTGACAGTCCAGGAATCTCTGCGTGGATTGCCAGTGTGCACGTTCTTTCCCTCTTCCTCACACGGCGGCAGTGGCAGCGGCGCCTCCTCCCTGGAGAAGCTCCTCCTGGCTTCTCCCCACCCTGCCTAGAGGAGGAAGGGGGCTGGGCTTTGTTGGTGCCAGCAGCAGCAGCGCTCAAGCAGCCGCCATTTTAAGCAGCCCCTCTCCGGAGACCTTTCGCGCTCCACTCATTGTCCCTCCACCACCATCAGCCCCTGCCGCTTGCGAGACACAGGTAAGCAGCCACTGGGGTTCTTGGTACTCTTGCATCATCCCCTCCCCCCCCAAATATAGTCCGGCCCCCCCACCAGGTCTGAGGAACAGTGGACTGGCCCCCTGCTGAAAACATTTGCTGACCCCTGCTTTTATTCATAGGTAAAGGGACCCCTGACCATTAGGTCCAGTTGTGACTGACTCTGAGGTTGCGGCGCTCATCTCGCTTTACTGGCCGAGGGAGCCGGTGTACAGCTTCCGGGTCATGTGGCCAGCATGACTATGCCACTTCTGGCGAACCAGAGCAGCACACGGAAACGCCGTTTACCTTACTGCCAGAGCAGTACCTATTTATCTACTTGCACTTTGAGGTGCTTTTGAACTGCTAGGTTGGCAAGAGCAGGGACCGAGCAACGGGAGCTCACCCTGTTGTGGGGATTCGAACCGCTGACCTTCTGATCAGCAAGTCCTAGGCTCTGTGGTTTAACTCACAGCGCACCCGCTTTTATTCATACTTCCCCTTAACATAAGCCCTTCTGTACATACTTGGTTGGGGTGTGTGTGTTGGACAACAGACTCAAAATGTGGCATAGTGCAACTTTTGAAGGAGAGTTTCATGCATTGTTTGGGGAAGTGCTGATTAGATAGACAGGAAAAGAAAAGGTGAACTAATCTTATCCCCCACTACAACTTCTGAGTAGCATGCATAAAATTGCATTTTAAGACCCCTCTCTCATTCTTCATCACCAGCTTATCAGAGTTCATATTGTTTCCAGAATTTTTATTTGAAACCTCACTTGCTCACTAACTTTGGAGCCAGCAGTAGTTTGGTAAGCCTATTTTAAAAAAATCTTTAACATCTGTATTTTAGAGGAAACTGCAGAATATTTGATGAAACACACTGTACATTCATTATTCCCCTCCTTGCAGTACAACAATTCTCTCAGGTTTTAATGGCTTTTGATAATAAGGTACAAAATTTAACAGTTAGCCAAATTGCTTTTTCTGTTTTATAGAAAAAACAAATGAAATATACCAGACTTTGCTGGAGAGAATAAATGCTGCCTGAATGTTGCCAAAAGAAAGGTGTTTTCAATTAGTTACTGCAGTGAAAAATAAAATTACTATATTTTACTTATTCTTGCCTTTGTTTGAAAAGCTACATTTCTAAGAAAAAATGAATGTGAAAATATGTGCATCTCCATAGTTTGCTAGAAATCCAGTACACATGGAAAAGGTAAAGATGGATATCAATCCATTGTAGACCAAACAGTTGCATGAGCACTATGATAACTGAGATTTCTTCCTTTTTTGGCAAAATAGGCATGGCAAGTATGCACACATCTGTAGTCAATATGATGTTATTATCTGCTATCAGGCCCAGTTACCATGGCTGGTGGTCAGGGAAGATGGAACAATAGAGGGAGACATACCTCAAAGTGCTAAGATAGAGCTTATTTGGAAATAATAACTCTAATAATTGTTTAGATGTCTGATGTATTTTGAACAATTGTTTTTCAGAGACAACTGCACAATTGAATATACAAACACCACAAACACCCATGGCTGTCTCCTCCCCCATCTTAACTTTTAGCAGCTCCTGTAGTGGAGGAAAGCAAATAGTGGATAGTACCAAAGCAAATGGTAAATCAAGCCTGACAAAAGCATAATTATTACCAACACATATTGATTTTTTTTCAATTAAAATTGATCCACAGTTATTCTCATTAGCTTAATTTGACTGTAATTGACATCATTAACCAAAAAACACAAGGACATGTCCAGACTTAAGAAGGAATTAATGGATCTTCATTATTTACTGGCAATTTACTGGGGTTTTCATTGTGTATTCCCTTTATATTACTGAAAACATTTCCTAGTTATCAACTCAAGGTTTTCTGTTTGAAAAATTAATCACAATGATTTTTATAAAGTTTTAAAAAAACCCAAAAACCCACACACAACAAAACCGTATGAGCAAGCCAGATTTTCCCACCAGTGATTGAAGAAAAGATTCTATTTATATGAAGTAGTACTTTGTATAAGCATAAACATTAATTTTATTAAATTTGACATACCTAATAAATACGAAAACCTGGCTGAGTTTACTTTCTTAACAAGAAATGATGAAATGTTAATAAAATAAGTGTTTCATTGCTGTTCTCATGTTCTCTATTTTTGTTTCTCAACAGAACACTTAAACCTATGAAAATTCACTAGAAAGAGCTGCATATTTCATTGTTAAATATACACCTTGAAAAATGAGAGTGTTCTGATGAAATGTATACAGAATTCTTTTCTACACATTACAAATGACTTCTATTGACAGTGGTTACTTTAAAATCGACTTTCTTCCTTTTACAATGTGAACTCCTGAAGTATAGCTCAGAGATTGTGTCTTTCACATGGGGAAATGTTCCTGCAGGCTCTGAAGGATATAGAATCAATTAATCCATTGCAGCACGGTGCAAGGCAATTTGAAATCCTGGCATATGAATTGCTGGAACCCAGAATATGAAGAGGAGCAGGGAAAACAAAGCAGTTGGGAACAAAGGAAACTACCTTACACCAGGTCAGACAATGTGTCCATCTAACCCTGTACTGCATGGGCAGATGTTTTCACTGAGGGCCTCTTTCTCATCACATGCTACCATAACTAGAGATGATGGGAGATTAGATGTGGGACCTTCTGCAATGGAATGTACATATCACATCAATGTGCTATTGTCCCTCTGCATAGACATAGATTATGTAGATAAGTAAATATGGACTTCATGACAGCTAAAATAGTAAGTGCCTGGTGGCATCTGCATAGGTTCACAGTCTGGCATCAACTATTGAGCTTCCACCACCAGTATTTGGGGGGGGGGGGCTGGAGGCTGGTGTGCCTCTCTTAGGGAAGGAGTGCAACAGTTTTCTGGCAGATCTACAACATGCCATATGTCAGGGACAGCCAACACGGTGCCTCCCAGATGTTGTTGAACTACAACTCCCAGTGAGGGGAGTTGTAGTTCAACAATACCATCCACCTGAAAAGTAAGGTAACCACAACAGAAACCCTAGGCCTCACCCAAAAGAATTCTACAAAAGAGTTGTCTTCCTTTTTGTAATTTTTGAATGAAATTTCTTTTCTTTTTAATTTATGGGGAATTGTTGGGAAAAAATGCAGGGTAATTTTGAGCAGAGCACTAATACTTATGTTGGCTCATGATGAGCCAACTGTATCCTCTGTGGGGGTGTGGGTGGAGGGGTCTATATTCTCTTAAAGTCAGAATTCCACAACTTCTCAGCCAAAAGATGCTACAGTAGAAGCAGCACAATATCTGCAAGTAATTTATTTTTCTCTGTTATCGTGCCAACTTTTAGTTATTTAATAGGTAGGCATATGATTAACCTCACTACCAATCCTTTAAATCCAAAGCCCAGTCCACAAGAACATAAAATTGCCCCTTTAGCTTTCTTTATGAAGTTTGTGAGACCTGACATTATTTCAAAAGGATTACTAAGGCACAAATCCCAGGATATGTGTTGCTGCCCATTCTTTATCAATTTTGCAAAACACTCCTGGGTAATTGTTTAAAAGGAATTCTGAGTTTAATGGAGCTTTGCATACCCAAGATAATGGCCATGCCTTTGTTTATATTGTTCACATATCCCAAGATGGTACAGAATTGAGTCAAGTGCCCCTAATTATCTTAAGGGCCTTCCTTCTTTACTTTCAATTCATTTCGACCTCTAATTAGCCAATTTACTATGTAAACAAATCAAAGAAGAGAAGTTTGGGTAGTGGGCTTAGGATAAGCGATTAATCAAAACCTCTTGCAGCAATCTAAAACTCATACAGAATTATGCTTGCTCGGTCGGGTTGTTTGGCCTTTTTCAGTTTCATGGCATGCTCTACTGAGGAATTGTTCTTTTATGTACACTCTTCTGCTCAAATATTCTGACCCATCACACTGCCTTTTTAGCAGTGGTTTGCCCTCTTCAGGTATTCAAATGAACAAATGTAAGAGTAAGTCTGCCCCTTATTGGGCCAGTGGCTCTGCAGGTGGGCCCCAGACCTTCCTGGTAAACCAGCCTATCACAGGCCGGATCATCTTCCTATCCCCAAATGGTCCAATGGCAGCAGGAGTTAGGGGCCTTCCCCTGAGCACAGGACCAACCAACCAATTACAGCCCTTGGCACCACATCCAGGGGAAGTTTAAATACCAGGCCTACAGGGCCTTTTGGCATCTCTCACTGCCACCCTCAGATTAGGGTTTTTTCACAGGTGCTACGACCTTGCTATGGACAATGTGAATTGCCTAATTTTCAGGGGCTGGGCAGGAATTTTTGCCACTTGGCTAATTGGCACCACCATTTGGGTTTTTGCCTTCCTCACAGCAATCGTCACAACTTTATAAGGCGGATAGGCACAAAATTAAGAGACGCCTGCTTCTTGGGAGAAAAGCAATGACAAACCTAGACAGCATCTTAAAAAGCAGAGACATCACCTTGCCAACAAAGGTCCGTATAGTTAAAGCTATGCTTTTCCCAGTAGTAATGTATGGAAGTGAGAGCTGGACCATAAAGAAGGCTGATCACCAAATAATTGATGCTTTTGAATTAAGGTGCTGGAGGAGACTCTTGAGAGGACTACATGGACTACAAGAAGATCAAACCCATTCATTCTTAAGGAAATCAGCCCTGAGTCCTCACTGGAAGGAGACATCATGAAGCTGAGGCTCCAGTACTTTGGCCACCTCATGAGAAGAGAAGACTCCCTGGAAAAGACCCTGATGTTGGGAGAAGGGGACGACAAGGAGAAGGGGACAACAGAGGATGAGATGGTTGGATAGTGTTCCCAATGCTACCATCATGAGTTTGACCAAACTGCGGGAGGCAGTGGAAGACAGGAGTGCCTGGCGTGCTGTGGTCCATGGGGTCACAAAGAGTCAAACACGGCTAAACGACTAAACAACAAGTCTTGGTTGGAGGGGAGGTTGTAGTCTCTGCCTGCACCTTCCACAGGTAAGGGTATCCTGCTAAAAGGATCTGGGAGGAGTGGCTCTTGTCCAATGCCCAGACGGGGGCTAGGATCATACCACTCCTCCAATAGGGACCGCTGGGGGGGGACGGGACGCATCTATAACCAATAAAGTTGTGGCCTTATTTGATCCCCAAACCAATATGCTCCACTTCTGACCTTCGTGCATTCATTGTGGAAGTCTTGGGAAGGGGGATTCTAGACAGGTTCAGATGAAGACCATTAGAATCCTCTCTGCATTCAGAGTGAAAGGAGGATTCTAAACACATTCAGCTGAACAACTGGAATCTCCTTGCAGACATCAGGAGCTGAGGGGACAGGGCAGTGCACACAGAAACATTGGAGTTGGGGAATTGTGCATGTCCCAGGTTCAACCCTCATGCTTTCTTCTGAATGTCTGAAGACAGCTAAACTTAGAGGGAAAAATAGCACCTGGCAGAGTCAGGACCTGCCAAGGCTAAAACAATGAAGAAACCCATGACCCTGGCTACCTTCTGCTCCTCAATGGGACCTCATAGAGAGAAGACTAACTAAGAGATGTTGTAGGCACATTTTAAGAAACAACTAACCTTGAGCCAGCAACAACAGCTTAAAAAATCATTGAAATAGTGAGAAATCCCAGGACTCTTGACAGTAGTCTGGGAAAGAGGGAAGAGTTCCACTACTGGAGGAAGTGATTCACAAGAGTTAGTGGAGAACTTACTGTACAGATCTTAATCAAAACATGAAGGAGAGGAAAGGAGAATGAGGTATAAAACAGAAAGACATAGATAAGGTAAATGTTTGGATTATTTAAGGCATTTGTGATTCCTCTGGCATTTTGAAGGGAACAGAACTTAGAATTCTAAAACCTCTCCAGTGAAAATTTATAATACTCTGTGTGGCCATATGGCATGTGTAAATATTTCCAGAATGCTGTGGGCTTTGAGATGGGATGAAGAGAGCAAACAGTTTTATTACCATTTTAATGAACACTGATGCTAAAGCTTTAGCTGAAGTTCAGCTACATTTGTGAGTAGACTGCGGGGTCATCCATAAAACATGTCATACTTAAAACCACAGTAGCAGCTCTTTTTACTCCTCCCTTGACCTTCTTGTCACAATTGGTCTCCAACAGATTCTTTTCCAAAAGTATTAAATACTTATTGGGACAACCTTGGTATTTTATTGCCTCTGAACTATCACTCTATTTTTGAGTTGTAAGGAAGCTTCATTAATAGGGAATAATGAACTTGCTCACTAGAAGCCTCAGCACTGCATGGGGAACAGAAATTTCCAGCTTACCTTTGGGTGCCATGAGACAGTAGAAGAAGTGGGGGTGCTGATAGCTAGGGGTGTACAGGGCACCCAAGATTTACTTTGTCTGCATTTGTGCCTTTAAAAAATTGGTTCTGAGTTGCCCTGTACTTTTTCCACTTCAGTCTGTAGTTATGGGTCCAAACGGCTCTGTATAAAGTTAGGATTTGTTTTCTCCATTCACTATATAATGGGGAATCAAAAAATGTCTATAGAATTTCCCCACTTTGGGCCAAAATTTACAGGCACAAGGGCAGCTCCATGTGGATTAAGCCTACCGAATATGTCCAGAGGCTTTATGTGGAAGAAGTTGAAAGGGGTTTCTTTCCTCCATAAGAGATTTGCTTCTTGTTCTTTCTTAAAAAGGTAAAGGACCCCTGACAGTTAAGTCCAGTCTCAGATGACTCTGGGGGTGTGATGCTCATCTCGCTTTACAGGCCGAGGGAGCCTTTCTTATCTTGTAACAATTAAGAGGTTGGCAAATGATGTAAATTATCGCTTGCATATTTTTAAAAAGACATTTCAAGCTTCACACCAGTTCTCTTTGCATCCTCCACAAAGTTAGGTTGTCCAGAATACTTTCTGTAGAGCTCTTGATGTTTTTATTCTCTGTCTGTTCTTTTTAATGCAGATCAATATAGGGTTTCTGTTTGTTTTGTACATGAAACTTTTGAGTTAAAAAACCCCACGACAACTCTCTGCTGCTGTACTTTATCAATCTATCTATCAAGAACTCTTCAGTGCTCCACAGGTAATATTTTGGACAACCTCAAATAAATATATATATATATATATATATATATATATATATATATATATATATATATATATATGGCAATACTGCACAAGAATGTGTATTTAGGAGAAATGCACATTAAAATGTGTATGTGGGGGGAACTGTAATTTAAGATAGGAAAAATGAGAAACTGAGAGAAACCTACATTGACAGATCCCTCTGTTCCTACACAAAATATCCCTCAGGCTCACATGAACCACTGAATGGAAGAAGGTGACTATCCCAGGGGCAAAGACCTCAAGCCAGTTTTAACATCTTTTAATACTATTTAAATATTAGTCACTGCCACATAATGCTGAATGGGTGGTTTTAGCTCGAGTGAGGTGGTTTTAGTTCCGAGTGCCTCTGTGTGTATTAAGTCTCTTGTTTACTGTGTCCAACATTTACTTTTTATTATTCTTTGATCTTGGTATTGGATTAAATGTTGAATCAACTGTAATTTATTGCATTTTTAACCTTGATTTACATGTGGTTTTCTGTACATCACCTGTAGAAATTATTTTATGAGGTGACTTACAAATGTAAATAAATACAAGCAACGCCCTCGTCTTCTGCTGCAGAGCTGCAGCTTTCCTCATGACACTGCATTCAGCCCCATCCTACGCCTGCTCCTTCCTTGTCATGAAGCTTCACCTTCATATGAAGGCTTTGGCACCATCAGCATTTCTCCTCAGTCTCTCTCACAGTGATGTAAGAGCTTTCTTATTTGGGCTGCATTGGGGCTTAGCAATTTAGTTATTCATCTGATTCTAATAGGATTGTAATGGTAACTTTGGCATCTGTTTTACACATTGTTTCCTCCTCTAGGACTTAAAAATGAACACCCCCAAAACTGGGGACGCAGATAATCTTCTATGGACCTGCTACAGGTCTTCTCTATTCAGAAAGAGACATTTACCACCTGTAAGGGATATGGACTTATCAGAGGTTGCTTTCATTTTTACGAGGCAACTACACAAGAGCTGGGTTCACATTCTCCCTCCTGAACATACAGGGACCTATCTCAAGCCCATTTGTTTTTAGGTTGATTGTATTCTTGCACTTGTATGTGTTATTACTTTATACTTGTTTTGTATATATGCTTTCAAATAATGTGAGCAATCATGGGAAGGTGGACTAAAACATTTTTCTAAAAAGGAAACAGATAAAAATAGGTGAGTGGATGATTCAATGAAAACAGATGGAACATATATCCTATAGCAAGGGTCTGTGGAACAAAAAAAAATGTAGATGTTAAGAAGGGGACAGAAGTTCAAAGAACTGGAAGAGAGCGCAACCTCATTCTTGCTAATTACAAACTATGCAGGACTTGCATAGTTACTGCAGAAGGCCTGAGGTCGTGTGCTTTTATATTGACAAATTGAATTCAGCGCTTTAATATATTGTACAGATGTGAAATATTGTTCAAAAGAGCCATGCCAGAATACAATTTTGCAATCACTTAATGTGCACGTCAATATTTTATAGGCAATTTTATTTAACATCTTGTACATTTATTTAACATCACTGTAGATTTTTAACAGTGAAACTGGAGGTCCTTAAGAGTAATTGTTCTCAAACAATAAGTGGGTCCCCCCCCCATTTTTGTCTGATGGAGAAACAGCCATCATTTATATTTTTGAAAAGCGGTGCTTTAAAACGTTTCATTGTATCAATCAAGGTCAACTTAATCCTAGGCAATCTTAGGGCAGTCAAGTGCACAGAAGATGCAGGTAAAGTTGCAAGAAGAATTCCACTAAAATATGATTAGATAAAATGACTAGGTGAAGTGTGCATCTCTCCCTCTGAGGCTGCATAGTGTGCATTATCATGCCTACCATGTGGCACTGCAAGCAGTGAAGAAAGCGCATGTTGCAGCCTGCATTGCATCTTCAAACAACTTACTGGTGGAGTTTATACAAGTTCTCCAGAGGCTGCTGATTCCCACTATGGGGTGGGACTGTTGGAGCCCTTGAAGACTGACTGTGACCAGTTGACTGCACATTTTGGGTGGCCACTTATGTCTCTGAGATTCAGTCAACCTTCACCAGGGACCATGCCGTTAGGGCAGGCAGAGGCAAACTCAGCCTTCCAGATGTTTTGGGACTACAGTTCCCATTATCCCTGACCACTGGTCCTGCTAGCTAGGGATCATGGGAGTTGCAGGCCAAAAACATCTGGAGGGCCGAGTTTGCCTATGCCTGATTTAGGGAACTCTTTGCGAACTGAAGTTCAGCAGGAGTCATCCCTGTTTTCTTTTAAATATCTTTTTAAAACTGTACATTGGAACCCAGTTTTCCTTTTTTACTATTTTATTCATGTTTTTACTCTGTTTTGATGTTTCTCTGTTCTGCACCTTCATTATATTTTCTACCAAATGGTGTTTTATAAATATTTAAATAACCACCAAATCAAAGTTGCTCGACTTTGGAGAGGTCTTGATTCTGCAATTCCAGTCCTGACTGAAGTGTCCAAAGCATGTGAAATGGTGTAGGATTACGCTTGAGTTTATACAGTCTGATAAAATGCTTGCCATTCTATGGCCAACCATGTGCTCTCTTGACTTCTGTCCCTATTGGCTTATTAAATGAAGCAGAGAAAGTTTGACTGGTTAGGTCCAGAATCTGGTTAAGATTTCATTGCATGAGGCGGTGGTCCCTGCCACCTTGAAAATGGCAGTGGTACAACCATTCCTATAAAAGCTGAGCTTGGATCAATTACCTTGGACTAACTAGTTACAAGCACTGGTAGTGGAGAGGATCATTGCAGGGTGGGGATGCTGGCATTCTTAGATGATACTGATTATTTAGCCCCAATCCAAACTGAATTTAGGCCTGGTCATGGAACAAGTTCAAATGCAGTGACTTTTTATGGAACCTGTAATTCATGTGTTTCCACACTGTCAACCCCAGTGTCTTTAAAACAATAAAAAAATAAAAACTTAATAGAATGGTTGTGATGCCACAAACCATCAAGAATAGAGTTGGGGTTCCTCAAGCTATGTGCCTGTGTGTGTTAGCTCAATGGGAAAAACTTTTCAGGACTGCATCCCTACTAACAATTATTGACTGCATCCTTATTGATTATTATTATTTTATTTTATCACTAGCAATTATGGCTGTAATCTTTTATGAAAAGAAGGGGCTATTTGATATTCTTATTCTAAGAGCATGGTGAAAAAATCTACATATTTTCTCACCATTATGGAGTTCTGGAAAAATAGTAGGATTTCTCCTTTTTATCACAATGGATATACTATTCATAAATAAATGAATTTATGAAGGACCTGTTGTGTGCAGAAGAACATTATCACCATTATAGGCAAGACCATCTAGCTACGTTATGCTGACTCATTCAAGTTTATTTTAATATAAACTTTTAAATGTATTTTTTCCCCAGAATGTGTCATCAAAAATCCGTAGGTAAGTGGTGATTGAAGGCTGTCTTTGTATTACATTGATAAAGGTGACAATTTGTTTAACTTCGCTAAAATACTCACTAATTTCCTTGCTCAATTCTCCATGTATAAAAAGTATTGTATTGTTTGAATGACAAAGTGATACTTTAAACAAAGGATGAATTGTGTAGATGAACAGAAATCACTTAAGTGCTTTTTAGGATCCAGATCCCAGCTTTGGGGCGGGGGGAAATCCCTTCGTTTATTATCAGCAAGGTATTTGCTTTCTTGAAGTTCAGATGCTGAAAGTTGCACTGTGGAAGTTATCCTACACATCCTTCTCTTTGTCTGCTTCAGTGTGTTACTTACTTAATGAGCCACAATGGGATTCAAAAAAGCCTCACAGGTGCACTTACTTGCTCGGGATAGCTGTGTCTTCTTCTTGCCTTGTCCTTTCCAGATTCCCCTGCCTGCATTTTGACTGATCTTTAGAGCAGCTTTTGAATGCCTTGCCTTCAGAGGTTTTGACCTCCTGTAGCAGTAAACATCAGCCCCATTGAGCTTTTCTACCTTTGTTTCTTCTTCACCTTTGCTTTGCCCTAAGTCATCTATATAAATCCTGATCCTGCATTTTTGTAGTGTTCGTGCAAGCCAGTTCTGCAAAGATAGACCTACACCAAATTGTTTTTCTTTCACTGCTGTTTTTTTTATTTATTATTTCTTGATAAACTGCAACCCCAGTGAAACCAAGCTAAGGTACATTTAGCATTACATATGATGATAGCAATTCTTATGACTATTCGTTATGGCTTCTTTAAGGCTTACTCAAACCAAGTCAGACCATCGTTCAACCTATTTCATCACTGTCTTTGCTAGTCCTCCAATTTCTCAAAAGTCATCTTCTCCCACCCAATTGCCTCCTGTTTTTCTGTTTTATTTGCAGGGAACTTCAGAATTTGTTTAGAATTTTGGTGGGTGCAAGGTGAAGTTCATCTTATCACTGTGAGATGTGTGGTTTGTGTTTTCCTTTCTATAAAATAATTCACCAACACCTGCCTGCCCTACTGGGTGTGCAAAAGAGCCCATGGAAGGAGTTACCTCATAATGTCTTCCACTGAGCTTTAATTGAAACAGCTTTCCATGTTTCAATTAAAGCTCAGTGGAAGACATTATGAAGTAGCTCTTCCATAGCATGTTTTGCAGACCAGGAAGTTCCAGTAGTTCAGGAGACTCATCCAACATTGTATTCTGCTGTAAATGCTCCAATGCCAAAATTAGATTGAGAAATTCTCCTATTTAAACCAGACTTTGAGGCACAGCAAAACCAAAGAACGATAAACAAATGGAAGTGGGAAATTGTCTCATTCCTCAGAAGGCCCCTATGTAGGTGGGGGGGGGGGGTTAGGACAAAGTTGTATAATAAACTTTCACTGGCAGGTTTCAACGGACATTTGGACAATAGATCTAATAATGTGGGAACATGACAAATTATAGTTCTCATTCAGCACAAGACAATAGTTTATTGATTTCCTACACCATTTTCATAGATTTATCTTGTAATAGAAAATGTTCACATTCTTTCTAAATACTTATTGATTATGTGAATTCCCAAATAATTGCCTCATCAGTAGATTAATCTTTCTGGTACTCTAGTTTAATGTACAGTTAATTTCTTCACCATTATCAATTACACAGCTGATTTTGTTTTGCCCAATTAACAAAAATACTCCAGGAAACACATGTGCAGATATTTACCAAGGTCATTTTAACTGTAAGAAGACCAAGCGGACATTTGTAGAAGCACTTAATAGTAAAAAAACTGACAAATATTGACACATATAAGCATACTAGCAAGGGATGAATTCATTCTTAATGCATGCTTGTAAATGTCACTGCAGGCAGATAACATTGTATCATGAAATCAATTATGATTTTTTATAGAAGATTGATTTATACCAGCAGATGAGGCATCAGATCTCTTTTAATGTTGCTTAAATCTTAAATGCTTAGTTTCTTAGTTTCTAATTACAGTGCTACAGCATATTTTCTGCACTGTTTTCTAAAGTAAATTATGGCTTGGATGATTATTCAGTTTACAACCACATAGGAAGAGCTCAGCTACTATGCATATTAATTAAGATCACAAATATATGGAATTCTGCCATTAAACCTTCTCCAGGGGTATAGATTTCTGCAGAATATCTGCAAGCGCCATTAGATTTCAGCTGCTTCCATTTATGCTGCCACAGTTGCTATTTTTGATGTTATGAAGGCCCTGAATATTTCCATGTAGATGTACTTTGATCACCGTAACACTAAATCATGGATTTTGTAGTCCACAGTAGTCTCAAAATGCATAATGAATACTGCGCAGAGACTGAAGCATGAATGTGAATAAAAATATTGGAGGTTTGCATAGTATAGCTAGCCTTTGTTTAATGCATTAAACAAATCATGAAACTTGTTTATTTTTATTATTATTTATGTCAATCAAAGTCTGTACTGGTCTGGTCACAACAGATGCCTACAAATCAAGCCACTCTTTTGAAATCAGTCTGCAAAAGTCTATGTTCACAAAATATAGCACTTTGAGAGGATTTTAGGGCGCAGTTTTATGGTCCTTGGGAAAGGGTACCAGAAGCCATTGGACATGTAAGCAACCTCCATCAATGAATATGGGAGTTACATCATCCTAGAGGTAGCTTTGACACCAGGGCCGCAATCTTTAACTGCACCAAAGCCCAATGTGAGCTGGGCTAAAAAGGGGACATTGCAGAAGTATAGGAAGTGGCCGTGATTTAAATGATCCTAAGGTCTCCTTTCCTCTGTCCTACCCCACACTAGGACAGAATTTAGAAATATATTTATGAGGATGGAAAATATAATAGTAAATCTAAAATTATCAACCTGCTTCTGTCCCTCTTGCCAGTTCCGAATCTCTCTCTTTGGCGATCACTCGTAGCTGAGTAAGATTGTCTTCCATGCACGTGGTCTTAGCAGTGAGTCTGTAAGTGACTGTGGAAGCCAATTCTGGATCCACATGTCCACAGTAGGGACATAGGTTTCTGGGCAGGAGTTGATCATGGTGAGGGTTTGCTAGGTGTGCCTTCCTCTTAGGTTTTAAAAGTATGTCAGATCTGAATTTCATGCTTTCTTCATAACTTGATTTGACTGCAAATTGTGGTATATGCTTCTTATATATTTGAACTAAGGTGTTTGTCTCTTTTAGTTAGTGGACTGTAAAAATAAAATAAAGCTGGGTGGTATTCAGCTACTCAGAGAACACCCACTGAAATTAATAGACCTAACTTAGAAATGTTGATTAATTTAAATGTGTCTACTCTGCGTAAAATTTAGTTGATACCATCCATTTAATTTACAATCCTTTGATTGCAAAAAATAGAAAGAAAAAGGAAATGAAAAACTACTTTTATGAAACACCAGCACCACTGATCTGCACTTTAGCCGTCAAGTAAATGGCTCTCTACATAGTGCTTTCAGCTGTATGGCCATGCAAAATGCAGATATGTTCCAATCCTTATTTTCAAAAAAACAGAAATAATCATTCCAAGATAGCTGCAGAAACAATATTCTATGGCCATGTTTCCATATCATATCAAAACAAAACTTTTAGGAAAATTAAAACAAAATGTCAGGTCCAAATCACCATAACCAGTAAATGTCTTACATGCTAATAAGACATCAGGATTACCCTCTCATTAATACCAACCTTTGTCACAATGGCCTGATGGAACCCCAATACAGATTTGGATCAGCTCTAATATCTCAGTCACAGACTAGTTGTTGTGATATGGTCTCCATCAGAGTGCCATAAGGCACTTGGCACTCAATGCAATCCAGCCCTGATCCCTCAGCTGCAGAGTTCTATACAGCAAATGGGGGGACCACTATGAAGTCTGTGCAGGAAGGAAGGCCAGTTCAGCTGAAGACATTGATATTATAAGTACCTATTTTCAGGAAAGAGGGATTTCTCCTAGACTCCTGATTTGGCGGTAGAATGTCAAACCTGGAGCATGAGAAATGAAGCAGACCTTAATAAAGTAATGCAACATACTGAATTAAGCCAATAAATATTGACTTTCCATCAGATTTGCTTAATACAGGGAATGCCTACCAAATGTCTAGCGCCATGTTGTACCACAAATAGCCTTTGACACACCATTTAGAGGAAACATCAGCTGTCTCTTCCAAAGCCCCATGAGTGATATTTCTCCATTGACTTTTTTCCAAAAAGACAATTTGGTCTATAGCCCCATCACTTTTATGACAGAATATGCCGTGCTATGGCATGAACGATGGAACCAACCTTCCTCTCCTGTGTTATTACTCTAGCATTATTATTTAGCTGGCTTTGAGCCTGTCTGTTTTTAAGCTACTACATCGTCGATCATGTGGGTCAAGCTGTTACAGAAATGGCAGGAGAGATCTGCAGTAAATGATCATCCTAGAGGTTATACACAGTCTTTTACATGACTGCAGGGGATGCTGAGAATTATTAAAAGGCTACAGCTGTCACATTAGCCCACCAAATGCACTCCTATCCTAGAAGCCACAGCCAACCCAAGGACTAATGACTGGTTGTACGATTTGACTGAGGCCTTTTCTATTATATTGACATCATACGTCCTGTATCATAAAAGCCAATCTCATGGACTTTATCATATTTTAGTGTCACATTCTAGAATGTACAAGAAATGAGAATTATGCAGCTAGAAAAAGGCTGGACTGAAAATGAAAGAAAATATGGGATGGGTGAATGACATCCAGCAAGGTTGTTAAAGGATGGCTAAAGTCTGCTTCGTCAAAGAAACTAGAGTCATGAAGGATGGTGGGCAAGTTTATTCTCTACTCAAGCAGTAACTCTGAAAAAATCCCTTTATTTTTACATATTAGATGTAAAATGCTATTATTCATTGCTATTGGGAAAGCTAAAGAACTACACTTCCTGGCACTACCACAATATTGGGTAAACTTTCCCCTGAAATTGGGTGGACAAGCGTATCCCTTACCTCATACAATGTTTCATCCAAATCGGTCATAGTGTATGAGGTATGGCACCACCACTGAAGTGCCCTCCCAACTCCTGTACATACTCTGTGCCTATTGCCACTGCCAATTCCAATGCTTCCCTTGCCCTCGTTGCTGCCCTGCCCCATTCCAGTCCCAGAAAGAAGCAGTGTTGCTGCAGCCGGGAAAGTGACAAGTCAGTAGTGGTGTCCCACTTTGGGTAGAACTACTGATTCAACTGATTCAAATACCTTTTAATTTTTCTGTGGTTTTATTTAAGAACCACTATCCCATTTAAAAGGGACGCGGGTGGCACTGTGGGTAAAAGGTTGGCGGTTCGAATCCCCGCAGCGGGGTGCGCTCCCGTTGTCCAGAAGTGTCTCCGGACAGCGCTGGCCCCCGGCCTCTTGAGTGAGATGGGCGCACAACCCTAGAGTCTGTCAAGACTGGCCCGTACGGGCAGGGGTACCTTTACCTTTACCTTTATCCCATTTAAAGAGGTAGGTTTCATAATCCGATCTCTCCTCAGTCCTCTCCACAATTAAATCTCCATCTCCTTGCAAAGCCCAATCAGGTCTGGGTGGTGTTCAACACCAACACAAGCAGCCAGGTTTATTATTATTATTATTGGCGCTGCTGCTACTCTTACTACTTATTACTAAAATGGTTTCTAAGTGGTTTACAGATATAACACCTGTTACAAAAATACGACCACACCTAATTGAAATACAGTATTAGGCCACTTCAACAAAACATTAAAACAAAAACCAATAATTCGAGCGTACAATAAACAAGCCCATTAAAACAACATAACAAGTAAAACAGTTAAAACAGGAAGCTAATAGAAGGCAGACACAGGTACCAATGCACATGCATAGCTGTACCAATGCTATGGGATTTGAGTGTTTACCATATTCTATTTATGACCCATTCCATAAACACTTATTACACCAAAATCAGATCAGGGCCCATGGATTCTATTAATTTATCTATTTTGTGATATTTTTCGGAGTCCAGAAATTCCAGGTGTTTGCATTTTTCCTTAGAATTTATTTGCAGTGTTTGCCCTCCATACTAATACCATCCATACTAATAATTATGCCTATAATTTGTTTTGTTTGAATATTATTGTAGGGATCAATCTGAGGAGCTAATAGAGACATAATAACACTCTCTCTCTCTCTCTCTAACTTTAAAATCTCCTAAAATAATCTTCCTGCTTTCAGGACCAACCCATTTTTTTTAATACACAGACATCAAACCTCAAGTTGACTATTTGCTAATCAACAGGTTCCAACATTGCACAACTGTATTGTTAAAAGTTCATTATTATTAGACTTTGTTTTCACAGTCTCCTTATTATGTTCCTGAAAGACCTATAGTTTGGACATGGTTTAATGGTTTATAAAATGGTACATCAAACAGATGACTCAACCTTTTGAAGATAATATTTTTCAGGACAGGTTTGCCTCATAGAGTTTGTTTCATCCATGAGAACAGAACAGTGTGGTCAGATCAAGGTGGTAATAAAGAGAAAGCAAAGACAGGTGCCCTTATGAAGTTGGCTTGCATGAAACAAAATAAAAAGTTACAACAGCTTTAAAAGAAAAATACTCTGCTCAAATAAAAAAGTCCCGCTAAGTTTTCATCAAGTTTCATGCTACAGCTACATATGCTTTAACTGTCTCAATTGTTTAAGCTTAGAATTAAAACAAAAAGCAAAACCCTAATATAGTTATAAAGTTAGATATAATTCATGTTTGGAGTTGTTTTATACTTTTCACATCATGCTCATTCCTCATAAATAGGTTTGGGCTTGAAAACGGGGGGGGGGGGGGGGGGAGAGAGACAGAAGCAGTGGTTGAGGTGGCTCACAGAATGGAGCCCTGCAATAAACTTTTGCTTGTCAGAATATCCCTAGCTTGGGGTGGGGTGGGGGTTCTCATTTCTGAGTTAGTATGGGTTGACAGAATGGGAAAATACACTGTTTAATAAATTTCGTCTATCAATTTATGCACATTTTTAGCCTTTCACCATGCGGTCCCAGTGTGCGTTTCATATAGTTAGAGATATTGGAGAATTCCAATGAAAACAGGAAACAAAACCTGGACTGAAAAAGCTTGAGTATACCTGCCACCGCCATCTTGAGCATCTTGCCTAAGAAGGGAGAGGAACTAGCTAATATATATTTTAAAACTACAGAGTGCAGGGAGACACTGCACAGCCACCTCTTTAAGGGTCAATGGTACCAGTTCCCTCCCACAACAAGACATTTACAACTCACTAGACTCAACCAGTTGACCCCTTCCGGCTCACTCTTGAGACCCACTGTGAGCAAGGTTCAAGAGGACAAGTGGTTAGCTGGATCCCTTCAAGCGGTTTGTCCACATCAAGTAGGCCTTAACAATTAGAATCCCCATTATATATTTTAATTTGTTTCCCGCACGTTATGTAGACACTAAAACCACTGGCCAAAGCACAGGGCCCACAAAGCCCTTTAGTTGCATGTGCTGAATCCCTCACACATGGAAAAATCTCCTTTCCTTATATGAGGGAGGTAAACATTTTGTACATGCACAGGCATTTCCCAGTAGATATATTATGTGTTTCCCTTGTGTAGAAGATAATTGGAAATTCTTTTGTGTATAAGATTCATTGGCTGTGATCCAGGGGCTTTAATGCATGCAACGATTCTGGCGCCCACAATAATTTCCTATTATCTTCTACACAAGGGAAACACATAGTGTATACAAAGGGAAATGACTGTGCAAGTGTACAATATTTCCCATTGGTGCTCACCTTGCCCTCCCTAAATGGTGCCTCTGGGTGTTTTTGGAAAAGGTTGCTAAGACTCCTATTATCAACAGGCATGCACAATTGAATTGATTAGCTAAAGATGGAATAAATTATTTAAGGGCTCTGTGATCCAGTGGCCCCTATGAACAGAAAGTCCTTAACTAAATTACTCTACATTTACTATATTAATTCAATTTCCTATGTCTGTTAGTGGTTGATAACAGGAATCTGATCACTCTCCTTCAAAGATGCCCAGAGGCACCATTTAGGGAGGGCAAGGTGGGTAACAATGTTATTATTCCTAAATAGCACTTACATTTCTTTCCAAATTACTGGTATTCTACACTTAGTAAATATAAAACAATACAGTGGTATTTGTACTGGCTTTGTTCAGAAACAAGGCACAATTCCATTTACTTCAAAGAGGGGTGACTGATTATCTCATATAGTTATAATTAGACATTAAAAAATACCCAGCTAATGATTTTAAAATGAATCACACTTTCAAAACTAAATATTGAATATATTCAGGACTGGATTTCTAAACCTTTCTATAAATCTTCTCACAAATTTCCATTATTGGTATCTGCTAGAATTGGGAGGGAAGTCATTTTTGCTCAAATTTTAATGAGAAACCACCTAATTTGCATGCTGTGACCAATACGTGCACCTATATACAGCTATCCTTCAAAATCCATACTTCTTTGATTCTTGCGATGCTGTCCTTTAGCCAATGCTGACATAAATGTGCCATGTACACACACATGCGCACATGCGAAAATAACACAAGAAAATGCATATGAATGCTGACAAATATATGTAATTATCCATGTATTTCAAATTGCTGTAGAAATGTGAAGAACTGATTTTAAGATTGGAAAGATGAGAAAGAGAAACTGCAATCAGAGGTGGTGCCCAGCCGAGGGGGCACTGCAAGGCATCGCAACTATGACATAGTATACTGACTTGAGCAGAATTGAAGATGAGGTGGAGCAAGGCACCAAATTTGGGCCTCTCACAAGGTGTTGCTAAAATTAGAAAATCTAAAGTCTGCCCTTGCTGCAACTGGGAGTTGTGTCCTTAGTTATAGTAACCTAAATATGTGGTAACTGTATCTATCCTGCTAGGTAAGTATGTCTGTGCAAGAATCACATGAAAAAAATTTTGGATGCAAGACGTGAGTGGCGCTGTGGGTTAAACCACAGAGCCTAGGACTTGCTGATCAGAAGGTTGGCAGTTTGAATCCCCGCAACAGGGTGAGCTCCCGTTGCTCGATCCCTGCTCCTGCTAACCTAGCAGTTCAAAAGCACGTCAAAGTGCAAGTAGATAAATAGGTACCGCTCTGGTGGGAAGGTAAACGGCGTTTCCATGCGCTGCTCTGGTTCGCCAGAAGCAGCTTAGTCATGCTGGCCACATGACCCGGAAGCTGTACGCCGGCTCCCTCAGCCAATAAAGCGAGATGAGCGCCACAACCCCAGAATCATCCACGACTGGACTTAATGGTCAGGGGTCCCTTTACCTTTACTCTGGAGTTTGATCACAAAGCTACATATAAAAATATTCAAGATTGGTGTGAAAAAATAAAAGTGATTGTAAAAAAGAAAAAGTCTCAAAAACACATTCCTTGAAAAGGGATAACACTTTCAAGCATCTAAAAAAAGAAGTACAAGGCGGTCTCCTAACATCTGTTTCTATATAGTTAATGGGGGGGGGGGGACAGAGATCAACTCAATACTGGTTTTAAAACTTCATTCTCAAGGACACAGATGCCAGATTTCACTGAGCTAGATACTTCTCATACATAAAATAAATCCACATGCACAGTTCCCCGATACACCAAAAAAAGCAACAACCAAACATGCTGATACTAAATTTTGAGTTCTGGTATTATATAGTACTACAGTTACCAATATTTCTTCTAAACCTGGATGAGTCAGTTGTACATCACTAATGTAGTAACAGAGCAGCATATATCCCAAACCACTTTTATGGGTCTTATATTCAAACAAAAACCTTTAAGACTGAAATGCATCAGTGCTGCCAGAATATCACAATATGTGAAACCATTTCTTTGCTTATACACAATGCTAGGTTTTCTGCTAACACTTATTAGATATTGGGTATTGTGGACAGAAATGCATCAAGGTAATTCCATCTGGCGTCATGCCTAAGTCTTGCAAATTTAGTGATGCAAATAAAGTGAAAATACCACTGGCAAAAGTTTCCTCTCACCTTACACCACTTCAAGTGCATGAACATATGAAACTGTTTTATAACAAGCTGGACTGTTGGACTGTGTAACCTGTCTGAAAGGAACTCTCCAAGGATCAAACATGGGACTTTCTAACCCCACAAGCTGAGATGCTTTCATGGGGAGCAACAGAAAACTGAGGCTTGGGACCTCTTAGATGCAAAGTATGTACTGAGCTATGGTCCTTCCCCCAATGGCAATGGTTTTTGGTAGTCATATTCAGATGCAGGTATTAATTTGGGTTGTGATCTAGCTAAAGTTAGTTGTAACTGAGTCCTAATGAAATCGGAAGATGTCTATCTTGTCCAACAGCTTCAGTACATCACCTGACTTTTGCTGGGTTAGGCCAAGATCATAATTCCTCCCAGTAGCTTTGTACCATCTGCTGTTGGTAGCTGATCCCAGTATAATGGCTGACTCAACCTGTTTCAGTAGAATGGCTTCCAAGGTCATAATCCCAGCATAATGCTACAGGTCATAGCTTTTGATTAGCATTCAGTACACCCCACTGCACATGTCTTAGGGTAGATATTTAACTTTATAATTGTGTATCCACAGCATTGTTTAATGCTAATGTGACATTTTGCCATGAAATATTGAGCAACTATATAGATCTATTAAATAGGATACTTGGAGAACATATATTGACATTCACAAAATCTACATTTTGGGAGAAATAGTAAGACTAGGAAAGTATATAGGAGCGGAAAGACTAAGAAATCATTCAGGCTAAACAAAATATATTAGGAGCAAATATGTTCTGTCCATATGTTCCAGCAATTTGTCTACTGTGAATTTTGCCATCAAATGACGGTGCAGTGTATTCTATATGGCATGTGTCTGCATTAAGGAAATCTTATTCCTTTTTGAGTTAGGAATCACATGTGCCTTCTTTCCTAGAGTCCCAGTCCCCAAAACATTTTGTTGCCAGCCAGTTAAGGGACATTCTATTTCTATTGGATGGACATGAATTATGTTTAGGGTCTCCAGTTTGCTCACCTCCTATGAAGGCAGAGGCAAACAGATGGACTCAGTTATGTGACTGGCAAAGGTACATCTTCTTGAGAGTACAAGAAGGTCAGATAATAAATAATCATTGAACTAGACTATTGACATTTGATTTGTGTAGATCAGATTGGAACTGGATTTTTGAAGAATGATACAGAAGCAATATTGTGTGTACTGCATACATTTTAAAATCTTGTTGTCAAGCAGTATCTTACCAGGCAATTAGACAGGTTGTTAAATCCAACTGCTTCAAGGTTTGTTTTGTATGTGCAGCTTTGCTTTCCATTAGAGGCTGAAGGAGGAGAAAAGGAAGAGAAAAGTGAGCTGTTAATAACGGTAATGGCAATAACACCAGCCATTTTATATTGCTTCACACCAGGCTTATGAGGTACATTAAGAGCAGCTGTACCAGAAAAATACTTACAAACCACAAATGTGGAGAGAACATGCTGTTACCATATTCATTAGACATAATTCTATTCTACAAGAGTACACACAGGCAATAGGGCAACAGAAGCTGTGGAAGGCTTTGAATGCATTGTTTCAACTGAGAAGCCAATATGGCCCCACATTACTTATGAACCAGGAGAACCAGCACAACGTAAAAGATTTCAGACTATCCAAAATGCTGAAGTAAATCATGATTTGTTCTGAAAAACAGAACGTAAATATAAATTGAACATTAGAATAACCTGAGACAGGCAAGGCTGGAGGAGATGCCTAACATCATCAGTGAAACCTTGTCAGTAAAACAGGGGGGAAATTGGCAGATTGCGTGATGTGCTCTGTTTCCACAATTTGCTGCCCTGCTTTGCTGGAGGAGGGCTTGTAAACCAGTCCAAACCCTCAGCTTGGTTAAGGTTGTTGGGTTTCTTCCGACTCATTGTCTTTAATTGTTTTAATTGGTGGAGGAGGGGGGAGGGTGAAGAGCACTAACACACAAATTGGGTCCAAGATTTTCAGTGAGGCAGGAATGTTCAGTTTCTGTTAATTGATTCTCATGGAAACTTACAGATTCTGGCTTCACACAATTAACTCAAGGCAGTGTCAATTTACTCTTGGCAGAAAGCCAAGGTCTGCTTGACCTAGAAACTACTTACTCTGATTGGTTAACGACCAGCACTCAACTCTGTTATCTAGGAATGCTAGCACAGTTTGGTGTGTTAGGTGTGTTAGGAGTAGGAGTGCTGTGTATGGTTGAGAGAGAGAGAGAGAGAAAGAAAGGATTTATTTTGCTTTGTTTTTGTATGCAGAAACTCTGCTGGTTTCTTTTCCCTTTTTAATAAATCCTGTAAATAGTTATTCTGAGTCTAGCTGACTAGTCATTTCCACCTCAACTAGCTTCTTCGCTGTGCAGGAAAACTCTGCTACGTTTGGGCTAAAGCCATTAGAGCTATGCCTGACACTTCAAAGTTCCATGAGGTTATGGGTATTGTGCTGCCAGCCTGAGTTGTGGTGGTGTCAGCATCAACGGTGTTGGTTCCAGTAGTTCCAGAAGTTGTTCCTGTTGGTGACACTGGCTGGTTCCTGACTGTTGTGAGCTGGTGACGCAGTGGACACAAGGACAACAGATGCAGCGTGTGAATGCTGGTTGCTGTGGTTCCTGTTTTCTCTCTCGGTGGTCGTGAGTAGCTGGTTCCGGGTTCCAGGGACATCGCTCTCAAGATGGCCTCACAACCAGTTCAGATGGCTTTTGAGCGTCTGAATGACTCCAATTACTTGCTGTGGTCGGAACGCATGCAGGCAGTGCTGCAGAGGGATCGTCTCTGGCAAGTGGTGAGTAAGTTCCCTGCGAAGCCTGATGATGAAGACCTCGATAAAGACCAAAGAGCAAGGGCCACAATTGTCTTGGGGCTGGAAGATTCCCAGTTGCCGTATGTGAGGGGAATCAAGACAGCTAGAGGTGTGTGGCAAGCACTTAAAGAACTCCATGTGCTTGAGACAGCGGTTTCCAAGCTGTTCATTCGCAAGGCATTGTACAAGGCAATGTTACAGCCTGGGGTTACAATGCAGGAACACCTACACAGTTTACAGTTAAAGTTTGCTGCGCTACAGGAAAGAGACTGTGCGTTAGACCAGCAGGAGAAGGTGGCTATTATTTTGAGTTCTCTCCCGGAAAGCTGGGATAATTTAGTTTTGTCTCTAGAAGGTTTACAGGAGCGTGATTTATCAGTCAGTTATGTCACTGGGCGTCTGATTGAAGAATGGCAGAAGAGGCAAGAAAGGTCGTTTGCTGCAGAGGCTTCTACAGGCGGGCGGTGCGGAAGGAGTTCTCATGCCGTGCCAGAGGTGACGCAAAAGCAGCGTACCGGTGAGGAGTCAGCGTTTGCTGTTAGGCGTTGTTTCCGATGTGGGTCTTCAGCGCATCTAAAACGACAATGTCCGGAGTTGGTCAAGTCTCAGTGGCCGGTGCAGGAGCAGAGACGAGATCAGCAGCAGCAGCGTAAAAAGAAATTCTTCAAACGAAAACAGTCGGCTCAGCTGGTGACCGCAGAGGTCAAGATTGCTGATGAGAAACAAGCTGTCTGGGTGGTCGATTCGGGAGCGTCTCGTCACATCGTAAATTCAGATGAATTGTTTGTTTCCAAGAACTCAGCACAGCGCAGCCAGGTGGCTCTAGCAGACGGAAGTACTTCCGAAGTGATTTCGGGGGGTGCAGTTTTTGTTCCTTGTCTTCGTGAATGCCTGCAAAATGTACTTTGTGTACCTTCATTAAGGAGCAATCTGATGTCTGTAGATTGTTTGCTAAAAGCTGGGTTTAAAGTGTATTTTGAAGGAGACAGTTGCATTATTAAGAAGGCTGGTGAGATTTTAGGCACTGCTAAGTCAGAGGGAGGCTTGTTTTGGCTTAAAGCAGGATCTCAAGTTGCAGCAGTAGTCAGTAAATCTCAGCCTGCAGTGAATAACAAAGCTATACATGACAACTGTGTGCACTTATTGCATAGGAAATTGGGGCATGCTGGCTGGAAAAGTGTACTAAAAATGTCTGAATTGGCTGATGGGGGTGATTTAAAGAGCTGTAACAAGTACCTTGATTGTAATGTTTGTAAAAAGGTTAAAACCCACAGAGTCTCTTACCCCAGAAGTGACAGAGTTAGTGAGTCACCACTACAGCTGGTTCACATGGACGTAATTGGTCCATTTGCTGTAAGCAGGGGTGGATCGCGTTTTTCATTAACAATTGTGGATGACGCCACGCGTTACTCTTGGGTTTTTCCCATGAAGAATAAGGGTGATGTGTTCACTAAGTTTAAAGGCTGGGTGGCATCTGTGGAAAGATTTCTGTCCACTAAACTCAAAAGGATTCAGACGGACAGAGGTGGCGAATTTATGTCAAATGCTTTTAGAAATTGGTTACAAAAGCGTGGCATTGGGCATAGAAAAACGAACGCTTTTTCCCCAGAGGAGAATGGCGTTGCAGAGCGAAAACATAGATCTTTACAAGATATGATGTTTGCCATGCTTGATGATGCTGATTTGCCCATGTCTTATTGGGGGGAGAGCATGCTCACCGCGTGTTATCTCCAAAATAGGCTCTTCCATCAAACAATAGGTACAACTCCGTACTTTAAATTGTTTCACAAAAAACCCAAAATTGACCATTTGCATGTGTTTGGATCAAAAGCCTGGGTATTAATTCCAAAACAAATGAGAAAGAAGGGAGATCCTAAGACCAAACAGTTAGTGTTTGTGGGTTACCAGGAGCTGGGAAAAGGTTTCCGCTTTGCTGAAGGGACAAATGGCATTGTGATCTCCAGGAATGCCAGTTTTTGTGAACATAGTGGCTGGGAGAGACTACATGCCAATACTGAGGTTTGGTTTGAACCTTCTCAGGAGCTTCATGACTCTGAAGGTAAACATAGAGAATCAGAGTCTGAGGGGGAGGAAAGTTCAGATAAGAGCTCTCAAGAAAGTGGAATTAGCCAGAGACCAGTTGCTAAGCAACAAAAGAGAGGTCGTAGTTCTGAGGAGGAAAGTGGGTCAGAAGAAAAAATTTCTCCCAGAAGATTAAAAAAGACAAAACAAAGGAGTGCCTCCAGTGCGTTTTTTTCCGGATACTGCAAATGTGTTTAGTGTAATTGCAGAGCCCAAGAGTTTCCAGGAGGTGTTAAAATTACCAAAAGAGGAGGCAGAGCTCTGGAAACAGGCAATGGAGGAAGAGATGTCCTCTCTGAATGAGCACAAGGTCTTTACACCAGTAGCAGCGCCTGAGGGGGCAAAGATTGTAGGCTGCAGGTGGGTGTACAAACTTAAACCTCTGGTGACAGGAAAGTACAAATACAAAGCTCGTTTAGTGGCTCAAGGATACTCTCAGAGGCCTGGAAAAGATTATGACGAGATTTTTTCCCCTACGGCTAAGGCGGAAAGTGTAAGGCTGATTCTAACGCTTGGAGCAAAGAGAAAACTCCTGTTAAACCATTTTGATATCCAGACTGCATATTTACATGCATCAATATCAGAAGACCTGTATCTAGCCGAACCGCCTGGTTATGAAACAGGTTCCAATAGAGTGTTGAAATTAAACAAAGCTCTATATGGTCTCAAACAGGCTGCAAGATCTTGGAACAAATGTTTCCATGAGGCCTTAGTGTCATTTGGTTTCAAGCAGAGTACAGCTGACAATTGTGTTTATGTACGTGGTACAGGCAGTGATCAAGAGTTTTGTCTGATTTATGTAGATGATGTATTGTATGCTTGCAAAACTGATAAACAAACTAAAAGGTTTGCCAAGCAATTGTCCAGTAAGTTCAAAATGAAAGACTTAGGCCCGGTTAGGACATATCTAGGGTTGGAAGTGTGCTGGGCCCAAGATGGCAGCTGCCTAATTAGTCAGCAGAACAAAGTTAAACAACTACTGACTACATACAGGATGCAGGATTGCAAAGGGGCAGTGGTGCCTATGGATCCAGGTTTCATAAAAACACTTCATGTAGATGAGAGTCCTGAATTTGAACATCCTGATGTATATCATTCTGTAATTGGAAGTTTATTGTATCTAGCACAGTGGTCCAGACCTGATATTAGCTATGCAGTAGGCATATTAAGTAGATTGGTCTCAAAACCCACACTAAATGCTTGGAAAGGGGTAAAACAAGTTCTGAGATACCTCAAACAGACAATTGGCTATATGTTACAATTAAATTCTTCAGAGGATGAAATGTTGGTGTGCTACTGTGATAGTGACTGGGGAAATTTGCCAGATAGAAAATCTGTCACAGGACTAGTCATAATGGTCGGTGGAGCTTTAATCAGCTGGCGGTCACGCAAGCAAGACATTGTAAGTGTGTCATCAACGGAATCCGAGTACGCCGCATTGAGTGAATTGTGCAACGAGGTGGTTTATTTCAAGCATTTGTTAGCAGATTTAAATGTAAATTGTGGAGAACCAGTACAAGTTTACATTGATAATCAGGCTTGTATAACCTTAAGTAAAACAGAGGGTTTCAAATCACGTTCCAAACATATCTCTGTAAAATACCAAAATGTACGTTGCTGTGTAAAAGACAATATAATCACATGTACTTATGTATCAAGTGAAGAAAATGTAGCAGATGTATTAACTAAACCATTGGCAAAGATAAAGAACAAGCAAATGTGCAAGAGTTTAGGTTTGCTGGAAAAATAATCTCCTACATAGGTGTTATTTGATGTTAATTGTCCAGCAGAATCTGTGAGGGGGTGTTCAGTTTCTGTTAATTGATTCTCATGGAAACTTACAGATTCTGGCTTCACACAATTAACTCAAGGCAGTGTCAATTTACTCTTGGCAGAAAGCCAAGGTCTGCTTGACCTAGAAACTACTTACTCTGATTGGTTAACGACCAGCACTCAACTCTGTTATCTAGGAATGCTAGCACAGTTTGGTGTGTTAGGTGTGTTAGGAGTAGGAGTGCTGTGTATGGTTGAGAGAGAGAGAGAGAGAAAGAAAGGATTTATTTTGCTTTGTTTTTGTATGCAGAAACTCTGCTGGTTTCTTTTCCCTTTTTAATAAATCCTGTAAATAGTTATTCTGAGTCTAGCTGACTAGTCATTTCCACCTCAACTAGCTTCTTCGCTGTGCAGGAAAACTCTGCTACGTTTGGGCTAAAGCCATTAGAGCTATGCCTGACACTTCAAAGTTCCATGAAGGAATGCTCACCCCACCCCTGGGGCAGGTAAATAAAAGCTGTATTCCCAAGCCATTCAAAACAACCTCCTCATTAGCCCCTCAGTCACCAAACAAACTCCCCCTTTACTTACTGATCCAGTAGTAATGGGGCTAGAAGCAGTGTGAAATTAGAGAAGAAAGGGGTGCGTCTTGCTCCTGAACAGCAAACCAGGAGAAAAGAACTAATGGTTCTTAGGACTTGTAGCCCTTGGTAAGTCTATCAGTCCCAAGGGCCACAACATTTCTCCCCCTTTAGAATGTCCAAACAAACAAGAGATGGCCATTATTTTCCCCTTCCCTGCTCCATCCTGGTAAGTAAACAGAAGAAGGCAAGGCATTTTAGGAGAAATGGTGGCAGGGATAAAGTACTAGTTTTAATTTACAGAAGATCAGCACAAGTAGCTCTGTTGTGGTTTAAGTGAAGCATTGGTGGAACTTTGGCAGCAGTGTTATTTTGTACCTACAGGTGTAGGCACAAGCCAAGAAGTGAGCCTAGGGACTGATCTACATGTAACAGCCACCACATGATGGCTTTAAGGGTAGGTTTTCATGCAGAAGTTGGATGGCCATCTGTTATGGATGCTTTAGTTGAGTTCCTGCATTTGGACTAGATGACTCTTGGGTCCCTTTCAACTCTGCGATTCCATGCTTCTACTTCATAGGATTGCTGTGACTGTGTAGTTAGAAGTCACCACAGGCAATGTCTTATTGTGTGCATAGAAGAAATTCCTCAACCACATTTCTTTCAAGTGGGGAAAATTGTCAAACGAGGCTCCGGGAGTTCTGAATGAGCTTTTTGTCCATGCTCATTTGTGCCTGACCAGTCCCAGATTAAAATGTGCATCTGTAGACATTTAATTTTGGCTGTATTTCTTACATGTGCGTATATACTAATTGTGTTTCAACACTCTCCAGGTGGCATACCTTTTCATGCATACTGAAGAGATGGGGTTTACAAAATTCAGATAAAGGGAAGTGGATTATACTCTAACAGATGAATAAATAATGAGCTTAATGCATAGGAGCCATTTGCTTCAAAGTTTTCCATCTTCTTTCATTAAGTGGAAACATAGTTTTAGTTCATGCATACTAAAGTAGAGGCAGAAACATTTCTCTGCAGGACAAAGGCACATAACAATCAAAGCTAACCAAAGGGCTAAACACTAATTATGCCACAGAGCTAGCAGCTGAGTGTTAGGAATTGTTTAAACAAATAGTATTTTAAATAACAAATGGAAGCAATTTTTAAAAAGTTGTTTTGGGGGGGAAATGCAGAAGTGATTGCTTTGCTAGGAAATAAGTGTCAGATAATCAGGAGCTTATCATCTCCAGGGAAACGAATATACTGTGAAGAATCTGACTTGAATTTACCCTTTATTGGTTGTTTGATAGGAATTGAAAATTGGAAATAAATAAACTCAGTCCATCCCTAGTTAAAGTTAATTATATTTAGTACAAATCACAGCAGAAATAAAAGAAATGCTCATTGCCCCAGAAAACAGCCAGTCAGGCTACACCACATTTTATACTTACTGTTTTGATAGTTTAGGGACGCGGGTGGCGCTGTGGGTTAAACCACAGAGCCTAGGACATGCCGATCAGAAGGTCGGCGGTTTGAATCCCCAAGGTGGGGTGAGCTCCGATTGTTCAGTCCCTGCTCCTGCCAACCTAGCAGTTCGAAAGCACGTTAAAGTGCAAGTAGATAAATAGGTACCTCTCAGGCGGGAAGGTAAATGGCATTTCTGTGTGCTGCTCTGGTTCACCAGAAGCAGATTAGTCATGCTGGCCACATGACCTGGAAGCTGTCTGCGGACAAACGCCGGCACCCTCGGCAACCCCAGAGTTGGTCATGACTGGACCTAATGCTCAGGGGTCCCCTTTACCCCTTTTTTATCCTTCAAGGGCTGGTACACCTTGAAAGATAGTGCTTTTTTTAAATAAATAAAAAATCCCACACAAATAAATCAAATCACAGGATAAAAGAATAGAATTGTAGAAAGGGACCCCAAGGATCATCTAGTTCAAATCCCTGCAATAGAGGGATGGCACTGCTTCAGTGCTGAACAGCTCTTACAGTCAGAAAGTTCTTCCTAACGTTTAACCAGAATCACCTTTCTTGTAAATTGAATCCATTCTGGGTAGCACAGTTGGTTAGGGCATGATGCTGGCAACACCAAGATTGCAGGTTTGATCCCCATATGGAAGAGCTGCATATTCCTGCATTGCAGGGGGTTGGACTGAAGATGATCCTCAGGGTCCCTTCCAACTCTGCAATTCTATGATTCTATGAATCCGACCCTCAGAGAACTCATAGAATGAATAACAGAATGATGCAATGCCAGTGTTCCTAGAGATAGCATCTTTTTTTACCTAAACAGGTTTAACAATGCCAGGACTGATGCCAGGTTTTAGGGAGGCCTGGCAAAGTACCGTCTGTGAGGCCCCCAAGTTGCTGTGACCTTAGTGGATTTACTGGGAGATGGATGACAAAAAAAAAACAGGAGCAGCGCAGAGCACACAGAAAGGAGCACTGTATCACTGTAGTGAGGTAGGCATTTTTGCCATCCCATTGATATCCCTGATTCAACCAGGGCAAGCTTTCTTCCAGATGCTGTTGAACTACAAAAGGCATAGGCAAACTCGACCCTCCAGATGTTTTGAGACTACAATTCCCATCATCCCTGACCACTAGTCCTGTTAGCTAGGGGTGATGGGAGTTGTAGTCCCAAAACAGCTGGAGGGCCGAGTTTGCCTATGCTTGAACAATAACATTCATAATCTCTTACCACTGACCATACTGGCAGGGGCTGATGGAAATTGCCGCCCATCATCTGGAGGGTACCACATTAGTTATCCCTGGATAACTAGATTCTTTGCTTTGTAGTCTTTGCTTTGTAGTCATTTGGCACTGGGTAAAAAGCAATCTTAAAAGGTCCTATCTAGCTGAGTACAATTGTCTTTTTTGGGTCAGACGGGCTCCTTTAAATAGGTTCAGGTAGGTAGAGTTGATGGACTTCCATTTCATGCGGCTCAGTGTGGTACCTTCCATGGTTCTAGATTCAGGTATGCTAATCATATGCATACTATCCCTTGCTTTTTCCTGTAGGACTAATTGCAGTCGTTAACAGTTGTCAACAGGTTTACCATGCCCATTGAATCAATCACCCATCTCCTACTACTCTACTGAGAAAAACCTCACCCCACCCTCCCATTTTATATAAGGGTCTAGTGACTTCTGTTTCAGTGTATCTGAAGAAGTGTGCATGCACACGAAAGCTTACACCAAGAACAAACTTAGTTGGTCTCTAAGGTGCTATTGGACAATTTTTTCATTCCCTTTAAATAGGGTTTCCCTTTCTACATCAGCCTTATGAAGACCTCTGAAAGGACACAGCAAACAGGAGAGCCATCTTCTTATTCCCTCTTTTGCTACAGAGCAAAAGACTGCATTAAAGAGTGAGCTTGGTTTCCACATCATTGCCAGGGTAAGGAGATACAATATAGAAGAGAAAGTGATGTCAGGTGTTTCTTACAAAGCCACAAGATCAAGTGAAGGCCAAGTGCTAGGAGAGGCTGAGATGGGTCAATACGAGGTTGCAAATGAGGTGAGAGGTCACTTGCCACTTGTTCGTGAAAAGATACTAACCTGTTATCATAGTCTTATTTTGATAACAGAACGAAGTAGCACTTACTGTCAAGCACGGGACTTGCAAGTTTCAACAATAAATTTGCTTATGCTCAGAGTTGGTGTGAAACATTTCAAAGAGTGATTTTGAACAGGGCATTGGGGAAACTATTTTAGATACGTAGAATGGAAGTGGATGTCTCAGCAGACATTTGGGCTGGCATGCCAGGATATGAATATTGGGGAAGTTAACTCAATTTCATACCCTCTGCAGAAGCCAGGCTATGTAATCTGAGATGAGTTTGTGAGATAGTTTCTAAATGATATTATAGATATGGATTATTCAGTTGAAACCCCCACAAGTTTGGGATAATAGATAGCACTTTGAGAGTAGGTCTAAGTCAATTTTTCAAGTATAAAAGCAGGTGTTTGATACCTCACATTTTAAAAATAATTGCTGAATATCCCTTGATCATCCAATGACTAAAATACATTGAATTAACTTTATAAAGATGCTTAAACTGTTTTTCCAGAATGTCTCAATTAAGGAAAATTAGCATATATTTCAATATTTCATGAAGACTGCTGTTACATTCCAATGGAATAATAATGTAAGATATGAAGCAGCCTTCAAATTTTGGTCTCTTTCTCGTTTGTATTTCTTATATAAACAACCCCAAACAGCATCATTATCGTCATCATCATCATATCTTCCAGGTTAAGCATAACAATGGCTCTCAGAGTGAACCATTCACAGTGCAACCAGGCGTTAAACAGGGATGTGTTATTGCCCCAACTCTATTATCTTCATAGTCACAATCCTATACATTGTCAAGGGGAAACTCCCCACCGGTGTAGAAATCATATATTGAACAGACGGAAAGCTCTTTAATCTAAGTAGGCTGAAAGCAAAGAGTAAGGTCATCATAACTTCCGTCATAGAGCTTCAGTATGCCGATTACAATGTAGTGTGTGCACACTCAGAGGATGACCGCCAAACATCCTAAATATCTTCGCAGAAGCTTACAGAAAGCTTGGCTTATTGCTCAATATCCAAAAAATCATGGAAGACAACTTACTTGGCTATGAGTGATTGCCAAAGATTATATAGACAACCCCCAGACATCAGCCTCAGCTTCTGGGTTTGCCATGTTTGCAACCCGAAATTATGTTACCCAAAGGTAACGTAACCCGAGGTACCACTGTGTAATGTTCCTGAATATAACATATTATTAATATTTTTAAATAGCAATGCAACTTTTACAAAATGAATAAATAGGTAACCCAAATCTTTGGCATGATATGAAAGACTTGATACTTTCAAGAAATCAATACAGAAAATCTTTCATGAAATTTAAAGTTTTTGTTTCCTCTGTGAAGTTGTGAAGCAGCATTAATACCCATGGAGAAAAGAGGCTCTGTAAAAGCCATGTGAAGATTTAAGATATTGGAGATTAGTTTACCCAATTCAATTCAGTTAATATGGGACCTTTTACTCTAACATCTTTTCAAGCTTGGGATAAGCTGAGGGCTACTGATAGGTTTTATAAATATTTCTTTTCAGAGGTACAGCTGAAAGGCAAATTAAACATTTGTCTGTGGTGCCTGAATGAAAAAAAGTCAAACAGAATGATTTGATTTCTATATTACTAATGCTTTTTGAACCAATCGATTGGAATTGTAGCATGAACAAAATGTAGTAGAAAGCTTGAAATATGATGCAGGGGTTTGCTTTAAATCTTGCATATTTTCATGTAGGAGTAGCAACTGAAAGCTTATATAAGGTCCAAGATTTATATAAAATTTTGGCTTTGAAATAAACCATTTGCTTCCAATCTTTGTACCTTAAAACGTGAATATATCAGAGTTTGCTAAACTGGGCCTACACAAGATGGAAAGAAAATGCTAAACTCTTCACATCTCTTCTTCTCATGCACCAAAGTGAGGTGCTTTGGGGTATAGGGGCTGGCAGGGCAAAAATTATTCTCCTAAGCAGAATAATTTGGGGGCTTATGGAATCAAGGTTTTTACATAAGAGCCTAAAGTTTGATTCTGTTTCTGAGGAAGAGATGTCTTTGATAGAATCATAGAATTGTAGAGTTGGAAAGGACCATAAGGACCATCTCTCCAACTCCTCGCAAGACAGGAGTCTTTTGCCCAATGTGGGGCTCAAACTCAGGACCCACAGATAAGAGTCTCATGCTCTACTGACTGAGCAATCTCATATGACTTTGCTTCTATTCCTGCTGAAACAGTATGGGAAATGTAAACATTTTTCTCCCCACCCAACTTACTAAAAATACTTCAGACTAATTTACAGTTTCTTAACCAGAGTACCAATATAGCTTTTTATATATATAAAAAGAAAGGAAGGAATGCGTATGGATATTGGAGACTGTCGTTTTCAACCATCTCTTGTCTTTCCATTGCAATTCAACAGATGTACTCTGGAGGCAAGGAGGGAACAGGAGAAGGAAGTCTTCTGTTTAATTACTGCTCTCAAACACAGATGGTGCCTGAAGCTTTCTATATGAATCCAAACAAGAGTATATATCAATTGTACTGTCCGCTCAGCTTCCACCAAAGCAAGCCCTCAGAGGATCCTGTTTGTAAACTGTGGCTGAATGCACGTAACAGAGACAAGAGGTTTAACTCTTAAAAACCGAGTTCCTCGTTTCTCTTTAATCCCCTTGGGAAGCCCAGTTAATTAAAGCTGTTTATTACAACTTGATCAAAAAGTCTGAATTCTATGTGTCCTACATCTAGCTACTACAATATTCTCTGTCATTGAGCCTCACGAGGCCCCGAAGACTCTGACTTGGTAATGCAGCCATCAAAGAGAGAGGCTAACTAACTCTTTAGTTGAAGCTGTTTGTTCCAAGGTGCAGTGCAAAATACGCTCCAGGCTTTCCAAAGCTGCAGTCTGTGTGTGTCTCCCCCCGCCCCCCGCCCCTCGCCTCCTGTCTTTACTTTAATCTAAAACCTCCTTGCCATACTTAATTTAACATTGGAATCAAATTAATTATTTTGTAACTAAATTGGTGTGAAGGATGTAAATTTCATATTTATCATGGCACATTAATTGATGCAGCGGAGTGTCCTCTGTGAGCAGCTGCAGTTAGTTTTCATATGAATAACGAACACATCTTACACACAAGGCATACTTGGAAGGAGGGGGGGGGGCGTCCATAAGAAGGGCCTTTTGCAACTCACCCATTTACCATTTCCTTCATTTTATAACATTTCCCCACAATTTAAACAATAACCTGTCCTTCACTTGTTCTTGCTGTCATGACCTTAATGTACAAAAATGTGACTTTTTACAGGAAAAAACTGCACCACAAGTGTACACTAGTGTACACTGCTCCCAACACTTACCCCAACACCTAAATATCCTCTAACATTTCCCCGATGAATTTAGGTAAAAAGGTAAAGGATCCTTAACAATTAAGTCCAGTTGTGAATAGCTCTGGAGTTGCGGCACTCATCTCGCTTTACTGGCTGAGGGAGCCGATGTTTGTCTGCAGACAGTTTTTCTGGCCAGCATGACTAAGCCGCTTCTGGTGAAACCAGAGCAGCGCACGGAAACTCCATTTACCTTCCCGCTGGAGCGGTACCTATTTATCTACTTGCATTTTGACGTGCTTTCTAACTGCTAGGTTGGCAGGAGCTGGGACCGAACAATGGGAGCTCACCCCATTGCGGAGATTTGAACTGCCGACCTTCTGATCGGCAAGCCCTAGGCTCAGTGGTTTAGTGCCACCCACTTCCCCTGATGAATTTAGGGATGTCCTATTCCATAATGACAACAACTATAATAATTTTACTATTTATACTCCGCCCATCTGACTGGGTTGCTCCCAAAAAAATTAAAAACAAAATAAAACATTATACATTTATGCCAATAAACTTTTATTTTTTTATTTTAAAAAACCCTTATACGGGGCTGCCTTCAGACAGTTCAGGGGTCGGAAAACTCCATACCCTCCAATATTTCTCAGAAGAAAATAGGGATGTCCTAAGGAAAAGTGGGACATTCCAGGATCAAATCAGAAACTGGGACAGCGTCTGTAAATCTGGGACAGTCCCTGGAGAATAGGGACAGTTGGAGGGTCTGCAACTACCCTCTAGAAGGTAAGATCAGGTGGGCCATCTATTTTGTAAACAAGAACTAATTGTTGGGTGGTGACAGATGAAAGATGTCGACTATTCATTCAGCATTAGCACTTCCTGGATTTCGCCTGTATAATGCAAGGCATTCTACCAGACAATTCTTAAATGTCAATTGCTGCCATTTTACATTAAAGATAAAGCTTGCAAATGAAGTCTTAATGTCTTTGTTGTTGACAGCTACTGAAAAAAGCTGCATGATTTAAGCCACCTTAAATATCTCTCATAACCATTTTCCCTCTGCAAAGGTAAATGGATTTAATTTCCCCATCATCAGAATAGCCTGACACTGCCTTGCTTACATGGGCCACTTCTTGATCATTATGCTTAATTATTTTTCAGAAACACAGGCAACAGTGTATTTGAATGCAGGTGAGCTGGGCCACATATCCTTAATATGGGGAAGGGCCATTGGTCAGCAGCAGAACATCTGTGTTGCCCACAGAAGATTGAATCTCTGGCATTTCTAGGTAGGACTTGGAATGTTCCCTGAGCTGGAGAAGAACTGGACCATATTCTTGTCTCCTCTACTACATCACTTACCAGTTGGCTATAGCCATCCATCATCACTGGACAAAGTATACAGTAACTGCAAATGAGGTGCCACATGGAAAGGAAGCATCAGACTAGGGTGGAGGTGGGGACATATTAATGGGGAAGCAAAACCGTATGGTCAAAAGAAGAGACATAAATGAAGTACTAGGCCCAGAACAAGGGGCCATGAACAGTAGAAGAGAGGCTTCAGCGTGCAAAAAAATGACAAGCCATCAGGAGGGCTTAAGAGAGAAGAAGGGGGCAGGATAGAGACTTGATATGTAGTGGAGGTTTCAACATAAGGTCCCTTTAATGTTAATATATACTTAAATAAAGAGGGACGTGGGTGGCGCTGTGGGTTAAACCACAGAGCCTAGGACTTGCCGATCAGAAGGTCAGCGGTTTCAATCCCCGCGACGGGGTGAGCTCCCGTTGCTCGGTCCCTGCTCCTGCCAACCTAGCAGTTTGAAAGCACATCAAAGTGCAAGTAGATAAATAGGTACCACTCTGGCGGGAAGATAAACAGCGTTTCCATGTGCTGCTCTGGTTCACCAGAAGTGGCTTAATCATGCTGGCCACATGACCCAGAAACTGTACACCAGCTCCCTCGGCCAATAAAGCGAGATGAGCACCGCAACCCCAGAGTCAGTCACAACTGAACCTAATGGTCCGGGGTCCCTTTACCTTTATACTTAAATAAAAAGGATTTGTCTGCATTTAACTGGAGACTCCTAATTTATGAAGCTTGTGGAGTCCTTTGTTTTACTTTCTCAGTCTTCACAAATCGATATAACATCCTCATCCTGAAGCTGAGCAATACAGTGGTACCTCGGGTTACAAATGCTTTGGGTTACGTGTTTTCAGGTTGTGGACTGCGGGAAACCTGGAAGTACCGGAAAGGGTTACTTCTGGGTTTCGCCGCTCGCACATGCGCAGAAGCGCCAAATCGCAACAGACATGGCACTGCAGGTTACAAATGCTGCAGGTTGTGGACGTACCTCTGTCATGGATTATGTCTGCAACCCGAGGTTCTACTGTACAAAGCAAAGCCTAGAAGTTACAAACGTCAGTGGTTTAGGGCTGTGCTTGCAGCGGTAGATTTAGGGCAGCATGACCAATTCGCTCACACTGTGCCCTGAGCCAAGGGGGACACTGCAGAAATGTCACAGCTATGAAGTAGTGCATGTACAAAATAGAAGGCAAGTGGTGGGGTGCCGAATTTTGGGCTCACGCAGGCATTGCTAAAATTGGAAATACCAAAGTCCACCCCTGGTGCACTAACTCCTTCATTCAATTTGGGCCCCAGTCCCATTAGAGATAATCCAGGGCTGACCTGACCTGGATCTGGGTTCTAAAATCAATTAGGGGTACACAGTTTAATTGGGAGTTAAAAACCTAATTGAGCCTATGGTCAGTGGGGAAAGGAGACTGCAGGCATCTCCTTCTCTCCACCCCACCCCGCCCATGCTCAGTCAGGGGTTAACACATGTGACTGGAAATGGGCAAGAAGCAGTTGTGGTCAGCATGGTGGCACTGATGAGGAAACATGGATTGGGGGTGGAGAGGAAAACAGAGAGAAACCAGAACTGACAAATTTGCTCATCCCTAGCTGTGAGTGGAAAATATAGACACAGTACCCGGACTTACATATTTTTGCCTCTGTGGTTAATAGTGAGGTAAATTATATCAGGAAATCAGCTCGGGGAAAAAGCTAAAGCTCTCTCCTTTACCATCAAAATTTCAATCCAAATTATAATGACTCACTGGATGACGTCTGCAAAATAAATTATCCTCCTCTGCACATTAATTACATGAAAGGTGCTCAGCCCAAAGACTGGGGAGAAGTTTCATATCATTGGCCCTGTGTTTGGGTTTTTACATATTGATCTATGCATGTGAGAAGTTGCTTGCGTGCAAGTTCCATTCCTGTGGACATTTGTGCCAATTCATGGAGAGTTCCCTTTCTGCAATCAACACAAGAGGGCTAAAGACATTGGGCAATTCAATTACTAATCTCCCATGTCACATGCAATTGGGCCCTTATCATCATCATTCGAAAGATTTGCTGGCAAAGCTAAAACAATAGGCAGGAGGCTGTTAGGATGATTTTGAAAAGACAACATCACCCGATTAATCTCAGTGGCATGCAAAGCTAATTGAAAGTCAAACCTCTGGAGTAAATTATTTTGCTTGGTTTTGTCAATTGCAAGAGGCTTTGCACTTCAAATGATGGTCCAAGTCAGCTTCTAAAACTCAAACCATCCAACCCAGTGGACCACACTAAGTTATGCATAGGAGGATATAGGACAACAATTTGATGGTGAAGAATATATCTTTAGTCAGGCAGGCAACCCATTTTCTCCATCCTGTTTTCTTGTATAAGTATTGGAGGCTGGACATAGAAACAAATCTGCTACCTCAGCATTTGGCTCAGAGCTCCATAATTCGGCTGTCTAGAATTATGGACTTCACTTGCTAAGGCACACTAAGTTTCCCACAGATCTCTTTCCTCGAGACAGCTACTGTGATTTGTGTCCAATGTGACTTTCCCACCACTTTCTCAATTTATTATGTTTCCCAGCAGGGCCCTCCTGGCATGTTTCACCTGAGTTGATGTGGCATCATTCTGTACAAGTGCATAAAAATAACCCTTCAGACCTATGAGAGAGATTGGAAGGGGGGAGCAGTGGCTGGGATGATGATAACAAAGGCACTTTAATTTATGGAGGTCCCTAGATGAGCTCAAACCTATGCTGGGAAAGTCTAGCATTTGTGTCAGGTAAAGCATAGTATTTATTCCAAAATAATATAAGAATACACTTATTACATAAGTAGCTAAATGTTTTAATTGTGGTACTTCTTTTGTTTGTTTTTTAGGAATGGTACCAGTCTGATGCCTCAAAATCTCTAAATATCCAGCACAAAAAGCCTAAAGCAAAACTACAGAAATGAAGGGATGCTTTTTCTCCGGCAAAGTTCAGGCTGTTCTGACATTTGACACCTGTCTGGCTACATCTCCAAGTTAGAGCTATGCCTTCCAGCATTTTACTGGACATGTTGTATCCAGTCTGGGGTCTGTTCCGTTAGACCTGGCTCTAACATTCTCCACATCAGTAAATATATAAGTGATGTGCTGTTACTCCCTAAAGCTTTTCTTTTCTTTTTTGATGAAAGAAATGAGGATTTCCCTACCCAATTCTAGCTGTGTAGACTTTATTGAAAGAAAGAAGTATTTTCTATTATTCTTCATGCCATGCAGTACGACTACCTAGCAGCAAAGAGGAAAGCCCAAAACTCTCCCATCCTCTGCAAATATAAACAAACAAACACAGTGTTTACCTCTGGCATTTGTGGACAATGCGTAGAAGGCAAGGAGTAAATATGAATATCATCCATGCAAATTACAAGGCAAAGGACTAAGAGAGAATGCAGTGTTATGACTTAGATGTCAAAAATTGGGGTGGCTGGCCCTTTTCAGTCTGAAGGCTACATTAACGCAAATTCAACTGTCCAGGGTCCACATTTCAAAATGGCTATGGCTGAAATGCTAAAGTCAGTTTGGGACCCAGATGTGATAAAAAGCAGGGTATAATTTTGTCTAACAAGCAAGCAAGCAAGCAAGCAAGCAAGCAAGCAAAGTGTAAAACATCACACCAGAGGATCCAGATTTTACTTTAAAAAATTTATGCCTTTGAGAGGCTTTACACAAAGAAAGATTTTGGGGCATTACAGTACCATAGCTGGGTACCTATGGGTGTAAGTAGCATTTTAAATAGATAGATAGATGGTGATAGATAGATAGATACATAGATACATAGATAGATAGATTAGATTAGATAGATATAGATAGATAGATGATAGATAGATAGATAGATAGATAGATAGATGATAGATAGATAGATGATAGATAGATAGATAGATATAGATAGTAGATAGAAGATAAATAGATAGATGATAGATGATAGATAGATAGATAGATAGATAGATAGATGACAGATAGATAGATAGATAGATAGATAGATAGATGATGATAGATAGATAGATCAGAGCAGCAACCATCGGAGCAGCTACATAGGCAAAACTTCCTGTTCACATACTGAGGGTCTTATGATGACATAAGCATTGTCCTGCCAGCATATGTTGATTTTCATTGGCAGAGCAGCTCTTGCACTGCCAATGCCTTTCAGCCACCTTAATTTAATGTAGGACTGCACCCTTAATCATTTAAAGATGATTAAATCATTTAAAGATATACTTATATGGGTGCTTTTTGGGGGGAGAAATTTAATTAAATGTGAGATGGCATTATTTAATAAATGAACATTATTGCTGGTTCAGTTTTGTTTATCAATTCAAATATCACATGCGTCATGGCTTGTGATGGCCAAACCATGATTTAGAGCTACTAGTACCCTTGTGTTCAGTCTGCCCAGCACTTCTTCTGGCTGCATCAAGGAGACATTGCACCAAACCATCTATCTGCATGATGTCTGAATTAAGTCATAAGAACATAAGTCTGCTGGATCAGAACAATGACCCATCTAGTCCAGCAGCCAGTTCTCATAGCGGCCAACCAGATGCCTGTGAAACAAGCAGGACCTTTCATGTTTCCCTACTGCAGTCTCCAGCAACTGGTATTCAGAAACATTACTGCCTCCATTTATGGGGGCAGAGTATAGCCGTCAGGGCTAGCAGCCTCTTCAAAAGTCTCTTGCAGCAGCATCCACAGGTAAAGGCTTTATCCTTTCAGCAGCAGCAGGAAAAAAAAAAAATATTTATTTTAAACCATCCATCTGTTTTACCAATTAAAGACAAGGTACCCTTAAATAAATGTGTTCTTTTAACTCTCTGTCTCACCAATTGATCAAGTGGAGCTACCAGCTAAACTGCGGCCTTAGAAGGAATGAGCTATCTTGGAAATTCATCAAAAAAGAAACCGATCTCTCTCACCTCCAGCCACCTACCAACTGATAGGGCTACATCAAGAACTAAGCCTTTTTGGAAATTCTGGCATTTGCAATATTTAAACATTCCCCACCCCATCATGCTCTCTTTTTAAGGGAGAAAACGCAATGTATTTTTCAGCATCCCTGCTTTGAAAACTCATAGTGCCTTATTGGAATCACAACAGGTAGTAACGCTAGTTTTGAAGGAACCCCATTTGTTGCTAGGTATACCTTGACCCATCTCTGGATTACAAAGGAACAGTTATTTTAGTTAAAATTCAGAAACTTATTTCTTTTTGGCTCAGTATGTTTGAAGAATAAAACATGAGATGATGTTGCTAGCTACAAAAACTGCTATCTGTGGTAAATAATTGACAAGATACAAGGAGGACACTGTTCAGATGCCTTCTGGACCCTCCACTCCTATGCAAGTGCTGCTGACCCCATTTTCCTGTCCATGGTCCTCCTTCAAGGAGAGAACTAATTGGCTCCTTCTGTGACATTTTGATTTCACAATGGCTTTAGGCTAAGCTAAGTTTTATCTCCCCCACCTCCAGGCTCCCATCTCTGTTATATATCATATTGCGGATAATATAAATAAATTTTATTTATAGTTTATAAATACTATAAATATTTGAAGGTTGAATATAAATATAAAGATAATAAATAAAGTCGTACCTTGGTTCTTGAACAGAATGCATTCTGGAAGCCCGTTCGACTCCCGGAACTGTTCAAAAACCAAGGCGTGGCTTCTGATTGGCTGCAGGAGTGTCCTGCAGCCAATTGGAAGTCATGGAAGCCACGCTGGACATTCAGCTTCCGAAAATAGTTTGAAAACTGGAACACTCACTTCTGGGTTTCAATCATTCGGGAGCCGATTTGTTCGGGAGCCAAGGTGTTTGAGATCCAATGTACGACTATATAAGTGGATGCTTTATACTGGGCCAGATCATTGGTCCATCTAGCTCAGGACTGTCTACCCTCACTGGGAGCAGTGCTCTGAGATTTCAGGAAATGATTTCTTTTGCCACACTACCTGGAGATGCCAGGGGTTGAACCCAAAACCTTCTACATGCAAAGCAGATGCTCCTCCACTGAGCTATGGTCCTTCCCTGTAGCTTTTCATTTTTATGTTGTGGTGTTTTGATAGGATATTTTTAATGTTATATCAATGTAATGGCTGCTACCTCTCTTGGAGCCTAATTTTGGCCTAAATGTGGGGTGTGAATTCTTAGGTACATAAATAAACTGAGTCTGCATGGGGCTAAGGCCCAAAGGAATCGGGCCCTTAGTGTTACGGTCATCAATAAGCAAAATGAAGGCAAAGCATAAAATGACATTCAAGACACAATCATGTAGTGCAATAGTGTTTAGGTAGCAGTGCTATGCTGGGTGCTTCAAAATATGTCTAAAAATAATTAGACATGCATATGTTAGTTCAGAAAATAAACAGTAATAATAAACTCCTTTCATTTCCTTTAGGCTTTGTATTTTGGGAATACTGATAGCCAAAGCCTATTTAAATAGCCGCATGAAAATGGGATGTGCATCCTTTCAATACTGTACACAACTCTCTCCAGCCTCTTTGTATTTGGAAATCTCACTATACATATCAATTCATTTGCTGTGGGGAAAGCTATCAGCCATACCATCTCTCAGTGCAATAAATCTGCAAGTGAAATAAGGGAAGCTCTCATCTGGAAAGACATATCACATTTTGGGCTGCCTTTCTCTTTGTTATTGCTTTTCATGACAGGAAAAAATTGCTTTTCCTGATACAAATGCTTGTCTGCGGCTGTAGGTGGCATAGCTGCACAATTCACACTACACAGCCTCATGCTGTATAACACTCTAACACTCATTGACTTCGGTTTGCTTTAAAAAAAACCCAACCCCAAAAAAACCACAGATACCCAAGATTGAAGCATTTAAACATGCAATCGCTGAATCTGTCTCCACAAGCCTTGGACTCTGCTAACACAGGGTTCAGCTAAACACATCATTCTGGGAGCAGCCACTATACTTTATTTAGAATATGAGTCCCTGGAGAATCTGCACAATCTTAGCAGCAGCATGAAAGGAGAAGATGCTTTCTTTCCTTCCACAATGCCTTCATATACATTCATGAAAAGCTTGAGATAAAATTAAAACGCTTGGATTAAACCTGGATCTGAAAGCAGCCTGGCATTCCAGTTCAGAATGTACTTGGCAAATAAGTCCAGTTGGCTTCAACAGATCCCTCTGGGTGTCTGGTATCACAGGCTTAGTTCACATTGGCATGATATAAAACTGCAGAACTGTGGGACAAAAGCACAAACTATTGATTGGTCCTGTGAGGTGTCATAACATTGCGTATCAACTCCATTATGCAGGGGTCATGAGCAAAGAGCCTGCAGGTGTGCATATGTTGAGAGAGGTCACCCCTGATGTTTATGGGGTCCCCTCATCACCTCCCACTGAAATTGGCCTTAAAACAAGCAGGCCATTGTAGCCAACAGAATAGGTTGCAGGGTGTGCTTGTTTCTATGTGTCTATGGGCCCAAAAAGTCTCACAAGTTTGGGTTTAATTAAATAGTTAGTTCTGATATGTCCTTCATGTGTCAGATTCTGAACTGTTCAGTCATGTTCCTTCCAATGCTGTATTTAGTAATTATACAAGGGAAGTTCCCCATGAGATGTAACATATTCAAATTCTTATACAATGATAAAGTTGGATGAAAAAAGGAGTGGAATCTCAGATTACAGTGATATGGGACTAGAGCCTATATACCAACAAGCTGGACAATACTAAGATGCCAGTAACAGTCTTCAAAGACTGGAAAGCAGTGCAGTGCTATACATACTTTGAAGTAAGTCCCATAAAGTTGAATAAGACATATTCTTGGGTAAGCCTTGCAGTGGTTCTCAAAGGGTGCAGCAGTAGAGAATGGCAAGTATGTTGGGAGGATTCAAGGACAATCAAAAAAACATTTAAACATTTCAGTGTAGAATAGCATAGTATGTATAAAAAATATAGATTTTTTTTTTTTCAAAATAAGAGCAAGAGCATCAAGTGATATTGAGGACAATCCTAGCTGTGATCTAGAAGACTCATTTATATATTTTTGGAATGATTCATGTTCTTATGTAGCTACATTGTTTTATACTTTCTGCATGTCCCATGATCATATTTATAAAGTACCGTAGTTATGTTCTGTGTTATAATCAAGTGTATTTCTTATCGATTAAAAAAATCAGTGCAGAGTGAGCAAATTTTTATAAGAAGTTTATACAGTACTGTAGTCTAGTTTCCTTTAAAAAACAACAACCATGAAGATACTTTGCAAGAAAAGTAGGACGGTAAAATCTGAAAGGGCTGTTGCCAAGCTAGACTATGAGTTTCTGCAAGATCCTTTACATTAGGAGAGAGCTGGCTAATCTGGGACTCCACAGGAAATTTGGAGCTTCTTCCCTTCTGAGAGATATTTTACTTCTGCCATAGTTATAATATGGAGGCTTGGAGATGGGGGGGGGGGGGGTCAGCAGTTTGACAGCTATCTGTTCTTTCCTTCTTATCTAGCTATCTACCTAGGTCTGTGAGGCAGGTTAGTACATTTTTGGTAATTAAACACGTTAGACAACCACCATAGATGAGAACTGTGCTTGGCTTCCATTTTAAAGTGGCAGTGCCTCCCACCCCCTGCTGAAATGCCTGAGAGAGAGAGAGTGGTGAGCAGCAGCCCATGGAAGTTATCTTGTTGTGGGGATAGGGTGGGGTGTTGGTGTAGCCAAGAGGGATGGAGCATAGGCAGCTGTACAAGGGGCAGAGCATAAATGGCACTGTAATGAGGTCCCTTGAAGCCTGACACTTCTGCCTCAAAATTTATCAGATATATACACATTCTCACTTAAAAGTGATCTGAGAAAACATGAGTTATATTCATGAAAGTCATGCTCAGAGTAGACCATTTGAAATCGGAGAATACAGCGGTCCTTGGTTTAAGAACAGTTTAGTTTATGAACAACTTGGATTAAGAACGCTGCAAACCTAGAAGTAGGTGTTTTGGTTTGTGAACTTTGCTTTGGAAGCAGAACATGTTCCGTTTCTGTTGATTGTGTTCCATTTGTAAACTGAGTCTCCCACTGCTATGGGAAAGCACGCCTTAGTTTAAGAACGCTTTGGTTTAAGAATGGACTTCCGGAACATATTAAGTTTGTAAACTAAGGTACCACCGTAAAGCAAAAATCATTCTGCATGTTTTAGGACAATCAGTGTCATAAAGCAATCTGGAAACTTAGGAAGTCCCTGTCCGGCTTGAGTTGACTTATTTATTAATGGTTCCATTCAACTCAGAAGCAAACAAATCTTCCCTGAATCACCCTGATTCATTGCATAATTCAGGCCTCACATAGAGCCAATGAACACCTTAATAAATACCATGTACATTGATGACACTGCCTAACAAGTGTTTATGTTGCTTTTATTAATTCCTGTAAACTTAGATTCCTGTAAATTTAGATAAAACCCACCAGAAACTCTGAACCACTCACTTTCCTGGAAAGCCTGATATTATTCAGTTTGATTGAAACGTGACATTCAGGAAGTGTGCTTTCAGTATCAACTAGAAAACTAAGAAGGCAGGTAGGAATCCTTCAGCAACAATTTCTTCCTTGTAAAGCTAGAGTGACATGATCTTTGTTTGCTTTTAGATGCAAATGTGTGTTTAACAAGGCAGATCTAAGGAAATGCAAAGAACAAAAGCATCACTGCCTATGTGTTATATTAAGATAATAGCCCACATTCTTTAGCTCTGTCATTCATGTTTTGGCTTGCATTGGCTCTAAGTTGTGCATTTTCCAAAACTGAATGCATCCTGTGAGGCAGGGATAGCCCTTCAAATGTTGAACTGCAACTTCCACTACCCCTGACCATTGGCCATGTTGGATGGGGCAGATGGGAGTAGGGGCAGATGGGAGCCACAGGTTAGCCATCCTTGCTGTAAAGAATATTTGAAGCTGGATTATGTAATTCTCCATGTATTTCACCAAACAAAGCAACATATGCAGATTTGTCACATGAATGACAGAGGTGTACCTAGAGGTTCCAGAGCTTCCCAGATCTAAATTCCTAAGCAAATTTCTAAATTCTGAGACATTCTGCTCCAGCAAACAGAAACATCTGTAGTAAGTCATTTGAATGTTTTATAAATGCACTGCAATGAATTAAATATGATCATGAATAATGAATGAGTGCAGAGGCTCATGTTATTTATTTGGATAAAATAAAAGTTCAAAGTATTCGTCAATGTCCGTTCATTCGTGGTTTTATATACAAATACATTTTAAAATTTACCAACTCATTGTGATCGCTATCAAGTGCAATCCATGCATCAGTTATGAGAGAATGCTTGAATTAGTCCTGATTTAGTTGACTTCAATGCAACTAAGCCAAATTAAATTTCAAGTCCTCTCTTTAAGCTAGTGCTTGGCTGAAAAAAGATTCCAGCATTTACCCCCGCACAACCATTTTCCATCAATTTATGGGAAAAGAAATTGCATTCAAAAATGCTGAAAAGGAGACGTTTAGCGAAATTCTCATGGGTAGGTGAAAGGATTTTGTTGTGCTTATTTTATTTTCAAGGTACTGTAGCTAAGGAGCATTTTGTGAATGCCCTTAGTCTCATTCTGCAAATGATCTCTCCAGTAGTCTGCACTTCGCAATATCCTTGAGTGCTCACATTTCCAGAAAAAATTCTGATATGCTTAACTGGTCTTTCCTGTAAGCTTGGGAATGTATGGGGGCTACCTGTTCTTTGTTTGGCCACTGTTCTTTGTCAACTTTTATGAAGCCTTTTTACTTTCAAAGAAATCAGTGAGGATTATTAAAAAAAAATAATAATAATAAGAGGAACAACTTCCTTAAAAATAAGATTTGCGATCAAAAAGATAAGAATAACTTCCTTAAAAATAAAATTTGTGGTCACACTGATATCAGGCGCTCCTGTAGCCAACCGACCTCCTTGGTTTTCCATGCTTCAAAGAAAGCTCAGAGGTAGATGTCATGTGGTAATCCATGCGACTTTTTCTTTTTCTTTTAATAGATATTTTTATTGAACAATTTTAGCAAACAAATTATCAATCAGTACAACCATTTACATTTCCCCCCTCTTTTTTATCTCTCCCTCCCTCTTCCCCCACCCCAAGGACTTCCCTCAGCTCGCCTCTCTGGTTTCTTTGCACATATCGTTCTCTGAACCATGAGACTTTTTCAAATCATGAAGCATAAACAGATTATTGTAGAAATGTTTAATGGAAAAATAGACACACATGCAACTCACCCCTACCATCACACAATAATAAAGTAAGCTCAACCTTGATGACCCATAGCTTGAGGCTTGTGGGTACTTGTGGGTGCAATTAGGGTCTGGTCCGAGTGAATGCTAGACAGCAGGGCCCAGATGCACAGGTTGAGCTTCATTTACCCCAGGGGTCGGCAACCTGCGGCCCACGGGGGTTGTTTAAACAGCCCCCGAGTCGCCCCCGAACTGAGCCGCCCGCTCGGCAAGTCCCCGCCCGCTGCGCTAAACTGGCACAGCGCGGAGTGGGGACTCACTTCCACAGCACCGGAAAGCACATCTACACATGCGAAAATCGCATCTGCGCAGACGCGACCGGGCCCATGGAGTGATCTCCATGGGAGTGAACTGGCCCAGGCGAGGTAAACCTTGCCGACCCCTGATTTTACCCAAGGCTCATTTAGCTAGGAGGGAGACTTTTCTTCCAGTCCTTGGCTAAGCCGCCTTACATGCCCATGCATGTGAGGGGGATGCTTCTGTCTTTAGTAACAATTGATTCTCCCTGCAGATAATTATAAGTTGTCCTGAGTCTTCTTTCGGGTGTGGAGGCAAAAGATTCAGCCTAGTACTGCCATTATACAGGGTTCCATAGGAAAGAATGTAAGAAGAGGTTCAAATTTGTTGCTGTCTGATAAGATTTGTTTTGTGCTGGCTGTTTCAGATAAATATATGACTTCTGTAAGTGCAATGTTTGCAGTAGCTGCTGGGGGAAATCTGCAAGAGCTAAGTACTGCCTATTGCTGCACTGCATTGGATTAATCAGCTTATAGAAGTATATGATGCTTGACACTTCTGCTGATGTGGTAGATGTCTTGTACCAGTAATTGGACCCTTTATGTTGTAAATTTTATATGTGCTGACCTTTGGTTTTAAGGAAATAAATGACAGAGAAATGCACACATGCTGCATGCAGTCTAGCATCCTTTGGTAAGAAATGTTACAGCAGTTCAGATAGTGCAGCTTCTAGATATATCTCAATATTTCTAGGTAAACTAATGTAACTCCACCGGCTGCAGCAGATTGCTGTACAGCTAAGTTGCTTTTATAACTCCAATTGCCAGTAATTTATATTTTAAAAAAAATTGAAACTATCAACAAATAAGTAGGCAGCTGTTAGATGTTTGGACTAATAAATTGTATTGATGAAGTCTCATCAAAGACTATGGAATAAACTGAAAGTTTACTTCAATAAGGTGGAAACATACAAAATGAGTAAATAATGATGTCCCACCGCCCACCCCCACGAATAACTGAATTCACATATAATGCTAAACCAAACTACGACTTAGTGTTACGCTTGGTTACAGGTTATGGGTAAAGAGGAGAGAGATGAACTATTATGGTTATGAAAACTTGGGTTTGGATGGCACACTAAACTAAAACTTGACTTAGCTGCTGCACCATCCTGAGAGAAATGTGCATCTGAGAAAAACATACAAGAATGCCAACAATGCTAGCAAAATTTGTTGTTAGGGATGGCATTACTGTGGAAATCATGAGTAACGGTGACCACCCAGCTGCCAATCCAAGGTTGAAAAGAATACCTTCCACGAACTGGATTAAGTTCATAGAACCGAATACAAGAGTTGCCAGAAGTTTTCACCTTGAGCAAAATATGAAAATTTATTTAGAAGAGGTAGCTGTGTAAGTTTTGTAGGAAATAAAGAATATTTTATGTAGGATTGTCAACATTTGTGAAGATGATTCTGCACCTCTCTAAGGCTACGGTCCTATGTGTGCATACTGGGGAATAAGCCTTATTCAACACAGTGGGTCATTTGAACATGCATAGGATTGCATTCAAGTAAACTTCATTGAAGCAGAGAGTTTCAACAAGTGTTTCTCATATTTACAGAGTATTCACAGTGTAGACTTGATTCAAATGATAACCTTGTGATATGATAGCATGGACCTGTAAACACTCCAGTAGGGAAGCGCCATGTGGGCACCAGGCCTAGCCTGATTACATCCTGCACTACCTGTTTGAATCAATGCTTATCTGCCAGCTGGTCACCAATGAAACTATAAGAAATACCTGATACTGCTAAGAAAAGAGATTCAGCACTTTCATGACTGTGTCCATTTTATTTTCATTTCAGGCCATGCTCAGGTCACACTGTTCTGTTGCTACAATCTATATATATCATTACTACTTCCATTCAATTTGTAGATATATACAGTGGTACCTTGCGTTACATATGCTTCAGGTAACATAGGCTTCAGGTTACAGACTCTGCTAACCCAGCAATAGTGCTTCAGGTTAAGAACTTTGCTTCAGGATGAGAACAGAAATCGTGCTCCGGTGGCGCGGCAGCAGCGGGAGGCCCCATTAGCTAAAGTGGTGCTTCAGGTTAAGAGCAGTTTCAGGTTAAAAACGGACCTCCGGAACAAATTAAGTACTTAACCTGAGGTACCACTGTAATGCCTCAAATTAATGAGAATTAACAACAAGGCACAGGACTTTTTATGTTGTTGAAATGCTGTGGAATGCCTACCCCTCACCCCCCCCCAGAAGTTGACCAAGCCCCAATCTGAATACTTTTCATATGCTGAACACACACACGCACACACACACACACGTACGTTTCCTCCTGTTTCATTTGGGGTATTTCTTCCCCAGTTTGCATATATTGAATGATGTTTTCTGGATTAAAACAGCTGTTTTATTATGCTGCTGTTAAAAATAAACTGGTTTACTATTGTTTTGTGGTACGTATGATTAGTTGTTTCCATCTGGTTTCTATTAAAGAAGAGCATGGTGTAACTTTTTTAATAAATAATTTTCAGCATTAAAAAAAGAGAATTGCACAGGGAAACCCAAAACTCAAAATCCCCATTTTAAATTCCAAAGGCTTTCTTGGTTATTGAATATATGCAAAATTGTTTTTAGCCTTCCTCCCCACATGCAAACTGTGAACAGCAGCGTCTGCATACAACTCTTTCCCCTTCACTCGTCTTTTCTTCACAGGAAATAATAGATGATATGTCTCCTAGAAATGATGCCCCCCTCCCTCCCTCTCCCTTTCTAAGACTTTAAAAAATATATCTTCTTATATCCTTGCTCTCTGAAATGAACAAATCTTCCTACGATTGCCCCCTGGGGATCAACACAATATGCAGTAATTGAACTACACAGTAAAATCAGTAAAAGAACACAACAATTCAATTAAAGAAACTTCTAAAAAGTGGTTACATGCTGTAACTAAAGAGTTCAAATGGGTACAGGGGAAAATTGTCCATTTCCTCCGTTACACATAGACATCAATAATTTATGCAGCCTGCTTCCTTTGTAATGCAATATAAATGGTGCTCGCTGAATTGAGCAGCTCTTCATAAACTAAGCCTAACCATTTCATCAGTACAAATCTGTGGTAAGGACCAGGATTAATACTGGGAAACAGCATGCCAATTTAGAGTTATCATTTTATGTTCACCTTGATCAGTGAGGCATGTTTTTATCCTTTATCCAGTGCAGGGTGGTACATTAGAGTGAATGGGCAGGCTCAAGTTGCCACAGCCAGACTCCCCTTCCTATCCCCAGCCAGACTCCCCTTCCTATCCCCAACCAGTGACAATGACCCTCAGTTATTCTCTCCCTATGGAGACTGGCAGGCAAATGAAAAGGTACTTGGAAGGGCACTTCATGGGCAGCAGTTACCCTAGTTCATGAAGAAGCAATGAAGGAGGAGCAACATGGGGAGGAAGGAAAGAGCGACAGGCCTAGATGAGGGATTCTGGTCTAATTCATTGATGATTGGTGAACTCTCAAGGGGGCAGGGTGTTTGCATTGGCCGGTGATTGCTCATGCTCATGCCAATCAGAGCACATGATAGCTAGCATGGGGGTGTCTCTGCTGGGTTGGTTGGTGTGGGTTAGCTTTGTTGAAAGCAGAACAACGATGTTTGTAATAAGTTACCTGAACCAGTGAGGGGTTGTGACAGACAGAAAGGCCAGAGCAGCCGCGGACACAGCAACTATGATTTAAAGTGGAGTGCGAGAGGTGGAGGGGCACTGAATTTTTGCATCACAAAGGAAACTGCTGGAATTTGAGATGCCAATCTGTTCTCTCTCCCCTCCCCTGCCTCTATGGTATAAGGGACGCGGGTGCAACTGTGGGTTAAACCACAGAGCCTAGGACTTTCCGATCAGAAGGTCGGTGGTTCGAATCCCCGCGGCAGGGTAAGCTCCAGTTGCTCGGTCCCTGCTCCTGCCAACCTAGCAGTTCGAAAACATGTCAAAGTGCAAGTAGATCAATAGGTACCGCTACAGCGGGAAGGTAAACGGCGTTTCCGTGCGCTGCTCTGGTTCGCCAGAAGCGGCTTAGTCATGCTGGCCACATGACCTGGAAGCTGTACGCCGGCTCCCTCGGCCAATAAAGCGAGATGAGCGCCACAACCCCAGAGTCGGTCATGACTGGACCTAATAGTCAGGGGTCCCTTTACCTTTACACAGGTAAAGGTATGCAGAAGCAGTTTAGCCATGCTGGCCACATGACCCAGAAAGCTGTCTGTGGACAAAGTTTTTGGGGGGAGGGGATGTCCATTTTAAACTTTGATTCAGATCTCCATCGGCCTTCCATATGTTCATGTCACCTTTTTATCAATGTTTAGCAGTGTTCCATAGAAACATCCACACTGGATAGATAAGTAGCATCTTCTGGCATATAACATATGTTCAAAGTATTTTCAGCTCCTTTTTTTAGTTTCCCTAAAGAGCTGTACTTTCTTTTGACTTTTCATTTGTTACTGATTTTTTTTTTAACAGTTCTGGTAGCTTATATCTAGACACCCTCCTATTAGCTGCACATCAAAAGAAGATGGTACATTAGACATTATTAAGTAAAGGAAAGTTGTACTTATATTCTAATATTAAGTAGGAAATCTGTGATTTGTTTCATCACTGTACAGTTTTCTACATTTCTAGTTCTACAGTGGTACCTCGATTTAAGAACAGTCCAGTTAAAGAACGATTTGGTTTACAAACTCCGCAAAACTGGAAATAGTGTATTGGTTTGAGAACTTTATCTTCGTCTAACAACGGAATCTGAACGGTGGAAGAGGGGTGAACACCAGTCAATATACAGTCATACCTTGGGTTACAAACGCTTTGGGTTGTGCGAATTCAGGTTGTGCACTGCGCCAAACCCGGACGTACCAGAACACGCCTTAGTTTAAGAACAGTTTTGGTTTAAGAACGGACTTCCAGAACGAATTAAGTTTGTAAACCGAGGTACAACTATATCTGAAATTTGTGGTATCAGTAGAAACCTAGTTCTGGATGTTGTAGGATACTATAAGAAAAACTACTGACACTTACATTTGTATATCAGTATTGTTCAGAATATAAAACACTGGCTCTCTCGCCTGAAAACCGAGATGAGCACCGCACCTCATAGTCGCCTTTGACTGGACTTAACTGTCCAGGGGTCCTTTACCTTTTAGAAAGTATGCTTTGAGGAGGAGAGTGCTGTGTGATCTGAACAAACAGATGCCCATGCCACTATGTCCCAAACAAAACCTAATATTTTTCAACCTGTTGTGGGCGCTATGAATGGAGGATAGGAGTGGCTGTTTTCCCAGCAGAGAGTAGCCAGCAATGGCACAGAAAGGTCTTGAAGCAAGGTAAAAGGCTATTTTAAAATTCAATTAGACATTGAGAATTTGTATTGAAGTAGTTAAGTGTTCTTCATATCTCTGCAACTGAAAATAAGGGGACAAAATCAGAATTGATTTTTTCCACCTGCCAGTAGATCTCACTCTGCCTACCATTGGCTTTTGCTAAATCACCATTGGCTGTTGTGCCCTAACCCATTGCAATGGGCACCAGTTACTACTGTGTATTTCTCTTCCACCCACAACTTCACTCGCTTATCTTATGCCCCCCCCCCCCCACTTTGTCATTATGTCTTTTCCCTAGACCCTTTCTCTCCTTTCTTCCCTTTATTTCTTGCTTGCATTTCTTTTTATTTTTTGTATCTTTTCCCTCTTAGTTTATTCTCTCAACTTAATTCCATTCCTTAACTCTTATCTCCTGCTCTTATCGCCTTTATCCATCCAGGTTTGTGTAAATAAACATCCCCTCTCACACCGTACCTGTCTAATTGTTTTACTCCATAATGAGATGGAATTTCCCTTCTGGCTACAAAAAAATAATGGTGAATAATAATTAATGTAATTTTACATTAAATATATAAAGATGGGTTCTAATCTGAGATTATGTCCTTTTAATAGGCCAATCCAGATGTGTTATTAGCAAATACAGCTGATGTGAAACATTTGCACTTCTGCATCTTTACTAATCAACTTACATCAAAATGATTTTATCAATAAAATTGTTATACTATGAATAATACAGATCAAGAGCACAATCTAAGGAAGGCTAAGTGTAATTAAAAATTAATTAAAAATTATGGGCTAGATTCAACTACATGGATGCATTAGTGGAAACCAGCGGAACAACTCTTGCTAGTGCAAAAATGACTCCCCAGCCTCTTCCCGCTGTGCCTCTCCCCAAATCTGCTCTGGAAGGGTGGGAGATCCTCCAGAGGGCCAGCAAAAATGCTTGCACTGATGGAACAATCTGCTAAATGCTACACTGAATTCCACTGAATTTCTAAGGTTTTTTTTCGGGGGGGGGGGTCCACTTTAAACTTTGATTCAGATATCTATATACCTCCCAGTGGCGTAGCGTGGGTTGTCAGCACCCGGGGCAAGGCAAGTAATTTGCACCCCCTAACCCGTGGAGCTAGGTAGGGGCAGAGAGCTGCAGGTGCGAGCGCCCCCCCCCAGATGTTGCGCCCGGTGCGGCTGGCACCCCCTGCACCCCCCACGCTACGCCACTGATACCTCCCATATGTCCATGGAGATTATGTCACCTTTTTATCAATGATTAGCAGTGTTTCATAGAAACATCCACACTGGATAGATAAGTAACATCTTCTGGTGCCATAAATGGGGTGCAGGAAGCTGTGTATGCATACTTAAGTGAATGTTCTGGGCAGAATATCTGCTATTTTAGCACCGCAAATTTGAACACATATCTGGATTTGTAGGATACTATAAGAAAAACTACTGAAACTTACATTTGTATCTCAGTATTGGTCAGAATATAAAACACTATTTGTTTTGGGGCCAATAGTGAGAATGTTCATAAGCTGCTATTGCACTTGTGATGTAGCTTATTGAAAACTAATTATTTCTAGGACAATGTTGAATTCAAAATATGGAATCAGACAACTTATTTCTGACACAATCATTTCCAGTGGCTAGATAGTTTGGCATTGCAGGATACCATAATGGAGAGATTCGTCTATTTTGGGAGGCGATGAGAAGTTGAGGAGTGATATTTATCACTATTAACTACCTTGAGAATTGCTCTTTTCAATTTACTCAAAGAATTGCTCTCAAAAGAATTGCCTGGTAAATGCATGAAGCCAACTGAAAAGGAACAACCAGAGTAACAGCAGTGGTGGCTTACCTGACCTCCCTCCAGACAAGTCACTGATGCATAATATAAGGTTACCAGACATCCCCGTTTCCTGGGGACAGTCCCCAGATTAAAAATCTGGTAACTTGGGACGCGGGTGGCGCTGTGGGTAAAAGCCTCAGCGCCTAGGGCTTGCCGATCGAAAGGTCGGCAGTTCGAATCCCCGCAGCGGGGTGCGCTCCCGTTGTTCGGTCCCAGCGCCTGCCAACCTAGCAGTTCAAAAGCACTCCCGGGTGCAAGTAGATAAATAGGGACCGCTTACTAGCGGGAAGGTAAACAGCGTTTCCGTGTGCGGCTTTGGCTCACCAGAGCAGCGATGTCACGCTGGCCACGTGACCCGGAAGTGTCTCCGGACAGCGCTGGCCCTTGGCCTCTTGAGTGAGATGGGCGCACAACCCTAGAGTCTGTCAAGACTGGCCCGTACGGGCAGGGGTACCTTTACCTTTACCTTAACTTTAGCATAATGGGACAGAGAGGGAGGGGCGGAGGTTGAATCACCTGAAATTATTTGGCATCTGGTGATTATTGGGTGACCTTGCCTACTTATCAAAGTGGCCCATGATGGAGTTCTGAGTCTGATTCCTGGCTGGATCCAGAGGTGGATTTAGGGGAGTGCTACTAGTTTGTCTACACTGGGTGCCAAGCTGAGAGGGCCCTGAAGGGACCTCTGGAACAATGATGGGCAATGAAGTGGTGGGGTGTGCCTGAGCTCTGAGGGCAGCTTTCTCCCAATTGAAGCACAGAGTGTTTGAGGACTAGGACATTCACAGGGAAACCAAAATGCTTGTTTACAAAGCTATTGTACTACCAACTTTACTGTACTCTTATGAAACATGGAGCACTTATTTATAAACACTATCTCCAACTCCTTGAAAGATTCCATCAATGGTGTTTCCAGAAAGAATTACAAATCACTTGGGGAGACAGGCAAACTAATGTCAGTGTATTAGAAGCAGCAAAGGTCACCAGTGTTGAAGCAATGATTCTTTGTTGGACTGGTCATGTTGTTCGGATGCCAGATTATCATCTTCCAAAGCAACTACTCTATTCCCAATTTAAGAATGGAAAGTGAAATGTCGAGGGACAACAAAAGCGGTTTAAAGACAAATCTTAAAAAATGCAGTTCAAGTATGGATTATTAGGAAACACTGGGCTGAGAGCACTCCAGTTGGAGAAATAGACTTTACCAAAGGTGTCATGGACTTTGAAGAAGCATGAACTCAGGACAAAAGGGAGAAACGAGCTAAGAGGGACATTTGGCAAATCCTCACTGTAATCAACTCCTGCCCAGAAACCCATTTTCCCACTTTGGGAAGGAAATGTGGATCCAGAATTGGTCTCCACAGTGACTTATGGACACACCATTAAGACCATATTGATGGAAGACAATCTTATTCTACTACAAGTGATAAGAAGAAGTAGTGTGTTGTATAGATAAAGTGTGTGATAGATGCCTATTGCTGTATCTGTAATACTGAATGGGTGTATATGCTGCCTAAAATTTAGAAATGCACCTAGAAGTATGCCTGCAATTCCCAGAATCACATAATCTGCACTCGAATTTGATTGACTTCAAATGGTGGGGAAATCCCTAATATGAATTGTGGAAACATCCCTAAGTGGAGCCATTTTCACAGCAAAGGATCAAAGTGGGTTTCTCTTCAAACTCTCTACATCCATTCTCCACAAGGAGTAATCACTCAAAAGTGTTCAAACTCTTTCACTAAGAGTATATACAGAAAAAAAACCTCTCTATGCTAACAAATTGAAGTGAGAGAATTATTGTTGAATTGTTACATAAGTTGCTAACACCTTTCATACGAGTATAAAGACATCCATCTCCAAAGGGGGATCTATTCTAACTATTCATAATTTAAACATCATCAGCACTATTGGCTATGAAAACAGACAACATTATTAAAGGTGCTGATCAATAACTTGTTTTTTCCCTATTTAGATGCTGACACAGTAATCTTTTTAAAAAATCATACCAACAAGAATTGCATTGTAATTACTTTTTCTGGCAATCAAATGCTATTTTTGTCACCATTACAGCTTCTGCAATCACTAGCACCAGTCTTTCTTACTGCAATATCATACATCTTGGTTTATTGCTAATATTAATAACCTATTAGAATTCATACACTGAGCCATAATAAAATCATGTTCGTAGATGCAAGACAAGAAGAAATGTACTTCTGCCCTATTTGTGATTGATTATGTAGCACACAGTGTTACCATTCTTTTATTTGCACAATGCATTTCCAATCCATAACAACAGTGTCAATTTCAACCAGTGACATTTGCTTGGTGGTTCTCAGCGCATATGAGATGATTCTGCTCTATTATAAACCATTGAGGAGAGGGAAACATTCTTATTGTTTGATGATTCAATAAAATGATATGAAAATTTACAGGATCCATGGTACAAGGTTATCCTTTAGATGACACTTTAAAGAGGAAATGATCCAACCTTAATTTTTCAAGAGGGTGCTAGGACTTACAGCTCCTTAGAAGTGTAGAGTGGAAAAATCACAGTAGCAAGTACCAAGACAAACAACTGGAGAATGCACATTGCTCATCCGTTACAGAAAAGGCCACCCTGTTTGTATTTGTCGTTGCCATGTGGTGTGCCTGCAGAGTTTCGTCAAAGCAAACTTCCAGCTTGAAGCAATTAACTTCTGTTTGGATGGAAGTAAGAACATGAACTTAAAGTGAACACATTCAGGCATCAGATAAGTGCTGTGCCAAAAATTTCTCCCCTGTTTTTTCAACCATTCTTCATCAATCAATGTGAAAAGAAATTGCAATAAAAAATTATCAGTAGGGAGGTGAAATTCCCATGGGAGCTTGGGGCATCTGTTGTGCTTTTGAGGAGCACTATTAAAGGCCATTACATTGTACAAGTCATTTTCCAGTGGTCTGAACTTTGCAATTTTCCTGAGAGCCCACACTTCCTGAAACCCTCATGGCACCTTTGTCTAGCCTTTCCTGTATGCACAGGGAAATTGGAGAAGCTTTCTACTATATAACTTGGCAGCTGTTCATTGTAAAGTGAAGTTCGGGGTTTTTTTAACGAAGAAATGCAGTAATATTTTGGCTTTTTAGAGATGAAATAATGACTTTTCTTGAAAACAAAACCAGTGAGGACACTTAGTTGCCAGCCTTCTTAGCTTACTAGACTTCAACAAATGCCCTGAAGAAGATGTCAAGAGGAAACACCTCCATGGGACTTTTTCATATCAGGAAGTGTGGGCAGCCAAAGCAACAGATAGGGTTTAATGAATGGGAAAACACACACACCTTGAAATGATAAGGTAAGCTCAACTCTACACCCACTGAAATTCTAATGCACCCTCCAAATGAGACAGAAAAATCAAATACTTTTATTTTCAGGGGGTTGTGAACCATCCGTCTCTAACAGAGATTACTTATTTTGGAGTAGGTGGTTCACATCTTAGTGTTTGTTTTATCTACTTTAGACTAAAATTTTTTACTTAGTTATCTAAGCATTTTACTGCTTGCCACCAAATATCTAAATGCAAAGTCAATTATATACCTCATTTTTTCCACCAGTAGCTAGGGATAGAGATGTGATGTTTCTGGAAATTTTAAAGCCATATAGGAATGGGGGGCAGAAAAAGAACGAAAAATTGTAGGATACTTGAAATAATGCAATACTATTTTTCAAAATTACTCTTCTCATATTAAAAATCACTTTGTTGTTTTAGGAACATAAAATGGATTATCTATAAATTGGTTTACCATATAATTATCATAGTTTATTCAGACCATAATAAAATAAATGAATTTATTTTTATTTATTTGCTAGAAATGGAGCGGCAAGTTGCTGAACTGGAAGGATCCTTGCATCTCTTTGGTTTGCCAAGTTTATGAGGAGAAGGCAAAAAACAGTTAAGAAAGAAATCATTTGTCAGGGAACTGCCATCGGCAGCACAAGAGGTGCCAAGGCTCTCTGAAGTAGAGAGAGACGTAACACCTGAAGAGGGAACCAGTAGGGGGCGAACAGGAATGTCAAGGGAAGGAGAGGCGGAGGAATGGCTCAGAGACGTTTCCAGCGAAAACAGTGGGGATGTCTCAGGTCCTCCTATAGGGACACCTGTTCCTCGCCGGAAACTGTCACGCAGAGAGGCCAGAAGACGTGTTTCCGTTAAGGAGCTTTTATGTTGGAAACGTTTCCGAAAGCAACCACTTTCGGATTCTGCTAGCGACTGACGCAGCCATGCTGGAGGGGCTCAGTCACAGGCAGAGGTTTGAGAAACTGTTCAAACTCTGAGGGATTTGCAGTTTACACACAAGCAGCTCTTCATCCCATCACAGCAATCCGAAAGTCACCGAGAGCTAGCTTGTGCCAGGGAGAGGCATCATGAGCGAACCAGCCGGAACTGGAGGGGCAGCTGGAGGAGGTCCAAGCCTGGAGGAAAGGTACAGGACGTTGGAAATCCAGCTTGCCTTGCAGACGGCGAGGCTGGAAGAGAGGAGGGCTCAGGATGCAGAAAGGGGGAAGGAGAAAGCCACCCCACTCAACAGAAAGATGCCAGGATTGGTGCAGAAATTTGGGGGGGACCCCAGAAACTATCATGCCTTTAGGACAGAGATGCAATACGCTCTCAATCTGCAATTTGATGACTTCCCTGATGAGGAATCGCGAGTGGCTTTTGTAATTAGCCATCTCGAATCAGGGGCGAAGGACTGGGTTAGACCCTTGATGGCAGCAAATAATGAGATCCTAAAGGACACAAGGAAGTTCTTTCGTGCCATGGACCTGATGTTTTCCAGCGACATTGAGCAGGGAGGGGTGCGAAGGCAGTTAATGGCTTGCAGACAGGGAAACAGGACTGTCCGTGAGTACTGGACTGAGTTCACTATGCTGATTCATAGATTGGGGTGGGACTTGTCTGCTGAGCCCATTCAGATGCTTTTCGAAGAAGGTCTGTCTTCGTCCTTGAAAGATGAACTTTCCCGGACCCCCAGAGCGGAGTCTATGGACCAGCTGACTAAAGCCGCGCTGGCCATAGGAGCGTGCCAGGAAGCGAGGGCTTTGGAGAAGCGGGAGGGGAAAGGAGAACGGTGGAGGGAGCTCCGCATTCCAGACATTCCAGAGCAGCCTTTCCCGCCGGCAGAGCCGATGGAAGTGGGAACAGCGCGTGCGCGCGCAGTTTCAAACATCGGTGAAGGGCGGAAGAAGGAGGGAAAGGGCGGGAAGAAATGTTATCTCTGCCAACAGCCAGGACACTTTGCCAGAGTCTGTCCACGGAGAAAGGAATGGCAGGGCATGGCAGGAGCTGTTGGGGGAGAGGAGGAGGAAAGCACGGAGCAAGTAAAAGCCAACGCCTGGCTGCCGTCGGGGCACAGCAGCCAGGCTCAAAAGCAGTGAGAGTGCCCGCACCAGAACCTCCCAGACCTGCTCTAGTGATAGAGGTGTTGCTAGAGCTGCCAAACGGACATCCTCTACAGATCAAGGCCCTTCTGGATTCAGGCAGCTCCTGTAATTTCATGAGTAAGGAGTTCGCAGCTGAGCACCAGATACAAACCCTCCCCTTAAGTAAACCCCTGCAGGTAACCACGATTGACGGCAGAGAGTTGTTGGGAGGAGAAGTGAACCAACAGACAGTCCCCATGACAATGAGGGTGGCAAGGCACACCGAGCGGATAGCGTTTAATGTGGCCACCTTGGGAGGAGCTCCCATAATTTTGGGGATGAGCTGGCTGGCATTACACGATCCTCTAGTGGGCTGGCACCAGAGGGTGGTCTCCTTTGGGTCAGCGCATTGCCTAGAACACTGCAAGCAGGGAAAGGATCCAGGGGGAGCCAAGCTTACCCTAGCTGGGATGGAGGTAATGAAGCAAGGGGAGGTGCCTCCGCAATATGCAGATCTGAGCAACGTATTTAGCGAAAGGGAAGCGGACAAACTGCCGCCGCATAGACCCTTTGACTGTCAAATCAACCTACTCCCTGGGGCTCAACTACCAGTGGGCAAGCTGTACGCCATGTCAGACAGGGAGATGCAGGAGCTGAGGGAGTTCATTGACAAAAACCTGAAGAGGGGTTTCATCAGAGAGTCCCGAGCGGTGGGGGGCAGCCCAGTGTTTTTTGTGGACAAAAAAAACACAGATAAGCCGAGGCTTGTAGTGGACTTCAGATCCCTAAATGCCGTGTCGGAACCCCTGGCTTTTCCTATGCCCCGAATTGATGACATTCTGACCAGGGTAAGGAAGGGGAAGATTTTTACAAAACTGGACCTGCGGGGGGCGTACAATCTGATACGGATAAGGAAGGGGGATGAATGGAAGACCACCATGTTCACCCCTTTGGGAGCATTTGAATACCTCGTAATGCCCTTCGGTCTCCAAGCCGGCTCCGCATGTTTTCAAAGTTTTATCAACCACGTCTTGGGACCTTTGCTCTACAAGAATTGTGTGGCGTTTTTGGATGACGTGTTGGTGTATTCGGAAGATGAAGAGCAGCATGTGAGGGACGTGAGAGAAGTGTTGGGCCGGCTGCAAGCCAATCAGCTGTGGGTGAAACTGGAGAAGTGCCAGTTTCATGCCAAGGAGGTGGAATTCCTGGGGTACCGCTTGTCAGACAAAGGATTGGCCATGGATCCAGGCAAGGTCCAGGCGGTGCTGGAATGGAAGACACCGAAGACCAAGAAGGATGTGCAAAGGTTCCTGGGGTTTGGGAACTTTTATCGGAAGTTCATCAAGAATTTTGCACACTTGACAGCGCCCATCACCGACTGCCTCAGTAGCAAGAAGAAATTTGTTTGGACGGCGGAGGCGGAGAGAGCTTTTGAAGAACTAAAAAGGGCTTTCGCTTCGGAAGAACAACTTCTGCATGTAGACCTACAGAAGCCCATGAGAGTGGAGACAGACGCGTCAGACAGAGCGGTGGGGGCGGTGCTTCTTCAGCCGGGAAGAAATACGTCGGAGTGGAGACTGTGTGCCTTTTTCTCGAGGAAGCTGAATAAGTCCGAGCGGAACTACACGGTGTATGACAGGGAACTACTCGCCATTCACGAAGCGTTCCGAAGGTGGAGACATTTATTGATTGGGGCACAACACAAGGTGCAAGTGTGCACCGACCACAAGAATTTGGAGTATTGGAGAACAGCTCGAGTACTCAACCAACGACAAGTGAGATGGGCACAGGAATTTTCCAAATTCCACTTCGAGATTTGTTATGTACCAGGCCCAGAGAACGTCAGGGCGGACGCTCTCTCACGCAAACCAGAGTACTTGGAGGGGGAGGGGGCAATCGAAGAAAGACATGTCATTCCTGAGGACCGCTGGGTGTGTGGGGCGGCGCTGGTGGGGAGACGAGAACTGGTAGAAGAAACGGAAAATGACGAATATGCCCAAAATAAGCTCAGAGGTCTCAGGGGAGAGGGTGAGAGCCCGGAGGGTTTTGAAGAAAGAAATGGGGCATTGTATTACAAAGGGGCACTGTATATACCAGAAGGTGAATTGAGAGGGAGGGTACTCAAGCAGTTGCATGATAGTCCCACGGCGGGACATTTTGGACAACACAAGACCATGTGGATGGTCACCAGGGAATTTTGGTGGCCCAAGGTGAGGGAAGATGTAAAGGAGTATGTAAGAGGGTGTGACCAATGCCAGAGGGCCAAGGGGGAAAGAAGGGCGCCGGCAGGGTTATTAGAACCACTACCCACGCCAGAACGGCCTTGGGAGGCGGTATCAATAGATTTTATGACGGATCTGCCCAAATCCAAAGGGAAAACGGCCATCATGGTAGTAGTGGACCTGTTGACTAAGATGTGCCACTTTGTAGCATGTTCACATGCAGTCACAGCGGAAGAAACAGCGAAGTTGTTTGTAGAACACATCTTCCGGCTGCATGGCGCCCCCTTGAGGGTTTTCTCAGACCGCGGGAAACAATTTACTTCCAGGTTCTGGAGGAAGCTCATGAGCTTGCTGCACGTGGAAGTCAATTTCTCGACGGCCCGGCACCCTGAAACAAACGGGCAGGCGGAAAGAGCAAACAGCATCCTCCAACAATATCTGAGGTGTTATGTCAATGACAGAGAGAATGATTGGGTCGAAAAGCTGGCGCTGGCAGAATTTGCCTACAACAATGCGGAGCATGTGTCCACAGGGATGAGCCCCTTTTTGGCCAATTACGGGTGTCACCCCAGGGCATTCCCGGGGGAGGGAGGCGAGAGATGGAGCGTCCCAGCGGCCGAACATTTTGTAGAAGAGATGGAAGCGATCCATCGTCAGCTTCAGCTCAACTTAGAAAGGGCCAAGGCACAATATAAGAAGCAGGCAGACAAGAACAGGAGGGAAGGTGAAACAGTAAGGGTGGGGGATCAGGTGTGGTTGTCCACCCAAGGGTTGCCGTTCAAAGGGGGTTGTAAGAAATTAAGACCCAAGAGATTGGGACCCTTTGAGGTCATTCAGCAGGTCAACCCTGTGGCTTTCAAACTCCGGTTACCCAACCACATGAAATTGCACCCAGTGTTCCACAGGTCGTTACTGTCACCGTACAAGGGGGGAGGTGAAGGGGAGTACAACAGGGGACCAGTCTTGGAAGAGAGGGAGAGCAGTAACCATGTAGCGGAAATCCTCGATTCCAGGTGGAAGGGCAATCAGGTGGAGTATTTAGTGGCGTGGGAAGGGGAACCGGAGTCGGAAAACACTTGGGTGACAGCAGAGGAGGTCAATGACGAGGTTTTAACAGAAACGTTCCACCAAAGATTCCCGAGGAAACCACAGCCGGCAGCAAGGTTTAGGAGGGAGTATTTCGGCACCACAGACGAGGAAGAGGAACTGGAAGGATTCGCGGAGTCGGAGTTGGAAGAAGGAACGGACTCAGACGACGAGGAGTACCGAGAGACTAGGAACCGCAACAAGTGGAGAAAGGTGTTCGAAACTTCAGACGATGAGGAAGGTTCTTTCCGGGGTTTTGCCTCCTCCCAACCCGAAGGGGAGGAGACGGGAGGGGGTGAAGGGGGCCCTGGAGGGGAGGTGGATGTCAGGGAACTGCCATCGGCAGCACAAGAGGTGCCAAGGCTCTCTGAAGTAGAGAGAGACGTAACACCTGAAGAGGGAACCAGTAGGGGGCGAACAGGAATGTCAAGGGAAGGAGAGGCGGAGGAATGGCTCAGAGACGTTTCCAGCGAAAACAGTGGGGATGTCTCAGGTCCTCCTATAGGGACACCTGTTCCTCGCCGGAAACTGTCACGCAGAGAGTCCAGAAGACGTGTTTCCGTTAAGGAGCTTTTATGTTGGAAACGTTTCCGAAAGCAACCACTTTCGGATTCTGCTAGCGACTGACGCAGCCATGCTGGAGGGGCTCAGTCACAGGCAGAGGTTTGAGAAACTGTTCAAACTCTGAGGGATTTGCAGTTTACACACAAGCAGCTCTTCATCCCATCACATCATTGTATTAAAATAACTTAGTATTTATTCTGAAAAAAATATTATGCCTTCTCTAGTCTGGCACAGTTTCAAGCATACATAAAAAGAGCAGAGAGAGAAAAGTGGGGGGGGGGAGGACAAAGCTCAGTGAACTAATGAAATTTTATGCGTCTCTTTCTAAGCTATCACTATCAATTTCTTTTTCTCCATATTTGTCGGCATATTTATCATGAACTTCTAAAAATGTTGCCCAGATTGAAACAAGCTTCTACTGTTCAAAATGCCAGTTTATTTCTTGATTTGGTGTACTTCCAAACATAAACCAGGTTATTTCACATACTGAAGATGGAGGACTCTGAAGCAGGTAAGAAGCAAGAGGAGGAGGAATTGGGTGCCTTGCCAGCATGTTGCAGGAGGGATATGCTTCACAAAATCTCAGGCTGCATACCTTTGCCAAGTATCTGAAAGATGTACTTGTACTCGGCACCATTTGAAAGTATCTTTCCAACATCAAGCCATAAGAGTTCTGCTTATTCTGTAATCCAGTCAGATGCAGAAGTTCTAGCATCACTTACATTGCTGCCTTTGTACCTTAGATCCAACAGATTTGCAACAGCATGAATTGGATAGTAAAAAATTATGTTGCTCTATAGTTTCTCCCACTCCCAGTCCTTTGAGGCCTAGTCATGAAGACATCAAACAAAAGTAAAGCCGCAAGAAAAAGAAATCTCAGACAGTGATGCTACGATCCTGTGCACGTCTACTCAATTGTAAGCCCCGATAAGTTCAACAAGACTCACTGTGTGTGGATAAGATAGGATGTCGGCTATGAAATTACATACATTGGTCATATTTTGCAAACAAAAATGGCACAAGTATAAGAATAGACTTTTAAAGACCTTTAAATGCATTATTGAAAATATAGCCACCATTAACATAATGATTTAAATGCATTTTACAACTGTTTGGATAGTAAGAAAAGCTCAAATCACAAAACACCAACCATCTGTGGAGCACGGGGGAATTTTAGTTTTAGCAAGGAATGAGAATTACAGGCTTACTTCCACACCCCTAAATTTTAATCTTGATACACATAGTCCAATATATCCATAGATTAATGCCTGTGTGTAAGGCTCCCTAGTGAATTTTACTCCTAAATTTTAAATTCATATAAATAAGCAATTCACTTACCTTTAAATAACATACTTAAGCAAATCTGTTTTCTTCAAGTTGACTGTATAGTTAATCAATGTTGTACTTAATGAAACTGTTTAATTTGAAAACCCAACAAAGAAATAGATTTACTGTTCACCAGGGCTATGCAATTTAAGAGGTCTCGGCTGTATTCACCAACCCTTCAGCATAATTCTAATACAAACTGCATTTCTCTGCTCCCTTCCAAGCATTTACTAATTAACTCGGAACATAGTAACTGACACAAACTTCAGAAGAGAATATTAAGAAGCACCTACTTTTATGAAATAGTGCAAAGTTTTAAAATTGTTGTTGCCATCCATCTGTCTCAAGAGACAATGGAGTGCGCCTCGAGGGGAGAAGTCAAACCACTGCGTATGCTGCACTAAAGTGAACTCTCTGAGGCAAAGGTCTGGGATATTTGCATGGAGGTCCTGGGCTTCCCAGATGACAAGACCCCGCCCCCTGGTCTTGCTTAAGTGGTCCAAAGGAAAACAGAGCAATACATCTGGCACCAGCTTGGCTGCTAGAATTGCTGGAAGGAGGCATATAAGAGGCCATCTAACTGCTTTAGGGACTCCACTCTGGATTTGTGTAGGGTTTCCACCTTAGTCTTTTATTCCCCCAAAGATATTCTGCAAGAAAGAGGAGGTTTAAGATCAGAGTTTTCCTTCTCCTACCTTCCCAGGTTGAGGAGCCCCATCTGACCTTCACTTCCCTCTATAGTATGTACAGAAACCGCCTTCTTGACTATTGGGCCCACTATTGGTCTCATGTGCTCACAGCCTGTCTTCTCCCATTGGCTACCTGCACCTGGTTTAGCCAGTCAGTCAAAACTGTTCCCAGAGTGTGGTCGCTGTCACATGCTGACAGCTTCTAGGAGCCACAGGTGAGAACTGAGTGAAGGCTGAAGACCAACGGTGGACAGGCTACCCCAAAAGGAGCATGATATGTCCCCGTCCCCACCAGCGGTACTTTTCCTAACACCCCATATGCTCAAAGTTTTAAGATATATCACCAATATCATTACAGACCACATCAACACCAGCAGAATTCCTCAATGCAGTTGATGCCGAAAAGGTAAGTTTTACACTTCAAAATTTCTGAACACTTTGCTTTTAAAGCAGAAAATGAGGGCAATTACTTTTCATACATATAACATTTCGGGAGCAGATTGAAATACATGTGACCCAGTATTAAAATGTTAGGAACCCCTGCATTAGATGCAACACATTTCAGGAGCTCATCTACATCCTCAGGCATGCATGCATGAAGGGGCATAAAAATGACCTACCACCAACCTCTCTTTTTGTCAAAATCTTCTGCAGTGCCTATCTGGAAACTCCTCATAATTAAACCACAGCAAGGATCTCAGTTGGGCTGCAGCCCTGCAGAGTGTTATAGGATAATGGCTGATCTTGTCTTGGAGGATGTGATTGTAAACCCGTGTGATAAGGTACCTACAATTATCTGAAAGTCTGCATAGCTTTTTCCCCCTTAAGCACTTTATTCCTGGTTGTTCAAATAATTCAAAGTAGAAGTTGTAAATTTGTTAATGTATTTGCTTATAGCTTTACAAAGTAATAACTAGGCTGCATTTTTGGGGACCATTACTATGCAGGCATTCAGGTTTCTAGTTCTGGTGTTTTCTAGTTTGTTTGTTTTTACTAGATATAGGAAGCAATGCTATGCTCAAAAAATTGGTGTTAAGCAAGTTGGGTCTAAGTTCAGCCAGTGTAAAGTACACCAGATCCCAATTCCACTCAGGAGAAGAGCTACTGGTGGCTGAGCTTACTTGTGAGTAGACATGTATACAATTTTTCTGTAAATATAATAGGATACAATGTATTTTGTCAATATTCCTATCATATAGGGTTGCCATTTTTCAAAAAGTGAAAATTCGAACACAAGAGTTGAGCTTTCTTTTTGTTTGTTTACAAAATCAAAATAATAAAAAAGAACTTTTCCAGGTAATTTTAAGGAAATTCGCCAAAAAGCTACACTTCTGACGTGGGTTGCCATATATCTGGATTTTCCTGGACATTTCAATGATTTCTGCCCAGACGCTTTTCCCGATGGCTGAATCCCAGTTATGTCCTGGAAATTCTGGACATATGACAACCCTATTCCTATATGACTCATTTGTTAGAATTGTGAAGTATTTGTTCTAGGAGCAGACAATGGAGCTCAAGATATTTGACTTCATTCATAAACACAAAGACATGAGAATACATGAATGAGTCACTACTCTGAGTAACGGATGTTGTTGAAACAGAAGTAGTCCCCTGTGCCTCATTCCATAGTGTCTAAGTATTTAAAAGTGTTGGGGGGGGGGGAGGAGAGGAATAGAACTGATAGGTAAATGTTGAAAGTCAGAATTTTCCGTGAAAAAAGGCACAGAACCACTCATTGAGGCTTAATGAGTGGGTGAGGATGGTATTTCCTTCTGTCCTTGATCTTAGTTTTTTTTTTTTGTTAATGTTCTGTATACATTAACAATACTTTAGCCTTCACAATTATTTATTTTGGAGTGGTGTATCCTGATGCTTAGTTTCAGAGAGCATTGCTGGTCAGTATAAAGTTGGAGTTAACTATTAGCAAAAATTTCCACAGACTTGGCTGAGTCTCAGGCCTAATGAGCACAGCAGCTCATTCCCAGTGGATCCATGAAATCAGTTGTTGAGACTACAGGTCCTTACCTCCCCATAGCAAGCAAAGTCCCCTTCTCTCTAGTGCTTTTTTCAAGAAATCTGAGACTGGGACAGCATGCATCTAATTTCTCCTCCACCCTCTTCATGCCTCTCCTGGTTCTAGGGGATGGGGGAGGGGAGAGAGCTTGTCACAGATTGGCATTTGCTGTGATTCAGCACTAAAGAGTGGGTTTTCCTGGAAAAAGCAAAATGGCAAACAGAAAACCACCCAGACCCAGGACAAGTGTACTTAGAACAGGACAAGCCTTTAGTTCCATTGCAGATAATTTGTCTTAATAAAGTTGTGGTCCTGCTTTATTTAAAATACTGCCTCTTGTCTTAATTTGAGAACCAGCATGACTGGCTCTCTGGGATTTGTCTCCACAGAGATGCTGTACCTCTAGAAATAGCTTGGAAATGTGACTTAATTAAAGAAATGCAAATCTTTATATAAACACACACTAGCCTGGATTTGACATGCACCGGTTTGATTTACAGGCAATTTTACAGGTGAAAGCAGCATTTATATAAATTATGTTTACACCAATAAAAGACAATGTACTCACACAGTCACAAACTTTGGTAAACAAATGTCAGCTTAAAATCAAAGCTTTTGTTAAAACAGAGCACGTTTCTATATGCAGACCAAGCCAAAGCTCTCAAAAAAAAAACATGACAAGATTTGACATTGGATAATAACACAGGGAGAAGTTTGTGGGTGGATCACACTATTTGATGAGACACGATAGAGTGGAGGGGAGAAAGGGAGGGGGAGAGAGAAAAGGCAGAAGCAAACAGTAAGGCCGAAAATCTGAGCTGGCATACTAATTTCTTCATAAGAGATCTTGATTTGAATGATAATCACAACTGCCTGCTTTGCTAACGTCTGAAAAGTGCTTTCTGAAATTAATTCTTTTGTTAAGCATAAGATGCAGCTTATAAATGAGAAGAAGAAAAACACATATCTGAGACAAAAGAACTGATTTCTTATTTGAAGTGCTTGTGTGTGGGGGAGAGTAAGAAGGAGCTAGGAGGGAAACATTCTCAATATGTTCATTCTGTGATATGGGTAACAGAATTGCAAAGGGGTTTTAGAAAGCCATACATATGAAACATTATCAGTTCCGTCAGTTTCTAATCATTACATTTTCCAATATGAGGGTCTTGTTGTTTTTAACTCACACACTTTGTGTTCCAGTACCAATCTGCTATTGGGATCCGGCGGACTTAAAGTCCTAGCTGGAATAGTTAAAGGTTAATTTCAAAATATATGTTAATGGCAAGGTAAAAAAGGTAAAGGACCCCTGGACAGTTAAGTCTAGTCAAAGGAGACTATGGGGTTGCGGTGCTCATCTCGCTTTCAGGCTGAGGGATCTGGTGTTTGTCCACAGACAGCTTGTGGCCAGCATGGCTAAACCGCTTCTGGCGCAACAGAACACTGTGACAAAAACCAGAGCACACGGAAATGTTGTTTACCTTCCTGCCACAGCAGTACCTATTTGTCTACTTGCACTGGCATGCTTTTGAACTGCTAGGTAGTCAGGAGCTGGGACAGAGCAACGGGAGCTCACCCCATTGCAGGGATTCAAATTGCCAACTTTCTGATCGGCAAGATCAAGAGGCTCAGTGGTTTGGACTACAGCGCCACCCGCATCCCTATGTTATTGGTATCCCATTCCAAAACCATAATCTAACACAAAATCTATTGCAGTACACTGGACCTCACAATGTTGACTTAAATCCCTCATTTGGCTACCAGGAAGCCCTGGAAGAGAAAAATGAGGGGAATACTGAGCTCATAGCAGAAAACAAACCAAAACAGATTCCCCACCCCCTCACAGAAGCTAACTAAAATACTGGACTCGTATTAAACAACAGAAGGGGGCCCAATGTATCAAAATATCCTAATGAGTGCATCCCCCCTCCCAAAGAACGTGTCCGACTCTTCGTGACCCCATGGACCAGAGAACATTACAAGTAAGAAATCAGTATTGCTACTTTTCACTATGAGAATGTCAAATCTTGTGTCAAGGGTAAAGACAACTTGGAGCAAGATTAAGCCACTAGGGTAAAATTTACTCCTGAGGTCCAGTAGACACATGTAGTGCTTTTTAATGCTGTTGGTAGTGGTGCATATTTTATACAGAGAGACATGTACAGGAATATAACAGAAGAGGTTTGCTCCAGTGCTCTTAAATGATCCATTTCCTTCATTTCTTTTTCTTTTCATTTGACAATCCCTTCCCTGAATGCAATTAAGCAAATGTGGAAATCGAAATACACCCTTCAGTTTGCATGATACAGGTGCACCTAAAGCTGCATTGTTTATCAATATCTGCTAGTTAGGCTAAAATTTACCCATGAAGAATAATCATTTGCTACAAATAGCCAACAGGAAACCAATAGATCACAACAAATTGATAGCTCAGAAGAATAAAATAACTACTAGGAACTAGGTGTGTGAAAAGTTCATCCTGTCTGGAAAATGTAGCCCATCAAAGTTATTTTGCTCAAAGTAGAGAGAGCTCTGAAATTAGGGGTAGCTGTATGTGATGACCCACATGATGCTCTTGTTCCCATTATTTTTAATGCCAACCTTCATCCTAAAAAGCCAGCAAAACTTTAAGATATGTGGATTGTTTGCCTGATGAAACAATAAAAGCTTGCCTCACCTCCCTTTTTATCCACTACTCAGTTAGGCTTGTGAACTACTTTGAACTGCTCTAAAGTAATGCCAGAACACCTGGCCAGGCTGCCTGATCCAGAGGTGTTTATTAATTCATCCTCCATTAGTGCGAAGATGTAGGAGTGGGCAAGTCAGTCAATTTTTGGTTTATCTCAGATTCTTATTTTCCAAGTTTTGTTTGCCACATTCTTGCAATTTTGTTCTGCAAATTTGTCGACATTGTAGCACACATTCCTCTTAATATACACATTTATGCATGCAATTCTGCTTCATATGCAGTTTAACATATCACTTTCCCTAATATGTGCATTTTCATGCACACTTTCCCTAGTATGCACACTTCTCTCTCTCTCTCTCTCTCTCTCTCTCTCTCTCTCTCTCTCTCTCTCTCTCTCACACACACACACACACACACACACACACACAGATTTATACTGATGAGAGTCTCATTCAACAAGGCTATAATTCTTCCTGGTTAATTTGGCTTTACCAAAAGGGCTGCATAGAGTGTGGGTGGGGCGGGAGTAGTGTCATAGTCTCATTGCTGAACAACAACATGCAGAGCTCATTGGAGTGGGAGGCCAGTCAGCCAGAAGAGTCTCTGAGGTGTACTTGCCTGGGCGCAGAGTCAGCAGCTGAAGTCAGGTCCAATCCTAGGGTCAGGCAAATAGCAATCTGCATGCTCAGACTGTCCAGCAAATCCAATGATAATGGGGTCCAGAAGAGCAGGAAACACCAAGGTAGGGCCAGGAACTACAAATGTTGTTAGCAGCATCTGACTTCTGCTGGAAGCTCTGCTTAAGAAGGCTGAAGCCAGCTGGTTCTCATCAGTGCCTTCTCCTTTGTGTCCTTAAAGGCTGATTAGCTGCAGGTGGAGTCACTTTGCCTTCTCCCTCTTCATGCTGCTGTTCAGCAGACAAAGCTAATTCCTGGCCCATGGCAGGTAGGAAGAATCCTTACCTACCCTCCTCTGGATCAAAGTATCAGGGTGCCCCAGCAAAGGGGTCCAAGGGGGCAGATTCTGTTTGTCTGCCCAGACAAGTGCTAACAAGCCATAATTGAACTTCCCAATGGGGCTCCTGGAGGGGTCACCATATTAGATGTGCATTAAATGGGAGTCCTTAACCCAGGATTGATCCTGGTGATGTTATCAGCCAACAACCAGATTGGCTGATCCAGGATACATACCCAGTGCCTAAGCCTAAGCCTTCTTGCATCTGTAATCAATAAAGTGGTGGCCATTTCCATCCCAAAAAGGATATCACATCCATTATTGCTTCCTATGCCCCTACCCCAGTGACCTTAGGCCAGGCATGGCCAAACTTGGCCCTCCAGATGTTTTGGGACTACAATTCCCATCATCCCTGACCACTGGATCTGTTAGCTTACTGTGGCTGTGACTCTACATAAATGCAATGGAGACATAAAAGTAGAAAACTCTGGTGATAACTTGAACGCATTGATGTGTTGGAAATATCTGTGCAGAAATTTAATGTGGCTCAGTAGTCATAGATTATTTGCAGTTTGACCTGCTCAACCAGCATTTGTCATGAAAACAGTTACGTGATAGGAGTGGGCTGAATGATGGCATGATAAATAGAATCTGCAATTTTAGCCTCAGAAGCCAATGAGATTTAACAGTGTGATCCTCTATGTCTAATCAGAAATTATTTTCAATGGGAAATTGAGTTTAGTTCAACAGGTAAATGTAGGGTTGACATATTTCAAACAGTGAAAATCCAGACAGAAAAGTTTTTTGGGGTTTTTTGGCCAAAGTTGTTTAACTTTTTTTAGTTTTACCCAAAGTTGTTGAGGGTTTTTTTTTTGGGGGGGGGGGGGAATATATGGACTACCATGCACCTGGATTTTCCTGGATATTTGCCTGATTTGCGCCCAGACACTGCTGCCAATTTTTAGCAACCCTGGGTAAATGTGTATGAAAGTTCAATGGATTTTACTATCAATTGCATTACAGATTTAGGATGCAATCCTAAACCCATTTATCTGAAAGGATGTATTTTTGAATTCAATAGGATTTGCATTATGTTGTTAGTCACTGATAAACTGTTCAGAGCTGTGCTGAGCTTCAAACTGGGCATAGGATTGGGGGTTTGAACCCAGAATTTAAGATACCTTCATTCCTAAGGTCCATTTAAGATCAAACTTCTGAGGTGAATGTATCTTTGAAGTTTCATGAAGCAGTGACTCAGCAGAATATCCCTCTAATCAGTTCCTACTTAAGAGCAATAGTTTCCACATCTACTCCTAACAAGTAGTCGAACTGTAAAGAGAATATGATGCACAGAAATGAGCCAGAAATAGCTTAATAAATTGCGACTCTACAGAAATTAAAAACATCCATTTTTTTTAACAAACTACATAAAGTAAAGGTAGCATGGAATAGGTTGTGGCACATATAACAGAAAACCACAATTCCTATGTGGCCTTTTAAAAAAACAAAAAACACCCAGCGTGTTGGCAGTTATTGCTGCAGGAATAAGTGCCTCTGCTGTGCTAACTCCTGAGCAGTTTCCCTGTGGTGTATGAAAATGGAAATGATGCAGTGCAGGTCTACGGGGAATGATTCAGCTCTGGATAAGATCTGCAGAATGTGTCATTTTATTCCTCATCCACACATCTGTTTTTTCCTCCTGGATTAGAATTGTTGTACACTGCCAGTGAAAAGGGAAGGGTACTCCTTAATCCTTAATCAGAGTATGATTTCCATTTCCCTAAATGATATCTAGTTAAAGAGAGCATACAGGGATCAGTTAGCTATCCTCCAATAAAATGGATTTTAGCAGATTGGCAATTTTGGGACACAAAACTGGTGGCATTGTATAAAATTCTATTAGCTGGCTTCCCCCCTGCTCCTCTTTAAAGCAGAGAGAACTTTGCTATAACCATCTTCTTGAAAGACCCTTTTTGATAATATCAATGGCTGTAAACTTCGAAAATAAAATTAACAGGGATGGGGTCAAGACAGCCTTCAAATTTGCCTTCAAATGTGTGCTCAAGTGTCCAGAAAGCCTTTTCACATTTTGAATTTACACCAGAGTCAGACACTTTTGAGTTTTATTTTAGTACCTAGCCAGACACTGACTACCAGTCCCACCCCCTCCTCAGCAAATAAACATTATCTTTATGAAGAAGGAAACCCTAATGGGCAGGAGTGGTTCACTAGACAGAGGAAAGGCCTGGCTAGCATGACCAATCTCAGCATGTTCATGAGCATGCTCTGGCAGCACAGAATTGTAGTTTTCTTCCTATCTGGATTCTGAGCATTAAAAGCTGCATGACTGCTAGCAGGAAGTAAGTACCATTTCCAGTGAATGAGAGGCTCTTTAAGGTCTCCTCATTTGTCTACTAAGCCCTCTTCACTGCTATTTACCTGTAGTGTCTATTTCACCACACAGAGGAGTTATTTGGAAGGGTGGGAGCTATTTGGAAGGGTGGGAGGCAGCAGAGGAAATGGCAGAGAAAAATACATTTTATTCTTAGATACAGATGCTCTGTGCTGTCACATGTAGTTGTGCTATTTAAAAGATTATGTTAACACATAGCTCCATTCTGTACGTACTGCTTTCTAAAGCATGGTGAACCAAATCTCAACAGACAACTCCACTCCTGACAAGCTGGCACTTTGCCCACATTTATACATGCAGAACAAGTGTAAATGAGAGAGTGGGCTGTCATGCTTTGGACTAAAGGTGGGTGATACTCATCCACATATAATTTCACTTAAAGCAATACATTTGCACATGAATCTACTTCCCCTTGTCCTGTCCTCTTCCAACAAAGGGATGGCCAGCCAGAGGTCTTCTTTTATCAAGACATGAGTACCAGTACCTCGCTTTTCACAAAAAGCACTGCATGTTCATTTTAACTTTTATAAGAGAACTATCCTCCTTCATAGATTGCTGCCTTGTCATGGCAAAGGGGCTTGAATAACTCAGAGAAGCTATGAGCTATGCCGTGCAGGGCCACCCAAGATGGACAGGTCATAGTGGAGAGTTTTGACCAAACGTGATCCACCTGGAGCAGGAACCAGCAAGCCACTCCAGTATCCCTGCTAAGAAAACTCCATGGACAAACACACACACATGCACACACACTTCGTTTTATTTAGCTCATGTGTTTACACTCTACATTTTTCAAATATATATTTATCTATATCTAAGTGGCTTATAGCACATCTTAAATTGTGAAATACAACATTCCAAAATATCAGAATAGAACATTAAAAATGAAAATCAAATACAAAAATGCAATAAAGTTCCCCATTGCAAATATATGTTTCCTTCAGTTTATAAAACAAGCAAAATATGTTGGGCTGCTGAAAAATGAAAGGGGAGGCAATGGTGTTTTATTATATAGCAGGATACTAACAAGGTTGAAAATTTTCAGTGGATTCCCACTGTAAACACTTGAGACTAGTATTTTGTTCTAACATTTGATTGCCCCTTATTTATTTTCCCACCCCCTTTTTTATGAATCATGGGGATAGGCTTGGATAAAATAACTATTAACTTACTGAGACAATTTCCTGGTACATGAACTTCTCTCTTCCCATTTGAAATAGGTCAGCAAAATAAACCTCTACTGGCAGCTGGCTACATGCACTCTCTCTTTTCAAATTGCTTTTTGTGACAACACAGGTAATTTGGAGAGCTGGGAGTTTTCCTCTAAGTCTATACATCTAATTGTGTCATAATTTCATTTCAATAACGTTGCTAAATGGGGGTTCCATTATACTGAAGCACACCGGCACTTACTTCCGAGTCAAATCCTTTGCTGCCTTACATTGGGACAAATCACTGGATGTTAAATGAACAGCACTTGCATTAAAAAGGAGCAGAATGCATTCCTATATCACCAACTCACAGATTAGGGATACAATAAACCTATGAAGAATTCTGCTTCCCAGCATCAATAAGAAAATTACAGTGTCTGAACTGCTCTAAAAAGAGATTCATTGCTCTTTGCAGAGCTGGAGCAGCGGTGCTTGTGTTTTCAAGCAATCTCTGCGAGGGGGAAGGAAAAGAAACCTTAATGTGACAAAATAAGTTTTCCTTCCCATAAAGCAAGCTGCACCCCAAGGGGATTATATTAGTCATTTAATTACCCCAATGAGGAAATTATTTTATGATAATAGTCTCTGCCATTTTTTCCTTTGGAACTAAAAATAAAAATGTTGCTTACAACAGCTTCTGTTCTCCAAACCAATTGCCGGGATCAGAGTACTGTGGCTGGTGTGTTTGAAGTATCTTGAGAGGGTTTTTTTTATTTCTCCCCACCCCACCCCCCGCCCAAAGAATAGCAAGACTTGGACACTGAGGATTATTAAGATCGGCCTCCTTAAGCACGGTGCACCATGAGACTCCCTAATTCTGTCTTAAAAGAAAACAGAGACGATGGAACAGTTGATGGTGATGGTGATGGTGATGGTGATGGTGATGGTGATGCTGATTTTATTTCAATCCTCTCTCTCTTCCCAAATAAGCCCAGCATGGCAAACAGATCCACGACAAAAAAAAAAAAAAAAAAAAAAAGCATTCTAAAAATGGTTAAAAACATTCTCCCAGCCAGCGATCTAAGAGCTGGCAAGAACAGTAAGTATCCTTCAGCTATCAAATGCCTGAGTAAACAGGAATGTTTTCAAATTCCACTGGAAGTCAATAATGATGGGAACGGGCACCTCTCTGTCTGTCTGTCTGTCTGTATGATTTGGACATAGAAAAGGTGACTTCAGAAGATGTTCATTTTGTCAAGGAGCTATTTATGGAGAACTCAAAGGGCACTTTTGTCCATTTAGCAGAAACTTATTCAGTGGCTATGGAAAGGGATTGAATATGAATACATCTGTGAAAACTTACAAATCTTAATTAGTGTGAATAACTTCAGTCATGAAAGAGGCAATTTGATTTACCAACAAGAAGTAGGTATTAGTAACCAATGTTTACCCATACTAGGACCAAATTTTGTGGCCATTTCAGACAAACACAGCTACACATCTCAATTATAATAAAAATCTCCAGACAATAAACTTCTCTGTAGCTCTGTATTGTTACTAGTGCAAATCCATCAGCAACAGTGTGATATTCACCCACAAGGCATATTTGTCAGTATTTGGCATCTTTGAGCAGCTGTTGGGACTCCAGCATTTTGGCAGGATTCATGCTGATGTCCTGAGGTAATCCTTTTTTTGTAAAATATCCGGCTTGACATTGCAAGCAGCTGGGTCTAGTTGCCATTGAAATGTTCCACAGAGAGACCATTTAAGGGAATTGTGGGGACTTAAAATGGCAGCTAGACCTAAAAGTGTGGTGCTGCTTGGGACACTGCTATTGCTGTTCTGTTCCACTGCTTTGAGGTTACACAACCAGGGCAGGAAAGGAATGAACCCCACAGAAGGCACCTTCCACAAAGCCATTGGTGGACCTACATTTGGGGGGCCCTGAAGCTGGAACTGTCGGACTCGACTGGCCCGTACGGGCAGGGGTGCCTTTACCTTTTTATAACAGCATGTCAAGATGCAGACTCTTCTGTCATTGCTTTAAAAACAACAATGAAACAAAAGCAAATTGTCAATCTAAATGAATTGAAAGGACTATTTCCCCCCATTCACTAGGCATCTAAAAACAAAGACCAAGAAGAGCTGAAGTCGTGACAAAGATGCTACATTTCCTGCATACATACAGAATGTTTATTGTCATGTGAGAAGTGAAAGGTTCTGAGAAAAAGGGATTGGAATTTTGAAAGAAGAAATGTACAGTACAATAAAATAATAAGCAAAGTAGTATGAGCCAATCTGAAAAGCTCCTCTAGTGGATTATAATTAAGCCTTTTGGAGAGTTATATTTAATGCCAATCTTATGTCAAATGTTAGATGCTGAAACCTGATTTCCCCTCCATCTAAGGTTCTGGCCAATTAGAAAAAGAGGGACGTTAACAAGTAGGGGAGTAAAGAATTCTGTTGGTTTTTTTATTCTACACCGATTGGCATTTGCAAAAATTTCACATGTCAGATTGAAAAGCGACTTAGCTCCCTGGCTAGAAAAAGGGGAGGGCTTGAGTCTCACTATACTATTGAACAAAATTCTGCCTGCACATCCTATTTATAAGAGCCAATGAGAGCGCCTCCTCTTTGGAGCATGGAGTTGCATCTGCCCTTCCTGAGTACGGCTAACATTGTTGAGTCAGTCTCGTGACATACTGGTAGTGATATGTCATGTTTTTCCGTGGCTGCTGCCAGCAGACTTTTTTTTATTATTAATGCATAGCCTGAGATCTAAATTAAAATAATTAAATTAAACCAATGCATCCAAAATCAAGATGTAATGTCCCAGAATTAGTAGGTGCCAGTTTTAAACTGTCTCAGCCATATTATAAATTATACCATTCATTATTATAACTATGCCATTCATTATAATTACTTGACTCTAGTATAGGCATATAAAATAGCCTAGAACTCCACTTGTCAAGGCATAATTCTTTATCAATGGCCTCTGGCCTCTTAATAAACACACTTTATCTGACAACACTAAACGTATTCTAAAGAAAAGGTTTTAGAAACTAGCAATTTTTTTTTTAAGTTGCCGTATTTGTCTGGCAGATAATTTGACAGCATTTATTATGGCCCTAATAAAAAGAGGAGGACAGGTTGATCATGAACCAAATTTCAGTCATATCAGGGGAAGTTTCATTAGGTTATTGTCTGAATAAGGTGAGCATGGGCTTTGTCTGTGTACCTTACTCCTGCTTCGTGATCTCTCTTTGGCTTTTGATACCATGGGGCATAGTAGCAGCCTGGATCACTCTATAAGATGGGAATGGAGGGCACTATGTTACAGTGGTTCCATTCCTATCCGTTTGGCCAAGTTCAGAGACAGAGCATAAGGAGAGTGTGTCTTGGCCTCTTGGCTGTGGGGTGCTGCAGGGCATTCTTTTATTCCCAATACTATTTAATATCTACACAAAGCCATTGGAAGTAGTCTTTAGGAGATTTGGGGGAAAGTCTCAACAGGATACTGCAGACTCAGATCTACAGTGGTACCTCGGGTTAAGTACTTAATTCGTTCCGGAGGTCCGTTCTTAACCTGAAACTGTTCTTAACCTGAAGCACCACTTTAGCTAATGGGGCCTCCTGCTGCTGCCGCGCCGCCGGAGCACGATTTCTGTTCTCATCCTGAAGCAAAGTTCTTAACCTGAAGCACTATTCCTGGGTTAGCGGAGTCTATAACCTGAAGCGTATGTAACCTGAAGCATATGTAACCCGAGGTACCACTGTATTTCTGTGTGGACCCTGGATACAGTGGTGGATACAGTACAGTGGTACCTCTGGTTATGGATTTGATTCATTTTGGGGTGCTGTGCCCACCCTGAAAAATCTGTAACTAGAGGCTCCTCTTTTGCACACGGCACGATAGAGTGCTTCTGCGCATGCGCAAGTGGCAAAACCCAGAAGTATACACTTCTGTGTTGGCTGTGGTCGTAACCCAAAGATTCCGTAACCTGGAGGTTATGCAACACGAGGTACAACTGTAATGGAATGGATGAATTTTGGCAAGATAGAGACACTGTGGATAAGTGGCTCCCATGTCCAATAAATTGGCGAATTCCCTGCCCTGGATGGAGATACACCCTCTTGATCCTTCACGTAAGTGGTCTGGGGATGCTTCTGGATCCAGCTTTGTCATTGGAAGACCAGGTAGGCTAGTAACTAGGAGCGTCCTTTACCAGCCTTGGTTGCTACAACAGCTGTTCCTGGGCTGGGGGAGCTTGAGCTCAGTCATCCAGGCACTGGTGACTTCAAAGTTGGTTTACTGCTGCTAGTGTTGAATGCTGCAGCAAAACTGCTGATAGCAGTGAGACCCTGCCGGCATATTGCACTTTTGCTTAGAGATCTGAAATGGCTGCCAATTTTGCTACCGGCCCATGTTCAAGGTGTTACTATTGATATAGAGAGCCCTGAGAAGGATGGGATCAGTTTACTTGAGGGAGGGGTTCCTTAAAGTTACCAATGCCAGGATATCTGTTTTATCAACATCACTGCCTTGTCAATTGACAAATTTGTAGCCCTTTTGCTTTCATGTAATTAACTGTATTTTAAAATTATTTTTTGCAGCCCATTCCCCTCTTAACTTGCTATTCTCTATTCCATTACCCAGTCCATTACCTGGGATGACACTTCATTGATTTGATTAAGCAGATTTTGGTCCATGAAAAGTTGCACCATAATAAGGTACAACTTTTCAATCTGTACACATTTATGTGGAGGTAAGCCATCTTGCACTGTATGTGCTGTTAATTTGTTAGTCTTAAAGTTGCCTCAAGACCTTTTGTTGTTTCTGCTGCAATGAGCACATGTACCCCAGTGGAAGTTGGTGAGTAGGTGGTTCTTTAAAACACCCTAGCAAAAGAAGATGAGAAACATCAGTACTGTGACATAGTGATCTAGCCAAATACAAATAAAATCCAAGGAAATAATACATATTTTACTCTGTTATGAAAATTATTAATTTGTCACTTTAAAAAGCCCTATAAAGCAGATTAATCTGTGCTTGTTTACCTATTCCTCCAAACATGCAAGACAAACCGCAGACATAAAAAAGCTTCTTCTATTTTGCATATTCATAATATCTCTGATTTACTAAGAATGGCAGTACTGCTGCCTGAATGTTAATGTAGATCATGCAGCCAAGCTGAAGGGCAAACCTATACTAAAAATAAGCTATATTTTCCCACCAGACTTCATCACTTAGCTTAATTGTGAACTTTTCTGTCACAGACAAATAGATTTTATACTACTGCCTGTCCATTTGTTTCCTCTTTTGAAAACAACAACAACAACAATTTTATTACATATACCCTGCCCATCTGGCTGGGTTTCCCCAGCCACTCTAGGCAGCTTATAGCACATATAAAAAAAATAGTAAAACATCAAACATTAAAAACTTCCCAATACAGGGCTGCCTTTAGATGTCTTCTAAAAGTCAGAGATAGCTGTTTGTTTCCTTGGTGGCTACTCCCAGTCACCAGTCTAGCTGCCACATTCTAGATAAGTTGTAGTTTTCGAGTCACCTTCAAAGGTAGTCCCACATAGAGCGCATTGCAGTAGTCCAATCGGGAGATAACCAGAGCATTCACCACTCTGGCAAGACAGTCTGCGGACAGGTAGGGTCTCAGCCTGCATACCCGATGGAGCTGGTAGACAGCTGTCCTGGACACAGAATTGACCTGCACCACCATGGACAGCTGTGAGTCCAAAATGACTCCCAGGTTGTGCACCTGGTCCTTCAGAGGCACAGTTACCCCATTCAGGACCAGGGAGTCCTCCACACCAGCCTGTCCCCACTCCCCAAACAGTACTTCTGCCTTGTCAGGATTCAACCTCAATCCGTTAACCGCCATCCAACCGCCTCCAGACACTCACATAGTACATTCACTGCCTTCACTAGTTCTTATTTAAAAGAGAAGTAAAGTTGGGTATCATCCGCATACTGATGAACGCCCAGCCCAAAGCCCGGGATGACCTCTCCCAGCAGCTTCATATAGATGTTAAAAAGCATGGGGGAGAGGATGGAGCCCTGAGGCACCCCACAAGAGAGAACAAGACTCATCCCCCAACACCACTTTCTGGACATGGCCCAGAAGGAAGGAGTGGAACCACTGTATAACAACTCCTCTAGATGGTCCAGAAGGATGTCATAACTATGGTATCAAAGGTCATTGTGATACCTAGATTGTTTTGTGTGCTTTTTTTAAAAAAAAATGTTTAATACACATCTCTTAATGGTAGATCCATTGCAGGGTCTTATGTACAGTATATGAAGGTCAGCTTATTCTTATTTTTATAATTAATGGTAAATGTGCCACCCACTTTCACCTGCTAACAGAGACCCTCAAAGCAGCTAATAAAATGGCACTGATACAATAATGTGTGTGGTGGGGTCAATCTTTATATAAATGTATGTTTATGTGTGTGTATTTGGTCTTGCTCATATGTTTTTCTCTATTTCAGACTAAAATTTCATGATGCAAAGTCAAACAAACGAGTAAATATAAACAACAACAAACAATAAAACTCAAACAACACTAAAGACAGACAGACAGAAAACTACTATATCAAATTACATACATCAGTAAAAACGAAGATTTGCTGAAAATGAAAAATCTTGAAACGTCAGCAGAACCCAAGCAGAGAGAGACAGCATCTAACCATGGCGATGGGGAGGGGGACCTATTCTGGTGATGCTCCTGTGGGCAAACTGCCAGCAATATGTTCTCCACCTTGTTACTTCTGCCCCCACTTAGGCAGCCTAAGGCAGGGCAAGTGAGCTTCCCACAGTTTATGGCCTACTTAAACAGGAATTGGGGACAACCAGTTCAGCTCTCTGTCTTTTGCTAGTCAAGCAATCAGCCCAATTTCCTCTCTTTATGTCTCATCAATGTAAACTCTGAAGCGTAATTCAACTTGTTTAGACAGTGTGCAGTCTGTCCATGGGTGGTATAGGAATCTCATCAAGCCCAAATTCTGAATCAATCAGGTTTTATAAAGGGAAAATTGGAGAAAAGCAGTGAGTATGCATGATAAGTAAAGACAACAGCTTCGTTATCTTCTTGAACAGTTCAGCTTAGTAAGCAGACTTACATAGAGAGCCAGAGTCATTTTGATGGTCTTGGAGCCCTTTAGATCAAGGGTGGTCAACTTGGTAATCTCCGTATGTTGGACTGTAACTCCTATCATCCATGACCTGCCTGGGACTGATGGAAGTTGGAGTCCAGTAATAACTAGAGGGCACCACGTTGGCTACTTCTGCCTTAGATGATCAGAAAGTGACAGAAGCATAAGAGACCATATTCCATATGGTTTAGATGGTGTTATCTAAACAGTAAAGGTATGAGAGAATCATGAGAATGAGGTGGACTTCCTGGAGAGAGGTGTGGTGTGGTGTGGTGTGGTGTGGTGTGGTGTGGTGTGGTGTGGTGTGTGTGTGTGTGTAGGCAAGTGCATCTGAGGAAAGGAGCTATTAATGTCGGAATTGCTCTGAGAATGTGAGATGTCGACATGGTTAAGCATGTAGACAAGCATGTAAATCTAAAAGAGGCTTGTTAATATGTGCTATGGAGGGTTTCATAACATACCTTCAAGTTATTCTGGGCAGCATATATGGGATTCCTCAAAAGACAAACCTTCTGGGCATATCACATTAACCTATTTGTGCAGAGAGTTGCACAAACAAGCTGCTGCCACCTAGAAGGCCCTCCTGTGTTGAGTCCATGGGCACATCAGAAGGCAATGGCCACATTTATCAGCTGATCTTGAAGGAAACAGTCCTTCAAGTAGCTTGGCCCTAGGCTGCTCAGGGCTTTAAAAGGTAATAAACAGGATCTTTGGGAAGATACGCTATTGTGGCCACATGGGTGAGACAAAAGCTTGGATCAACTCAGCCACATTTATTAATTTAACAACAACAGATCTGCAGTGTGAAACAATGGAGTGGAATACAAACTGCTCACAGCAAACTGTGGGTGAGCCATCCCTGCTAATGTTAATGGCTAGCATTTCATCTGCAATTTCCCTTAGATGGCATACTTTCAATGTTTCGCTGTTATGTTGATTGATGACTCATCCTTGGGAGTCTGGGTCTCTCTCAAAAGCTGTCAGTATATTAAGGATGCAACTTGCATATCTGAATCTCTCTGGGACCAAAGAGAGACTATACTATGTTAACAAGTAATAGCAAAGACTGGGCTGCATTGCTAGCTGTTTAAGAGCAATGTGTTGATTTGTATTTGCAATATTTTGTAAGAAGTTTGAAGACAGTTTGCAGTAAAACAATGGAATTCTCTTCTTGGTGTGGAAAGCTTATTGATTCATACTCTGCACAAGGTATCAGGTATCAGGTATCAGGGAATTCCACTCACATAACTCTGACAGGCCATTCTTCTTCACCTCCTCCCGGGCCCCACAATTCTGAGTGGGTGTTAAGGCTGGTCTCTGAAGTCCCCTTTAGCATGACTGTGAGTCTCACAGCCCTGAAGGCGACTCTTCACCCTTAAAGATACCTAAAGGTACTCACCATATGTTTCCTAACAGAACTACCCAAAACTACCTGCAAACATAGACAAACAACCTATTTAACAGCTGCTACTCACTACGTATACCCACCATGAAATCAATATGGAGGAGGGGTGTTTGTGTATGAACAGCCTGCAAGGCCAATCCTACTCAACATTCAATGGCGACCAGCCATGTCTGTACTGAATGAAGGATAGGAGTGTAGGTACCAGAAAACAGAAATGGATGAAGGAGAGGAGAGGCATAAATAGCCCAGAGTGAGCCCTGTTATACCGACGTTGGTGCAGGCTGTTTGCCACCACAATCCCTTTGGGCAAGGTGGCAATAGGAAAGTTGCGCAAAATTGTTTTTGCCTTAGGTGTGATCTCAAGGTCAGAGTGATATTTGGGGATTTCTTTGCAAAGGCAAGGATAGGATACATCACAACCAAGAGAGAAGTGTGATAAATGTTGGCAAATACATAGAACAGCATGACAGAGCATTCTCTTTTCAAACTGAACAACAGCGTGACACGTTTCCGATTGGAAATCTCTTAGGTCTCCCAGACAGCACTATAGAAATTTCCCTGCATTTCCTGGCATTTCTCCTTGTCAGAATTATTTGCTGGACAAAGCATTCCCACCAGGCAGCTACTCCTTAAATCAATCACTTCTCTGCAATAGAAATAGCCTGCTCTTAATTCTCTTCAGCAAAAACATTCAGTTTAATCATAATATAAAGCAAACAGATACTCAGGGGAATTTGTTACGAAGAAAGCACAATATACTTAACTGATAAATGTGAACCTTGAAACCATGCTTGCTTTCTTTGTGGTCAGTTATAGAACACATAACCTTTTATCTCTGTCTAAACACTTGTGAAAGCATCTTAACAGTATAGATAAAAACAAATTATTTTTAAAAATTTAAAACTCTGGTATTTTAAATTTTGCAATGGGCACTTTTGGATTTTAATGTTTTTATTATAGTAAGTATATCTGGGTGCAATCCAATGTTAGATGCAGAGTAGAAACATGGAAATAACAGACTTAAGTAATGATTTATTAAGTATGATGCTAAGTCAGATACCTTCCTATATATCCTTGTTTAAAATGAAAACTGAATATGCTATCTTAAAACTGAATCATTACCACATATCAAACCCATCACCCTTGTTTAGTCCTTAACCAGATCTAAGCTGCATGTCAAGATTTGTATTTAAAGCTAAGCTATGCTTAACTAGGTTTTATAAGCCATCAGTAAACCTTGGTTTTAATTTGATATTATAAATCAGCTACAGTGGCAGTTTCAAGTGATCAACTTTAACTATGGTTTAGTGTTATACACTAACCAGGGCATCAGTTTAAATGCTAGTTTTCTATGTAAATCTAATAGCTAAACATAATCTAATTTCTAAGCATAAACATTCTAAATTATGATAACATCACACTCCCCCCCCCCATCTCTAGAAAAGTAAGTCCCATTGAGTTCAGTGGGGCTCACTCACAGGAAAATATTTATGGGATGGCAACCCATAATGACATTATTTAATGGATTGTATTCCACTAAATTATACGCAGAATAGATCCACTGAAATCAACAGATTGAAGTTGGTCCATTGATTTCAAAGCTTTGAGTCTGACTTGTTTGGATACAAACCAAGATATTTTAGCATGATTTTGATGGCAGAATATTATCTTGAAAGACTGTTTTAATACTACTTGTAACGGCTGGTGATGGTTTCCTCCCCCCAAAGACTTTATAAGGTTGTTTAGCTTTCTCTTTATTTTATTATGTTTGTTCTATTTTATTCTTGCGGTGCCATTTGGAGTTTTTATAGTGAATCTCTTTATACTATTTGTTACATTTTACTTATAATTGTTGTGTGTCACTTATAGAACATATGTAGTGACTGAAAACTGCTGCCTCTACCACCACCACTAATGATAATAATAATATTGGAGGGGTAAATAACCAATCTCTGCAGGAAGATGTATTTTTAATCATATTGTTAACCTTTTTATGCTGAAAAAACGTTTCTTGGGAAGATGAAAATTTCACATTTGGGAGCTGATCAGCAAAAGGTTAATCACATTAATCTACAGTTTACTTTATTGAATTTGACAAGTCTTAAATGCTGTATCAGCAAGTATATGTGATTGACCACGGTGACTGGCAGGATATTCAACTTGGAGGTATTGCAGCAAAAAGGTCACTGCCCCTGGCAATTAGTTTTGCCTCTGAGTCACGAACTTTCCATTGTCTGTCCCCATACAGTTGGCCAAGATATTGTAGACTGGAAAGAAATTTGCTTCTACCTTTTCAAAGAATCAGAAATTTGAGGATTGTAGAGTGGATCATTTTTCCTTTTGATTGCATGATAGAGAGCATTCTCCCATCACTTCCACCAAAGCTAAATGCCAGTTTACAGGGTTGTGTTTCTGCTGAGACCCACATCCCAGGACTTCTCCGCCTCCTTCCCACCTCTGCTTGCAATGACCTATAATAAGGTTACCAGATGTCCCTGTTTCCTAGGGACAGTCCCCGGATTTACACATCAGTCCCCAGACAAAATCCATTGAAGTTGAAAAGTGTCCCTGGATTCATTGAAAAAAATCTGGTAACCTTAACCTATAACTATCACTGAAACTACCAAAAGTAATAGTAGCATAACTGCCATTTTGAATAACAGAACAACCTATTCCTCTACTGACCCACCTAGAATACATTAGATATCCTATCTGTTTGTATCTCTGGTCCTATTAAGACATAGAAAGGATAATAGCAGAATACAGGTAGCATACATAATCTTCCAGCTACTAAACTAGTCCACTCAAGGACAAAATAGATGAAAATTAAAAGGCTGTTGGCTACCAGCATCAGCAGCAAGACAGAGTAAGGGAGAAGAAAAGGCAGTGTGAAATATGAACATGAAATATACCACGCTGACATTTAATGAAGACAAGTGGTTATACATCATACAAGCGAAGTGAAACACAGGTCTGATAAAATAGCAAGATTCTAGACACAGATACATTGTCATGTTCTTCTAAATAGTGTAGTGTTTTGGTTAGTTTCCCATAGTACTAAGGGGGCAAAATCATCTACATATTTGGAAAAATAAGCACAAGCCAATAAAATAATATATTAGATCAGCTTCTGCAATTAGTCAGCTGTGCTTGTTAACTTATTGCTCCACATAGCTAGATACTGAGATGTTGCAAATCACACAGATTTTTAAAAAATAATATTTTCCTGTTAAACTGCAGCAGCTCAGTTCAGAGTGAGTAGCAAACAGACATGGGAAAGTGATTATGAGCTAGTTTTCAATCAGCAGGTGAGAATAATAATTTTAAGATGCAAGTTTCAATATTGACTTCACTGTTTCTCAGCTTCACAGACAGATTTTTCAGGAAATGAAGTTGTGTGTTTTTCTTTTCATATGGCATAAGAGACACACAGCTGTAGTTTTCACAGAGTAGACCTTCTATGGAGTAGACCTCCTATGGTGAATCAGGCTATGCTGAACCAAATGGTTCAATGCTCATGACTGAAACATTACCAGGATTTCAAAAGTAGAGGTGGAATTGACATCCGGGTGGAATGTTTGAAAGGCTGACATTTTCATGAGGCCAGCTGAGACAACTGGCATATCACCCAGAATGCTTTGCTCTGAGGAAAGATCCCGTTTCTAATTTCCTCTGAGTGAGGCAGGGAAGCAGAGGGGCTAACATAGCAGCAAATAATTTTTTGAAAAAAGTGGAAGACATTAATGACAGGCATCACTTGTCTCAGATGACACTATCTCTTACAATGGCCCTGCATGCATTGACTAATCTATGGCTTCCTAATGATAACTTCATAATTTTAAAAAAGGATGGTGATTAAAGAAAATATTCCTTGTGCTTGAATAGCCACCCACAAATAGCCACCCAACCAAAATCTTTGGTTATTTCCTAATAGTAATAACACGCAACATCAGCATTTTAACAATATAGGATTGTCACAGAAATCTCTCTTTAAGAAGGAGGGCATTCACACTGCATTTTGTGGCACTGTCACCCTGAATAAAACTGAGATTTCTGAGGTGCATTGTAAAACAGATGTGGGGAACCTTTGTCCCTCCAGATGTTGTTGATCAGCTTCAGGCAGCATGGCCAATGCCTAGGGATTTGGGGAGTTGTAGTACAGCAAGGTCTGAAAAAACAAACATTCTTCATACTTGCTCCTAAATGTACTGCGTTTTTTTACAAATCTGCTTATGAATAAAACTTACACGAAAGGGCCTAATGTATTTTTATAACTGGGAGTTTTGATTCATGGCAAGGTTCTGATGATAGGACCAGTTAAATCTCTTTGAAAGCCATAGATTCCTTGGTTTATTTTAACATTTTCTATCTGAGTTTGAATCAAATCTGAGAAAGATCATTGGCTAAAAGTAATTGGAACCCAATCTTATACAGTGTTTTTTTTATTTCAAAAGCAAGAATATACACAGGGTTACCAAATTTAGCAGTATGAAAAGAGAGCTGTGACTTTATTCCAGAAAAGTATTTAGCTCACTATAACCCCCTTCTGTCTGACATTAAGAAAGAAAGAAATTTCTTTTCTGGCTGAAACCCCAACATTTGAGGAGATTAAGCATCCTTAAATTGATAACATTGATTAATGAAGAAATGGACAGTGTGCAATACGGTATACTGACTTCAGCAGAAAGTAAAATGCAGCCACTTTCTATTGAAATCATGATGACGGTTGAAGGCCTGGTCAACGAAACCTGAAGGACATCAAGATGGAAATCTGTAATGATAATGTAAGACCACAGGCTATAATTATATTAAAGAAAATTATTGCAAAGCAACCTTCCACTTACTGAGCTATTAGGGAGCTTGGATGTATCTGAATACCTCTTTGACATTGGTGATGATACTAGATAAACAAGACATAAGGCAGAATATGCACTTATAACAGCTGAGGTAAACAGATTCATAGCTCACTTTTTTCACCACAGTTTCACAGAGTCTTATCACAGCTAGAAGATGCAGTGACAAGAGAAAAATGTTTAATATTCCCACAATTAAAATTAAACTATAATGCTTTTGGGAAACAGGTATACCACATACCAAGCTGTTGATGCTGAAATCGTTGAGGGAAAATCCTTTTGGTGGTACCCCAACCAGTTTGTCATCCACTCTGCATTGAGTTAGGAAAGGTAATGGGGCCAGTAAGGAAACAAAGGGTGTGAAATCTATGCCAGACAGTATGTAGGTGGGGCCCCCTCCCTCAACTCACTGGTAGTTAGAAAGACAAAGGCCAGAGTTGGGAGTGGAGTTATGTGAGCTAGAAGCTAGAAGATTGAAGCAGCAGGCTGGGAAGCCATAGACAAAGTGATGCTTATCCAAGGCTGTGCCTATGGGAGAAGCAAGACTCTCTTGGGGTGTTAATGCTGTGAACCCGTCCATCATAGGCTCAGGCTGCATATAGGTGTAAATTATCCATATATCAGAAAGACACTACAGTCTGCACTGTACTTCATTCCAAAAGGAAACACGAACCCTGGATAAACCCCTGGAACCCCCAGAAGGTTAAACCACTCAGAGTGTGTGCAACAGTACTATAACCAAAGAGTCTCGTTTTGGTATTGTACTGCAGGTGGATTTTTTATTTTCTTTAACTGAATTATATTTGAAACTTTCAGCCCAAACACTATCACTCTCTAACCTTCATTTTCCTGCTTACACTTCATTTTTTTTTAAGAACAGGTCATAAACAAGCTTCACTGAAATACTCCTTTAAGCTGTTTAATTGTGATTTTGTATGGGTCATTGTGTTTCTAAATCAGCCATGAGTAGAGGTGGGTAAAAAAAAAAACACTATTGAAAAGAATCTAGTTTTCTCCCCTAATTTAATCAGTGAAAGATCTCAACAGAGAAAGTGGAGGTGTATGTCTCTGAGGAGAAATGACAGACATAAAAATACTTTACTTGGCACAAACATCTCCTACAACTGAGAACACAAGGGACTTGACTTTTGGATCCATTCCCAGTTCATGAAGAAAGGTGACTCTCATTCTAACAGAAATAAGACCTTGAGGTAGACCGATCTAGAATTCAAATAGAACTCTGATGCAGAGTGTGTGTATAACTGTGTTCTTATACAAAAAACCAAGCAGTCCCTTGGTACTCTTTAACACATCAAATCTATCAGCAACAATAGATATATTTTAAAGTCTTTAGGTGGAATAAGTGAAGCTTACTCTTTAGAAATAATTGAGTGACAAATGCTTTCAGAACAGGGTTTACTTGTAACTTTGAATCTCCCTATCCACACCTCATTGAACTAAACCAATCTTCCTGTCACACAGAGCAATTCTAAGGTGGGGTTGATGGAAGATACTGTGGCAGACAACTTGAACTTGCTAAATCCTGGCAGTAAACAATGTCCATGGTTAAAGGGTGTGGGAAGTAGATTTCCCATTTTTCACCTTTATTTTTAAGCATCTGTCCCACTGGAACTAATAAGTGGGGAAAATACAGTTGGTATCCCCACCCTCTTTGCCTTTATGACGGCATGTTGCAGCAATGAGGGGGAATTGGACATGGTATATTCAAAGCCTACCCAACATCCTATGGAACACCCTGTCTCACCAAGACATGGTGCCACCCAAGGCAAGGTGTGCTACTGCTGGTCTTTCTCTCTCCGCCCCCCCCCCCCCTTCTTACTTTTCAGGTTCTGCCAGTGCTAATGCATTGAAGGAATCCCACCTCCTCCTACATGCCTTGCACTGAGGAAGGAATGTGAATCCTTCCTAAGAGTGATATAGTCTGGAAGAGGTGACCCAAAATAATGCCTACACCACCATTACTTTAAACTGTTCTAAAAAGAATACCCAGCTACCCTGGAAAAGTGGTGGCAACCACTTTTCATTCTTCTGGGCCACTTGCCTCAGAATGCATCACTCTAGGTAAGGACTCTGTCCCCTTCCTCAGAGGGAGACAGAGGAGGGGGCAGAGGGGGAGATGTGCTGCCACAAAGTTAGTGGTTTCAAAATATTAAAAGAACAAGGGGAAAGAGCAGTGGCAGTGAGTAAGGGAAGTGAATGGGAGACTGGGGCAATAAAATTGCAACACTTGCCCCTGCTGCTCAAAGCAAATGTCTCATTTGCCTAATGGACGGGCCAGCACTGCATGGTGTACCTTCAGCTGTACAGTGAAGGCAACAGAATTCCCCACTAATAATAAAGAAGATCCTCAGTACTGGGCCTTTCTCTCCACCATGATCCTCCCTTTCTGCTAGCAGAGGAGAAAATCTAAATCATACAACAGTCCCTCAACTGACCTTACCAGCAAATGAGGATTGTTCCCATGGAACCAACTGTGTAGGTAATGCAGATATGTTTAAAAAAGGTAAAGGATCCCTGGGTGGTTAAGTTCAGTCAAAGGCAATTATGGGGTGTAGTGCCCGTCTTGCTTCAGGCTAATGGAGCCGGTGTTTGTCCGCAAACAACTTTCCAGGTCATGCGGCCAGCACGACTAAGCTGCTTCTGGCGCAATGGGACACCATGACGAATGTCAGAGCGCACAGAAACACTGTTTACCTTCCCACCACAGCGGTACCTATTTATCTACTCACACTGGTGTGCTTTCAAACTGCTAGGTTGGCAGAAGCTGGGACAGGAGCTCACCCCATTGCAGGGATTTGAGCTGCTGACCTTCCAATCAGCAAGCCCAAGAGGCTGAGTGGTTTAGACCACAGTGCCACCCACTCCTCCCTGCAGATGTGTATATACATCTGAAACATAAATCACCAGGCACTGGTCAATTATGGACACATTAGCTGGTGTGGGTGGGTTGCAGTATATTGGGGCCCCATCTTTTTAATTTCCAATTTTTCCTCATAGGGATGTCACTGCATCCCCTTGATCATTTTGGTTTCCCTTTTATGAACCTTTTCCAACTCTACAATCTCCTGTTTGAAGTAAGGTGACCAGAACTGTACAGTTTTTCAAATGTGGTCATGCCATAGATTTGCATAATGTCATTATGATATTGGCAGTTTTATTTTAAATTTGTTCCTAATGATCCCTAGCATTGAATTGGCTTTTTGAATTGGCTTTTTTGTGCTGCCACACAATTGTAGCTGCTGATACTTTTTTTATTGCTAGTGTGGAGTGAAATGTTATGCTATTATTGTAATTTGTACTTTTACATTTTGAATTGCTTTATTTCTGAATGTTTATTTTATTTGTGAATCACTGTGGAGCTTTGCCTATATAAAAGCACCTGCGTAAATAGAAAATGTAGATATATTGATGCTCATTGTCATTATTAAGACATGTATTTGATTTTGCAAAACTATTGCTCCTAGTTATATTCCCCAACATCTTTCACATCCTGACCACTGTGGTAATACCGCCTGAGGTATAAAACAGAAAAGGGTGTGTGAGGTACACTAAACACCTGCTTTTAAAATTATCAGTGCAGATTAATATTGTGATTTCTGCTTTACACTCATTCTTTTTTGTTTGTTTGGTTCTAGTTACATATAGGCACAAACTGGCTTTCAAAGGGCTGAATCCAATTCTATAATGTATAAATATATTAGTCAAATTAAACTTTCTTTTGTTCAGTAAATTCTTAGAAATGTGCCCAGTTATTCACATGATACTTTGGAATGCTGGCAGTTAAAAGGGTGGCACCACTTAAAAAACAATATTCCATGAGTGGCGCTTAATGAGGAATATCCCGTGTAGCTGTATCCATCCTGCTCTATTTCTTCCTCCTCTTCTCACTGTGTCGATCTGTCTTCGAAATAGGGATTTGAAGAAAAGAAAAAGAAGTAAAGAGCCACAGATTCTTTTTGTTTTGTTTTATCATCAGCTCCAAAGAGCAGGTGTTTGGCAGGCATCTTGATTTTTGCATATCTGTTGATTTCCATGTTTTGTAATTTTTAAAACAACACAATCCATTACTGTGTGGACTCCTCCAAAAGATTTTTGAGGGTGTACTTCTCACCAAAAAAAGTAAAATAAAAATAAAAATGCAAGCTCAACCTACTGAAGGGCTCATCATGTCGCATGATTGAGCTATATTCTGTTACATTTTGTTTTGAGTCCATTAGTGCAGTATGATATGACAGATACGGCAATAAATAACTCCATTTTAAGACAAATATGTTCCAGTGTTCCAAATTATCAGTGGCTAAGGATCAGGAAAAAACAGTTTGCATCATGTAGCTAGAAAAACCTGGCTTTGGCATTTTTTAACGTTGACCGCCAGCTGGATCCTGGATAGATATGAACAGTTGATTGGGTTCATGGGCTTCTTGGCTTATTCTGCTGCCACCCACTCCTATGCAATACACTGACTAAACATTTGAATATTCATTCAGCGCCTTATTATGCAGCCTAGTTTTCATCTTAGGGAAGTTAACTTTTATTACTTACTTAAAGATATAGTACTGAGCTTATATCCACAAATAACTCCAAATGCTGTGTGTGTGTGTGTGTTTTATATTGTAAACAGTTCTGTGATCTTCAGATTAAGATTTCTGGCTCACACTCATTTATTAAATAGTAAATAATAAGATAAATGTTGCTACACAACACCCGCTGGACTGCATGGTCTGGGCAATCAGCCTTACTCTTGCTTTGCTTGGTTAGAGGTCTTTCGCAATGGCACTCTGTATGATGTGTTGGGAGAAGTCAACTAGGTGAGACAAACAGACAGCTCAGGTTAATAATAATCATTAACTATTGCTTCCTCTGGGGAACCAGTCAAGAGAACAGAAAGATATGGCAGGTGGGAAGGGCTTGGGATGAATGGCAAAGGGGCAGTGGCTCAGGGCAATGGGAATGCCTGGGTAGAACTCAAGCAAACTGGTCATTGCCCTTCCTCTTCCCCCATGAGAGGTCACTCAACCTAATAGTACAGCCACCAATCTCAGTGAAATTCTACACCAAGGATACAGAAACTTGCCTAATCTCAGCTTGTTCTATCAGTACATTTTCAAAATAATTGCACAGCATGCCTTTTAACTGCCTTGTTAGAGCAGGGCCTGTGTCAAAGGGCCATTTCATTCACTTCCACGAGTTAGTTATGCATTGTATGGATGAAAAAGTGTGCCATTTTATGTAAGGGGCAGATTTAAGGCTAGATCTGAGAGGCAATTAGGCAAAATCTCAAGTTTGTGTGTGTGATTCTCTAACACAACCACACCTTTTGATTTGGAGAGTGGAGGGGAAATTTTTGGAAAATGTACTCATTATTTCCCAAATTATTATATTCTGGCAAAAGTCTGCTGGGAAAATGTCGCTGCATAACCATTCTGAATTGTGACATTGTTTAATTTTCTGCTAGGAAGATCAGGAAAAGACACTTCTGTTTGCTTCAGCAGTAATCACAGTATAAATGCACTGGGGAACGTCTACAAGAGCTTTAAAAATATTTCAGACTCATCAGCAAACAAAAAAGGAAAGTAATAAGAATGCATCTCACTAGGTCAACACTCCTACAGTGAATAGCAGACAAACACCTAGGTTACCTATTGCCCAGATGCCTCTCCAAAAGCAGTTCAAACAATAAAGAATTATAATATTGATTTAAATACAAAGGGAAGAATTCAACGCCAGACTCTTGCTCCATCAGTCCAAGCTTTTCTGCTTCATTGGTCATAGGCTCCCAATGCAGGGTGACAATTTGAAATTGGTCTCATTCATACTGAAGACATTCTTAAACACAGTGTGCATACATTTGTCATTAGCAGTGGGGTTCAAAAAGTACATATGAATCCAATCTCCTTGATAGTTACAAACTGTCAAACTACCATAGTTTAGAAGTACATAATGCATTTTTAAACCAGCTCCAAACTAAATAATGGTGTTGGGGCTACACTAGACTCTTCTCAACGATAATTTTAACTTGCTGCTGTTTTATTGCTGGTGCAGATTGAAATGTTTTTATTGTTGTGATTTGTATATTTTATCTTTTGAATTCTTTATGATTTTAATTTGCAAACCATCTTGAAAGTATGTTTTGCATTGACAGGCAATAAAAATGTTTCGAGAGATAAGCACCATATTCATGTTCAACAAATTTGTGAATTAATGTACTTGATTTTGCAGCTATTTATCCCAGCTATGTTGCATCATGAACTTTGGTGGCAGCAATTCTTTTATTGGGCTTTTATTGACAGATGGGAAGGCATCAGAGAAGAAAAAGAAAAAGAAGAAGAGGAGGAGGAGGAGGAGTTTGGATTTGATATCCCGCTTTATCAATACCCAAAGGAGTCTCAAAGCAGCTAACATTCTCCTTTCCCTTTGTCCAGAGTGCTGGAGAAAGGCACATAAATTGTTAACAAGAAAACACACAGATCCCAGCCACTTCATACCAATAGGAAGTTCCAAAGCCCCTTTCCCCAAAATTCAGAGGATTTTTTTGCCCCTCCCTCAGTAGATCTCTCTCTCTCTCTCTCTCTCTCTCTCTCTCTCTCTCTGTGTGTGTGTGTGTGTGTAAGTAGCACTGGTATTTAATTACCTGGTTTACTACACAAATCTTTTCCCAGCCTTTAATGTTCACTTGGCTATGTTACGAATTGACTCCTGCTTTGCCCAGAAGTTCTTCCCTGGCTTGGATCTTAAGTGAGATTCATGTGCATGAAGAATCAGAGTTCAGCAAACTTCTTTCAGTTCTTTGGTCATGTCTTCAATGAACATTCTGTCCACTCCATCTCTGTCCAATCTGTGCATTCTGTGCTGAAAATAAAAATAAAAATGGTGGCACTTAGCATGCCTCATTGTGCTAGGAAGAGAGCTGCTAGCAGTCAGTCATGAAAGGGTGGCTTCCATGTCTGCTGGAACTTTAATCTAATCAGACTACAATTGCCAGGGGCTAAAGTGATTATGCATATGGCACTACCAGCTTACATGTGCCACCATTACAAGCCAGGAGACAGCTCTCTGAGAGCAGAAAGCTTTCTTTGAATGATTGCTGAGAGTGCTCGTAAATACCAAGCTGATTCGGAAGCATGTCAAAGGGAGCTCATTCATCATTCAAACAAGGCAAACAATTGAGATCGAAATGGATTCCTGTGAAGGTACTATGCTGAAGGTACAGGGTAGAAAGGTCATGTTATCTGTAATGCCACTCAGGAATTTAATTGTGAGGTACTGATAAAGGCAGAAAGTAATCTCACAGTCCCAGTTTTCAAAAGGAAAGGAACATTCCAGACTGTGAAAATGACAGAGACACTGAGCTTGTAAACCAAGTTATGACGTTGAAAGAAATTCTCTCACAACAGTGACTCAGAGAGGAAATGGGATTTAGTCAGCTATTTGTTTTTGATCCAGAAAGAAATCAAACTGATGTCAATTTTTGTAAAGAGGAAATGTCATAAAATAGAAGGCTGCCATTGGTGTTATTTATTTATTTGAATTATTTATAACCTACTCTTCATTGTTCGCATACTCCCGGAGCTAGGAACAATATGGCAGTTCAATAAAGCAACATTTCATTTAAATACAACTTAATATAAAATCAAATATTTCAACAACAATACTACATCTGTCAAGCAAGAGGCACCACTTTAGCCAAATGCTTGGGCTCCGTTTTTACCTGGCATTGAAACTCCATTAGCGTTGGTGCTGATCACACCTGAGAAGGTAGCAGGGGTGCCTATTTGAATAAAATATTGAAGGGGGGCAGACAAGCCCCATCCCACATAATTGATTACAGAATGTGGTATGCACAGAGTATTTGAATGGCAATTCCCACCATCTTTAGGGGTGGGGACGACCGCCTCTAATATTTTATTAGGGGCGGCGAAGGGACCTCAGCCCCTAGAAGTTGGCGTCTATGGAAGGAAGGGCATTCTGTTATTGACCTTGACAAACCATTTACTATGAAAAGCAAGAAACTTTTAAGGGATATATAGAACCAATTGATACAAATAGCTCAAGAAATACCTGCACTTTCCAGCTAGGATAGGGATTTGAAGCTCTACTTTGAGACTTCGAGTCCCAATCTATACTTTGAAGTCACACGAGGCCATTGTCTGGCTGAAGCTAAGGAGGTCTGGGTCTGGTGAGTACCTGGATATAGATTGCATGATGGAAGAAATGTGGGTTGTAAATGTAAGAAAATAATTTAATAAATAAAGTCCTGTCCTTGTGTGAGACTAGTAGTGCTACTACCTGAGACAGAGCCTTTTTCAGTGATAGCACTGATATTGTGGAATATCCTCTCTGTGTATATATCCCCTTACTTACTATTTTTAAATGTCATTAAAAATATATATAACAACAAGAAAGACATAGGAAGGTGCTATGGGTACTTATCTGTTTAGTATGTAATATGGCCACATGATCAGGCATAAATGAATGGTCAATGCTTGTCTTTTCTTTCTCTCTTAAAAATACAAAGTAGAAATAAATGATACATGGAACACACCAAAAGGATAAATCTTTGTGCATGAAATTGGGAATATGAGATAGAGAGAGAGGCTTAGAAATCAAGAATGACAGAGAAGAGTCTACTTGCAAAGCTGCTGGTGCGTGATCATTATAGTGCATTACATATAATGTCACTTCTGATTCTGTGAAAGGGTTTTTAACATGCTATGCTTGACAAAAACTCAAACTCTATCTTTGCCAAACTTCTGGCTAGATAAAGATTAAAGTAGTTTCCTACAAAAGACACCTTGAGACAAAGTATAGGGTATTTTACATATGTATTCCTTTAAAGGCACACATTTAAAAATATTTCTCTAAGATGTATAGTTTTGAATGAAAATGTGAAAACGTAAAGAATGTTTTGTATCAACCCAAAGGTATGGATTGATGTCATGACTCAATCAAGCAGGACTCAGGATGCTGACAGAAAGAGGCAGTGCTAGTAATAGTGGCACTGGACTGCAGCCCTGATAGTGTGCTGTAACCTGGCAGTCAGACTCTCTTAGAACACAATACCTCTGACTTAGGATTTCCAGGAACAGCTGCACTCCACAGAGAACCAGAAGCTTCCCTGCTAGAACCTCAGGTTCCACAGTTTCTGCTCACCAGAATGGGAGCAGATGGAAAAGTTATCTGTGTAAGGCAATCCACTTTTTTTTTGTCTCTGTCTCTCCCACTTGTCAAGTCAGGAAGTATCAGATGCAGTTTGTGCTGAACCTCCATTAGAACAACTGATCACATCCCAATGATCTGTCCAGGGTGCTGAAAACTCAGCTTCTGATAGTCTTGCTTAAGGGCTAAATCTCTGCATTTGTACTCTGGAAGGTTTTTGGATTCTGGCAGTTTGTTCTCAGTCTGTTTAGGAGTTCTTACTGTACCATCTTGAAGAGACGCAGGTGGCGCTGTGGGTTAAACCACAGAGCCTAGGACTTGACTCAGAAGGTCGGCGGTTCGAATCCCCGCGATGGGGTGGGCTCCCGTTGCTCGGTCCCTGCTCCTGCCAACCTAGCAGTTTGAAAGCACGTCAAAGTGCAAGTAGTTAAATAGGTACTGCTCCAGCAGGAAGGTAAATGCTCTGGTTCACCAGAAGTGGCTTAGTCATGCTGGCCACATGACCCGGAAGCTGTACGCCGGCTCCCTCGGCCAGTAAAGCGAGATGAGCGCCACAACCCCAGAGTCTGCCACAACCGGACCTAATGGTCAGGGGTTCCTTTACCTTTATTGTACCATCTGCCTAACATGGCTTTTGCTTCTGCATGATACAATTTGAATTAGCGACAGATGATGCTAAGAACACATTAAGATCCTGCTGGATCAAGCCAGTGGCCCATCTAGTCCAACATCCTAGACTCTCAGTGACTATCCTAATGTCTGTGGGAAAACTAGAGACAGGACCCAAGCACAAGAGCACTCTCCCCCTCCTGTGATTTCCAGCAACTGGTAGTCAGAAGATTTATTGCCTCCAACTGTAGAGGTAGAACATAGCCTTCTAGTCCATGAATTTCTCTAATCCTCTTTGAAAGCCATCCTAGTTGGTGAGCGTCATTGCCTTCTTTGGGAGTGAGTTCCATGGTTTATGTACTGTGTGAAGAAGTACTTTTATTTTATCTGTCCCAAATCTTCCAATGTGAAGGCAGATGCAAAGAATTTATTCAGCTTCTCTGCTATCTCCTTATAGGCTAATCAACTGAATCAGGCCATCTCAAATATCTGATGCTCTAAGTCATTTAGAATAAGCTTATGTGAACATTCAGAAAAGGCCAGTGGTTTAGTGAAGGTGAGATTAGTCATAGCTACTTGCTGTGGCTGAAGTGATCAAATCCAGTAATATGATAGAAGGTGTTTTTTTTTGGGGGGGGGTTCTTCCTAGTCTTTTGCCTATGTCATCCTCAAGAGGACAAAAATGGGCACTCTTATATTTCTACATTGCACTGTGGCTGATGTGTACACTTAGGATGTGTATATTTAGTACCTGGTGTGTATGCCTGCCACACGAAACTGACTCTAGCAAAGGTTCATCATCCTACTAATATCAACAGGACTTATATCAATTACGATTAAATTCCACTTCATGCCTTACAATGGGAATTACCGTAGTTATAACCATAATGCTTCAGTCAGAACATAACCAGACATTGACAGGCTTCACATGGTGGATGTCTTCTCCACTACATACTGAAACAAATTTGTTCTATCAGCACTTCATGAACAAAATGCACAAAAGTCTGATTTGCATGAGCATTCTTCATCTTTACAAAAGTAAAAGTAAACATGTTTATGGACCTCCACATTAGGCATTTACACTGTGGGTGGTGATGCAGCAATTAGTTCACCCTCAGGCAAAGGCTATTGCCAGCTGGTCTAAACAGGACTTATTTTTGCTGGGTTGTGCACCAGGTTTCTGTAAATGTCACTATGTATTTCTACTGCTGTGGATTTCTACCCATGTTGCTGTGATCTCAGAGTAAAATTGCAAAAATTCTGCATATTTTAAAAATAAAATTCACACATTTGAAATTATGCTGAGGCTACAGTGCTATACGGAGTCATAGGCTGCAAATGACGTCTGTTTCTATTTTCCAAATATGATCTCCATTTCAAATGGAAGCTGACATATTGTTGAGAAATGGAAATTTACATAACAATTGCTTTTGGAAATTACTGGGACTGTTTTTAGGTTCAAGGATAGCTGAACAGACCGGCTTTTTTAGACTCAAGCTATTGTAAGAAAAATCTGAAGGGATTCAGTCCTTCTGTTTCCCCCTTAAATAAAAATCCATCTGGCTGTCTAATATTTTACTGCATCTTTCAGTACCCTGTCATTACCTTTTAAAATAAAATTTACATTCTGCCCAGCAAACTCTTAATTGCTGTCCTATCCCAAAAGCAGCTTTAAAGTGGAAGCTGGAAATCTGCAGGGAGAGTAAACAATAGCTACTTCATCATCATTACTCTATTTCTTCATCATTAATCTATTGAGAAGAATGTGACATGCTCTGAAGTGGGAAGTGGAAGCATCTGTGTAAAGAAAATAGAAGAGGATGAAAATTCCATCATCTGCTTTTCATTTTTTAAATTGACTTCATTAGGCCCACCCACCTGTTTTTCTTAATACCTCCATTAACATATTCTATCTAGCCTGTCCAGTAGCGCCACACAACAATATGGTCTGGTTTTCATTGGAAGGAATATTTTAAATGTTCCTCTTCCTCGCTTTCTTTCTAAAGGGAGGTGTCATCATTCTAATTCCAAATTCAGGTGGTCGTGTGTATGTTTTCACTTATGCCATCTAATATAGTCAGTCCCAAGTTGGTCAATTTGAATGCAAACCTGAAGGACCCCTAAATAAGGTAGGGGATTATGCAAGCTTGAAGGACTTTCAAGATATGTAGGAGTACATTCCTATATGAATTAAAGGAAGAAGAAATCGGGTCTGGTTTTTAGCACCAAACCTGAGCTTTTTAGTACAATATAGCACAAGAGGAAAAAGATTTCAAGAGGATGGAAAAGAAAAATATGTGTTTCTTTCCCTTATCCTCTCCTGAAACTTCTCACCTCCTTTAAGCACCAGTAATATAATGGTCTTTTTTAAGGCTGGTAGAACCCTCAACAGAAGTACTGCTCTTTGAGGCTAGGGTATACCATAACATTTTATTACAGGCTCTCAACTTGTTTCTACTATTGTTGAGCTAAATGTTCCTATTGTCCTCCAAGTGTGTGTGTGTGTGTGTGTGTGTGTGTGTGTGTGAGAGAGAGAGAGAGAGAGAGAGAGAGAGAGAGAAAGTGTGTTTTATGTTGAAAGTGGTTTTGACCCCGAAAAGGCCCTCTAACTACTATACGAAGAACATAAAAATATAAGGTGCTATTAAACATATTAGGTAACAAATGGGCAATATAACTTAACTAACATTTAAAGAATGTTGAAAAGGAATGCTATTCACCATATATATTAAAATGTCAATAAGGAGCCAGACTGGCCTCCCAAGGAATGAATTCTTCAGTCTGGCACTACTGCTAAGGAGGCCCTGATTTACATTCCCATCACGTACTCCAGGCATGTCCTACCCGTAGATCACTGGACGTCTGTGGTAGATCACTGGCTCCCCTCAAAGAAGTTCAACAAGTCTGGCTCCCCTAAAAAAAAAAAAAAAGCTCAATGTATTTGCCCTGCACCCCTAAAAAACGAGGCTTTCCTCATACCTAAAAGAAGCTCAACAACTGATTTCTTCCCTCTATTATTTTTTTATTGTTTATATTTTGCTGAACCTGAGAATATTATAATAGAAAAACCTCCCATTTTGGAAGCTCCAAACCTGACGTAGTATTCACTATTACACAACTATGTAAGATCCTGAAAAGTGATCAGAATAGAAAAGGTCAAAGAAAACTAACTTAATCATCACCTTTTGTTAGCTCTTGGCCTACATAAATACATAAATTCAGCCTAATTACTTTGCAGAATCTAAGAAAATGCATTACAGTTAATATGAAGTAGTGCAAACAAGACCAAAATCCACACCAACATACTCCATCCAATGTACCTGGATGACTTTTAAAGAGGCAAATTCATGGAGGAAATGGCCCTCAAGAGCTATGCACAGCTGGTGGTGCTAGAAGCCACAATAGAGGAGAGTGTTCTTGTTCTTGAATCCTGCTTGCTGGTTTCCCATCTGCATCTGCTTAGCAACTGTGAGAATAGGATGATGGACTAGATGGGCCATTGGCCTGATCCAGCAGGCTCTTCCTATGTTCTTCAATACATTGTGATTGCATCCACAGATTCTCATTTACACTCAAGTCACATTTCCCCATTCTGGCAGTGTTAAAGTGGCATTAAAGCAGGTGTTGTGTAATTAATTGTATGATCATAATTCTGGCTCTGAGCAATGTAGTGCAGTTACTGCAGTTTGAAAGCTATAACAACTTTTATGTCCTCTGTTGCAATAACAGGTTGAAGATGTTTATATACGGGGTACTGTGGCACTGGGGGAAAAGACCTAGTTGCAGCAGTCTGAAAATATGACTTCTTTTGCACTAAAGCATGGAAGCGTAACCCAGAGAGGCTGGCAATTAAATTTTAGACATGTTCTTCCTGGTTCAACTGTACTGAATTCAAAATAGGATAAATTAGTGATAGTGGAGAAAGGAATAGCAAGTGCAAAGATACCCTCCTCCTTTCTAGTCCTTTACAAAAGAAGCGCAAACTCCACTGGAGGTCACACTCTGTTTGTAATAATCTTCCTTTAGTGGCAATCTTCCCATTTCCACTTTAGCTTCCTCCTTCCCTTTCCTTCCTAAGCATGATCACAGTCTCCAGTGTGATGGGGAAGTCTTTGTGGAACCTTTACTAGTCCCTCCAGAACACCCTCTATGTAAGCAACCTAAGATAAAGGGGACACAATGAGACAAAACTATGGAGTGTGTTTTAATGGACAATGAAGGAAGAGGGAGAGGAAGAGGCAGCAACATTCAAAATGCCAACAGGCCCACAAGAGATTGCATCAGTAAACAAAGCAGAGGGTGTTGCCACAGGCTTGAGCTTGCCTTGAGGGCAGCAGGTGACAATGGGCCAACAAAGCTTCTTTATAATAGCGTGTAGACAAGTTAGCAGATTGGTGTTGCTTTCTCAGTATATATGCAAGTTTTTGATTATGATGATGATAATGATGACCAGTACTTTTTTCCTAGGAAAAATAAGTTCTGGTAGTCACCATGAAGTTGTTACAGTAAGTGCCATACTTTTAACAACAAAAAAGAGGTGCTGGTACTGTGTACCCTTGAGTATCCCCTGAAAAGAAAGCGCTGACGACGACAACAACAACAACAACAGCCCTACTATAATTCTGTTTCATTGAGGGGTGGATGATTGAAACTTGCTCTGAAAAGTTTTTGGGCACAAACTGACAGATAAACACTGACCTGAGCAATTTGAGGTCTCTTGTCAAAATCCCCGGACCAAGAAAGAAAAATTGGGAAGCCAGTAAAAGAGTGAGACGCAGGAAAGGCCAATTCCTAGAACCATGGGAGTTCCAGAGATGGTTATGAAATTCTCTGTCACCAAATTTGTCTCCTGATTTTTAGGATGTTATAGTAGAACTCATAATGTTTGAATCTGGATTCTTCCAGAGTTGTATTTCTAGACTACCCCAGAATGACATGAAAATGTGTAGTTGAATAGAGCACTGCTTTTTTCCCCCCAAGAAGGGGAATAAGAGGATTTTGTTTTATTGCCTTTTTCTTTTTTGTGTGTGCATATTTGTCCATTTGCAAGCAATTTCTGTTTCCAGTAAAAGTTTGGTGTATAAGGAAAGCGGATTTCAATTCTTTCCCCCCTCCTTGATTTCAGTTCTCAATCAAACCCAAGATTTCCTTAGTCAGTTCCTGCAAACCTTTATAGGACTAGATGGTCAATTGGCCTGATCCAGTAGTCTCTTATTATGTCCTTATGTTCACTTCAGTATCAGATCACACTTCAGCATACAATAAAGATGGAAGCTGAGAGCTTTTAACATTAAAACATTGCTCCAAGTGCACATCTGAGCTTCTGGCCATGCAGCAAAACACTGGCATTTCTAGTCGCTTAATTTGGAAAAGTGAGTTGCCCTTAAATGTACAAGCAACAAACGCCTACATTTTAAATGAAGTTTCTTTGAAGCTGTATTTCATCAGCCCTTATATTGAATTATCACATGCTTGTTGCATTTATTTGTAATGTGTATATTTTATTGAACAAACGACAATGAGTTCTATAGATGAACTACACATCACTTGGGGGGGGGACATTGGTTGTTTCTTTAATTGGTTGCTTCTGGAGATTTACTGGTTAAAAGGGAGGGGTACAGATATTTTATTTGATTCCATTTATGATTCACTTCCCAGAAAATTTATAGAAAATGATTCACAAAAGGAATCAAATGAACAAATCTTTACTCCCTTTCAAATGTCTATGAAACCTGTAGCTAATCTAGTAAAATGTGCAGGTACTTCCTAAAATATCCATTTTTTTTTAAAGAGTATGGTTGTTTTACACTAGACCCCATTAGTTCTGCTCATTGCTTTTCCATAATCAGCTGAAAATGAAATTAAAACTGAGGCTTCACAAAGCAAGCAATAAAAGGGTAAAACCTGCAAGAAGGATGCTTTGAATTAAGCCAGGAATAGTAATCTGTGGTCCCCCATCTCCTTTCAGTCTAAGCCAGCATGGCCAGTGGTCAGGGACAATGGAAGGCCAAGGTTACACGTCCCTGAATTAAATGCCCAGGAGCACTGAAAACTTCAATAATGCTTCCTCTGTGCACACTACACAGGATTTCACACATACCATGTTTTAAATTAGAGGGCGGTCTGGGGGGAAATTAGGGAAAAAACACAGAAAATATTGGGGTTCAGTGGAATGTATCCAGAAGCTTATTGCATCACAGCTTATTCTTGTTGTATGCTGCACAGAAATATGTGATAAGGTAGTTGTGTCTTCCCTTATGCAACAAAGTTCTGCCAGCACAAGTATCCCATGAAATGTTTTTTAGATGCTTTAGATGGAAACCAATGATTTGTTAATGGCATTGGATTTTCCATGAAGCATTAACTGTTAATGTGGAAGCAGCTAAGAAGACATAGAACGGTTTTTTTGCCTAGAAAACCTGGGAGACTAGATATAGTTATATTAATTCAGTACAACTTGAGAATTTCTATCCAACTTAAAGTGCAGGCAGGTTTACAATGTGCATACATGAGGAAAGACATCGTGCCTACCAACCGAGGCAAAACTAATGTCATAATACAAGTCAAAGTTTTCCCATGTCCTTTCAAGGCAGCCCTGGCTGTTTGTAGCCTGATTGGTGCATCCCACACTTGCTGTTAAGCATATTGTGTGTGTGTGTGTGTGTGTGTGTGTGTGTGTGTAACTTACAAGCCCCAAGAAACCAAATAAAGCAGCCTTCCAAGACAGTCAGCAGTGGAAGGAGGCAGAAGAAGTGCCCACACTTGTAAGGCTATGGGATGCTTACCACTGATCAAATCTATTTAACTGCCCATACTAAATGCCAATAATAATAATGCATCTGAGCTGCATTCCTCCTTGGCTGCCCACAGCCCTTCTTCAGCTTCTGCTGAAGGGAGGAGAAAGTATCCCTGCCCCTCTTTCCAAAGTGACTGAAGTCTAAGGTTACCAGACGTCCCCATTTCCTGGGGACAGTCCCCAGATTTACAAATCAAACCCCTGAGAAAATCCATCTATTTAGTAGGAAGTTGAAAAGTGTCCCTGGATTCATTGAAAAAAAATCTGGTAATCTTAGTCTAACTATAATGGGGAGAGGCCCCCTCCTCCGACTCAAGTTCCTACCAATCAGCCGATCCCGTTTCTCTGTTGAGGCCTGCTAAATTAAGTTTTCCCTCAATGATTCTGAAGGGATTATGGCAGCACCTCCATTAAAAATGGAGGACCCAGTCCAATGGGTCCATTGAGGCACTGGAAAACATTCTTACCCCACCCTTCAGGAGGAAGCCTCTTGAGACTTTTTCACAAAGGGAAGGGGTGGGGCAAATTTACCACTGCCCAAGAAATGGGAATCACATGCACATAATTCTACAACACACACACGTACACACAAATAGCCTGTTAAATTACAGTATTTTAGCCATTTCCCTTTTGTGAGCTATCTCCACGTATACAGGTGTTGTTGTTTTTTAATGGGAGTGAACGATCAAACAGGCAATGCCATTAACTATTATTTGTATGCTATTCCTTCACATTTGTATTTACCCTTACAAACCATTCCTGGGTTAAGACTGAAGCACTACAACATTAGTTTTGTAGCCTGGTCACATGGTCACATTTACCACAGATAACTTCAACTATCACCTGTCAGCTGGATTGCTTAAATGTCTATGATCACATAATTACGATAAATTTGTCACACATTAAATCAATGTGTGGTACGTTCAGCATAGTTTAGTTAGTTACTTGGGATTTTTAGGATTCTTCACAGGTTTAAATATTTTATGAACTTTGCATTGTATTTTTATTGTATGCTCCTCTGAGTGACGGTTTGGCAGAAAATGCAGATTGTAAATAAAATATTGTATTGAGAACAACTACCTTTCTCTTAAGAGGAATATCCTCTCCCCCTGCCCTGACTTATAAAGTATGGAGAGTTGGAGTGGCTTCTTATTATCTTATTTCTCCTTAGCAAGTAGCCTCATAGATAGCTCCTGACTGCAAATGCACAAAGAGAGTCTGGAAGACTGCCATTAAAAACCTCTTTTTCAAAAAAATAAAATAGGCAGAGGGAAACCCTGAAAATACAGCAAATATCATTGGACACAATGGTGGGAGAAGATCATCATTCACATTTGCTAATGATATCCTGGGGTCCCCCCCCCCCACCAGCTGCAAGTAATCTGTCAGATAGATCAAGTGCACACTTCACACTTCCTCCTCGTATCTTCTCTTTAAAGGGGTTTTCAATTATTTTTCCTTGTGCTGTAGAGTACTCAGAAGCATATCACTCTCATGGCATCTCCTCTTTCATATCGCCATACATGTTGCTTGCTGAGATTTGGCCTGCAGGGATTAACATCTGCACCTGGTGCCACGCAAAGATACCTGCAGAGGGTGTTTTGGTCTGTTATCGGGCCAGCAAATCTGTCATTTAATAACATGTTCAGTGGAAGGTCATTAAGAAGGCCAGTGAGCTCTGTTTGAACAGTATCTTTGGCTGTCTAAAACAGGAAAGCAGCAAGGCACTGCAGAAGCAGTTTTATCAAATGGCTCCAGAAAAAATGGACAAAGATATTTGCATGGTGAAACCAGCAAATGACAGGTATTATTATTGACATTGCTCAGATATGAAGCTTGGGGTAGGTGGGTTTTGTATTTCATCTTGCTTGGCAAGTGATAGTTGCTTTGTTCGCCACCAATCTTCCTACATGTTCTAAACTGGGAGAGAGCAACTATTTGCACAACTGAATTTGCTGGGCAAGTGGATTCCCCTGTGCACAGAGGTTCGAAACCGGTAAGGGTATCTGTGTGCAAATCATCATTACTTGATAATTTCTCATTAAAAGCAGGGACAAATATTAGAATGTAACTTAACTGTAAGAGAAAAAGATCAGATACTTGCATAGCTTTTTCTGTAGCCTGCTAATATCTTCATCAAATGAAAAAAATATTGACCACTCTTCCACAATTTCAGCTGCCTGGCAGCTTTTATTTTTTCTCAAAATTCATTCACACATAGTTCTATGATTGCAGACCTTTTATAGAATATGTTGATGGGATAAATAAGTTATGAGAATTTAAACTTGTCACCTATTACTTTCATTGCCTTCTTTTGAACCTATTAATTCAAGGCATTTTACCCCTCTAATCCATTCTCAAACCCTGAGGAGCTACAATCAGATTGTTAAATAATTCCACTTCTGCTCATTTCAGCTGCCCTTTTAATATATATAATGACTTAAGGTTATATTGAATGATAGTTGAAATGAGAGTCATCAGCAGAACCAGAATTCTGTGAACAGGGATAAGGGGGGGGGGGGGTTTCTTCCATACTTCTCAAAAACAGTTCCTTCAGAAATTGTTTGTTGCTTCTATAAATGTGTTGGAGCTTCTCACATCTCAGACTGATGAACAGCATCAGTGGCTTCCAAGCAAATACAGTATCCCAAGTTGCACATCAGGCAACCATAGTTCAGAGAGTCACCTTTCATTCCCCATCACCTTTCCTGCTCTATTTGAAAGGGAAAGCAAATACTGCAAGGAGATGATGTACCATTATTGTAATGACTCAATTATAATGTGCATTATTAGCCTAATGCTATTCCATCCTATTCCATAACATTTTGTTCATTTCTTAATTTGATTTACTCTCTCAAATGAATATTAGCATGTTTCTCACCTTATATTGATTTTTGAATTTATCTATACACAGTAGTGTTGAAATCATTATTTCAGTCCTGAAGTAATATGAACTAATTATGATTGCATCTAGTGTTTATTAGTTAATGTTATCAGCAGGTAATGTTTAGGAAAGGTTTTTCAAATGAAAATGTGTGAGTATTTCTCTGCTTAATCTACTTGTTTCTCTACTGCCTGGTTACTGACAGGATCTCTGGTTAAAAATAAGAGAATGTAATGATCTCAGGAGCCAAATATAACTTTCAAAGAAACAGGGATGATTGAGGAATTCAGACTTTGCATATTTGGGCATGAATTGTTCTGATCTGCACCTTCTGCGTCCCAGACTAGTATGTGCAGATTGAAATGTAGCTGTCCATCAGATTTCACGTTTCTCCAGTTTATGCAACTGCAGTTCTCTGCTCAAAAATATATCTTGAAGACATTTTTTAAAGATGTGTCAGAGACAATAAGCTAAAAATGTGTATTTAATTATTTTTTAAAATGTGGTTAAATGTGAGCTTTTGTGCATTTCCCCTAAATGTGGAAGGGAGACTAGAGAGTGAATACATGCCAATATAAGTGTCAGGAGTCCAGGTTCCCAGCTTGATCATACAGTAAGTGTAGATAATTAAAAAGGAGGATTTATTGCAAAAACAGATAACTCCGGATGGCTGTAACAAAACCTCCAGCATCATTACTCAAGATGACTCTTCTGAACTCTCCTTCCAGGATCTACAGAAGATATTGAACTTAGGACTCTTACGTTTTTTGTTTTGCTTCCAGTCTAACAGCCCTCCCATTCACCAACTCTTCGGAGAGAGTGGATCAGCCCCACCCTCTCCCTGGTCTGAGAGGCTGTTTGGGGCTTTTTGTGCTTCTTTTGAGCTTTGGCTGTGTTCTAGCCTGCTATCAGCTACTGCCTTATCAGCTTGCCCGTCAAGGTCAGGAAGAGCCGGAGCCCACAGCTGCTGGCTCTCCCCTGCCTGACTAACATCTAAGTCAACCTGTTCCTGGCTGCTTTCTGCAGTTGGCTGCAAACATTCGTTTGGAGCTGGCTCATTCCTGACAATAAGCAACAGATTTGTCCATCTCTGTCTAGGCTAGAAACATGCTTGTCTTTGTTAGGAAATGAAATTCCTTCTGATCTGTTGTCTAAGGTTGTTAACAGAGAACAACTTAAGGTTTATGTACAGAGGTTGCAATTGGGCTGAACCACAGGTACTACAGGTTACACGGAAAGGAGAAGGATGTTAGGATAGTTCCGTTCCACCTTAAAAGGGTCAGGCATGATTGTTGTGTATCACATGCCTGTTTACTCCCAGCACTGTTCTTGCTGGGAACTTCCGTTTTGTATATAGCTTTTGTTCTGGCTGTTTTCCTGGACACGGAGGCAAGCGGTCATGTTTTTCCTTTCTTCTGAACTACGTTGAATAAAACTGTAAATATGCTCTCCTGTCTGAATCTTTCGTTGTGAAGACTCTGTTGAAAGGGTGTGCACGGGTCTTGGAATGTCTCTGAGGCTCATGTCACTAATTGACCGATGCTGTTCCACGGGAGACCGGTGATCGTCCGGAGATGACTGGGGCCTGCCTGATGCCTCCGTCTCCCTGGCAGTATTCCAACAGTCTTCTCTGCACTATTTCTTCTGGAATTTCTTATTTGGTGTTCTTTTTCTAGTTTTCTAAAAGGGTATAGTTCTTATTCCTGTACTTTCAAAATATATTCTAATGTATTCAGCTTATTCTTCAAAAAGGCCATGATCACATGCCCTCCAATATTCAACAGCATTGAAAATACCATCATCACTTGTATGGATAGCAACAAAAATGAGCCCACCTCCCCACACACTTAACATGAAGGTTGTTTGTGAGCAGGATTTTCAGCAGTGCCACATAGGGAGGCAGCTTCCTTTTCTTCAGTTCTTAAGAAAAAGAAAACAGAACAACTCCCAAGTCTGTTCTTTCAATGTTTTGACAAATTGTGTGTGGCAAAAGGCTGAAGCACTGTCTTTTCAGTTATCACTTCCCTTGCCAAACCACTCCTGCCTTCTCTACAGCTTCAACCTTCTACTGCAGCTCTAGGAGAAGTGGTGTGAACGAGCAAATAAGAAGAGCATGAATGACCACTTCAGACTTTTAGGAGTAAAGTTCAGACAAGAGGGGGTGGAATAGCATGTGCATTTGCAACAACACATTTTATGTGAATTTATTTGACTGCCTCAGTTGTCTCAGTTACAGCTATGGCATCAGCATAACATGGTGTTTTAAATAAATAAATAAATAAATAAATAAAACAGCATTGTTTGTGATGCTTTCATGGGCTTTGGCTGCTCCTGGCATGCATAGTTAAGGCTCGCTGTTGTTTTAATGGAAGCACAAAATAAAAGGAAACATTGCTGCAAGAGCGGAGAGCAAAGATGGGCAGAAGCAGAAGAACTGATGTGGTTCTTGATGTATTCCAGACATTATCAACAAACAGTTCAGAATGAATGCATAGAGGGAGAAACAATGCTCCACAGCATAAAGACGTTATATGAGGCCACAAGATAAGGCAGCATCAAATACTCATATCAGGATCGTGCCATTCAGAAGGTGGGCAGCAGGAGGCTGGGATATACTGGCAGATTTCTGGGTGATTTGCAGTAGATCGCAAGGGGCTTCTGAATCCCAAATTGTCAAAATGGTTTGCTCCCTTCTAAATTAGGGTGCTCAGATGGTGGTGGTTAGAAGTGTACTTTTGTATGACAAGATTGGTTGATCAGTCCTGGTCCTAAGAACATATTACTGGGCTGTTCCCTATTTTTGCCCTTTCTGCCAAACCACTATTTTGCACCAGCTCCAGACTTCAGGGTGCTCCAAGGGAACAAACTAGATCCCATATGCCTGAAGTCTACCCACCCCTGCTGTAATTTAGAGAGTGTGCCTGCCCAGCACAGAATGATGAAAAACACACTTTCCCAACTAAAATAGACAGTAGTTGCAGGGAGTGTTAAACAAGGTACAAAACCTCATATGATTTTCACTACAGATTATGTACAATTTACATATAGAGCAATTGTATGATATACTATGCAAAAGAAGTGAGAGAGATGAAAACATTATAGAGGAGCTCAGAGAAACACCTGAGACCTTCCTAGCAAAATGAATACACATTTCTAAGAGTAAAAAAAACAACACCCAAAAAAACAATTTGTTTGGGTGAAACTTCTGCGTCTTTCATATTTTCCATGTTTTGGGGCATCTGAAAGAGCTGTGTGGACAGATGTTTCCTTAGCATGAAAGTACACTTCGGAAACAATATTCGGCTTTTCGAGAGCTATTAATGCACTTGCTTCTTCTGCTCTTGAAAGAGGTAATGAAACTGCAGTTTCCTGGCAGGGAGTGCCATTGAGATCTACAGGCTTCACTCCCAAGGACTGAGATGCAAGGCGTCTTTGCATGGACTCACTGTAAAAGAAGATGGCATCAGGTGATATGAAATCCACCAAATGGTCCTTCCTATTTGACTGCTACCTCAATAAAGGTAGCCAAGGAAACTAAAATAAAAATACCATGCCTTTTCACTTTATGTTTTGAACTTATTTTCATCTCTTGTGGCTACTGCTAATATGGAAGTTTGGAGTCCATTCATTGAGTAAAAATTACTGGGAAGTCAAAGGAACTGAAAAATTTAGTTAGGAAAAACAAATCACCGTATTATTCCATGTATAACCCCCCCCCCCTATTTGGGGGGACTCCAATTTCAGAATAAGGGGTAGATGGCCCAGAGTTGTTGAGCTTTTGGGGGGAGGGGGGTGCAAAAAATCACTCACCTGACTGACAAACACTGCCAATAGCAACACAACACCGAAACCCCCAAGTGCCTGCCAGCTTGCAACCAGCAGTTGGCCATCACACACCCAATTGCCACAGCTGCAGCCAATCCATTGCAGCCCTTGCCGCAGCCAACAATCACCAACCCAATTGCCTCAGCAGCAGCAACCAATCCAAGGCAGCCCTTGCCGCAGCCAACAATCACCCAGCCAATCATCGCTGACAAGCTCCTGCTCACGGGTGCAACCAGTTGCCCAGCCCCACTCTGCACTATCCATGTATAAGACGACCCCCGATTTTGGAGATTATTTTAGAGTAAAAATACACCATCTTATACATGGAAAAGTATGGTACATTGCACATGTGGGAATTGTGTGCATTCCTACCATTGCTTATAATCATATACCCTTGTTTATTTAGGCATTCACATCCCACTAGTGAAGGCAAAGGACTCTAGAAAGTAGCTGACAATATAGCTATGATAGTATAAAAACAATCTTGAAACAATATTGTTTTAAAACTTAAAAAAACATCTATTTAAGAAAAAGTCCCTGAGGCTCTCTTATGTTTCAGTGTCCAATATATGGAGAAATAGGTTAGGGTACGGAAGGTCCCAATTCAGAGCAAACATGTTGACTGGATCATTTCTGGGATTGCCTGATGAAGCTGGCCATGGGGTGGTTTGATAATGCCATAGCAGGAAATCAGTGGTATTAGTTGTGACTGGACCCAGGAATTAAGTTGTGAGACACAAGTGATGTGCTAGGCTAGGGCCACATTTTAATTTAACTATATCTGCAGGGTGGTAGGCGTATTGTGTCTGTTGAACTTATACCTCTAATACTGCTAGCAAAACGTACAAGAAATCAGTCAGGGATAAATGGTAGTGATTCTGTGGGTCAAGCCGAGTTTGAATAGACCAGGCTTATTGTGGAGTCTATTGTGTTGGTTTTACTGGTTAAAATGCTAATACTTCTGTAACAATTTCTAAAACTCTTTTTACACTTGTGTTAAGGAATGTAGCTTAAAAATAATAATCAATATACCAACATGTCACGCTAAATTTTAAATGGCAGGAGGGAACTGTATGCTGGTATACCTCCCCAAATTCCATCAACTCCTGCAATTTTCTGAGTTAATAGGCTTTCAAGGTGCCCTCGCCCAGGAAACAATTAACATGGAAATGTGTGCTGGATGTGTTCTAGATTCCACAAGATTTCCAGGAGTGGCTTTTATGTTGTATGAAAGATCACACAAAATGCAACCATGAGCAGGTAAGGAAATGGAATGAAGATTAAATTAAGTGCCATTTGAATGTAGCCCAAGGGTAATATTTGTCTGAAAGTCTCTGGCAAGCAGCTCTAGGAAAATAAACATTCATTTCTACCTGTGATGGTGGGTGGGCAGGTTCCCACATCTATCCACCTGTTATACCAACCTGTGTTGAAACCAGCAAATGTGCAGAACAGAAAATAATCCTGAGCAACTCCTAAACAAATGCTGAAATGGTATTTTAAAATGATATTTATGTACTTTCACTGATCCCAGGAGCTTGGCAGTGTAGGCAATGGAAGAGGATAAGCTGTTTTAGAAAATAAACGATAACACACTTGCCATTCATCTTACACTTCAATTAAATTCATGTAGCCTTCTCCCACTGGCTGAGTTTGTAGTTCAAAACTTCTGAGGGGCTTCAGGTTGGGGGAAGTCTAAGTTAAAGGTCCACAAGCATGCTGGGGTTTTAACACCTCACTTTTCAGAAGAAGGTGTTAATTCCATCACTGGCGTCATTTGTCATTGTTATAAAACTGTTTTTACAAGAAGGACCCATTTTGAGCCATATGGTTTGAAGTGTTGTGGGATGTGAACTATCTAATTTCACCATCATTCATTCACACTTGAAGCCTAGTATTCTGTTGTTGAACTGCAACATATTTTTAGAGAGACTCCCATAATGTTTTAACATTTCAAGCACTGGCATCACACCACTAAAATAAATGGCTTTGTTTTATATATAATTTCAGTGCCTTGGGCTTGGTGTGCCAGCACAAAAGTACTAGGGATATGATGCTCCTATAGCTTTGGGACTGGGAAGTGTAACAACGTGAATATGTTGCTATTTTGGAAAAGCGTAATTTATTTATCTCACCGCCTTCTCCCCATTTCAGCCAATAAAGACTTCCAAGGTACCTTACTAAGATCTATAAGACATTTCATACCCCCCCCCGACTTACAATCTGAAAGACATGACACAAAAGGAAAATAGTGGGGGAGAAGAAGGAAAAAGCAAACTCAGGCCATAGTTATTGGTTAAAAGCTCTGTATAATGGCCAGGTGGAACAGAAAATCATTAAAGGAAAGGAAGAGCAAGTGCTGATGTCTCAGCTGAGTGACCCTTCTTTGCTTTCTCTGCTGTACAGTGGTACCTCGGGTTACAGACGCCTCAGGTTACAGACTCCGCTAACCCAGAAATAGTACATCAGGTTAAGAACTTTGCTTCAGGATAAGAACAGAAATTGCGCCGCGGTGGCAGCGGGAGGCCCCATTAGCTAAAGTGGTACCTCAGGTTAAGAACAGTTTCAGGTTAAGAACGGACCTCCAGAACGAATTAAGTTCTTAATCTGAGGTACCACTGTATACTTGTTGTATATCATCCTGAGCTCCTTGGGTGAAAGAGTGATTCAAATGAATAGCCATATATATTCTAGGAAATGTATAAATTGCTCTAAGGAACTCTCAATTTAAGAGTTTTGCAGGCTGATTCCATGCAGCTTATTTGTGGGGGGCTGAGTCAATTGAGCTTGATAGGACTTACTCCAAAGAGTTTTACACCCATCCCTACATTAGGCACTTTTTCTTTCGCTCTTATCTCTTAAGATAACCAGGGCACAGAGCAGTCCCTTTCACTCAATACGCTTCATACTCAGCTGTTATGTCACAGTCATTTCATAGTAGCATTAGAATGTACAGCAATACTGTAATGCCTTTTGGTATTTCCAAGAATAAGCCTCACATCTTGCTTACCTGATGTCATTGCAGAAGTTGTTCAGAATTGCAACCTCGCTTACATATGCAGAGGAATGCGAAGGTGTTCCATTTACACAGACTAGGCTCTAGTTCATTGCTCTGGGTCACTGCCAGATCCCTGTGTGATCATACTAAATTCTGAATCCCAGACATCTCTATACACCCACAAGTATTGATTATGTGCTGCTTTCATATCAGGTCCTGTTAGTACTGCTATGGTATTTCAATTCCGCAGTCAGCTAGAAGCTGAATTAAAATGATGGTTCTGCAGGCAATTAATATATATCCAGCAATTCCTTTTCCCATAGCCACAATCCTTATGATGTTTATGCAGAAATCAGTCCTGTTCAGAAATTATCCTCTGAGATTTTAAGTATAAGCTCTTTCTGTGAAAACTCTGCCCCATTCACAGTTCACAGTGACTGGGAAAGTAATTAATACATCACTAGTCACCTTATTAATAAGTCAGTTTCTATTTTCTACCATAATTGCTGATCTTTCTAAGAGGGTTTTCTGCATTTTATTTTGTAGTAAAATAAAGCCAACTTCGCTGTAAAATAAAGAAAGCGAAAAGGGAGGGAAATATAAATTAAGGGCTCTCCTACTTTCTTTCTTTTTAATCATTTTTTAAAAGGTTTTCAACCTAATATACCATAAAACTCAAACTAAACTAAAGTGAATAATAAAAAACAATATATCAAACAGAAAAAACTAAAGATAAAAAGCTAGGAAGATGCATTAATATGATCCTTATATGATCCTCAAAACACAAAATTATAAATATATCTATGAAGTCCTCAAGCACCATTTTATCTTAATCTTCACACATACAGAGAGTTGAATTCTCCCACCTCCCACCTGGAAGAATGGCTCCCCCACTTTCTACTTCATGAGAGAATAGAACAATAGAATCATAAAACTGTAGAGTTGGAAGGGACCCCAAGGGTCATCTCGTCCAACCATCTGGAATGCAGGAATCTCAACTAGATCTGACATAGAAGATGGTCACCCAAACTCTGCCTAAAAAACTCCAAGGAAGGAGAGTTCAGGTCAGGTCAGCCACATGGGTGCTACAACTCTCTCTCTCTCTCTCTCTCTCTCTCTCTCTCTCTCTCACACACACACACACACACACCTTCCCAGTCTCTGTGTGTATCTGGTGCACCTTAGGTGTTGTTGTAAGTGTGTGTGTTTGTCAATAATGAATTAACTATCAGCCAGTTGCCTTCCTTGGCCGGGTGGGCGCAGGCAAATGCTCTCAACAAAATATCTGAGGCACAGATTTAGAAAAACAAGAACTGCAGCTGACAACCTTATCACACTCTGTGAATTTATGAAACTTGCTAGGACTCGCGATGCAAAATTATTTCTCATTTCATCTACCAAAGTGCCAAGCCAACACAGATGTTATGCTCAGGCGACTGAGCATGAATGTACTTTCCAAAGAAAAGCTCTAATGTTATTTTTGTCTTAGACAGTGGGAAAGAAACATCTGTCATATCGGGACTTCCGGAGGCGGCGCGACCGGTAATGGCTGCCTTCTCCGAGTAAGGAGAAGGGAGCTCCGCTGTAAACGGGTCGTCCGCTACGGCGAAGCGGAGACCCATTTAGGAAAACCACAGGTGGCAGAAGCCTGTGGTCTCGGGACCCGGCGGGCGCCAGAAGCAGCCCCCAAAACGTTGAAGGGACCCCGTAAGGGGCTCCGGATCGCGGAGGGGGTAGCGGCGCTGTGGGTCGTTGCGCAAACAGCGAAGTGAAGCCGCGTTGCTGTTGCCGGTCAGCGCTGTCCTTTCTTCCTGCAACTTTTCTGAATTTTGGAAACCACAACCCGTGAGTAAATTTGGACATTGAAAACTCTCTGAAACTTTTGTCAACTTTCTGAAACTTTTTGAGAACTTTCTGAAACTTTTAAAACTTTTTTAAAAAAAAGTTGAAATTTGGCTGAAAACGGAGTGAGGATAAGCAGGAAGCCCATCTCCCGCTATACTGAACTTTAAGCAAAGAGCAGGAGGAGTGGAGACAAAAAGTTATGCGTTAACTAAATGCTGGCACCCTGTTAAAGCAGTTTTCTGAGTGAAAGACTTTGAGCTATTGACTTTTGCTGGTCATATTGGGAGTGCATTGATACTCTTCTTCTGTGGAACCAGTGGATTACAAAATAAATAAGAATCTCTGGTGCTGGAGCTGCCTGGAAGAGCACCAGTTTGCAACTTTGGATACATTGAATTCAGGTTTTGAAACATTCTGAGTTGGAACTGGATACTTTGAAACTGTTGCAGTCAAGGCACTGTAAGAAACACTGTTTTGCTTTAAGTTTTACTCTGCTAAAAATAATACATTGTGGAGGCGATGGACATGGATTTAAATTTACAAGTTTAACTTGGATTTGATCTTTTCCCTGAAGACGTACTAAGCTCCCTCTAGAGGATTTTGGATTTACAGCAGTGACTTTGTCCTACTTTCCCTTTCCCGGCCTCTGTTTGACTATTGTATCTGGGACTCTGCTTTCTCATGGGAACAACTTGGATTGACCTTGGATTACAGATAACTTTGGAATGAGTGGCGCAAGGAGAAGAGGAAGGACTAAACAAACAACTCTAACTTTATCTGCAGCCTCACAGCGCAGATCTTCTGTGCCGGCCTTGCCTTCCACTTTGCCTCCAGACATAGAGGCGGCCTCCCTAATACAGGCAGGGGAGGGAGAGACAGAGGAGCTGCACCTGGGAGATATGGCTTCAGGGACAAGTAGCTCTGTCTTGGAGAAAATTTTGGAGAAACTGGAGGCTCTGGACAAGAAGGCTGATTTGCATACAGCTAAAATTGAACAGAACACAGAAAGCTTGAATAAGCTGACTGGACAAGTTGCACGGAATGCCCAGTCTATTGGAGAATTAAAGGAGGCTGTAGGTGAAAATCGTAAACTGGCTGAAGATACTAGTCAAAGACTGGAAGAACTTGAGAAAGAAGTAAGACCACTCAGCAAACAAGTTGGAGAACATCAGATTTACTTTTCGATGACAGAACTGCGAAACAGGGAGACCAACTTGAGGATACGGTCAATACCAGAGGTGGAAGAAGATAATTTTATTGAATTCCTAACTAAGGAATTTGCCAAGTTTTGGAAGCTAGAGGAAAAAGACTTCAAAATCGTATCTGCTTTCAGGCTTGGCAGAGTCAGAAGGACAGAGAAGCCCAGAGATTGTTTGATAACACTGAGATCAAAGGAGGAAAGGGACAAGATTTTGGGCCTGCACTACGAAAAGTCACTAGACATTTTGGGCAAGAGAATTGAAATCTACAAGGACATTCCTAAGCAGTTGCTGGACCTTAGATCTAACTACACGGAATTGGCAAGACTGTTGAGAAGCAACGCAATTATCTTCAGGTGGGAGTTCCCACAAGGATTATCCTTTACCTACAGAGGGAGAAAGATCAAAATCAAAACAGTGGAAGATAGAGACAAGTTTTTGGGAGCACACGGAGAAGACCTCCACAAAGGACTTGGATTGCCAGCGCCAGAACTTCCAGGGGAGCCCGCCCCCTCGGATCCTCAAGGACCGGAGAACAAGGTACCACCCCAGAAAGAATAACCAGATCTATCCAGGATGTCTCTGCAGCTTTTGAGCTGGAACATAAATGGCTGTAACAGTCCCGAAAAAAGGTCTAAAATTTTTCATATTTTAAAAAAGGAACAATTGGACATTATATGCTTACAAGAAACACATGTGATTAGGCTCCATAGAAAGGTGTTAATAAATAAAAGGCTTGGTCAAGAATTTATATCATCGGATACAGTTAAAAAGAGAGGTGTGGTGATCTATGCAAAAGAGAGCCTTTCACCAAAATTTCTCTTTAAAGATGAAAGTGGAAGAATCCTCGCAATAGAAGTACAGTATCAAGGAGAAAAAATTTTGATATTAGGAATTTATGCTCCAAATGAAGGAAAATCGGATTTTTATAAGAAGTTGCACGAGACCATGCTGGATTATCTGGATTACAACAACGTCATCATGATGGGGGACATGAACGGGGTAGTATCAACAAATATGGATAAGTCACAGAACCAGAACATTACTAAAGAGGGAAGACTACCTAAGACCTTTTTTGAAATGACTGACAATATGGACTGGGTTGACATCTGGAGAGTTAGAAACCCCTTGGGAAGAGAAGGAACATTCTTTTCTGAAGCTCAACTGACTTGGACACGAATCGACCAAATATGGATAACTAGAAGTCTGGCACCTAAGGTGAGGAAGGTGAAAATCTGCCCTAAAACATGCTCCGACCATAACGCCTTGAGAATGGATATGACATTGATCCCAACCGGCTCCTTTAGATGGAAGATGAATGATGGCCTGTTTAGAGACCAAAGAATTGTAAAGAAGGCCCAAAAAACTTTAAAGGACTATTTTGAGATTAACTTGAACACTACGGTGGAAAAAAGAACTATCTGGGATGCAAGTAAAGCTGTGATGAGAGGGTTCTTGATTCAACAGAATTCCTTAAAGAAAAGACTGCAAAATGAGAAGAAAGATAAAATTCTGGAAAGTATCAAAGAGTTGGAGAAGAAGTTAAGATCTAACCCGAAGTCCCAACCGATTCTGAGAGAAATTAAACTTTATCAGGCACAATATTCCAAACTGATAAATCAGGAAATAGAATGGAAGATTAAAACAATGAAACAAAAAACTTTTGAATCGGCAAATAAATGTGGGAAACTGCTAGCCTGGCAGCTGAAAAGGAGACAAAGATTAAATACAGTAACAAACTTAGAGGTTGAAGGAAGGAACATTCAGAACCCGGGAGAGATTAGAAAGTGCTTCCAGAGGTATTTTAAAAAGCTATACACTCAAGGGCCACAAGATGAAATAGAGATTACACAATTTTTGGAGAGAAATGGATTAGCAAAGCTGTCAGAAGAAAATAGAACAATTTTGAATGGCAAAATAACACGACAAGAGATTGAACAGGCCATCCAGAGTCTGAAACAGGGCAAATCACCAGGGCCAGACGGACTGACCTCTAACTACTATAAGACATTGAAGGATTATTTGATACAACCTTTGTTGGAGGTCAGTAATGAAATAATGGAGGGGAAGAAGGCGCCTGAATCGTGGAAAGAAGCATTTATCACATTGATTCCAAAGTCAGAAACTGAAAAGACACAACTCAAGAACTACCGTCCCATCTCCCTTTTAAATGTGGATTACAAAATATTTGCAGATGTTTTGGCACGAAGATTTAAGAAAGTTTTAAGTGAGATAATCCATAAAGACCAGGCAGGCTTTCTCCCGGGCAGACATATGTTTACTAACACAAGGAACATCATAGACATATTGGAACTTTTACAAACAAACATAAACACTAAAGCAGTTTTAATTTTTATAGACGCGGAGAAAGCCTTCGACAACATATCTTGGAAATTTATGAAGGGGAATTTAAAAGAAATGGGAGTGGGACGGGGGTTTGAGAACGGGATTGAGGCAATATATTCAGAACAAAAGGCTAAACTGATAGTTAACAATGTGGTTACAGAAGAGTTTAAAATTGAAAAAGGTACACGACAAGGCTGCCCGATTTCCCCATTACTGTTTATTTCGGTTCTGGAAGTGCTCCTGAATATGATTAGAGGGGACAGGTTGGTGGAAGGGATTCAGGTCGGAGCGAAACAATATAAACTTAAAGCTTTTGCAGATGACCTAGTTCTGACATTACAGGAGCCGGAGTCTAGTTTGAAAAGAGTACTACAACTGATTCAAAACTTTGGTCGAGTGGCAGGATTTAAGTTAAACAAGCAAAAAACTAAAGTTTTGGGGAAAAACTTGACAGATACTGAGTTGGAACAGCTTCAGAAAGAGACAGAACTAAATGTGGTTAAAAAAGTTAAATACCTAGGGGTAAACATAACAGCAAAAAATCTGAGTTTATTTAAAGATAATTATGAAAAATGTTGGTCAGAGATTAAGAGAGACTTGGATAGTTGGTCAAGACTAAAACTTTCTTTGTTGGGCCGAATAGCTGCCATCAAAATGAATGTATTGCCAAAAATGTTATTTTTGTTTCAGACACTGCAGATTGTAGACAAGACAGAGTGCTTCCGGAAGTGGCAGAAAGATATTTCTAAATTTGTCTGGCAGGGCAAAAAGCCCAGAATCAAATTTAAAATATTAACAGATGCGAAAGAAAGAGGGGGCTTTGCCCTGCCAGATTTAAAGTTGTATTATGAAGCTGCAGCTTTCTGCTGGTTAAAAGATTGGTTACTTCTTGAAGATACGGATGTCTTGGATTTGGAAGGTTTTAATAATGCGTTTGGATGGCATGCATATTTATGGTATGATAAAGCTAAGATAAATAAGGCCTTCAAGAACCATATTGTCAGAAAATCAGTTTTTAATGTCTGGACAAAATATAAAGACTTACTGGAGAATAAAACTCCGAGGTGGCTGTCACCCCTGGAGGCTAAGGCTCGGAAAAGAGCCAATATGGAGGCCAACTGGCCAAAATATTGGGAGATAATAGAAAAGGATGGTGACAACTGGAAATTGCAGAGTTTAGAAAAGATGAGAGACAAAGTGCGAGACTGGTTACAATATGCTCAGATTAAAGAAGTGTTTAAAAATGACAAAAAGCTAGGATTCCAAGTGGAAAAGTCAAAGTTAGAAACTGAACTGTTAGAACCTAAGACTAAGGTACTTTCAAGAATGTATAACTTGCTGCTGAAATGGAACACACATGACGAAATGGTAAAATCAACAATGATAAAATGGGCGCAGGACATTGGGTATAATATTATGTTTGAAGACTGGGAAAGGTTGTGGACCTCTGGGCTGAACTTCACTGCATGTAATGCGTTGAAGGAAAATGTGATGAAAATGATGTATAGATGGTACATGACCCCTGTTAAACTGGCTAAAATATACCATTCGTCTGATAGCAAATGTTGGAAATGTAAGGAAAATGAAGGAACATTTTTTCACCTCTGGTGGACCTGCCCTAGAGTGAAGGCCTTTTGGGAGAAGATATATAATGAATTAAAAAAGGTGTTTAAATACACCTTTACTAAGAAACCAGAGGCCTTTCTCCTGGGTATTGTAGGCCAGAGTGTGTTAAAAAAGGACAGAACATTCTTTATGTACGCAACAACAGCAGCAAGAATATTAATTGCCAAGAATTGGAAAACTCAGGAGCTACCCACTGTGGAAGAATGGCAGATGCAACTGATGGACTATATGCAATTAGCCGAGATGACCGGCAGAATTCGAGACCAGGGAGAAGAAAGGATGGAAGAAGACTGGAGGGAATTTAAGATTTATTTACAAAAATATTGTAATTTGGCTGAGTGTTGAATTGGATGCCAGTGCAGATAATTGTCTACCATTAAATTAGATTTAAGGCTGAATTATATGTCAAACCAAATTAAGATTATTAATTAAGATGAGTTAAATGATAATTTGTTTGAAATAAATTTAATAATGATGTAAGTGTATGCGGGAGGTGTGGGGGAGTCCCATGTAATAATTGAGAGATGTTAAATGGACAATGATAAGTTGTGCTTATCTAATATATGCTTTATTTGAAAACTTCAAAAAAAAAAAAAAAAAAAAAAAAAAAAAAAAAAAGAAACATCTGTCATATCAAATGTTTGTTTCAAGAATATAGGTTGTATTCATTAAGCAGTTGAGAACAGAATGCTGGACTCGATGGGCCTGCGGTCTGATCCAGCAAGGGCACTCTGAAGTTGTTGTGCCAATTTGAGATGCAAAACTGTTACTGGCTGAAGGAAGTACACTGAATATTAACTAAAATGTTAAAGAATACTCCTAGACACCCAGCTACTGTAGATGTAGTTTCTGCCTTATTACAAGTCTTTGTGACCTTATTTAGTGCTCTGTGATCCCTCTGCATTCCGCAGCACTATTCCACCACCATAGTCCACACAAATTATTCATGCTATTCATACAACAGCAACAGCTTCAGTAAAACAAAGGAACTAACCTACCAATTGCTACTACTGCATGCCTCATCTTAACAGGCCTGTAACCGCATGATAAAATTTGACTGATTGATTTGATTGTATGCCTCATCTACTTCTCAATTCCATTTAAATTAGCTGCACAGGTGTCAAAGTTTGGGGAGAATGTCGTATTTGGAGCCAAGAGGAAAGTTGGTAGACTGGGCAAAGAAGGCCTTTGGTCACCGGAGAAGGACAGCTGAATAATAAAAGAAGAAGCTTGCACTGGGAGGACAGCAAAGAGCTGCTTTGGCATGTGAGAGGCTTTGGCAGTGAAACGTGGAAAAGTGGGAAGTTGTCAGCTGTAGGGGTGAAAGGAATTTGGAAAGCAAGACATGGAAGGATGGTTAACTGGGTTTGTTGATGAGGCATATTTTTAGAAGCTAGGATTTGTTGTTGTGCTGAAAAGGTGTCTCATCAGTCCCAAATATCATGTGCAACTTTTCATTTGTTGCAGTTTTAAATTAGTTTTCGTTAACAAGGACTGAATTTAAAATAAATTAAATATGTTTCTTTTTTTAAAACAACATCACCCCAAGGGTGGACTTTAACCCTTGGCTGCACTATGATGAATTTTCTGATTGCACAAGCATTTCAGCTTGCCAGACAGAATGCAAATCCTCTCTTGCCCCCCACCCAAATTTTGGGAATTTTCCTGGGCTATGTGTGGGAGGAGACCCTGTTCCAAAAGTAGGAGTCCGGGCACAGTGCTTCCTAATTACGTGAAACCCACCCTAAGAGTCAGAAAATGTGCATGCTTTTTTTTTAATGTGGGAAATCTGAAAGTAAGTCAGTTTGATTATTTTGACTCAGAACATGTTGAAAAGCAAATCATCCAGTTTCATCAAGTATATTCTGACTGTGTATCCAAGGTGTCCCATCAGCATTTTATTCATGGTGGCAGAGTTTCTGACTTTCCAATAGCATAGTGGCTCTTCTGCTCTTAATCCTATATCTCCTCAGGCAGCACCTTGAAAATAAATAAATATTTTCTGCTTGAATTATGAAAATCTTTATTTTATCTTCCTATAACTAGTTGTTGTTGTTTTTCCAGTACAGTGGTACCTCGGTTTAAGAACAGCCCTGTTTACAAATGATTCGGTTTACGAACTCCAGAAAACTGGAAGTAGTGTCCTGGTTTGCGAACTTTACCTCGGTCTAAGAACGGAATCCGAACGGTGGATGGGCACTGGTGGTGGGAGGCCTCATTAGGGAAAGAGCGCCTCGGTTTAAGAATGGTTTCGGTTTAAGGACGGACTTCTGGAACGGATTAATTTCGTAAACTGAGGTACCACTGTAGTTCATTAATGCTTGGGCCATAGGTCACTCACATATAAGATAAATAAGCACAGTATAAAATACTGCCTAATATCACGTAGCTGCCTAGACTCATGCAGTCTTTATCAGGTCTACTCAGAAGTCCTATTTAATTCAGTGGGGCTAACTTCCAAGTAAACGGGACTAGTGTTGCCGCCCAAGTATGCTGAAGTTCCATACAGAATAATGGCTGATCTCCACATACAGCTGACCATCATTTAAGCGTGGTTTGCACGAACACCTCCTAATAGCACCAAACCTTTCTTTGTGCCATGTTCAAACCATCTGCTGATAGGTTACAGGCCATATGTGCAAATGTTCTTGTTCATGAAACTAAATTTGACTTTGAGGAAAGCTCAGCATAATGGTGAGTTGCTCAAAATTGCTAAACACAAATAAGTGAAAGAAAATTGTATCCTTGTCAATTGCATACTTATCTTAAGATGTAATTAGCTTTAACTGCCACTTTCTATTTGGCGTATTATGCCCCTTCTAAAGCTGCTCTTATTCATCCAATGAAGCATAATTGTTTTCGCTTCTGAAAACTGTTTAATTTCTGCTTTATTTTAATTTTTTAACTAAGCGGATATAGAGATTATAAGTACTGGAGGATATACAATTCCCAATTGGACAATGCAATTTATTTTTCCAAACTAAATCTCTAAGATGGTTCGACTTCCTAGCACTTTGTACTGTATTAATGGACTCCAACGTCCCATATTAGCAGTAGCCACAAGAGACAGAAATAAATTTACTGGCTAAGAAAGCCCTGTTAATAAGATTCAGTTATTTTAACATCACCTGCCAATAGACCCATGCATGATCCTCCACCCAAATGAGAATTGTCTACAGCAGGGTAACTCCCTTACCTGGGTTTATTTGTTTTGTTTTTGGTAACTAAGGAATTTATTTTCAATTAGAGTTGACAAAAGCATGACAATAATCAGATGTACAGGGAACTGATGCATAGTTTCTTATGCGTAAAAAAGAGAGAGCTTCCAATAATCCTATTATAATGAGCCCAAAGACAACATGATCATGTTGTAGAGCAATGATATTCAAATATGTTAGGGGAGAGAGGTGATTTTAGAAATTTAATAGAAAAATAAATGGTCCCCTTCCATGTTCTGGGAAACTAAAGAGTAGGTCTATTAGTATGGAATTTTAAGATATGGAAGCATGCACATGTATGCATGTAAAAAATGACACATTGTAAGAGACATAAGGAGTTGCCTCGTATCAAAATAGACTGACTGATTGTCAGCGTATCGCCAGGGTTTCACCTTCCCCACTCTGCCTGGAGATGCTAGGAATTGATCATGGCACCTTCTGCATGCAAAGCATGCCTTCTATCACTGACCCATGGCTGTATCTCTCTTCCAGCATCAATACTGGTGCTCCTGACAGCATCAGAGGAAGCCACTCAAGTGCCTGGGGTGCAGCACCCAGGGGCAGGGCAAGCCACCCATGGGGTGGGGCGGGGCGCACTGCGGGGCCTCCAGAGTCTGCCTGCCTCCTCCTACTCAGCCACCCTATAGCTGGGGGGGGGCAGCGGGTGGACCGTTTGGGCAGCATGGAGCCTGTGCGCGCCCAAGCCACCACATCTCTCCCAGGAGAGATGCATGGGCCCGTAGTGAGTGCCACCCAGCATTTTGTCACCCCCCCCCAGTAGTGACACCCGGGGCAAACCGCACCCACCACACCCTCCTTTCTCTGCTCCTGACTCCTACATCTTGTGCATACCACGGAACAGGTTATATGCCTCATCTTTGCTCCCAACAAATATTTGGAATAGGGAACACTGAAGATGCAAACCATTCATTTGCAGACCATATCCTAAAGTGCAGTGCACTGCCCATTGCTCCACTGAAGTATTTCTGTATGCGCATCGTTGCAGTTTTTGTTTGAATGCAGAAGCACAAATAGTGATGTGAAGTAGTCTTTATATTTGACAGGTTACGTGATACTGAAGCTGCAGGCTTCTTCACACTAACTTGGGGTAAGAACAGAGGGGGGATTACTTCTGAGTAAATATGCACGAGACTGTGCTGCCAAATTTCTAAAATACCTATACAGTGGTACCTCGGGTTACATACGCTTCAGGTTACAGACTCCACTAACCCAGAAATATTACCTCAGGTTAAGAACTTTGCTTCAGGATGAGAACTGAAATCGTGCTCCGGCAGTGAGGCGGCAGCGGGAGGTCCCATTAGCTAAAGTGGTGCTTCAGGTTAAGAACGGACCTCCGGAACGAATTAAGTACATAACCCGAGGTACCACTGTATCTGTTGTGTTGCAATAGGGCAGGCAGAAAAATGCTCCACGTCTGGTTCCTTTTAGGCAAGGGGAAATGGTTGTAATTACCCTTGGACATATAAACATTGATATGAGGGGGAAAGCATATCAGCATCGTCAAACAACACTAAGCTTCATTGTTTGACATTATAGGATACTGCACACAAATACAAGTGTTTAAGACTATGGACCAATCTAGATCTGATATACTTGCCCTACTGTGTCATTACATAGTTGATTTTTCTTTAACAAATAGCCTGTGAGAGAGAGGGATTGAGCTGATTAGGGTTGTGACAATGGGGTGAGCAAACCTCAACCCTTTGCTCCCACCATGGTCTCAGGTGGACCTTTCCCATTAATTGTGAATAGCAGGTAGAGGGGGCAAAGGGTTAAACCCTGCACCCCAATTCCAAGGTCCCTTGCACCAGCCATTTTGTTAATGTAAAATTAGCGACACAGAGGCAGACTAGTCCCTCCAGCCAGTAATTTACATACCACTTATTTAGTGATGTTTAAAAATTACAGATAGCACACAGAGAATAAAATCAATTAAAATTAATTATAAAAACAGAGCATCACTATGTAATAAACACAACAGCACCTCTGGGAAGCCATCAGCCAGAAACCTCCATTTGGCTTGTGTTAAATTCTGGAATATCCAAGTCACACAAACTACCTTTATCTTCTTCAACCATTTCCTCCCCACTGTGGTCTCAGCTGGAACTCTTTCCGCACACCAGTTAAAGTTTGAGATAATTCCTGATTTATTTATTTTTTACGGGACCTTCCAAATACCTTATTGCATGATTGCAAAAAAAGATCAGTATTCTTACAGGGAAATTTCTATTTGACAGTGAAGATCTTTATCAGCGTGTTACCATGTACTGGCAAGTTTACAATGAAATCCGAGTCAGTGTCTTTCCCCAGAGCGCAGTGCTCAATGGAAATACCTCTGTTTGAAGCAATGTTTAGAAACAGATGAAAATGAACCACAACATCATACATGCCACAAAATAGTTTTTGTTTTTGTTTTGTTGTTTTTTTAAAAAAATGAGTTTCTTTTATTTGCTTTTCTCGATTTTCCTGCTGTGATTTTCTCTACAACTTGACAGTTCACTTGCCAACAGTGCAAACTTATGTATGTCCTCTCAGAAGTAAATCTCACTGAATTCAATGGCACTTAGTCCAAAGTAGAGATAGGTAAATCTATTTATTTCTAATCTATATCAGTTTTGAATATATACCTTCACAGAGCTGGTTCAAGACTTTTTGCTGCCCGAGGCGAAGGACAATATGGCACCTTCCTCCAGGGCACATACAGAAGCTGGTTAGATTGGCAGTTGAATCTTACTCCAATGCTGGTAAAGGAAAGTATCTTCCAGTGCACTTGAAGGCAGCCAGCTAGCATAGGGGATACAGGGCAGGCCACATGGCGCTCGCAGCTCTGTCTCCTCCCTGCCCCTCAGCACCTGCCACCTGAGGCAGCTAACTTACTCTGCCTCACCATAGGGTCCTGTACCTTCATAAATTCACTCTGTTTCTACATTTATTTGCAAACATGAAAAAGTGTACCCAAATATGCATCCAAATTTGAATCTTGATTTTGTGTTGTATCGTATTTTAGCACACACAATATATATTTAAATATGTAAAAAGCATACATTTCTAAATATTTTTAATCCTTAAAATTCACATATTGATACATTTTTAAAGAAGTTGAGAATTATGTTGCATAATTCAGAAAGGTGAGAAACCTGAAGGATAATTATGTTCTGTAGATTAGTCCCGAAGGTGTGGGTCGAGTCAGTTTACATGAAAATCTACAGGGATTGTTTTCCTACAGCTTTCCTGTTCTAAATTAAGTGTGTGAAATCTAAATTATTTCATCCAGGGAACAAACTCTGATCTTGCAAATATTTTCAATATAAGTAATGACATCTGCCATGTCATTTTAAGGCACCATTTTGATCATTCTAACCATGCTAAACTTTGTGGCATTAGGTGCTGAAAGAAATATTTGCACATGGTTGAAATTTAATCATTCCCCACAAAGTTATTCTTCACATTTTAAAATTAGGAATATCTAATCAAGATAATGAATGTCTACACAAGATTGTAGTGCAATACTTTTTTGGGTGGTGGTGGTGGGGAGGAAACTTCAAATGCCTTGGACTTGGTTGACATTGTTTTAATTTTGGCATGCTTGAAATATCTTATTTCAAATTTCAATCCTGGTTGTTAGCCAAAATAGTGTTAGATAATAATAACTATGAATGTTATCATACAAAAGCAGTAAAATAATAAAAACGTTACATGTGAACTATCAAATAACTGCCTAATACTGTTGTCAAATAGTGCCAAATATAATATACCAGTAGCTTTCAATCTCTTTCCAGGGAATCTTTGGTTCATCAAGCGTTTCTCAACAAAATTAACAGCTGGAAGGCAACTTCCTCATCAAAACTGATCTTCTTAAAGTATAGCGTCAATTTTTCAAAAAACAACAACTTTTTGGGGAGCACACCCTCCATTCACAAAAAATTGAAATGAAGCCCAACAGTGCATCAACTGAATATTGAGTCTATAACTTACCTCAGCATCCCATGATTTGTTTAGGAATTTTTTTTTTGACAGACAGACTGAAGTTCCATGGCAGACATTAATGTGAAAAATCCCCAAATATACATTCCCCTTTCCCCGTTGTTATATATATTAACCTTTTTTCAATTGTTTTTCAGACTACTTCCAATGGTGAGCATTCAATAGTTGTTTAAAACTTATAACCCTGTCCTAATAATTCTCAGCTGTAAATTGGTTATACTGAAATATTTGCTTCTGTACCAGCATATATAAGATGGGAATGTTAGTACCATTTAGCAGAGATGCTAATCCTCACCACAATCTCCCTTTACATAAGTGATGCCAAGGAGGAAGGGAAAGGATAAGATTTTGGCCCTAGTGATTCAACTCACCAGCCAACTCAACTTGTGCCAAATAGAAGCCTAAGTTACATCTACTCTTCAGATAAATAGTAAGTTAGAAACCAGAAATGTTCTGCCTAGGGTGAACAGATGAAGTAGGCAATGGGAGCCATGAATCTCCTTTAATAGCTATATACATAAGGAATTTCAGGAGGGTCAATTTGTGCTATATCCAAGGGCAGAAAGAATGAGAAATAAAGTCTCTGCCAAAACTGTCATAGACAAGCCTCTTCCTTTGCTTCTGCTACCCCCCTTTCTGAGTTCTGTTCTTTGCTTACAATTCATGACAAATCCTTGATTTAGCCCACAATCATTAGCTGTTGTTGCATCTACAGAAGGCGTGTGTGTGTGGTATCCCCGCAAAGAGGCTAGCAGATGTTCTATTACTCTGAAATCACATAATTAATGCAGTTTTTTTCCCTTTCTTAAAAATCATTTAATTAGGCACTGTTTTGGATTTGTGCAGTATATTAAATATTTTGTCACTCCACAAAAATTAATTCTTCATCAGAATGACTTATTAACTCATTTTCCCAACTACAAGCTGTTAAGAAATGTAAGCATTTAGAGGATAAAAGGAGAGATTAACTATTAATGTAATGTGCCTCCAACATTTGACACCCTACTTAGCATGACCATTATCTACCACAGCCTGCACAATTTATTCCTCATGCTCCCACTGTATTGCTGGAACACCATATGGCCATGCTTGTTTTTCTTCAAATAATTTTCACATAAACAGCTGGTGAACTGTTTTCATTGTAACACAGCACATATTTTCTCAGACAGTTAGGAAGGATTGATGCAGCTCTGGATGCTGTCATGCGTCTCATATCAATATTGTAAGGAAATGCAAATATACAATTTCAGAGCTTCCAGATCATTTCTGCTTTGCCTTTTCGCAAAAGGAAAAAAAAACATCATTCTAAACTCTCTCTTACACACCGCTTTAAACGTGTACAGGTGAACCCTCCAACATGGGAGCCAATAGCCACAATGCTTGCTGAAGCAGAAGGTATTTTAGTTAGTTAGTTAGATTGATTATTTAATTTCTATACCACTTAATATATTAAAAATATCTCTAAGCAGTGTACAAAAAACTGAAGCAACAGCAGACAACTTAAACAGAATATTACAAAAATACAGTTACATATAAAAATATTACATTAATACAAAGTTACACACACACACACACACACACACACGTCACTGAATTTACCTTCTGACATGCTCTCCCTCTCATCCTCCAGGTTTCCACCCAGGGTCCAAACAAACTCTCAGCTCAACCACAACTAGATTTCCTGGAAACAGCTGACATCACCCTATTTTCTCACTCTAAACTTGCTTTTTATGGGCAGGCCCAAGTTAGATGGTACTTCCTCAGGCTGCCCACAGCTTTGTCCCATTCAGCTGTACCTGGTTCCAGAGGCAGCAGGTTTGCCGAGTTCCCCAGGGAGTCCAGAGGATGGGGAAATGGCCACTTCACTCACAGCTCTTTCTTCACCACCTGTCCTCTCCTGCTCCTCCTCTTCCTCCAGTAGAGTTGAAGATGCCAGTAGCCCATTCCTATAGTTATCTGTGAAAAGCAAAAAAGTGGTTACATCATAGGATCCATGACACACTGATTAATTAAGGTCACATTTCTCCCAACCTTTCCATATTGGCAATCATCATTTTTCCATGTTGCCATGTGGGCTTCAAAAGGAAGTAGCTATGCCAACAGAAACTCTCCCAAGGACTATGAGGAATCTGTATTAAAAAAACACTGGGGCCTCATTATGTTATTTTGTTAGTTTTCTTTATTATTAAAGTTTAGTTTACATTTATGTGAGCCAGTTATTTTTCTCAAAGAAAAAGAGACTCTGCTGAGGAAATTGTGAAATGTCCTAAACTGCGTGAGTGAGGGGATATTCCCAGTTTGCCAGGAAGATGGATTTTGTTAATCACCCCTGAGCTCCACAACAGAATCTACCAGATACCATAAGCCCATGAAGATGGAAACCATTGCTGTGGACAGGGTAAGCTCATTCCAAATATGGTGGCATTTGGATTGATTCAGAAAGAGCTTGAACAGGGATGAAATAAGTAGACTCCATTTCAAAGCCTTTCAAAGCACCATTACTATTTATAAACTGGTTATGCTGTTACTAACTGCATAGTATCACTGATACTGGATTGCCTTGCAAAATAGCCAGAAGCTGATTTCTTGGGTCTTTTCCACAAGATTGTTGGTCTTCCTCCTGGCTGGGTAGGAAAGACTCATTTGATCTCTCTACCCACTTGGTGGCCCGTTGTATCTAAGTGGTGCATATACTTTGTATTCAAAAGATCCAAATTCAATTTCTGACATCTCTAAGTAGGGCTGGGAAACCTTTGGCAAAGTCAGTTGGCATAGTCTGAGCCAGGTGGATCAATGATCTGACTTGGGATAAGTTCCTACTATTCACACACACCCCTAAGCCACACAGGAGAGCAACACGAAGAAATCCTATTATTCCTAATATTCACCAAATTATTTTTTCTACCTGTTAGGCCATCATTAATTCAGGTGGAACATAATCTCATGCTATTCGGTATACAGCTGGAATATCCAATGAAGCTCTTCAGGCAGGAAATAGTGAAGAGGAGGAACAAAAACATGGTATTTTCTTTGAAGTTTATCAGCAGCTCCTACTGCAGAAGAGCCAAGTCACTTTTTAAACTGGCTTGTAACTTCAAAAGTGGGAGCTGCTGCAAAAAATGGGGGCGAAATATGTAAACTCATATTTCAAGGTCCCCTTCTGATATTCAGCATCTTCACTAGTTATCAGCTTGCTATGGCATTAGTAACTGGATCTCGCATTGTTCCGTTTGCATATGCAGTCCCCACCTCTGCTCCTGATTAGCTGCCTAAGAAAGGACTCACAGTTGTATATATTGATGGATAAAATTTAGATGAAATAAAGATGGCATAGGATCAATGTGGAAGTTTAGCAGCCACTATATTTGCAGAATGACAAATACCACATCTGGGGGCAGCTGCTATCTCCAGCTATTCTAACGGCTCTTTTGATGTTCTGGGCCCTTCAAGTGTTGCCATGTTGAAGGAAAATTTTTACGACTGTATGGTGGATAAGAGCTTACTCAAATAAAAACATGAGGAAGAAATAAAAAGAACAGCTATGTGAATTATAGAACAGACGTGCTTACATAAGCCCTTCAGTTCTGAGCGGAGTGATATGTACAGAAAGAATTATTTGTGAAAGTTTACTTTTAGTATTTCCCTCTTACTCACTGACACAAGACCATTCTGGGTTGCTGTTGTTTTAATGAAACTTAAATTAGCCAGCATGCATACTTATTCAGAAAATGGATTAATGGGTGTTGTGCCAAATATTTAGCATCTCAACAGCCTACCAGGGAGAGGCTGACACAATAATTGTCAAATAGTATCGTGCTCCCTTTTAATTTCAGAACCATGAAGGAAAATCTCTCTTTAAGTTGTGATCTTAAGCACACTTACCAGGAAGTCCCATTAATTACAGTAGGACTCATGTAAATATATTTAATTAGGTCCGGAAAGTCACTGTGAATGTTGAGTAACAACCTCTTAAGACAGGTTATTTTCATTTTAGCTCAGTACAATTATTGGAGATGGATCTTGGCAGAAGACCAGCAGATCTGGCCAACTGTAAAAAGGTGAGACCATTTTCCTCTTCATAGTATAACAAACCCAGATCACTGTGTGCCATGTAACTAGTATGCCAGAATTCCAGACAATCCAAACACCCAGAGTTAGTACTGAGTTTCAGTTTTACTTGCAGAAAATTGGTTCTTGAGCCCCCATTCTTATGCATAACAACTCAAATATATGCTCATTCCACAGTGTTGGAAATGTGAAGTCAATATTGTTTTAAGAAATAAAACCTTGTCCTGTTACAAGGAAGCATGTATTTAAAAAGGGAGCACTTGAAACAACTAATCAGTGAATGCATATCATGGCATAAGATGACATTTCTTTCAAAAACAATTGTAAGCTTATGCATTTGTTATCTGCAAGGCTGGTGGTTCTTCTAAAGCAAAACAAAACAATCAAGAAACTCATATTAAAATGAGAAAAAGTAGTTATAGCATGTCTTTTCTAAAAGAACATCATATTCAATTATTTTGATTCATCTTTAAGCCTAATCAATACATTTGGTTTTTTTTTTAAGTTAGATAGGCTAACAAAGTGTGCCTTTGTTTCCTTTCAATTTGTGTTTGTTTTACTTTCAACAGATGCCTTGTATGTGAAAGATACTCAAATCTCAACCAAAGTTGCTATAGGGGATTAAATTCGAGCGTTTTATTTGTCAGCACAAATCTGGGTTTTACAAACTGTTTTAAAAGCTAAATTTCAAAGGTGCATTACCCACTTTATAAATTCAAATAGGCATTTCAATATAATAAACTAACAATGATGGTCAATTCTTAGTTTCTCTTTGATACTGGCCTAACTCTCTGTCCCATAGCATTATTATATTCCTCATGGCACTAATTGTAACACACCACCCAATCTATTTTTTAAAAATCTTTTTTTATTGAGTTTATTTATAACACATACACACACACTTGTCAAACTGAACATGGAAACAGAAATTCAGAATCAAAAGAGAAACAAACAACAAGACATAAAACAAAAAAGTACAAATAAAACATGATAATGTACAAAAACTTCTACAAAACAAATAGTCAATAATATATATTTATTTCAGTTCTTCTCTTCCAATTGACTTCCTTCATCCTCAACACGGTTCTTTTATCATTTTTGGTAAACTGTCTCCTTTTTAATTATTCCCCCCTTTTCTTTCTGTTTTTAACTTAAGTACCATAAATTATTTTGCAGAAGTTAATCAAAACAAGTCCAAGTATTAATTTGCTTTTAAGATATTCTCTGTATTTTTCCCATTCTTTTTGGAAGTTTTGCTTGGTTTGACCCAGCACCACCCAATCTAAGTGGTGTTAGTGTTGGTGGAAAAAAAAAAGCTTTTCTCTTGTTGCCAATTGGATAAAACCAGTCCTTCTCAATAGATGTGTGACCCACTGGCTGCTATCCAAATTGGGTGGCTACTGAAACAACTGGACAAAGAGGATCAGATGCAGGTGACATTGGCTTTTTAAGGCTCCTTTCTCTGCCCCTATTCAGCATTAGTAGATGTTGTGTACAGATGCAAGCATGTGTATATGTCCTGTCTCTGAGTGAGGCTAACTAAGACAGTGCTTCCTCACTTGAACCTGTTTGGGTCAGCAAGTCCAATCGGGATTCTTGGTTACGGTTCCTGTGGTTGTTGAACACCCTCCCCAAAGACATGTGCCTTTGACTGCTCTGATCACTTAGATCCCAGGTAAAATGTATTTTATTTTCCCTCATCTTTCCATTTGCTGCTGCTTACTTTGGCCTGGGTTTCTCTGCTGTTGATAGTCTTTCTGTTTTGCTTTATGGTGTCTGAGGTTGCCTTAACCTTTTTTGAACTACTTTTTAATGTTGGGACACAGGTGGCACTGTGGGTTAAACCACAGAGCCTAGGACTTGCCGATCAGAAGGTCGGTGGTTTGAATCCCCGCGACGGGGTGAGCTCCCATTGCTCGGTCCCTGCTCCTGCCAACCTAGCAGTTCGAAAGCACGTCAAAGTGCAAGTAGATAAATAGGTACCACTCCAGCGGGAAAGTAAACGGTGTTTCTGTGCGCTGCTCTGGTTCGCCAGAAGTGACTTACTCATGCTGCCACATGACCTGGAAGCTGTACGACGGCTGCTTCAGCCAATAAAGCAAGATGAGCGCTGCAACCCCAGAGTCGGTCACAACTGGACCCTTTATCTTTACCGTTACTTTTTAATGTAGGACACCCTGGACAATTAATATGAAAGGCATGATGTAAATATGGTACATAAATAAATACAATGCATTGGGGGATGAAATTACATTTCTTCCATTATAATTTGTGTATCAAATTATAATGTACAAATGTGTGTACATTTGGGAGAAACATATACCGTAGTTTACAAACTAAAAAAGCCTCTTCAAGTTTCTAGTCTGAAATTGCCATAATAAATTTTGGAACCTAGGGTAACTCCACAGTCTCCTAGACTCCTCTACTACAAACGCTAAAGTTCAAGAGATTGCATACTTGGCTCTTTATGAAAGACTACAGAATTTAAAAGGCAGTCAGTTTCTGCAATTATCTTCCCAACACCGTTGTTTGAGAAAAGACATGCAAAAAAGTCCTACAGTTCTCCTGAAATAGCTGCTTTCCTTTTATCTTTATATTGTCCACTGTGCCTAATTTATGCCACATAAACCCAACTGAAATGTATGAGATTTAAGTGGGTAGCTGAGCATTGAGCTGACTGGTTTCAATAGGAAACAAATTTTAGGTACACTGGTTTTCTTTAGATTGTTCCCGTTGTGGATCTTTCTGATTTAAAGGCTGTTTAGAAGAGGATTTTCCAGCCATTTTGTAATCCAAAAATATATTGAAGAAAACAATTATGGGAGTAAGCAACGAAAATATACTGCAAGATTGGGGAATCAACTTAAGGTAGACTTTGAGTTAGGGTTGCCGTGGGTGGTTGGGGAAGATTGCTTCAAACTACACAATATGCAGAAGAGATGCCTGCAATATAAGATTACATGAAATGACAGGAAAGAAACCAAAGATGGATTAGAAAATGCAGGTGGGAGGGATGCCCAAAAGGAGAGAGTAATTTGCTGTATATATGAGTCAGGCTGAAAAATGTCCACGAGCAGTTTATAAAGAGGGAGAGTTACTGCTTGATGGCATTTGAAACAATACTTCAGGAGCAAACCTATAAATGATTTTGCATTGTCTTTCTCTTGCTGAATGGGGAATGAAGTTTAGTGCCTATAATTACAGTGGGCGGTAAAGACTTAAACAATTCTTGTAATTATAATATGAAAAAGGGAGCATGCAGAAATGATCCATCTTTCCTTGTCCCTGGCAATATTCTCCAAGGATCCATTGACTAAGTTGCTTTCTAGCGTTGATTCATGTGATGCCATGTGCAGATTAGGCATTCTGGAGTTTACAGATAGGACTGACTTGAGCACAAAGCATGTGCAAAAAAGAGCACAATTTCAACTTTAAAAAGAAGTTTACCATCTAGAATGTTAATGATACCATTTTTTAAATTTATGTATTCAGGGTGTAATTTATGTAGTGATGCATAGTTCATGAACACAGGCTGTCAGTCAATAAACACTTCACCTGTCACCCATTGTTTCTGGAACAATAAGCAAGTTGAATAATGGCGTTTATATACACACAACCAACTTTAGTCATCCTGCAAAGCAATCTGTGTTGCATATGAATGATCTATATGTCTGGTGATCATATCGATCCCTGACCCTATGGATCCATTTAAACCACAATGCCAAAAAAAAGGGTTATTTGTGACATTACAGATGAAACACATAATGCTTAACTATCCAGTATACAGTGGTGCCTCGCAAGACGAAATTAATTCGTTCTGCGAGTTTTTTCGTCTTGTGAATTTTTTTGTCTTGTGAAGCACCACTGTGTATTGACGGTTTCCCATAGGAATGCATTGGCGGTTTTTTTTAAAAAGTGCAAGACGTTTTCATCTTGTGAAGCAAGCCCATAGGGAAATCCGTCTTGCGAAGCAACTCAGAAAACGAAAGACTCTTTCGTCTTGCGAGTTTTTCGTCTTCCGAGGCATTCGTCTTGCGAGGTACCACTGTATTAGAAATGGCCAACAGACATTTGATTTGGCTGCATTCCTTCAACAGTATGAAAACCACTACATAGTTAAAGGTATTTCCTGCTCTAGTCTCAAGAAAGAAAGGAGAGAGGTCCCACTGAAATAACAGGCAGTGGGACCTCTCTCCTGTAGATCGTTTTGCTACACTCTGGTGCTTTTCTTTTCTTTAAAAAAATGTTTAGGGCTACTCTCATTTTCCTACTCATATTGAAATACTGCCCCTCAATGAGGCCAAACTTAGATTCACATAATATTTATGTTATGCGTACCTCCAGAGAAAAAGCACTGGTTGCTACACATTGTATCTATTGCACAAATGCCCACTGGAATCTCTCTCCATGTGGTAATTGCTACATTCAGTAGTTACAACTTAGAGCAGTAGTGGTGAGTTCAGACCACACTGGCATGCTGCATATGTTGGAGCCACCGTATAGAGCAGGGCTAGCCAAAATGTTACCATCCAGAAGTTTCAACTATGACTCCCATTAGCACCTGCCCACCTGCCCAATGGTTAGGAACAATGGGAGTTGTAGTCCAAAACTTCTTGAGAGCACCACACTGAGGTGGACTGTTGGGAAGATCTCAACTCTTCCTTCTCCTGAGCCAGCTGCCAGCTGCATCCTGTGACCATGCAGCAAGGTCCAAGGAAATTCCTCCTCCCCCTCACTGTGTGCTCCTTGGGTGATGGGGGGTTTCCTTGTATTTATTTACAAAGCCATGAACAACTTAGGTCCAGGGTACCTCAGGGATCACCTGAACCCTTCTATCCCAGCTTGATCACAGATATCAACTTCAGGAGTCTCTCTGGTCATTGCCAAGCTCATTTGACAACAATGAAAAAAATGAACATTTGGTGCCATCGGCCCAATCCTGTGAAATATTCTGCCAATAGACATCAGTGGGTGCCATCTGTGTCGATTTCTAAATGCCTGCTGAAAACTTTTCTATTCTATTCTTCTAGGCCTATGCTGGCAACTAAGAGTACCCCCCCCACACACACAATTGGTTACTGATCTTTATTCTTAAGTTTTTTTGGTGGGGGTGCTTTCATTGTATGATTTTTTTATTGTAATGTTACTGTGGTAAACCACTTTAATATGTGATATATACAATCCAGCCTAAAATCCTGGATACTCACTGGGCTAGATGGAGCGATAATCAGACTGGATATAAGGAAGTTGCCTATGCTGGTAAAACCTGTCCCTTACTAGATCAGGGTGATTGTGTTGCCTTTGCAAACAATTTCACCAGCTGTTTACAAGAATATTGCTGGTCTTTATCTCTTTCCCTCTTTGAAACTTGCCCCTCTTCATTCTGCAGTAATAATTCCCTTTATCCTTCCCAGTTGTGATATGGTTTGTAAAAAATGGATTTAAAAAGACCACCCCTCTTCCCCCCCCCCCCACAACTGAGATTGCCAAATGATCCTTTCTAGCCATTTACAAAAACAAAATCACCATTGCACAAGAAGTCAGCACTCTGGTGAATTTTAAATTGAAGTATTTGTTCCTCAATAGAGCATTATGCCCTTAACTTGACAATTCAGCTGAGGAGGCCTCTTTGCAGTTCATCCATGTAATCACAGCATAGCAGGTGAGCATTAGCAGATCAAAGTTGAAATGCTCAGGAATGTACAAGCAATCTTTGGAGAAAAATAAGAGGGGAAATGCCTAGCTGAACACCAAATAAATAATCTACTTTTTCATGATCCTGCTTGGTAAATAGAATAAACTTTAAATACCTAGTAATCTAATCTCTATTGGTGATGGTTTAATTTCAAGGTATGAAAATATAGCCAAATATAAATAGGTCGGTGTCAGAGCATATGTTCTGCCTGCAGAAAGCCACAAGATCAAACCCTAGAGTTTTCAGATAGGACTGGAAATTCTGCAGAACTGCTTCCAATCAGTATTGATAGTACTGAACCAAAGAGACCAATGATCTGGCATGATAAAAGGGAACTTCCTGTGTGTACATAAGATGATCCACGCATAATATTCAGCATGTGATGGTAGATTTGCAGACATAAAAGAAGAAGCAGCAGCAGCAGCTGTCCCAATACAATGGAGATTGGTGTGTGTGTGTAAAGTTATGATGGAGAAATTATTACTTCCTAAGCATTCCAGGACAGGGACACGGGTAGTGCTGTAGTCTAAACCACTGAGCCTAGGGCTTGCCGATTGGAAAGTCAGTGGATTGAATCCCCGCGATGGGGTGAGCTCCCATTGCTCAGTCCTAGCTCCTGCCAATTTAGTAGTTCAAAAGCACATCAAAGTGCAAGTAGATAAATAGGTACTGCTCGGGCGGGAAGGGAAACAGCATTTCCATGTGCTGCTCTGGTTTTGCCAGAAGTGGCTTAGTCTTAACTGGACTTAACTGTCGGGGGTCCTTTACCTTTTAAGCACTCCAGGACTCACATATAAACCAGAGCAGAATGTGGGTATGATTCTTTCTCCATCTCTTTGTTGGGCTTCTTTTTATTTTTAATCACCTCGCATTGGTTTCAATCAGATTTAACATATCTATGCAAGCTGCTAGGCTGGCATATTTTGTCTCCTTTGCTGGTGTTGGGAAAATGGCTCCAAAGGTCTCCCAAAACACAATCCTGTTCAGCTCCTACCACTGCCAGAGTGATAGCAGCAGAGTTTTTCTTCCCTGTGAAAGGACAACAAGGAATAGGCTGTGAAAGACTGGGAAAAATTTTGGAAAGTTGATTCAAAATGTACCACTTTGAAAGAGAATTATATGAAAATGATGTACCAATGGTATTTAACTCCTGTCAAACTGGCAAAAATGTATAGAACAAGTGCTAATAAATGCAGGAAGTGTAAAGAGAAAGAAGGTACGTTTTGCGTGTCAATGTCCCCAAGCCACCCCAAATAACACACACTTCACACAGAAATTTTGTTTAAGGTTTTTGGCATAATTTTGGCCACAACTTTATTAAAATACAAAAAATGTGAGTGGTTGCTTAGGCATTGGTTGCGACTATGTGACCCCGGTGGGGACAGGCTGACAATTCGCACGCCTGCGAAAGTCAGAAAGGAGATTACATTTTGGGGATAGCGACGGAGCAGGGAACCTGCCCTCAGCCGTCCCCAAATGCACCCAGGGGCTCTTTCGTGGCCCTAGCCCCTTGACAAGGTTCGGACAAAAACAATGGTGAGCCCCTGTATTCCTTTAACGGAATACCCTTGCAGCAGCAGCATTAGAGGGGCAGGCACAGCCAATCCATGCCCCTCGACCAACCAAACCAAAAACCAATGCCTAACCGCAACCTTACAGGTTGTGACGATTTGCTATGCAGTAGGCAAAAACCAAATGGCACCAGCCAATCAGCCCTAAATATAGGGAGGGAGGGCGGGCAAGCCGATGCATGCAGCGAAAAGAGGAAGCTCTACGCTGCATGCAGGGAGTTTTAATGACTCTGGCTGTCAGTCACAAAATGGCAACATTAACTTCTTCCCAACAACAAGGGAAGCCCAATCACAACAGTGGCCAACAATTAATTAGCCCTCCCCACAAGTATGGGGTGTCTTGCCAGCCCCCACCGCAACATGTGCTCTCCATGAAAGAGAACACGCTTTACCACATGTGGTAGAATTGTAAAGTAATTAAAAGTTATTGGGAAATGATATATAATGAAATGAAGAAGATGTTTAAAATAACATTTGTTAAAAGCCAAAAGCTGTTCTGTTGGGTATAATAGGACAGGAACTACCAAAAGAGCAGAAGAAGTTGTTTATGTACCGTATTTTTCGTCCTATAGGGCGCACCGGCCCATAGGACGCACCTCGTTTTTTTGGGGGGGGGGATGAATAAAAAAAATCCCCCCCAGCTGCGGCTGCCGCCCCAAGCCTTGCGGACACCCGCCAGAAGCACGGGGAACCCTCCGGAGGGCTCCCTGTGCTTCGGGCGGCAGGGTGCCGCCCCAAGCCTCGCGCGCCCGGCGGGACCTCCAGCCAGGCACGCAAGGCTTGCACACACTCACCCGAAGCACGGGGAGTCCTCCGGAGGGCTCCCCGTGCTTCGGGTGGCAGGCTGCCAACCCAAGCCTCTCGCGCTCGGCGGGACCTCCCGTCGGGCGCGCAAGGCTTGCGCACACTCGCCCGAAGCACAGGGAGTCCTCCGGAGAGCTCCCCGTGCTTCGGGTGGCAGGCTGCTGCCCGCAAGCCTTGTGAGCCCGTGGGAACTCGCACAGGGCTTGCAAGGCTTGCGGATAGCTTCCTGAAGCCTGGAGAGCAAGAGGGGTCGGTGCGCACCGATGCCTCTCGCTCTCCAGGCTTCAGCGAAAGCCTGCATTCGCCCCATAGGGCGCACACACATTTCCCCTTCATTTTTTGAGGGGGAAAAGTGCGTCCTATGGGGCGAAAAATACGGTATGTTACAATGGCGGCCCAGATTCTACTAGCCCAAAAATGGAAGGATGACAAAATACTAACGAAAGAAGAATGACAAGTCAAGCTTATGGAATATGCAGAAATGGTGAAACTGATGGAAAGAACCAGAGACAATGATAAAGAAGAAATTAAAAAAGACTGGGAACCATTTATGTTGTGTTTACAGAAATACTGTAAAGATATGAACTCACTAGCAGGGTTTGATTAAACACTTACAAGTAAGAAAATAAGATCAAAGGTTAGGTAAGGACAACATGGAATGAAATTAACTGTAAGATGTAATCATGAAGGAAAATTTGGTATAAAACTGATAAGAAAATAACAGTATTAAGGTATAAGATTATAAAAATAATATAATAATTAAGCAGGAGTAGTAAATATTTTAAGAACCAGAAGGGGAAGTTGAGAGAAGTCACAGGAAGGGGGCGGCGGTTCTTTTTATTTTATATGACAAATGTTATATTGTGTTGTTTCACTGAATCTAAAACTGTAAAAATCCAATAAAATCTTTAAAAAACAAACAAAACAAAAACAAGGAATAGGCTGTATGTACATGCCTTGCAATAGAATTCCATAGTATTGGAGCTGCTACAGCAAAGGTCTTGCTCCTAGTGGAGGCTATTCTAGCCTTGCCACAAGCTGGAATATAAAGCAGAGCCTTTTCATAGAGGAGAGAATGCTGCTTGAGACAATCATGTTCTAAGCTATTTAGAGAATTAAAGGCAAAAGCCAGTGATTTGAGTTGGAGTCGGACACAAACTGGCAGCCAGCAAAGATGATTCAAAACAAATGATACATGTGCATATCAGGTGAACGGTCAGATTCTGCACTACCTGAATAGTCTAGCCTGGAGGTCACCAATGCCTGACTTCATCATATTGTTTCTAGCTAGTAATGGACCCACAATCTTTCTGCCACAGCAGAAAACAAACCTCACTTAGCACTATAGGTTTGTGGAATAAGAGAGAGAAGATGTCAACATACAGTTCCTTCCAATCTTTTCTATGACAGCTAGGGGATAATCTATTGTAATGATGCTTCCAATTGCCTTTAGGATTGACAACTCATACAGTAGGTGTTTACTCTTGACCAGGTTTTGCAGTGTAATGTAATGGGCAGTTGCAGAAACTTGCATATCTTAGAAATAAGGTTAACTTCTTAAAGGAGATCAGTTTAAATGAAAGTGTGGCCAGGTCTGGCAACTTAATTGCAAAACTGTCCTTGACCAATAAATAAAAATTAACGCAAAAGATAGCTCCTTCCCAATACTGTAAAATGATATGTGGTTTGGCCGGGGGGGGGGGGGTGGATTTCCATCTTCAGAACAGCTCCAGTAAGCTACATCAATAACAAACAGGGACTTAATGTCTTTCATGGCTGAAATCAATTTTTCTTGCTTCCACTGTAATCAGCCTATTGGAATTATAATTAAAGCAGCTCTACTAGTACTGCTGTAGTTAAGGCTCTGTCAGTGCTTCCATTATATGCACCTATTCCATGAGTTTACAGCTAAGCCATCAAAATTTACTTGAGCAAGAAACAGCTTGAACTTTTGTGGTGCATTTAAATGATTTTTAATTTTACGATACTATACAAAGCTTGGCACCTTGGAATCTGGCTATATTTTGAGCCAACTTGTTTGATATTAGTTTTTGTGTAATCATGCAATACTTTATGTCCAAATATGCAATTACATTACAAAAAACAAAAAATGGAGAGAAAGGAGGAGGTATTGCTTGGCTGTAGAAATATAAATATACATGTTGATGTCGACATTTTGAGATAGCAAAGTGGATTTGGAGAAAAACGGAACAATGGTCACTCCATAATTATAACACTAAAGACAGTAATGCCCCAGTAGCCCTATTGAAGGAGAGGCAGAAAAATTGTTTTGTGCTTGCCATCCTCTCAGTTTCCCACAGGTCATAGGAACAAGGGCAGTCCCACAACACCACACATGCAAAACTACAGAGGGTTCCTGTTCTTTTGGGTATTGTTCCATTGTCTGAATGAATTGCCAGAGCAGATTCATGTGAATTGTTGACCATCAGACAAAGGCGCAATAGCAATGTGGCAAGGATAGCTATGTTATCCTAGACTGGCTACAGTTGTTAAAACATATTCGCATCATTGCAAATATAAATGAAAGGTGTGAAGCCAGGGTGGCGGGCTATTAGTTCTATACCCTATTCTGTTGGGTATAGGACTGCATGTTAGTGGATTTTATTACTTTTAGGCTGAGTTATAAAAGCATGACCCAAAAAACAACACAAGAATCAACTTTTCAAATCATTTTCTAGTAGCATCTACTGAAATTAATTGCTTTATCTCTGGCATGAGAGCCTTCCAGAGAGGACTCTTCATATACTTTTCAAAGTTTAGCTCTCCAAGTTTCCTCCATACTGTATGCTATCAACCAATCCTCTTCAGTAATATAGAAAGAAGAGTCATATGTATGGAAATGTCAGTAGGGAAAAGTTGGCTGAAGAGCTTATGCATGTGTTTTCTGTGTGCAAACAGTGGTACCTCGGGTTACAGACGCTTCAGGTTACAGACTCTACTAACCCAGAAATAGTGCTTCAGGTTAAGAACTTTGCTTCAGGATGAGAACAGAAATTGCGCGGTGGCGGCACGGCGGCAGCAGGAGGCCCCATTAGCTAAAGTGGTACCTCAGGCTAAGAACAGTTTCAGGTTAAGAATGGACCTCCAGAACAAATTAAGTTCTTAACCCGAGGTACCACTTGTACATATATCTCCCATTCTATAACAACAACAACAACTTATTATTTATACCCCGCCCATTCAAACAGCATGAAAATACAGAGACTTGCCTTTTCCTGAAATGTGTGAGGAGGAAGACATAAGTTCTCAGCCATAACCAGTAATGTCTATTGTCCCCTCTAATAAATGCAGTACAAAGAATGCATTTTCAGAAGGCACTAACAAATATTTATGAACTCCTATAAAATGCAGGAAAGTTGCATAAAATACCTCAATTTCCTTCTTACATTCCATAACTGTATTGTTATTAATGGCTTTTTAAAGGAAAAAAAGGAGAGCTCCTGCATTTGTTCTGAATACCAAATGTTTGGTATACTTAGTAAATTTGTCAGGTTTACAAATCAGGACACAACTCCAAGCATTTTGCACTTAGTATGTTCTTGTGCTTTATTATACTACACAACAAACTTACCTTCAGGGTTGTCATTTTTTGCAGTATTTGATTCTAACTCTGTAGCAGCAAGTTTGTGTTTGCAGTTTCTATAAACAACCTTTAACTCATAAATGGTATTTCTTATCCCACAGGATCTTTTATGCTATTGATAAACTATATGCTGTGAGCATGGATTTTCTTAAAACTATCAGGTGGCTTACTAAAATGGTTTCAGCCAGTAGATATAGATGATTGTGTTTATAAAAACTTTGGGGTACAGTGATGAAACAGGATTTGTTTTCTATGGGCAACCAGATGTACACTAGCTCTCTCCTTATGGTACATAATTATATAGAATCATGAGTTGATCTCCTTAGAGCCAGTGGGTTGATGATCAGAAGACTAGACATTATTTTCATCTGTCCCCTCGCAAATCTACAACTGTGATAATCTACACTGACAAAGATGTTAGTTCCATAGTCCAGCTATGAACGATGGAAAGAATTCTTATAATTTTATCCAAATATATTGAAATGCCAAAGTAGTTATGCTGAATCCTTTGCCTGTAACAGGTAGAGAGATGTCAGCAAAATTTGTAGTTACCTGATTCAAAACACACAGTAGTGTAGCACGTACTGGTCTGACATATTGGAAACCAAAAGTCATTTCCTTCAGACAATCTTTTGCAATTCACAATTCTGCTTACTTTTACACACACAATCACTATCTAGGTGGGCCAAACTGGTTTGTAGCTATATGCACAAAATGCTAGTGCTTTATCTTAACAAAAGTTGAGTTAAAGTTGTGAAACTGTATGTTGCACAAAGCCAGCTGCTTTTCTTTGTAGGTACAGAAGAGAATCATTTTTTTAAGCTAGCCGTTTTCTCTTTAAAACTTCCATTAAAGCTTTTGTTGCTGTCTGTAGCACTACATGAGCTACAACAGTAGTTGTTCTGTAAACACAGATGCAGGAGTCCTTTAATGTTAACTCTTAGATGGCCCTTTTGTTGATTGATGTAAATTATCTGACCAAGCAGCCTTTAGTCTGGACACGTGTCTTCTCTACTTAGGTACATTCACTTAATTATTTCTTGCAAATGTCTTGTTTGCTTGCTGTTTCTCATCCAGACTTTTTCTGTATGTTTTTAGTTTCAAAAGGAAGGGGCTCAAATTCCTATGAACTTTTCAGCCATGGTTCTTGTCAGAACTGCAGTTCCTAAGGGGCAATATGAGAAGCCAATTTTACGCTGCACTATTCTCAATTTTTGGGGGACACGGGTGGCGCTGTGGGTTAAACAACAGAGCCTAGGACTTGCCGATCAGAAGGTCGGCGGTTCAAATCCCCGCGACGGGGTGAGCTCCCGTTGCTCGGTCCCTGCTCCTGCCAACCTAGCAGTTTGAAAGCACGTCAAAGTGCAAGTAGATAAATAGGTACCACTCCAGTGGGAAGGTAAATGGCGTTTCCGTGTGCTGCTCTGGTTCATCAGAAGCCACATGACCCGGAAGCTGTACGCCGGCTCCCTCGGCCAGTAAAGCAAGATGAGCGCTGCAACCCCACAGTCGGCCACAACTGGACCTAATGGTCAGCGGTCCCTTTACTTTTTATTCTCAATTTAACATGATACCCCAGGGGTAGACCAACATAGTGTCCTCAGAATGTTATGGACTACAACTCTCAACATCCCTAACTGTAGCACAGACTGGTTGGGGCTAATGTCAATGGTAGCCCAACAACATCTAGGGGGTACTATATTGTCTGTGATATTCCAATTTGCATTAACTGTCAAATTGGGCATCAGCCACTCCCTCCAATAACTGTGTTTTTAAAAAATTATGACAGTTTTCCTTTGCCCACAATTCCCTCTTACAATATGTGGTTGTCTTTCCCATCAGGCTTTCTGTTTTTCTATATTCAGATAAATTCATATTTAATTACTTTTTCTTGCTAGCATTATGCATACAAATACACAGACTATTGCTTCAGGGAGCTCAAATCAAGCCAAGACAGACAAACATCATTGTACATGTGTGGCACTGAGACACCACAAGAGAGTCATTTCATCATACAGTCTGGAAAGGAAACTGATGTTGAAGTACTCCATTGTGGCAAGTTCCATTGAAGTGAATGGGGCTCCAGCCAGAAATTCTGGGCTTAAAGTTGGAATTACAAACTTAATTTGATGGCATGTGCTCTTTAGGGAATAGGTGCAGACAGCTCAACAATTAGGATGCCGTAAAGGAGAAATTGATCAACAACTAAGATGGTATGGAAGAGGCTACAAAAATTGCTTAGCATTTCATCCTAAATAGTGCAAGTGTTTGCATTTGAGAGATTAATGTGAAGACATTTTATGATCTTAAAATCTATTATGACTATAAGCCTACAGAATGAAATATGTTCTGTTCCTTGCCATTGATGGGGAAATGGATTAATGCCAGCTTCTGAAATAAACCAGTGAAAATGAATTCATGCCATATTAAATTACAGATGTGTTCACGGAGAACACCTCCTGCATTAAATGAATGCATGGGGGCAGTCATACTGTCATGCTGCAGAGCCCACACCCATTGCTGACAGACTACCAACTACATTCCCTGCCAGCCACCCATTTAGCTACAAGAAGCATACATGCAAAGATCTGTACATTGAGAGGGAATCCTGGACCAACCAGGGGAACCCCTCCACACACATGGTAGAGTCCTAATTGTTTACTCTGGTACATATGTACAGTTGTCCATGTGCATTGGTATGGACAATTAGTTATATAGGTATGAGCATAGATCAGTATGCTAAAGTTGAGAATGGAGTAGTAGGGTTGGCAGATCTATTTGCACAGGTGTACAAACTGTGGTATGGTGGCCCTGTAGTCCAACTGCATCACAAAACTTGGAGAAGTACAGTGGTACCTCTACTTATGTTAACCTCTGGTTACATACTCTTCGGGATACGTACGCGGCAAACCCAGAAGTATTTTCCTGGGTTTCGCCATGTGCACAAGCACTCTACCATGCCATGCACATGCGTAGAAGCAGTCCCTACAGTTGCAGAAACCTCGGGATCCGACCGGAGCTCTGGAGCAGATCCCGTCCACAACCGGAGGTACCACTGTACACAGCCTTTAGAGTGTTTAGAGAGTGCAAAATTAGTTAAAAGTACCAAGATGTTTCAGTATTTGCAGTAAAGCAGATAATTAGGCAATTGGAAGCGTTAAAAATGGACAAACTCATCAATTGTGAGAACAGGATTCTGGACTAGATGGGCAATTGGTCTCATCTAGCAGGTTATTCTTATGTAATCTCTTTGGTTTTGTGAAATTGTCAAAAGTTTAAATATCAGGGCAACTTGGATTTCTGAAAACTTTGAAAGGTTCTCAACATACTTAATTCCCTTTAGGAACTATAGTGAATAACTTAATAGCTGTTCAGGGACCTGAACAGTCTATCTACTTGGAACACACCACATTTATCTTGTTTAATTGAATATTGACTCATTGAGGTCCTATTATAATTCATTACATCATGTGCCAGTCCAAAAGTCTTAACCATGCAGTCAGTCTACGTAATGAGAAGGTGCTGCTAAAAGGTATTTATTGGATGCAGAACAGATAATCTTTGAAATTAAATTTGAACTAAAAACAAAAAAACATATATATTGTGTGTGTGTGTGTGTGTGTGTGTGTGTATAATGCTTGTATACATCTATAGAAAATAAAATAAAAATAAAATATGTATATATCTTTGTACGTATATAACGATTATATACATCTATACCAAAAAAATTGTTAGACACCAGAAAGTTCTATAATTTGAAAACAATCTGAACACTATTAATCCATAAGCAATTATCACCAATTCATTTGCACCAACTGACCTTGCTGATTGGGTCATTGGAACAAAATATTATCTCCACCTAAAAAGACAAAACTAAAGGACCCCTGGAGGGTTAAAGTCCAGTCAAAGGTGACTATGGAGTGCAGTGCTCATCTTGCTTTCAGACCGAGGGAGCCAGCGTTTGTACACAGACAGCTTTCCGGGTCATGCAGCCAGCATTACTAAACCGATTCTGGCACAACGGGACACCGTGACGGAAGCCAGAGTGTACGGAAATGCTGTTTACCATCCCGCCACAGCGGTACCTATTTAACTACTCACACTGGCATGCTTTCAAACGTCTAGGTTGGCAGAACCTGGGACAGAACAATGGGAGCTCACCCCATCTTGCGGATTCAAACCACTGACCTTCTGATTGACAAGCCCAAGAGGCTCAGTGGTTTGGACCACAGCACTACCCGTGCAACCTAGATCACCACTGATTCTATTTCAGTTTCACTCCCTCTTCTATAATAGAGACAGCTAATAAAATTTTATTAGTTGGGGTGAAATGGGTTTAAATAAGCTGTGGGATCTGTTGGATAGCCAACAACCATTAACAGGTAAAAAATTGGCAGTCAAACTGGACAATAGGTGTATGAACTGGCTTCAACTCCATCAAGTGGAACTTTTTATTAATATCTCACTGGAACCAAGCAACACTTAAAATCTGACATCTTTTGACAGCCACCTCTAGAAATACATTTTCAATAATGTATAGAATACTTTCTGATTCTTGGACTTGGAGCAATGTGGACTAAAAAGCCACTTCAATCTGTATCTGATTGAGTTAGGGGGGAAACACATTGAAAATGGTGCGCAGGTGGTATTTGACCCCCCCCCCCCAATAATGTATTCAGATCATTGCTCAAGCATCTTCAGTGTGCTGGAGGGGTTATGAATGTATTGGGACAATGTACCATATATGGTGGATATATACCACTGTTAATACATTTTGGATTGCAGTCTTACAGGAAACAAGCTTGATCACAAAACACTGTTCAATGTATACCACAATTGGCTTTATTTTAAAAAATTAATGGTAGACAGAAGGACCTTCCACACGTAGAACTGATCACATTATCTGTGGTTGGTTGTGCTCATCTACCAGTTGCTCAGAATTGGATAATTTGCAGTTGTCTGCTTGGAAGCAAAAGGTTTGGACTCTGGCTCTCATGGGAAAAAAATGACTAAACAGTTAAGAGCACTGAGGGAAAGGGGGTTGTTTTTATTGCATGGGGGAGTTGTGTTGTTATATTGGAAAAATATTTTTTAAATGGATTGATTCTATTTCTGTCTGAAGCATGAGACTAAATTTCAAGCATCAGCAAGAGATGAATAATGAACACAATCTCATTTATAGGAACAGTTACATGACTTTTACAAGACCAACAAGACTCTGAGAGTGTAATAATATCTGCAGACATAATGTATTAGTGGACACAGTTTGAGATATCATCACAATTAAGTTGAAAATATGATATTCACTCAATGAATTCCAGGGAGAACTAATCAGAGTATATCACTGAGCATAGTTTAAGCTCAGTATGATTCACAGAAATAAAAACAAAACCTGGTCCCAAATTATATGTAGTTTTGGACAACACTGTCCATCCAGCCTTTCTAAATCAGAAATTTAGTCTTATATGTGTTGAAACTGAAAGGTATTATTTTAAATATCTGTACTGGTATTTAAGATATGGAGTTATAGATATATAGTTAAGTATATAACCTATATTTGTTACAGTGGTACCTCGGGTTAAGTACTTAATTCGTTCTGGAGGTCCGTTCTTAACCTGAAACTGTTCTTAGCCTGAAGCACCACTTTAGCTAATGGGGCCTCCTGCTGCTGCTGCGCCACTGGAGCACAATTTCAGCTCATCCTGAAGCAAAGTTCTTAACCTGAAGCACTATTTCTGGGTTAGCAGAGTATGTAACCTGAAGCGTATGTAACCCAAGGTACCACTGTATTTCACAGCAGTAATACTGATACAGGGTTGCCATACGTGTGGAATTTCCTGGACATATCCAGAATGTGGCAGTTGGAAATTGGCAAAACATCTGGGAAATTCCCATGTCAGCAGTGTCAACACATTTGTGTCTGGATTTTCACTTTTTGAAATATGGCAAACCTATACTAATATATAGCATATTTATGTTTACATCCTTTAACTGAATATGTCTTTAAAGTAATTGAGTTCAGAGAAGTAAAGTGATTTTTTCAGATCTAGTAGAAAGCAAACAGTCTATGGAGGATCAATGGTCCATTGCAAAGAAATGGTTACTTCTTCAGGAAAGCATAAGTCTCCATTGTGCACCTGATCCTACTATTCTAAAACTTCCTTATTCATCCCTTTTAAACTCTTTAATTATTGGAAGGTGGGTGTTGAAAGAGGATATTCCTCGCTACTTTTGAAAGAAGGATGGGGGAAAGGATAGGAAATAAGGTTACCCTTTATTTTGCCCCAAAGGATAGTCTATCGGCTGCCCCCTGATGCAGCAGTATCAATGTACCTAAAAGTTGGGCCTTGACCTAATGCCCTAATTTGATTCCATGTGCATCTCAACTTTCTTTATGGCCTAAAATAAATGATTTATTTCTCTTTCTTAGAGTAAGTGAATGGTTTCTTGAGCAATAATAATGCCTCTTTTGTCCTAAAGGTGAGCAAAATGAGACCCAAGACCAACCATTACAAGGCCTTTCTTTTGTCAGTTATCTAAAATTATATTTCAGTATACCTTGAGCTGTCTAGCAGTGAAAAGTCTCCCAGCCAGAAAAAGTGTTCAAATCATTCTGTTGCAGTTCGGAAGAAGGGAAAATGCCAAAATCTACAAAATGACAAAGTGCAACTGTTTCATATTGCAAAATGAAAAGAGAGGGCAGCTATTGAGTTTTTATTTTTCATAAATATAGCCTCCAAATAAAAGAAAACTGTCTATATCCATCAATGAAAGTGCTTTTAACATTTGCCCAATAAATAACCTTCATTGTAGGCATCACTGTTAAGGATTTCTGAGATCATTGCACTACTCCATAAATCCCCTACTTGCTTAGCTGAGACAGTACATCAGAAATCAGTACAGGTGTATTATGTTTCTCTACTTACAATGATTTTTTTTCCCTCTTAGATTACATTTTTAGATTTTCTCAAGTCAGGAACAAAATAGTATGGCCAGAAAAAATAGTGCTTTCCTATGTAGTATATGTGAAAAAGAACATTTATCAAGCCTATAAACAGATGCGTAGATTCTCCTGAAGTCCTTGGGATCATTTAAGACCTTATGTACCTGTTTATAGCTTGGTAAGATAGCAGTAACTTCAGAGTATTGTTAGAGCTTTATATAAATCATCTCAGTAAATAACACAATAATCCAGTAAGACCAAGGAAGGGTACAGACGAAACTACATTGAGAATTTAGAATTCAAATATTGCAACAATTGCAACAACATTGAATATTTTATTATGTGAACTGCTTTGAATCTATTGAAAAGCTGTGTGCGTGTATTAGGTTTGGAGGTGCTTCAATAGTCAGCTTTTCCAGTTGCTCAAGTGTATTATCCTATTTGTGAAACATTCCTCACTAATAGCTAATGATTTTCATCACCATTCAAACATTATATTTCTAAAATTCCCTAAGCTGCTTTTTCAATTTCTGAACTAGTGCCATAGTCTATAAAGTTTAACTAATGAGTACTCAGTTTGCACTCATTTGTAAGCTGAACCAGGTCACTGCAAAGACCAGCACCATAATTAATGTGAGCATCTTTCCACATAGTTCTGATGATTTTCACCACTTGATCAGAAAATAAAAGAAGTTACTTGGTAAATGTCTGCTTAACTTTATGGACGCAGACAACTAATTTCCATTTGGCTATTAAAGTCTAGGTGGACAGCTAACTGACTAGCTGTGGTGAACAAATATTGTCTCCAGGTGAATAGTTATGTTTTCAAAATCCTGGTTTATTTTTATTTGCTTCAAATGACTGGTATAGGTATGTACGGGTGCAGAATGCCGCAACAAGACTCCTTATGGGGTCTTCGCTGCAAGATCACATTCATCCGGTACTATACCAGCTATTCCACGCAGGGCTCCCCACGCTGCGGATAGCAGCCTGCCGCCCGGCGGGCGGGGCGCCCTGAAGCAGAGCGCCCCGCGCGCCGGACAGACATCGGCCAGCCCCACAAGCTCGGGGACAGCAGGGAGGCGCAGCGCCGCCACCCTGCTGTTCCTCGACCTGGCTTGGTTTCCCCGACCTGCTTTGGGGGGAAATAAAGGGGAAAAAAAATTCCTTTATTTCCCCCCCAAAAAACTAGGTGCGTCCTATGGGACGAAAAATACGGTACTTTGTTGTTGTTGTTGTTGTTTAGTCATTTAGTCTTGTCCAACTCTTCGTGACCCCATGGACCAGAGCACGCCAGGCACTCCTGTCTTCCACTGCCTCCCGCAGTTTGGTCAAACTCATGTGCAAACTTACTTAGCGGGATGTTTTTACTGATGCCTGCAAGTTTTTCTTCTTGAGTTTTTATCATGTGAACTGCTCAGTTTTTCCTATGTAAATGAAATTATAGAACCCCCCCCCACTATATACATACATACATACATACATACAATTGTGTTCTATTGACTTCTTTGCATGGCTGGGCTATAGAGCATCCTGCATTTAAATTGGCTTGAATGTGCTTCATGCCTATATGAATCTCTCCAAAGAATGGGGTTAGGAAGGAATATTTTCCATTACATCAATGCTAAGAAAAAGTTTTGCCCCCTCTTTTTTTTATTCTGCTGGGATTAATAAGTAATGGGGGGAAATGTTTTAATGAATATTTAACTGCAACTCTGTAAAGATAAGAATAACACGAGAACTAATACTGATAGTTGTCTCCAGATTACTATGTGGATATAAATATGCGGATCTATATATATATCATATGCATAAAAATATAAAAAGGGTAAGGCTTATAGTAATATAAGTAATATAAATCTATAAAAAGGACCACTCTTGTAGTAAGCCTCAACACAAATCCCAACTAAAAAATCTCCAGTAAATCTAAAGAGGTCACTGGAGATCTTAATAAGCTGTAGATGAGCATCTCCTTTTCTCTAGACCAAACTGAATTGCGCAGATTAATTCAGGTGGGACTTACCTTGTGCCTGCATATTTCATTACATACAAAAGAATAGCTAAGAGAGCAAACCTACATTCCTGGTTACCCTAATTGACCTTTACATTAGTAGAAAGATGACAGGCTCAAACAATGCGCTGAATTACTAAAGCAGCAGCTGAGGTTCACCTGCTCGCTTCTGTGGTTGTCTGATTTGAGCAAGCTTTCAACTATCAACCTTTCCCTCTTAATGATAAATTAACAATGATTCAGACTGTTTTATATGCATTCGTGTGCTATAATCAAATCTAACACAATAATGGTGATGAACTTTGATTAGTTTATAAATTAGTTTCCCTCCTTAACCTCACATATTAGAATGGACTCCTTAAGAAACTAATTTTAATTCTTATAATAGTCATAATAGATGCTTCTTCTTTTTTTCTAAATACCCTACCATTCCTGGGTCTCTGCTGCATTATTTCTTTAGCTGTCCTGATACTGCAACACCATCTATTCTGATATTTGCAGGAAGTGTAATTAATATGTTTGTCCTTCATTTTCTTTATTGTTAAGAATGTTAAACTTGACGTTTCTAAACAAAGGTCTGTACAGTGACAGCCTGATGTACACCACCCAATTACTTAAAGTATGCTGTATATCATTATGCTTTTCTCAGCCCATCAATCAATTCTATTCATTTCAACAGGCCTTATATTCTTTGAAATCGTAAGAAACTGGGGGGGACTACAAAGAAATATGGAAGAATCTGCTTTATTAAGAGTTTGATGTTGTCCGGGAGACATATCCTCTGCTTATTTTAAAAATAACAATGATCACGCATCTTAAATTATTTCCCACATTTTGAGCTCTTTTCATTCATGCGTGTCTATTGCAGGCCAGATTGCTCCGTGCTTGATTAGCAAGCAGCACAAAATCATATACAGCTCTCCCTCAATTCAAGCGAGTGCTTTTTGAAGATTCAAGGATCAAGCCCTTTATGAGAGCACAGCTCTCATCCAAATGGGGTCCAGTTCTCTCAGGAATATTCCAGGGTCCATGTTTTACTGTTCAGCTTTTCTTTTTCTTTTTTTAATAGTATCTATCTCTATGTAAAGTTGAAAAAATATGCTCTTTTCTTTTTCCTTTTCCTTTTTTAAAGAACAAACTCCAATCATTAATGAGAAAAGAAATGGCATTCAAAATGTAGTGCAGGGTTCAATGAAATGGCATTCAAAGAGTAGTGCAGGGTTTTGTCATGCATACCTTAGTTTTGAGGTACTTTCTTTCCTTCCACAAATCATCTCACCTGTGATCTACACTTTGCAGTACTCCTGGGCACCAGTATTTCAATTAAAAACAGGAGAAAATATCATGAGTTGACTTCTGCCTTGGGGCATTTTCAGCTCCAAGAGCTCCAGGGACGATTGCAGAACATTAGATGAATATTTTCTGGAAACAAAACAAACAAACCTCTCACCCTAGGCCACCTCAAAATAACAAGCTCCCACACCTATAGAACTTTTTAAAAAACACTGAAGTGCCCTGAGAATAAAACAGAAAACTGGAATCCTCTAGAGGAATCTGTCAATTTTAGTTTCTCTTAGTTAATCATTTTTCTATTTTTAAATTCAGTGCACATTTCCAAATAAATCTGTGATTTTGAAATAAAAACAAACTTCCTCATGAAAATTCAACAGCAGTGTGAATTTCTCCCTTTTTGGAGATTTGTAAGCCATTTCCCATAAGATAATGTATTTGTACATATTATTTTCAGTAATGTATGCATTTTGCTATGCATTTGTTGCTTGGAGAACTGCCTCACAAAATTCAGAGAAGTGTGAATTTTGAATGATAACTATTCAGTTAACACACTGGTTCAAGAAATGCATTTGGAAATTGTTCATTAAAATACGAAATAACAAGCAAATTTCTCTCCTATCCTATTCTCTCCTATCCCAAAGGAAAATAGCCTTTTAAGAAATTAATGAACGAATACTGCAATTTAGACATTTTGGACTACTAGTGCTTAGATTGTGTTGCTTCTGATTGAAATTTGATTCCCCCCACCCACACTCACAATAAAATGTGTGGCTATGGGTTTTCTTGTCATAAATGTTTTTTGATTCCTCATATCATGAACTATTGCCATCATTTTCAGATGCCTTCTATTTTTTGCCTCCATCTCCATCAATAAATAATATAAAAATCTGCAATTGGACATGTGAGCATTCCCCCTGAAATTTGATAGGAATTAGACAGAATTTCCATCACACCTTTGTAAAAATAAAATAAAATAGCAAAGTATATGGTTTTGTGAATTGAAATATCCAAGCAACTCAATACTTGTACCAACCTACTCAGATAAATGGGGTTTTTACTCAGTTGTTTTTTTTAAAAAAATGATAATTTCACAGCATATTATTATGTAAATCATTTATTTTATTATTATTCAATTAAAAGTGAAATAAATGCACTGAACAACTAAATCCATTGTAAAATGTCTGATGCAAAGATCCATTTTTGTAATGGCACTGTTACTGAATCTTCAAGGACAGTATTTTACTTTTCTCAGTTCTTTTCCTGATAATCCTAGTAACAGTAGCCAGTCACAATCATCTGGAAATACATTTTTTAAAAAGATTTTTAAAATCCCAGTCCCATAAGCACATAGCTACATATGTTTTTATTTGTTGTAACCTTGAGCAATAACAGCTCACAAGCTTTTTGTTAACAGGAGCCTGAGAAGCCCAGTGAACAAAGATTTATTTGTTGGGATTTATTTATAACCAGCCTTTCACCAAACAGTCTCTGGGGTGGGACTATTTAGAAATATTTATGAACAGTATCAATAAGGCTAAATCATCCACAGAATATGTATTGCAGCAGCTTAAAGAAGAAGATGATATTTCAGGACATCAAAAGGCCTAAGTGAAAAGATATTCATTCACCTGTTGGCAAAATGCCAACAGGGTTGCTGCATAATTCAGCTCAGAAGGAAGGCAATTCCACAGGCACAGGGCCATCACAGAAAAGACCCTCTCATAGATTCTCATCCCATGGACTTCACTTCGTGGCAGGACCACATGCAGGTCTTGCTAACCTTAAGAAGAAGAGGAGTTTGGATTTGATATCCCGCCTTTCACTCCCTTTAAGGAGTCTCAAAGCGGCTAACATTCTCCTTTCCCTTCCTCCCCCACAAGAAACACTGAGTGGGGCTGAGAGACTTCAAAGAAGTGTGACTGGCCCAAGGTCACCCAGCAGCTGCATGTGGAGGAGCAGAGACACGAACCCAGTTCCCCAGATTACGAGACTACCGCTCTTAACCACTACACCACACCGGCTCCCATGGGCCCTAAATTATTCATGGTTTCATATGTTATCATAAGCTAAGCAGGCTAACCTATAGCTTTCCAGATGTTGTTAGACTCCAACTAACAGTTCCAGTTGGCATGGCCAATGGTGGGGGATGTTGGGAATTGAACAATCTAGAGGGCCACAGATTAGCCATCACTTGCAAATTGACTTTCTCAGGGCAATATTCTAAATCGGTGGTTCCTAATTAGGTGTCCAGGGACCCTGGGGGTCTGTGGAACACACCCAGGGGGATCTGCGGCCCCATCCCTTTCCTCCCCCCTCAGCTATGGGCAGCTTGTAGCTGATATGGGCTACCGCAAGTCACTTTACTCGTGAGCTTTTAAACCACCCAACACAGATGTCTTCCTTGGCAAATGAGCTTTTCAATTAGATCTTGTTTTTACACACACACAGGTTTTCCCACTAAAAAATAATGACTTGGTTGTGTAGCACATATGAGATGAAGCAGAACACACACATCATTATACAGTAGGAATCATATGTCTTCTGTTTATGATGAAACAGCGCAATTGAAACAAAATGGATTCTTTGCTTCTTCTGCAGCTCCTGTTTATTATTCCCCCAAAGTAACATCATAGCTGCTCTTTATCGCAGAACCTACTCACATGTAGACAATATCTCTATGGTGTTAGGACTTGGAAGGAAGGAACCTGTTTTCCTGGCTTCTCCAACATCATTCCTTCTCCAGGAATGCAATGGAATGGAAAAGAATGCCAGGACTAGCTGCTGTGTTGAGGTTTAAAGCACAGTTTATGCATGCCTCCAGGAACTGGAAGATGTATCTATGAACAAGAATGAGCCAAAAAGCTTCTTCCCAGAGGCTCTTGTATAGATGAGTGTTTTGCCACAGCAATGTGCAGCACATATTGTGTTCAAAAGACTATGTCAAAGATTCATTTTCCTTATCTTTAAAAGAAAAAGGTAATGTGCAGTAAATCTTTCCTAAATGATACCAGAAATCCCGAAAATATCCCTTACTACTCTGTATAAAAATAGAACAATCTCCTACAGCATATAAAAGGAAGCCAAGGAATCTAAAGTCAAGTAATGGAACCTTTGGGGTTTCATTCCGCTCTGTAAGTACAATTCTGTTTTAACAATGAGCGACCCTTTCTACTCAACAGGAGTAGAAAAACATGATTTGGCTGACTGTTTCTTTCTATAACTTTATCTGAAGCAGCCAATACTGACCACTATCAAAGTCAGGACACTGCGCTAGATGGATTAATGGCCTGACCAAATGTGACAGTTTGATCTATTCTTATAAGCAGGGGGATTAGCATGTAATTCATGTGTAAAATAATTTGTCAGACTGTCATAGGGGGTTTACATTGCCCCATAGACACACATTGCATGAGCGACTGATATGAATTTTCTACTTACGTATGAAGGTTAATGCTTAGGGCAGTCAGTATTTTCGGACACATGCAAACACACAATTCATTCCTGAAATATCAGGATATTGTGTCTTTCCATACTACAATGCACAGACTACCAGTGTCATTTTTTCCCCAGTGTGGGAAGAAGCATAGGAAAAAAATGGTTTTGTATAGAAAACTTCCACCATGCATATTGAAGGAATAAATGTTAAGTACCAATAACATATGCAATCTGTCCATTCTTTAGAAAGTGATGTTTTGTTAGAGTAACAAATGATCTCTAGTGTCTTTTCAGCATGCCTTAATTGTTTCCCAGTTTATGTGTTGCATTCATATTTTCAAATCTGCTGTTGAATATTCAGATTCTGACACAAACCTGTAATTTAATGTTCCACAGTAAATGTACCATCCTTTGAATGACATGAAGTTCCATTCAAGTATTTTGTTGTGAGACAAGGTCACTATGTATTTCACTTGATACATGTGGCTACATTTAGAAATTAGGCAAAAACATGGTCTAGGGGAGAGTCTCAAGGGCCAGATAGAGAAGACTGGAAGACCCCATTCAGTCTTCAGTCCTGAGATTCCCATGCCAGTGCCTTAAACTTAGCCTGGTAGCTAACTGGCAACCAATGCTGTTATTTCAGCACAAACATAACATGGTGCTGATATTCTACCCGAGTGAGCAGTCAAGGTGCTGCATTTGGCAGTAGCTGCAGCTTCTTAGCCAACTTCAGGGGCAGCCCTGTATGGAGTGCATTGCAGAATGTGGGAAACAACTATGTGTCCTCAGGAGGAGACTTACAAAATGGGGCACCATTGCAGAGAAGGCCCAGCACATATCCCCACACAATGAGCCACACCCGTTAGCAGCGCCCTGGAAAGGGCTACTGATCTCCAGGTTTGGCTCAGTAGATCTCAAGAGAGATACTTATTCAGGTATTTGGGTTCCAAGTTGTTTACGGTTTTATAAACCAAAGTTTACACCTTATATTGGGCCCAATAACAAACCAACAGTCAGCACAGACTCCACAGAACTAGTGCTATAACCCTCATTCTTGCAATATAGCCCAGAATGCTTACAGTTGCATTCTGACCAGTTGTAGCCCCAAATAGAACACATTTCAATCGTCTAAATAGAACTTTACCAGACACGAATTATCACTGTCAAGTTTTTTTTTTAAAAAAAAAAAGGTAAAGGACCCCAGGACGTCCAGTCAAAGGTGACTATGGGGTTGTGGCGCTCATCTTGCTTTCAGGATGAGGGACCCTGTGTTTGTCCACAGACAGCTTTCTGGGTCATGTGGCCAGCATGATTAAATTGCTTCTGGCACAAAAGAACACTGTAATGGAAACCAGAGCGCACAGAAACACTATTTACCTTTCCGCCGCAGTGGTACCTATTTATCTACTCACACTGGCATGCTTTTGAACTGCTAGGTTGGCAGGAGCTGGGACAGAGCAATGGGACCTCACCCCTTCATGGGGATTTGAATGCCAACCTTCTGATCGGCAAGCCCAAGAGGCTCAGTGGTTTAGACCACAGCGCCACCCACGTCGAGTATCACTGTTCAGAAAAGACTAACTGGTAAACCAGCTGGAACTGGGCATAAACACTCCTAGTCACTGGAGCTACCAAGGACTCTGGTAACAATGTTGGATCAAGGTGCCCTTCATCAAAAAATTACATACTTATGCACATCACTCCAATTTCTGAGAGGTGCAATATTCCAGTGATTTCAGGTACTTACCCAGGGTTTATGTTTCATTTGGAATAAGGAACAGTAGAGACTGTGGTGTCTTTATAATACATGGTTTATTTACACATATATACAACCTGAGCTTACCATGGAGGGGTTCCCAGCATTAGCACCCAAAAAGGCTCATGCTTCTCTCAAAGCCACAGTCTTGGAATGAAGCAGAAATCAGGAATGGCTCTCTCTGGCTACTGCTGTAGCTTTGCTTTTACTTTCTCACTCACATAACTCAACTCCCAACTCTGGACTTTGACTACCAATGAGTTGAGGGAGGAGGCCACCCATCTGCCCTCTGGCACAGAACCACGTCCTTACCCGAATGACCATATTAAGGGCATTATATCCTCAGGAAGCTAGTCTGGCTTTTCCAGGAATCTGAATCCTGGCTTAGATTTAAACATTTTCTGGATCCAGGAGTTGGAAGGAAATTGTCATATAGCTTACCCACACACCCTTCAGGTAAATGCAGTTCCATCTAGAACAGTCTACCCAATTCCCATCCTGGGCATGAGAACCATCCACAAAGAGTAGTTCTCTCTTAACAGAATGTAATTATGAGTTCTTACACTAAGAAAAAATCTGGTACATCACTGGACATTTAGTTTTTTCCACCCTTACCATGGGAAGAGAAAGCACTTCTATCCATAACAATCCTTCCCCATTCTTCTCAGCTGCTTCTTTTGAAATAGTACCATATTTACCATCTTTTCAAATGCGCTTCTCACATCAAAAGAGTCTCTTGCAATGTTGCGACTGAAGTCTTTACCCATGAAGCAGACTGTAAATCAGTTTCTCTCAGTTTCTTCCCACCCCCAAATCCTAATTTCTATCCTTCATATTTCCACAACGGTGTGTGAATTTTTAAAAGGTACTCATGAAAATTCACCAGCAGTTTAGTTTAGTTTAAACTTCTCCTAATATGCAAATCTTTGTATGCAGTTTTGCCTAATATATATATATATATATATATATATGGAAATAAATTTTCTCTAATGGTATACACATTATTGCCACTAATATTACCACAGTAAATGCATTTTTGCACATGTTACTTTGCTAGATAATAGCACTGAAAAATTCAGAGAAGCATAAATTTCCACGCATGGCTGTGTTTAACTTCAAGTACTTTGAAAAAATGCAGGTTATGTTTTGAAGGGGAGATTTACATTTAATTTGAAATTGCCTTTATATAGAAAAGTGTTCTAATTGTTTTTATATGTGAAATTGTTTTTAATTGTTTTTATAGATGTATTTGTGCCATTATTTTTATTGCTGATGTATTTATTATGAAATTACTTTGATATATTTTATGGGAAACAATTCATAAATGGGGAAAAATAAGATACAGAGTATATAAAAAAATGTAAATGCCAAGTATGCATTACACCAATTATTTTAAAGGTGGTATTATTTTGGGGAAACAAATGTAGCTACTACCAGTGCAGATCTATATAGAGGTGAATGTAGCTGGTACCTATATAGAATGAGCATATGTGTGAGAATTAATCTGTCCTATGTCCAAGTGTCCTCCTGATCCACATTGCTTTGGGGAAATTGTAAAGCCATCATCTAACTGCTTTACTGACCCTATTCAGTCAGACAAATTATGAGTCTCATGGTCAAACTGCCAGTTACGTTAATGGTAAGACTAGAAACCACATTAGGATTTTTAAACACTGTAATCCTAGGCACGAGAGAATTTTCATCAGGACTAGAAATCATTGTGGGGTGGCGATATTTAAGCCTTCCATTTCCAGCTGTGCTCTCAGTAAAAACAAACCCCTACACAGCAAGGAGAGTAAGGGCAGAGGGGACATTTCACTGGCATCAATGAGAGGTTCCCCCCAATCAACTAATGCTAATTGCCACATGGGGGAAATTTTAGAGATTGCAGCTGGAGAGGGAAAGTTTGAACATGCCCTCCCCATGTGCTGTTTTGCTGATCACAATTACCCTATTAGCATAATGTGTAGTTAGGCCCTCTGATGCCCTAAGGGTCAGAGTGTGAGAGCTTATGAAGAGGCTGTGCTAATTCCTCTATTCCATCGCTGCGTAATGTATTTAAGCTGGAGGTCTGCCAATGCCATAACCCAAATCTTTCCAGGATGTAAAATGCATCTCTCTCACATACACACCACCATACTGAGTAGAGCTTATTTAAAAAGGAATGTGGTCATTTTTAAAATATAGATTTATTTAACATGTTAAGTGATCTGAGCATTAGAAGTGAGATGCACTATAGGTGTAAATTCAAAATGTACAGAATAAAAGGTCAAATATGCATACACAGTGTTCTTTTCTCATGTCTGTTCAAAGGTAGCACATAGCAGGTAGAATTAAAGACCCCTGGGATTGTTATCTCAGATGTAATACTGCAGTTTCAAATTATTAAATTAGAGTGACAAGCTAATAAAATGCTGTTTTTAAAATATTTTACATTTGATAAGATTCTTCCTCATTTCACTTGGGAAGAAGAATTTGATCAACTATATGCCTTGTACTATAATTTGTACACTTTTAGATATCATTTTAACTGGGAGTGAGAGTAATTAGAACTTATTTAGGAATTATACTTCAAGTGGGAGTTAGAATGAGTTTTAATTTAAAAGGAACTTTGCAAGATGAAACTGACCACCAAGTAAAGTGGTAATTTCCCACAGAGTCCATTTTATCATGTTTTCCTTTATCAGCCAAGCATCTCTGCTTCATTGTGCCTCCTTATAACAAACAGGTCAGGAAGGTGCCCTTATCTCAGACCTCCTGCTTGTCCCATCCCCTGTAAGCCATAGGATGTTGGAGAACCTGCCGCTGCCAGAAATGCAACCTTGCAAACATTTAGGCCTGAGATTACTTTTCTTTCTCCTTAGCTGCCCTCTCCCTGATGACCTGTTCACACTCCAGCACTGGCTGCAGCCTTTGCCAGATCAGAGTCCCAGTCATAATCTTCAACTCAGTCCTATGCTTTATAGGCACATTAGCCATGCACATAAAAATAGGAGTGTATGGGATGTTAGAGGAGGGCTAATATCTCTGGTGGAGGACATGTTGTGCTACTTCTGAAGTCGTTTGTTTACCTTTGGTCCCCACCTTGCATCCAGTTCCCACCTGTGGCTCTTAGAAGCTATCAACATGCAACAGCGGCCACACTCCAGGAAACTGCTATGACTAGCCAACAAAAACAGGTAAGGTAGCCGGTGGGTCTCAAATCCTTGGTGAGTTAGGGACTTCCCCTGCATGTAAAGTTAGGCACCAGCAAATTGAGCAAACAAGACCAATAGTGGGTCCAGTGATCAAGAAGGCAATTACTGAAAGTGCTGTGGAGGGGAAAATCCATACTCACTGTCTTGCAGGACATCTTCAGAAGAAAAGGCTAAGGAGTCAACCCTACACAAATCTGAAGTGGAGTCCCTAAGACAGTTGGATGGCATCTTGTACGCCTCCATCCAACAACTCCTGCAGCCAAGATGGTGCCAAATTTATTGTTCTGCTTTCCTTTGGACCTTATCAGCGAGGCTGAGAGGGCGGTCTTGCCATCTGGGCAGCCCAGGACTGCCATACACACTGCCCAGGCTTGCACCCTGGAGAGGTCACTTTGGTGCTGCTAACAAAGCAAAAGCAATGTGGGAGGCAGCATTTATGCATTACCAGCCTCTTCAGCCATAGCAGGTGTAGTGATTCTCCAGCAGTTTGACTTCATCCTAGAGACACAGTCCATTGTCTGTCAAGATAGATGCCAACAACAACATAATAGCCATCTCTTGCAGCCTAGTGACCAGTACACTGAATATCTTTGGTTCAATATGATGACTATTGACAAAACAATGCTCTTCTACCTTTATCATCCATGTATAAAATGCCCATTGCATTTCACTACTCATCTGGATACTTCTGGATATCAGATTTTAGAGAAAAGGCAAGGTGAACACAGGCATAACCTTTTCCTTTTAATAAAGTACACAGGGCATGTAATGTGTTATCTGGGCCAATATATTAGCCTTTATTCATTGTATGCCTCATTTTAATCAGAGCTTCCATCAAAAATGAATGGATGACTTGGGTGATCTCCTGTGCACCAAATACTATGGGATACACAAAAAAGCTCACACAATTTCATATTCATTATCCTGAATGACTGCATCTGTTCAAAAGAGACTTATGAAATGAATAGCGAGTTAATCACTGTGGTTATGTCACTTGCTAGCCAAACATTATAAGCCAATTCCACAGCTGGTATACATCAACATAGTTTTAGTGAAATCAATAAAGCTGTTCTTTTCTACACCTGTGCAGGATCCGCTCTCATGCAGGGAAGTGCTTTCTCATTGTTAAATGTCTGAATAGTTAATGTTAATAAGAAGAGTCACAAACAGCTGTGGTAGGTAGTTCTGAAAATAGCTGTCAGATGATTAACAGGCCAACATAGCATAAAATGCTGGCACTGCTTTAATGGGGAAGTGCAGACAGAAATGTGACGATACAGAGCTATTCTCTGTGATTATACAGAGAAATCAATTATATGAGGTCAGAGCTAACTGCCTGTTAAACTGTCATGTGCCAGATACATTTGTCCAAATGTCACACTGTTTGATCCCCCAACACCATCTGAATTTCCTACAAACCAGAAAGTTTTTCTTCCTTCATCTTTCATGACACACACATAAAACAAAAAAAGTCTTGCTTGCCACCAGAGGAGTTGAATTAGTTTGCAACTAAGAACTCAACTTAAGAAGTAAGGAATCTACAGCAACTGCAATGAAGTCTCTTCAAGCCAGCCTGTTCTGGTAACTTCAGTATTTGTGGCAGATCACCATTAAAGTGGCAGGGTAGGGGACCGTGTCATGGACAAAAAAATAAAATGTTAGCTAGGTAGTTAGGTCTTGCCGGTTCAAGATACTTTCTTAGTATTATATCATATAGGCTCCAGATTAATTTTTGTGCAATCTCCAAAACCCACCGTAGTAGAATAAAGCCATACCCCATGTTACATTTGCTTCATGTTACATTTTTTCAGGTTGTGTACTACAAACAGGATCCTAGTACAAGAGCACTCAACTCTCCTGCAATTTCGAACAACTGGCCTTAAGATGGCCTCCATCCACATCAAACACCATATGAAACCAACAACTGAGTAATCTCTCATACATGATTATTTAAAAAAAAACAACAGTTAACTGTTAGTTTCACTCCATTTGTTACAGTGAAGATAATATTCCATCAGGTGGATTTCTCTCAAATAAGGTACCAAGGGATTTCCCCCCAAATAAAAAATAGGCTTTAAAGGAGGGTTTTTCTGCAGGGATGGGAAGACATGGATTTGTTAAACACCTGCTGCAGTTCCCATAATTATCAACTCACTTGCTGATGATATCTGCTTTTTTTAAAAAAAACTGTACCATAACTGCAAAGAAACACAAACAAATTTTTGTTTGACCTTGAACTACCTCACAAATTTGAGTTTAATTAGACCTTCAGGTTTTCTGCAGCATTTCCTCAATTTTTTTAGATACACAAGTAAGCTGAAAGAAGAAGCAAATAGTATTAAATTGTTTGAAACCAGTGTTGTATTTTTCATTTGTTATATTGATGTTTCTATGGTTTTTTGAGTGAAGAGATAAACAAATTCATTCTGTTACCTGCAGGGTCATATCTACCATTTATTTTTGCCTGTGGGCTTCCAAAGTTTACCTAGAGAAATTGGTGATTATTTGGGCTTACTCAGCAAGATGACAGGGCTTTAAAATAATAATAAAGTGGTCTATGTTCATAATTAAATATTGGGGTTAGATTTGTATTGACAATATTTCAGTTATAAGCCTTCGGGAACCATCTGTTTTACTTTTAGTTTGTATACACTGTCTAATGATTTAGGTGCAAACAATCATCTACCCAGGCCATGCATTGTAAGAAACAACAAAAACAAGGTTTTGCAATTTCATGGAAATTCATGCTTTGGAGTAGGCATATTATAGCTGGGATACCTCAGTTGTCAGAGCCTGGGATTTTTAATCTCAGGTCATGAGTTTGAGCCTCACATGGGGGGGGGAGATTCCTGCATTCCAGGGGGTTGGACTAGATGACCCTCGTGGTCCTTTCCAACTCCACAGTTCTATGACTTTATGATTCTATATGCCACCTGACTCATTTCCTCATGCAGGGAAGTTTCACAGTTCATAATATTGGTCAGCTGTTTGATCTGATTGTAGTGATAGCTAGGCTTGCCATAAAGCAGAGGATAGTAGACACCTCAAGCAGTGGGCTGGAGCCCTGGAGCCTTATAAGCCAGCATAAGCCAGCCTGCTGCTTACAGATGCAATGGAAGATGCTCAACAACTTTTGTGTCTGGATTTTCACTTTTTGAAATATGGCAGCCCTATCATAGTGCTTTACATGTATAGTGTGAATGTGGCCCTTATGAAGCTGTCAAGGTATCAGCAGTTGTCTTGCAAGGTTCTCCTGAACTCTGACTGCCTACAAATGCTTCACATTGCTACTAATGCAGGCTGACTCAGTTAAAATCACTGGGGAGGAACAAAATCTCCACAATATAGGCATGGGTATGTCTGACTCCCATCTCTTCCCACTGCCCACCCCTGACTCTGTTCTGTTCGTGCATTGATTTGTGACTTTTTCCTTTTTGTTCTTAAAACAATCATTACAAAAGACACATTTATAAAACATATTTAAAGTATATATACACACACACACATATATATTTGTGTTTCCGCTCAAATACATAAGTACATCTTTTGCTATATTTAAACTGCAAAGAGCTTGCAACATTTGGAGAAGTGTGAGATCTGGTGGATAGCTAAATTCTAACTACACATTAATTTGAAAGATAAAAACCATGCCATTATGAACAGGAATGAACAAAGAGTTAGGCTACAATCCTAACCTCTCCCCCAGTTGGGCTGTATGGAGTGGCAGGTTCACCAGGTCTGAAAGTGGTTAGGCAGGCTGATGGCTATGCCTGCCTCAACCTCTCACAGCAATCAGGCTTGATGCAATGAAACAAGCTCAAGATCTAACAGATCTTGGGGCAGTTCAGCCTTACCCCTTCCCTGATTCAGGAATTCCTTGTTTCCGGGCTTTCTGCAGTTGGTGGGCCTCCTGCCTGCTGACACAGTTGGTGGGGAGAGGGGAAAGGTTAATGATGATGGGAGACCAGCTGAGGCCAGACAACTAAGCACAGGGACAACCGCAGTCATTCCAGCCCCACCCTCTGCCCAGCATAAGATATGCTTTGCTCTTTAAATTGCTCAAGCAGACCTACCACAAAGGATCATCTTACAAAAACATCACTTGCTGCCAGTTCTCCCCCATGCAACTTTACCTTAAATATTTCCACAATTGGGAGTCATTGTGGCTGGCACTAGAAAGCTATCATTTGACATCCTAGGATCTGGGAGGCTTGCAAGTGGCGGGGGGGGGGAGTGTGTAAATAAATCAGATAATTTAAAAGTAGCTATAAACCAGTGATTTTCTCAATAATAATATTCATCTGTATCCAATGTTCTTTTCCTTTGTGATAGATTCACCATAAATTGAACAATGTACCTGTTCCTTTCTAACATTTCAAACACTTTGGGCCATAATTGTTATTCATCTAATATAATTTGTTGGGTGTCACATACCATCTAGTCATCATCAGTTTCTCTATCAGATTTTACATAAAGAGAGAAAATTATTAGCATGTTTCAAAATGTATTCCCAAGTGCCAAAAGTAATTACTTCTCCAATATCTTGTGCCCATTATATCATGTAGAATTTAACCTATTCAGAATCACATTCAACTGATGGAGTGACTCCCCTATGAGGAAAGGTTATAGCATTTGAGGCTTTTTAGCTTAGAAAAAAAGTTGTGTGTGAAGACATAATAGAAATATATAGAATTATACATAGTGTGGAGGAAGTAGAAAAAGAAAGTTTCTCTCTTTTAAAAACCCTAGAAAATGGGGTCATCCAATGAAGCTGAATGGTGAGAGATTCAGGACAGGCAAAAAGAATGACTATTAGCTAAAATATGACATTCCTGAAGACGAAGGCTATCGATGGTCATTAAGACTGATAGGGCAGAAGGTAGGGAGGAGGCCAACAGTAGGTGGTGCCAGAGCCGAAAGAGAGGCAGAACCAATTAATTCAGGCTTTGCTCCTATTCTCCTCCTTACTGAATTCTATAGTAGAACACCGGAATGGAGGAGGAGGAGCAATCTGGCAGCCAGTGCCACCCCCTGGACTGCATGTAAGTAAGAAGGCAGGCAGCTGGCTAAGGGCAGGCTGCAGTTGGTGGGCCAATGCCCCATTCACCCTAACAGAGCAGCCTCCACTGCTCATTCCCCCTCTCTCTTTGGTCTCCATCAGCCCCATTCAGTGTGGACCAAGGAGTCACCTTGTCCTGCACAGACTCTGAGGAAGGCCAATTCTGTCTCCACCAGTACTGAGCAGCATTCAGCCAGTTGTTCCCTGTGGAGTTGGCAGTCCATTTGTACCAATCATACTCTTGTACCATACTCCATGACACTTTGTTTTTCCATTTTCCCTCCTACTAAATTGGGTGGCATGAGGGTGCAGCCCTGAAGCTACTGTAAGTGTGCTTCTCTCTGTCCTGCCCTTGTCCTGTGCACAACTCCATCACTTGTTCACTAATTGTTGTCATAACTTCTGGTAGTGGTGCTGCTGTCCTATTTTTTGTGGTGTTATTTTAGCCAGCATGTCAAAAGCATAGCAGGGCTCCTACCAAATCCTATTGCCCCTCAGCTGTGCATCATTGGTACAGGATTTTATCCAAAATGTACAGGATTTTATTATTTGAATGTGACACCAAACAAGTTGAATTCTAAATAAAAAAATGAGCACAAGGCATATATAAAATCATATGTCTTTTCCCCCCTCTAGCAAGCAATCCTCTTTTTGGATTTTTGCAAAAACGACTGCAGTTAAAATTGTTTAAGGCTGCAATCCTAACTCCTCCACTGAAATCAATAGTCCTTCCTTCTAAACAGACACTGTTTGGATTGTGCTATAAGTCTCGGATAATTCAATTATGTATTTGCTGTAATTAATACTATGGAGGAATTAAGTGGCCATTCTAACACTAAATTCATTGCACATGAATTCAGGATGGTTGTTCAACAGTTTCATGTATTTAGCTTGTATGAATTTCAGCCAAATCTTACAAGATTGAAAATTCTCCTGTGGGTTGAAATTTCTGTCATAAATGAATACTGCGGGGGGAGGGGCGATTACAGATATGCCCATTTAGCTGTGCATCAGGTAGTCTTTATCATCATGCGATTAATGGGACTTCAGCTACTTTTATACTCTCTCTCTCTCTCTCTCTCTCAACTGTGGCTTTCACCATCCTTCGGAGCTATTCAGGTATCTTCTCTTGTCTGTCACAGTATTCAGCTGAGAATATTCTCCAAAATAAAACACTTTCTTATTGCTGTCCTATATTAATTCCAAACCCTTTCTAGTAGTTTCAGAAGATTTGTGTTTTTAGGTTAAACAAACCCTGAAGGCATGGTAGTTGTTTGATGTAGTTTCCTTGTTTATAAGTAAGTTTAATTTTTTAATGTCACTTTAAATGTAGTGATTCACAGTGCAGGGACACGACGATATCTAAGGTATTCTATAAGCACATGATTTACTGCTTGCAAGTCTAATAAACATCTCTACATGTCGGGGCTTAGGCAGGCCTTGAAAGAGAGAGCCAATAAATTTGAAGTCCCTTTGGCAGAGGAGAAAACAAAGTTCAACACAATTATGGTGATCTGACTTGCTCCTTGAATCAATGTCTAAGATCTCCCACATGGCTCTTATAGAGTCATTGGCCAGGTAACCGTAGCAAAGTAGCATTTGTCTGTGCATTATTATAAAGGCCATTCCTGTTGTTTAATTGGTCCCTTAGTACACTTGTTCTCACAGGACACTCTCAACTTGTTATCGTAATTATCACTGAGCACTTAGGTCAGTGTTTCCCAAACTTGGGTCTCTAGCTGGTTTTTTTTTACTACAACTCCCATCATCCCCAGCTAGCAGTTTTAAAAGAACTAGAGGAGACCATGCGGTGGATAAGTGGCCAGTAAAGGAGAGCAAAATGAAAAACAGAACATCCCATCCATCCCCCTTAGATTCACTTGTATTGGAACCACTGGGAGATATGGTCTCTAATCGTGCCACTTTTAGAGCAAGAAGGGGAGATTCAGCTCAGTTCTTAAGAGCTGAGCTGCCCAACTATGGCTGTCACTGAGTCACAGTCAGAGGCTGGTATGCTTCTGAATACCAGTTGCTGGGAATCACAAGTCGGGACAGTGGGCTGCAGAGCTCATGTCCCACTTGTGGGCTTCCTACAGGATTCTGGTTGACCATTATGAGAACAAGACGATGGGAGACGGACCTTTGGCCCGAACCAGCTGTAGGGCTGCTCTTCTTATCAGCTGTTTGCAAATTAAGTCCTTTCAGGAAGCACCATCAGTTTCTGGATATGTGAATAAGCATTTCCACAACTGGGCAGGGGAAATTATTCCTATCATGTGAGAGGAAAGACTCTGCTCAGATGTTTTTCCTCTTGACATATGGTGCCTCTATTTATATAATCTTGCCACACACACACACCTAAGATGAGGCTATGACTTGATTTTTCAGAAATGGATTGCTAGTAAGAGCATTAGTTGTTAAGTGCAATTGGTCTATTTCCAAAGTAAACAGACAACAGTATTGATCAACTAATGTGTTTCTTTATAGAAGATTTCCTTCAACCGTCAAGAATAACCACACTGGAACAGATGCGATTTCTAGATTTATGGAGGCTTGTCAAAAAGTATTTCAAAGTGCAGTGAAATAGGGGAACACAAAAAAGCTGTTAAGAAGTGTTAAAAGTCTTCCTGTGGCACCACATGTACTGCAGAGTTCACTATCAGATCTGTTTATCAAAACGTCATCAATCTGCTAGAAAATTAAGTAGGGGGAAATAAAGTAATACTGTATACACATAGATTACTTCCGGTCATAAAAGGCATGACTTGGAAATGAATACCAGGTGTATGCAGTGCGTCTGTTAAACCTAGTCTAACATCCACCTTCACAAAAAATAATTGAGGTAGACCAGGCATGTCCAAAGTCCGTTTCAGGGGCCTAATCCAGCCTGCCAGTCGATTTAATCTGGTCCCCATGGCAGTATATGTCCTGGAGTAAAATCCTTAAAAAAGCTAAACAACTTCAACCCCCCGCTCCCAAAAAAGCTCAAGAACTTTGGTCGGCCCTCATGCATGTTCACTTCATCAAATCTGAAAAAAGGCACGCCTGAACTAGACGAACTCTTGTTGATGACAAATGCCTGCCAATGCATTATACAAGCCACCTCTTCTAGAGAGCTTAGGTGATATGTAGATTCTACAGCTAAACACAGAACTCTGATTCAGAATGTTATTGCGCCTCCAGTTCTTATTGGAGTGAGTTAGAATCTGATTGTGGTTGACAATTATACTCAGGAATATCCAAATGGAATCTTAGTTTAGCATAAAGTGATTCCTCCATTGCAGGGGGTTGGATTAGATGGCCCTTCCGGCTATACCATTCTATAACTATGATTTATATTTCTCTGAATATATAGCATCCACAGTGTGCTGTTCATTTCTTCACAAATAAACATGGTTTCAAAACAGCCCAATAGCTTCATATTTCTGCTCTATGGTTTTCATTCAATCACACACACACACACACACACACACTACTAAAAAAAAAGGAACTGTGTTGTGTCAAAAAGTTCTCCATCTTTTCCAACCACTATGCATCAAATGAAAAGAATTGATGCTTTTGGACTATGGTGCTGGAGGAGACTCTTGAGAGTCCCATGGACTGCAAGAAGATCAAACGTATCCATTCTGAAGGAAATCAGCCCTGAGTGCTCACTGGAAGGACAGATCGTGAAGCTGAGGCACCAGTACTTTGGCCACCTCATGAGAAGAGAAGACTCCCTGGAAAAGACCCTGATGTTGGGAAAGATTGAGGGCACAAGAAGAAGGGGACGACAGAGGACGAGATGGTTGGACAGTGTTCTCGAAGCTACAAACATGAGTCTGACCAAACTGTGGGAGGCAGTGGAAGACGGAAGTGCCTGGCGTGCTCTGGTCCATGGGGTCACGAAGAGTTGGACACAACTAAATGACTAAACAACAACAACATGCATCAAATAATGAAAAAAACTGGATTCAAAAATTATCAAAGGGGATAGAGAATGTTGGTGAAATCTTCATGCGTGAGTGCAGGGGTTATGTTTTGCTTACATTTCTTTTGATATGGCTGAGGCATGTTTGAGAGTGCCCTTTATTTAACTCAACGAATCATCTCACCAGTGGTCTGCATTCTGCAGCCTTCCTGGGTGCCTGCAGGTTAGTTAAAGCTCATAGGAAGACATTGTGAGGTAATTCCACCCATGAGGCTTTTTTCAGATCAGGAACCATAGGCAGCCAGAGGGACTGCAGAGTGGTGAACAAGCGTCAAATTGAAAGGGGGGAAACATGTCATTCTTGCCCACGTTGAAAACACAGAATAATCTCAAAACCCCACACCCACACGAAGATCTAAAAAAGAAAAAGATCTCAAATGCCCTGAGAATGAAGCAGAAAAATGGAAGCTTCTTTCACAGAGGAAGAAAATGTTCAAGAAAGTAGGGGTCAGATTTTGGCACAGTAGTAGAGGAAACCTTATGGCTTTGAATCAGGCAACCAGATTCTTGGCTTATGAGAAACTGAATGTATTTCTTTTCAGGTACCAGAAGTTGCAAACAAATAGAGGCTATTCTAGTTGTTCTCTGAAGTTAATTTTCTTTGCATTTTTCCCTGGTCTGTATCTAGTCGAATCTATTTCAGAAGGCTACCCCAGAGACGAAAGGAACAAACAAACATGATTTCTAAAAATACAGCTTCCGAACAGAGCACTGTGGTGACTATCTATCACCTGGATAACTAGAGAACAGACTTCCCTCTCCTCCCCTTATTCCTCCTCCCACTTCAAGCATTGTGTGAGGTCAGAAGTTTTGCCAGGCCCCGGAGCATTTCTCATTTCAGAGAGCATCACATCTGTCTCAGTCAAGCTGGGTTTGTTCAGCTGCTTTTCATCCACATAATTATCTCATCCAGGTTTTGGGACATAAGAATAATCACAGTGCCTGCCTCTGTTTGGTGAGAACAAGATGTATAGCTGAGTATTGCCAAAGCACTGTTGTCACTGAACCAGATAGCATCTTCCTATTTCCATATCGTCTTATAGCATATGTAGAAGATGAGCCCAGGCTGTGATCATCTAGGGAAAGGAAGCAGCTGTACCCTTGACTGAGAGAAATGAGATGAAGCAGTTTATTTTGACACTCCCCTGACTGTTGCAGGAATCACATGTGTAACAGCATCCCAATATGATCACAAAGCTTTTCTATTTGAAAGCAGCATTTTTGTTTCCAAGCAACGGTAGATATAGGTAGTTTGAATTCACCTTTGCCAGACCTTTACTGTGCTAATGTCTGGTAACTTTCCCATATGATTCCTGAACTCCAATTAATGATTGTTAGTAAATAATTATTAGTATCACCCACATGTCAATTTGTAACATCACCGATACAAATTCTTACCTAATATGGTTTTATTTACATAATTCAATCTCATCCCATTTGTGGTTTCTGATGTGTGAGGGGAAAATACATGTTTTCTTTCTCTGTCTTCCTTGTGTTTGATGGTGGATGGGATATTGATTTTGACTTATGACAGGAGAAAATACGCTGTCCCAACTACAAATCTCATTATCTCCAACCATTGTCTAGAGTAGCAGCGGTTCCTGGGGCTAGAGAAACTAATGTATGAAGGGCACCAGGTTTTAGTTAACTAATATTTTAGTTATGTGTGCACTAAAAAGATGTTTTAAAAGTTTTTTTAAAAAATTAAAAATCAGCATAAGCAGTAGTTAGGGGATGGTTTATTATTGTTCTTAATGCAGCATCATCTCACTCTCTGCTGACGATATTAGTGAGAGGGTTAGACGGTTGAAAGTATACATTGTTTTTTAATAATGAGTCAAAGATCAAGGAGACAAACTAGCCATTTTGGACAACATATCAACCCCCCCCCCCCATACATTGTATTTATTTAAGGCACGCATGGCCAAACTTGGCCCTCCAGCTGTTTTGGGACTACAACTCCCATCATCCCTAGCTAACAGGACCAGTGGTCAGGGATGATGGGAATTGTAGTCCCAAAAAGAGCTGGAGAGCCAAGTTTGGCCATGCCTGGTTTAAGCTGATGTTGTGAACACAAAAATGCTATATTACTACATCTCCTGTGGGCTGTAGAAAGATTTTCCTCAAATGAGTTACTGTTACTTGCATTGTCAAGGTATTGATAATTCCAGTGGTCAACTGCATGAATTTAATAGCTCTGCAGTTGTTTCTTTCCATGTTATAAGGTGCTTATCACAATCACCAATGCTAATTTAGTCAAGTATAGAACTGCAAAGTAGTCATCCAATAATATATTAACACTTCTGTTGCATCTACGTGAATAGCTGCAAATCATAAATGGCAGTAATCAGTTTTCTCTTTAATAGTACTTTAATATTGGCACTCTTAACAGGACACTGTCGTGGAGAGCACTGCTATAAGGTTATTTACTTACAGCAGATAATAACTTCTTTGTATGTATAATTGCCTTGATGCTTTTAAAGTGGTCTTAAGCAGAGAAGCATGTTGAGCAAAAAAAGAGTACCGGGGGTGGGGGTGGGGGCGGGTAAAGGTTTGCTGCTTATTTTAAAATGAGAGTTGGATAACTGGTTTGCATCCCAATAAACAAATCAGGAGGGAGACACATAAGCTGGGGTTGAATTGGGTCACTTTTATATAAACCACATATTATAATCAGCAGAGGAATGACTATGGGCTGGGAGCTAACTTCACTGTATAACTAGCCATAGGGTGTGCTGCCCTTGCTTAAAGAATTAGGGCGTGGCTTCTTAGCCTGCCCCGATTCCCGGGCCACACCTGGAAGGTGAGTATGGAGGCCTTCCTTGTCACCATCCCCTGGGACAGCAGAACCCCAGGTGGAAGAGGAAGTTTGGCCTCAAAGGAGGCCCTTATCTCACTCTCTGAACTGCGGAGTCTGAGAAGTGAGCCTCAGGGATGACCCATCACTCGAAATGTACCTGAAGGGCATCACCAGACAAAACCAAACGATTTCGTTTCCCACACCTAACTGCCAAAAGTGACCAAATCCAGAAGATTAACCTATTTAAACAACACAGCAGTCCATCTAGCACTCTGCCCCACTATTCAGTATGAAGTAGGCAAAAAACCAATCTGCAGATCCAAAATGGGGATTGGAAAAATTCCTACATGGCTCCCTAGTGGCGACGCCAAAGCACACTGGGAGAGAGGGAGGGCAGGCGCTGCTGCAAACGGAGAGGCTGGGGAGAAGTCAGCTTGTCCCTTAAATGGGGATCAAGCCCTGCCCCACTCCTCAGACCACCTTAGGACTGCACCAATCAGTATAAAGGATTTTCCCGCTCTGCCTCTCCTGCAAATGCACCCAGCCTTCTAGGCACCATCTAAGCCTTTTGGCTGAACGTTCTTAGGTTGTCTTCTCAACAACATGTTGCACACAAAAATCAAAGCCATTTAGGCTGCAATCCTCTATGCACCTGGGACTAAGTAATTTACCATATTGGCCTGAATATAAACTGCACTCCCCCCCCCCCAAAAAAAAAAATCCGACCGTGAAAAGTTAGTGCTGCTTAAATTTGCAACCTTACAAAAATTGGCTTTTGTGATATCATTGCGGAAACAGACACACAGTAGAACAGAACAAAGTTTTTTTGCCAATTTGTGAGCTTAAGACTGTTGTGCATTTAATTCTAATGTCATTCATTGTTTTCACTTGTGGGTCCTCTCTAGTACCCATATGATTTTCTTCTACATTTCCCGTTTACGGGTGTGAATGCCTGCGGAATTTTAAGGGTGCAGCTTATATTTGGGCCAATACGGTAATTATTTACCTAACACAGTTATAACCTGTTCAGGGGCATGAACTACACGTTTCATTAGGCTGTGCACCTATGGATTTAAAAATATAAATAAAGGAAGGAGGGAGAGTTGGGAGAAGGACAAGACAAAGAAAGACCACAACAAGAGAGGTCAAGAAGCCAAAAGAGGAGATTTTTCCTGCAGAGAAAAAGACCCAAGCCAAACTGACCAAAGAGGCAGGGCAGATATGGAGGGCTGAGGGCACAAAACAGATTTCCCACAGATCTCTCTCCACAAAAGGTAGTGAGCAAAGTTCACAGAGCCATGGAACAGAGACAGACAGAGGCAGAAGAAAAAGGCTGCAATGGATCTGCAGCTTCTGCCTGTATCTGTTCATGGAAGTAACCTCCTCCCTTGTTATTTAGTTTTATTATTTATTGAATTTCTATACTGCCCTTCATCAGAAGATCACAGGGTGATTTAGAATATAAAACAAATACATAAATATTTTCAATTGCAGAAATGTGAAGAACACTTGGACATTGAGAATTTGTATTGAAGTGGTTAATTGAATTTTAAAATAGCCTCTTACCTTGCTTCAAGACCTTACTAATGCTGAAAACAGCTTTACCTCAGAAGGCTTCCAATTTAACTGCATATCTATAAAAGTTTGCACAAATTCCTTTTGCCAAAACAATGGTAATTTTTATGAGGATCTGTACTTCATACAGCGTTGTGTTTAGTTGTAAGCATGGAAACCAGAGGAAAAATAAAATAGGTGATATGCCAAGAATTATGTCCATTTAGTAATGTTACAGGCAAATAATACAGTGCTAGAGATATATGTACACAGACCAAAATGGTCTAAACCACTGAGCCTCTTGCACTGGCGGAGCTTCATGCTCTGGCACTGGGGGGCGGAGAGCATGTGGGGCAGGGCTGGCACGTGTCCTGGGGGCAGGGCACGTCACCTGCAGGGGTGTGACACCTAGCGCGGGTGGGGGGGCAGCCGCGATGGCACCCTACTGGGATCGCACTGCTGGGGGTGGTGCGCTCCCCCTGCACACCTCTTCCTCTGTCAGTGGCCTCTTGGACTTGCCAATCAGAAGGTTGGCGGTTTGAATCCCCGTGACAGGGTGAGCTCCCGTTGCTCTGTCCCAGCTCCTGCCAACCTAGCAGTTCGAAAGCACACCATTGCAAGTAGATCATTGCAAGTAGATCCCACCACCGCTGTGGTAGGAAGGTAAATGGCATATCCGTGCACTCTGGTTTCCGTCAGTGTTGCGTTGTGCCAAAAGCGGTTTAGTCATGCTGGCCACATGACCCGGAAAGCTGTCTGTGGACAAACACCGCTCCCTTGGCCTGAAAGCGAGATGAGCATTGCAACCCCAAGTCACCTTTGACTGGACTTAACCATCCAGATGTAGGTTGATATGAAGGAGCCCTAGTTCAATCTGGCTAAGGTGCAGATGCAATGAGCCATGCTTGCTCTTGCACCTCAAGTGAAGAGCCATACTAAATATGTCTGCTCTTAAATGGGAGGCACGAAGAATAGGAGAACAAAGGGAAGTAGGAAGTGAGATTAGCAAACTTCAAAGTATCAGTCTCACCACTGAAGGAAGATCAACACAGGTCAGTGCAAGGAGGACAGTTTAGGAAGTTTGGAGGTTTCTCTATTTCTCTACCCCTTCTCATGCAGATACATCAGCCCACAGTACAAACTGAATTACACCCTGACACTTCAGAGCCCATCTGTGTCTACTCAGAAGGGACGCGGGTGGCACTGTGGTCTAAACCACTGAGACTCTTGGGCTTACCAATCAGAAGGTTGGTGGTTCTAATCCACAGGGTGGGGTGAGCTCTCATTGCTCTGTCTCAGCTTCTGCCAACCTAGCAGTTTGAAAGAATCCAGTGCATGTAGATTAATAGGTACTGCCACGGTGGGAAGGTAAACAGCATTTCCGGGTGCTCTGGCTTCCATCATGGTGTTCCATTGCTCCAGTAGCAGTTTAGTTCTGCTGGCCACATGACCTGAAAAGCTGTCTGTGGTCAAACGGCAGCTCACTCGACCTGAAGTGAGATGAGCGCCGCACCCCATAGTCACCTTTGGTTGGACTTAAGCATCCAGGGGTCCTTTACCTTTTACCTTTCCTCAGAAGTAAATTATATTGAGTTGTGTGGGACATACCGTATTTTTCGCCCTATAAGACGCACTTTTTCCCCTCCAAAAATGAAGGGGAAATCTGGGTGCGTCTTATGGGGCGAATGCAGGCATCGCGGACCTCTCCGCCAGCAGCGGGAGCGCTCCCGCTGCTGGCGGAGGGGTGCCTGCATGCCGAAGCCTGCGCGCGCTGAGCTCAGCGCGCCCAGGCTTCGCGGACCTCTCCGCTAGCAGCGGGAACGCTCCCGCTGCTGGCGGAGGGGTGCCTGCATGCCGAAGCCTGCGCGCGCTGAGCTCAGCGCGCCCAGGCTTCGCGGACCTCTCCGCTAGCAGCGGGAACGCTCCCGCTGCTGGCGGAGAGGTGCCTGCATGCCGAAGCCTGCGCGCGCTGAGCTCAGCGCGCCCAGGCTTCGCGGACCTCTCCGCTAGCAGCGGGAACGCTCCCGCTGCTGGCGGAGGGGTGCCTGCATGCCGAAGCCTGCGCGCGCTGAGCTCAGCGCGCCCAGGCTTCGCGGACCTCTCCGCTAGCAGCGGGAACGCTCCCGCTGCTGGCGGAGGGGTGCCTGCATGCCGAAGCCTGCGCGCGCTGAGCTCAGCGCGCCCAGGCTTCGCGGACCTCTCCGCTAGCAGCGGGAACGCTCCCGCTGCTGGCGGAGAGGTGCCTGCATGCCGAAGCCTGCGCGCGCTGAGCTCAGCGCGCCCAGGCTTCGCGGACCTCTCCGCTAGCAGCGGGAACGCTCCCGCTGCTGGCGGAGAGGTGCCTGCATGCCGAAGCCTGCGCGCGCTGAGCTCAGCGCGCCCAGGCTTCGCGGACCTCTCCGCTAGCAGCGGGAACGCTCCCGCTGCTGGCGGAGAGGTGCCTGCATGCCGAAGCCTGCGCGCGCTGAGCTCAGGGCGCCCAGGCTTCGCGGACCTCTCCGCTAGCAGCGGGAGCCAGCACTGGGCTCCCACGGCTTGCAGAGAGCTGCCTGTTTGGGGGCTGGGGTCGGGGGAAGCTCGGGCTTCCCCAACCCCGCGCCTGGGGGGGAAATAATTTTTTTCCTTTATTTCCCCCCCAAAAAACTAGGTGCGTCTTATGGGACGGTGCGTCCTATAGGGCGAAAAATACGGTACTCCTAGATAATACCATATAGGGTTGCAATCTGAGCATGCTACTGTTTTCACACATACATAGAAATAACCCTCATGGGACACACAATGCAAATTAGTTCCCTGCTGTAAGAGTGGAACCAGGTAACTCTCACATCTGTACGTTTCCCCCCTTTTCTGACCTCAAAGTTTTGAAGTTTCTTCACACAAAGGTTTGCCTAATACTTTACCTTCTTAGTTTGTAAACATTAGTGAGTTAGAAAACTGTTTGTACAGAAATGTGTCCAGATTCATTGCAGAAACAGGACACATCCCAAAATCAAATATGTAAATAGTAGAATCCTTTCCCAAAGTGAAAAGGTTATAATGGTGTTTTCCATTTCATAGCTGCTTTGGTAGCTGCATGTTAGACATTATCATACACACACACACACACACACACATAAAGACAGACTAGGACTGTAACTCAAATAAGACATTATAATTGGTTAATCATATGAGTATTATTCAATTAGTCTGTTGAATTAAATTTGAATGCATTTGCATATACAATTAGTCAATTCGGTTAAATTTTAATACATTTGCATAGGGCAAGGAGGATGTTTTCTTTGTTTTTAGATCATACACAATGGAGAAAGCAGGAACCCACTGCCTTACCTTCCTTTCTTCCTGAGACCCATCCTTCAAGAAGCACCACACAGGATCAATGGCTCTTTTAGCAGAGGCATCTATTCTGCATGGTACAGGGTGATGCTTTGCAAGTGGCTTCTCTACAAAGAAGCCGCTTGCAAAGGAGCACTGTGCTGGATTGGCACCTGCACGGAACAGCTGGGCAGGCACTGATCCTGTGTAGTCAGGGTTCTCATTTGCAATTGACTTCCCTGCAGAGAGGCTGATTTCAAAGGACCACCAAGCAAGATCAACCCGTCCCCCGCTCTCAGTCAGAGAGACAATTTCTGCTGCACCATTTAGAGGAATATGAATCGGCAATTGATATTTATTGTGGACATGCATGTTTACCTATATTTATAAGTTTATCTGGATACCAATGGTCTTCAGTTATACTGTCGGCATTCCAAGTAAGTTGAATTCCTCTGAGGTAATCTGAAATGGTATTCAGTGATGATGAAGTGGCATCTTTGCTATTAAAGGTTTAATGGCATTTACCTAGCAACCTCTTAGCAGCAGATATCTGTGATTATGTTCACTGTATTCTAATTTATACAATTAAAGGAAACCCATTTTCTCATTCCCACCTTTTTTCAGTTCCAGCACACGATTATGAAAAGAATGGCAACTGCGCAAATATTACAAATGAGCAGCGCATACCATTAACATATTAACAAACAGGCAGCCCTGTACCAACTGCCAGAGACATGAGCAGCTCGCTTGAGACAGAAACCTTTTGAATTTAATCATTTAGAGCCAAACTGAAGGCTTTATGAAGCATGCCTGTGTTGCTGCCCTGGATCTCTTTGTGAGGAAGGGTGGGATAGAAATTTAATAAATAAATGGTGAAATGTATGTAATATGGAATGCAGTGTATGTGCTGAAAAAAGCAGCCCATAATGTCATTATGCTATGCATCCCCCCAAGCCATCGTTTCCACACGATGGGCTGCTTTTGACAAAACAACCCTTGTTAGAGAAAGAGGGAAGTTGTGCTGTACACTATGGAGAGCTTAACATGGGGCTAGTTCTGAAGGGCAGAAACCCCAAACCAAATAAATAAATTCACTGCCTTTTCAGAGGTATGTCTCCTTCCCCTCCCCGCCCTTAATATTAGGGTCCCACCTGCACTGTTGTTGGGGTCCGTATACATTCTTAGCCTCATTATAATGCATCAAGTGTCTGATGATTCAGTTATAACGTTCTGAAATTTAAATCCTGGATGTCACTTGAAATCTGTTTCATAAAAACAAGTATTTCATTCCCAGTTCTTTCAAATTTTCCCACTGGTAAATGTGTCTCTGATAATTATTTTTCCATGTGGTCTCATAGGCAAATCACTTCATTTCCCTTCAGCTGAAACACAAAATAAATTAAATGTAATGATTTTGTGCTTCGTGCTGCAGCATTGCAACTAAATAGAAACTGTTGTTATAAATTATTGGGGCAGAGGGGTAGAGGTTGTGCGTAAATCTATATTTTAGAGCATTAAAGGGGGAAATATGACTGTGCCCTCTTACCAAAATTGAGAATAAATATGCAGCAATGTTGCGTTCAGCATCTGTGTTTGCATTCTTTTGTATTAGCAAGCTGGAGACAGATGGCAATGGATTCATCTGTCAGTTCCTTGCTCCATTGAAGATTGCACCATATGTATTACTCAGGGTTTATTCTCCTTCCAGAGTTTTTTTACCCTCAGAATATCATTCATTATATGCTGCTGTATTGTGCTGTAGTACTTTGTGTATCTAATATGCAAAGCTAGAACACACTGGAATAGATGTGGATCAGGTTAGCCTATTATACTGCTCTACTGACAATGGTCATCCTGGTTTCTACAGAGTATCAAGAGACATGGAATCATGGCGGTTTAGTGCTCTGATGGGTCTAGGCCAGGCATAGGTAAACTCAGACCTCCAGATATTTTGGAACTACAACTCCCATCATCCCTGACCACTGATCCTGTCAGCTAGGGATGTTGGGAGCTGTAGTCCAAAAACATCTGGAGGGCTGAGTTTGCCTATGCCTCTTATAGCCTCTTTGTAAGACATGTCTCTTCTTTGGCTATGTTACTGCTATAACTCTAGCCAGAAATGTTTGACAATTCAGTACAGGTAAAAAAGGTAAAGGTAAAGGACCCCGGGACGGTTAAGTCCAGTCAAAGGCAACTATGGGATTGGGGCGCTCATCTCGCTTGCAGACTGAGGGAACTGGCCTTTGTCCACAGACAGCTTTCAGGGTCATGTGGCCAGCATGACTAAACCACTTCTAGTGCAATGGAACACCGTGACAGAAACCAGAGCACACACAAACACTGTTTACCTTCCTGCTACAGCGGTACCTATTTATCTACTTGCACTGGCGTGCTTTTGCACTGCTAGGTTGGCGGGAGCTGGGATAGAGCAATGAGAGCTCCCCCTGTCACAGGGATTCAAACTGCTGACCTTCTGATCAGCAAGCCCAAGAGGCTCAGTGGTTTAGACCACAGCGCCACCCACATCCCCTCAATACAACTGAAGGTTATGTTCTCTGTTTGCGAAGGAGCAAGTCTGGTGATTGGATCCCTAATTCCTGTTAAATTAATTGAGAAATCCAGAAAACTAAGTAGAAACATATTATCTGTACACTCTTGGGTTGATTGAGTATAATTTTACAATATGAAATATATGAGTCCCTGCAAAGTAATTAAACTGTGATCATATTATTGGTTTTCTTTACTGAAGCAGTGAGGAACTTGTGACCAGTCAGAGATGCTGCTGGATACCATTTCCCATCTGACCTGGCCAATATGAAAAATGGCCACAATAATGGGACTTGTATTCCAGCATCCAGAGGGCAACATGTTCTCCACTGCTGCAATATTATTTAGTTGTTGTGGTTACTGATTTTTAAAAAGCTACAACAGCAGGGGAGAATCTTATTACACAATTAAGTATATTCAGTGCTATTTTTTGTTAGAAAAAGAGGTGCCGGAACTCTCCATGAACACCTCCCTTGTTCTCTTATAATGACAATGGTGCCCACCTGTCACGGTCCAGTTCACAGGCGATCGGACGTCAGGACCGGGAGCCAGATGGTGGGGTGGGAGCAGGAACAGGGGTCCAGAAGCCAGGAGTCAAGAAGCCAGGGGTCCGAGGATCAAGAAGCAAGGAAGCAAGGAGTCAAGAAGTCAAGGGTCCGCAGATTAAGAAGCAGGAAGCAAGAAGCCAAACACAGCAAGACAGGGAGCATGTTGCTGTGGCAAAGAGCTGAAGGGAAATGCTGACCTTATATCCCTTTCCAGCTCTTGCCACCAGGTGCTGTGAATTACCAATCAGCCTCACCTGTGAGGCCACAACTTGCCTCTTCATAACAAACTTAGGAAGGCCCCAGTCCTGCAAAATACTGTTGGTCACAGGGCCTGGCTCCTGCACGCACACTTGACACCACCTGAAAGGTGCTCCAGAGTTCCAGCTGAAAAAAAGCCCTGAGTGTATTCTACTTCAGCGGTCAGCAACCTTTTCCAGCCATGGGCCAGTCCACTGTCCCTTAGACCATGTGGTGGGCCAGACTATATACATTTTTTGGGGGGGGGGAATGAATGAATTCCTATGCTCCACAAATAACCCAGAGATGCATTTTAAATAAAAGGACACATTCCACGGGCCGGATTGAGAAGGTGATTGGGCCGCATCTGGCCCCCAGGCCTTAGGTTGCCTACCCCTGTTCTACTTCTTTGTTTACTGTTGTATTTTAATGTATTTGATGACAATTTGATTTTAAAATGTTGTAAATCTCCCTAAATAGTGTATAAATATATAATATGTAATGTTTCTTGCTAACTGGTTTCGCTTCATATAGCGTATAGAATTTAAGGAGCATTATAAAGTGGCACTTTTATGTAGAATGGCTTCTTTATCTGGCATGAATCTGATGTCCAAAATAAGTGTGTACACAGTATTTTTGGAGAGCACTGAATGTGAGAAAGAAAATGCCTTCTGGTATCTAAAAACTAACTTTCTGAGTAGGTTGTGTGGTGAAATGCCTTTGTTATAGCAAAAGGATTTAAAATGCCAGAAGAGCAGAACATTGGTTCATATGGACTTTTCTTCTTCCATATGAATTGCCAAAGTGGAAGCAAACCGTTGTAATTCTTTGCACAGCTCCCACACATACACCTACACAGATGATCACTTGACTTTCAAACTAACAATAGATGTGTTTGTAAAGCTATCACCATCTGCAGAATGAAACTGCATTTTTGATGCAGAAGCATTCTTTGGCAAGGAAGGAAGCATTGAAAAATAATAATTATCCTCCACCTGAAACAAAACCTCAGTACGTGAAGAGTATGCCTTAATGGTGGTTGATTCCCCCTGGGGGCAAGAGCTGTACACTACTATGATGGTTGATGCTTACGTTGTCATAAAAGATTCATTCTAAAAAGATATTCTTATGAAAAAAGTTTCAAAAGCAGGCTTTGAGGCACATTGTGAATCAAAGATATGAAAATATTAATTGAACAGATTAATTATACTGTCGTGCCAGAGTGTTCTACAATTCATTTAATAACCAATTAATGGCTTCATAATCAATAAATTATAGAAATGAAATTAAGTGAAGATGTTTATTGTTCACTGCTCTTCATGGGATCTGACAGCTGATTCCACAACCTCCTGCCCTTCCATTTGTTTGTTGGACTTCTCAAAAGAATGCTAAATTTATTTATTGCATAGGATAGACACTGTCCTTATGCAATGTGTTCAACAAATTGGCTACCAGAAATGTGATTGCTGGCATATGATGATTCTTGAAACAATCATATTTAGATGAAAGCATCTATTGGAAGAGTGGCCATAGAATCAAGATCATCAAGTGAAAGCAATAAATGGTTGTATATCACCTAGAGAACAAGACTAATAATTAATAGATGCAAATGAAGAACTACAACATATCTCATCCTACCCCTCCCTCTTCCATGCAATACATGCATGCATACATACAACCACCATTTAACTTTAAATGGCTGTTTCAAAGGTGAGTCTTCCCTCATAGCTGTTCACATGCATTTGTAACCCATTCAGAATTCCTATTTTCAAACAGAGGTGAGGTAAAAAATAAAGTAAATGACAACACAATCCTACTTGCATTTATTCCCAAGGAAGTAAAAGGTAAAAATAAAGGACCCCTGGACAGTTATGTCCAGTCAAAGGTGACTATGGGGTTGCAGCTCTCATCTCGCTTTCAGATTGAGGGAGCCAGTGTTTGTCTACAGGCAGCTTTCCGGGTCATGTGGCCAGCAGGACTAAACCACTTCTGGCGCAATGGGACACTGTGATGGAAACCAGAGCGCACGGAAACGCCGTTTACCTTCCCACCACAGCAGTACCTATTTATCTACTTGCACTGGTGTGCTTTTGAACTGCTTGGTTGGCAGAAGCTGGGACAGAGCAACAGGAGCTCATCCCATCATGCAGATTCGAACTGCCGACCTTCTGATCGGCAAGCCCAAGAGGCTCAGTAGTTTAGACCACAGCGCCACCCGTGTCCCAAGTAAGTCCTGGGCAAAGGACCAAGTAAGTCCTGTCACCTCTCCAGTTTCTCTGCCTTGGCTCCATCCTCTAAATGCAGAGAGAGAGAAGGCAAAGTTGGAAGCTTATTCTATTATTCTATTACCACTGCTTGATCCTGTCAGGGTAGGCTGGCAGGAAGGCAGGTTGGCCAGTATCAGGTGATGCTCCTAGTGCCTCCAAAAGATGTAGCGATGGAGTTACAATGTGATATCCTGGCAGCCAAACAAGTTTATTGAATAGTGCCAACTGGCAGTAGCAGGGTGAGAAATGAGAACAGTGGTACTGATGCTACCAGCTTCTCCTCTTAGCTCTTGGCCTTTACTTACTTACTTACTTAAATAGAGTCGCACTGGTATTAGTCATGGTGGGCCATCTCAAACTCCATCACATGCCTGCCCATGCCATCTGCTTGTTTTGGGCCTGAAAAGGTGTATATTGATACCCGTGTCTGCATTTTATACCCATCTACTTCCTGTGAAACAGCTATTTTTTTGCTTAATAACATAACAGGTGCATATAATGATTTGAAATAGAATAAAAAATCTTATTACCAAGCTTCTTTGATTTGACATTTGGACAATCCTTTTGCATTTCATGTAAATGTTTCTAGGGTGAAAATCAATGTTCATAAATAATATCTTAATAATGCCAGTAGACAGTATCCCTCTTGTGGTATATTAAAAATAAATTTGCTAAATTGCAAAATATGTCTTTGGTTCTCAACTAGCCAATTCAGTTTCCAATTATGTGTCCAAGCACCGACATCAAGGACAAATTTTCCAGAAGAGCAGGGACTTTTCATAACATTAAAACTATATTTCTCTCCCTCCCCTTGTATTGTTATCCATTAGATGTAATCAGTGCAATTTAATAAAGATGATGCCAGTTTACTGAAAGCTCTGTGTTATTGAAGTAGTGAGCAGAAAGCAAATGCCTAAATCGAGTGAGGAAATAAAAGAATTTATATTTTTGGCTCCCACCGTTTGCTCAAAAAATGCTTAATAAAGAAGATGAAGCCATTATGTATATATTACAGAAGGAACGTTGTATCCCTTTTGTGGTAGTCTTTTATTCACCATCACCTTTCTATTAGGAAAGTTGTCCTTTTGGTAGCCAATTCACAATGATTTGAGAAAACCATCACCATCCTCTATTCATTCTTTTCTGCCAGGCTCCAAAGCTACACAAATTACCTGTAAAAGCTACCTGAAAACCACCTATCATGGTTCCTGGAACACATTGTTGTGAATTCAATTGCTGAATCACCTGTACTTATCTTAGGGAAACTGTTGCCTTTAAACGCACAATGACTGGTGAGACCTATTACTTGAAATAGAATGTCACCTGTCTATCAATGCAAAATATGCTATAGAATACAACTGCCCTGGGTGTCGCATGAAATATGGGAGAACAATTACGGAATGCCCCATACTCATTTCACGAGGCCATGTTATTGACCATAAAACACAGAAGTATACAGCACAACCAAGAGTTTCTCTCCAGAAGATCTAGGCGGTCAGGCAAGGTAAGGCATTCCTGAAGGTAATCTAGTCCCCAAGTTGCCAATAGCATTATTTAATCTTTCCCTCAGTTTAACTCTGTTCTGTAAATCCCTCATCTATGTACACACAAACATATTCCTAGCCTAACCCCCTAGAAATCTAAGGTGGAAGTTCTATATACAAAAATAAATACCGGTAAATGCTTATACTGCGTATAATCACAATATAGCTGATATATTAAAGCATCAACTCAAATTCCACTGTTGAATTAACCTCAGATGCCAAAAAACAGTGTAAATAAAAATATACTGCAGTGATTTTGAAAGCCAAATTGACCTTTAAAATGAAAATATTTCCAAATGTATTTTTAAACAAGGTCAAAAGCCAATTCCCAAAGGGTTTGTGTCCTCTTGGTCCTTCTTCTTGCTGTTGCTGACAGTTCACCAGTCATCTTCAAGCATACAAAGTTACCAGAGTTAGGATAAAGTGTTTCTGAGGATTGGGATAGGAGGGGAGGCAAGCAAAATGGCAGTAGTGGGTCAACCAGAAAAGAAGACCCAATGAGAACATCTTGCCCAAGGGCCCCTGAAACACTGCAGGGGTGGGAAGAAAGAACTGTGAAAGCAATGAGCTTTTAGAAATTTTAGGCATTTTATGGGAGGGTCATTGAAAAGTATAGGCTGGATACTTACTGACAGCATTTTTAAAGGGGTAGGATGGGAATCTGTGGACCTTCAGATATTGTTGAGCTCCCATCAGTCCCAAGCCAGTATGGCCCACAATTAGGAATGACACCATCTGGTAGGCCACAAGATCCCTGGCCTATATTGTACTTACTGATCCAGGATCCCTGCATTGTACTTACTGCAATCATGAAGTAGAGGTTATAGTTGCAGCACTGTGTAACCCTCTTTAATAGCATCAGGTTCCTGCACTCTGCAAGATGAATAGCTGGTTAAAATATCTAGGCTGCAGCTTCCGCCGTTTAAATCCAAATACAAACCCCCTTCTGTGAACTCTGTGCAATAAGTTTTGCTTTATTATTAAAATATGTGATGAATCAACTAATAATAAAATGGCCTCATAGCTCTATTGCTGCAAAACAATTCATAAAATAGAATCCAGAGTCATTATTATACAGATGGGCTATGTGACATCATGCCAATGCAATTTAAAATTGCAATGAGCCATCCTCTTGGGTGCATGACAATCGCCTACAAGCATTAAAGTATGTATCAAAACATCCTCCTTCATTGCTACTACAGCATTCTCCAACTGCCCATATTTTGTTGTTGTTGTTTTTTTGTATATTTTCTGTTTATTTATTTATATATTTATAGACTGCACTTTCATAGCTGAAGGCAATGTACAAGATAAAAAACATAAAGCTACAATGAGATCAATAAACAGCGATGGTGCATATCTATTGGGGCGGTTTATAAAAAAAAATTGTTTTTAAAAAATGCCCACTCCAAAGATCTTACCTTACTACCTTACTAGGGGTTATATAGCTATAACTGAAATTTCATGCATATCAGTTAATATCTTGACCCTGCTCCACTGAATTGAAATTTCAGCCTTCACGACATAGGAAAACGGCCAAGTAAACAGCTATTTTTGTGGAGGAGGCTCAAGATATTAACTGATATGCATGAAAGTTTTTTTATGAACCACCCTACTGAACACCCAGTGCTTTTCAGTGGAGCAGGGTCAAGATGCTCCAATGATAATCAATTCCAGTTAAGATCCAAAAGCCAGGACAATCCCCAGCCTCTTTAACCTGCAGGATTCAACCTCCTCTAGAGTTGAATTCAACCACCACTAGAGAGCCAGTGTGGTGTAGTGGTTAAGAGCGGTAGTCACGTAATCTGGGTAACCGGGTTCGCGTCTCCGCTCCTCCACATGCAGCTGCTGGGTGACCTTGGGCCAGTCACAGTCTCTCAGCCCCACTCACCTCACAGAGTGTTTGTTGTGGGGGAGGAAGGGAAAGGAGAATGTTAGCCGCTTTGAGACTCCTTAAAGGGAGTGAAAGGCGGGATATCAAATCCAAACTCTTCTTCTTCTTCTTCTTCTTTAACCTGCACCTATACTATGGTACAAACTGAATGCCACCTGGGAAGGGGCTACATAAGTGGGTGCCATCACTGAGAATGCCCTGTCCCACATCACTACTCTGCTAACAGTCCCAGCAGATGTGACTGAGAGCAGAACTGTCATAATGCACAGGTTGGATGGTACTGGAGTAAGAACTCCTTTAAGTGCATGGGTCCCAAGTTGTTAAAAAATGACATTGCATACTCCTGTACAAAAGACAGATCCCTACCATCTAAACAGGCAGTAACACAAACCAATCTATATACAAAGATGAATTGTGCCATTTGCTGAAAAGAATTTGTGGTTAGCAATCATAGCATGCAATGTCTGTTACCCCTCACCCAGAAAACCTATTGCAATTAGATTTATTTAGATAAGTGAAAGGATTTCACTTTCAGTGGGAAAAGATTAGAATCATGGGCAATCCTTTTTACAGCAGATTTGTCATAAATGAGGGTGGCAGGGAGTCATATGTACTTGAGATCCCAAAATCAGTCTAGCGACAGCAAGCTATTTCAATAAAATCCATAAGGTGCTTCTAGGAAAATTTGTCTTCTCATAATACTTTTCTTTCTTTCAGTAAAAATCTCTCTCTTGTTGTACTTCGTGAAACAGAGAGATTATGTAGCATGCCTCAAATGTCAAATGCCTGTCTATTGTCATTGTAAAGCACCTCTCTAATCACATAGATCAGATCTCTGACAGTTCTCTACCTCTAGTTCTCTGAGTGCCCTGTAGCTCCTCCTTTTAATGGCTGTGCTTCTCTAGCTAAGATTCACCTGCCATTTCAGATAGAAATAAACCCATTTTGTATGATCTTACAGCTTGGCTACTTGTAATCATATTGCTCTGAACCTTGATGTACTACATCCACTTAAAAAACTAAGATAATGTCTGGTATCTGTTAAGCTCTTTGGAGACGTGGAATTAGAAAACTGTAATAACAGTTTTCCAAGATTTAGCTGATTCTTTTCCAATAATGCTATAATTTTTAAAAGGAACTCGTTTTACAGCAACACTAAGCCCCATTTTTGTTTCTAAGAGTTGGGAAGAAGAAATATGCCAAGTTATTTATACATTCAAGTGAATAGGTCACAGTGTACCATCAGCATCGTTATAAAACCAACCTTTCTCATGCTGTGTTATGTGACTATGCATAGGAATTTACAGTGCTTCCTGCCTTAATTATAGAAATACCACAAATAGTCTGAACAACTGAAATGTGGTGCAGTAAATGATGTCTTTAATTAAGCAATATATGTACAGTAGTTAAGTTTCACTAGTATTGATTTTAGCTGCGGTGGCACTGTAAACATTTCCGTGTACTGGGGAGCCGCAGTCCTTGGTTGGGAGCTTTCCTTAAGCTCATATGAAAGCTGACTTTTAAATTAGGCATGTGCAAATAAGTAACTTAAATGAAATTGCAGAGGTGGGAGTCACTTCAAGACATTTTGCCATCTGAAGTGGAGCCTGAATGCTTCCCTCTGCTCCACCACTTTGAGACAGTACAGTGGTACCTCGGGTTAAGAACTTAATTCGTTCTGGAGGTCCATACTTAACCTGAAACTGTTCTTAACCTGAGGTACCACTTTAGCTAATGGGGCCTCCCGCTGCTGTTCTCATCTTGAAGTAAAGTTCTTAACCCGAGGTACTATTTCTGGGTTAGCGGAGTCTGTAACCTGAAGCGTCTGTAACCTGAAGCGTCTGTAACCTGAGGTACCACTGTACTTTAGAAAGTCCTGCTGCACCATTAAAAAAACCCACAATTTCTGCTTTCACCCACCCCTTCTGCATGGCAGAGCTGATTCAGAGTGGGAAACTGAGCCAGAACGTCGGCTCAAAACAGTAAAATACACCACCCTTCTCTGCGATTCTCTGGTTACAATGGCTTCCTGCTAGCCTCCTGCTACTTCCTGGGTGGGGCAGATCCTCCCCCATCCACAAGCCACAGGTAGGGGAGCAATAATCTGTGCAATCATGGAAACTGATTTAAAATCTCATCCAGACTTTGGCAGACTTTATTATGACACTGAAGGAGACCTATTATAAATTGAAGTGGATGTAGAACAGGAAGGGGGCAACAGATCCAAGATCATTCTCCACGGAAATTGCTAGCAAAGTGCTTGCCACTGCTAGACTTCTTGACTCAGGATCTCCCCAGGATGGATTACCTTGTATCAGTGGATATTTTTCAAGAACCATGTCCATATTTACCTATTTGAATGTGTTTGCTTTGTTAGGGTCAGTTGCTGTTATCTTCTGCATGGGGATTTTATTTATGCTGCGAATTTACAGGCAAGTTCTTTGCAGGCATTGCATAAACACTTTGCAGCGCAAGCCTCTATGTATCTACTCAGAAGCAAGCCCCATTGAATTCAATGATACTTACTTCCCAGTAAGTGCTACAGTCTTGCAGTCTATCATTTAGCATAAACTTGTACCCCAAGGGATTGACTTCAGACAACTCTTCACCTATTTTCTTCAGCCGTGTTGCTTTAGGTACTTCAAATGTGCCCTAATCCTGTGCCAGGCTATATAAATATCTATCCAGTGGCTTCCTAGTGGCACAGTTTAATTTGACTTTTCCATTTGTCATATTATTCTTGTACAGTTTCAGTTAGAATTGGAATTGCCTTGAGGAATGTTCAGGTCCTTAAAGCCCTGTCCCCCCTATCCCCCCAAAAAGTATGGATTCATATAATAAAGGACATGTTGTTCACCAATTTAAAAAAATGCATTATATGTGTTTTGTGCTCTTATTGTTCAATTTTGAAACATTCTGGTCTCTTTTTATATGCCTATTTCTGTTATATGTCTCCTCTGCACCTTACAAGTGCATTACATAGTTTAGCTATTCTGTGAGCAAGTGAGCTACTCTCATTTACATGTTAATTAAGTTCTTTAAAAATGGAAGCTGTCCGTTTTGCATATGAATGTGCTAATGAACCATCTATCCTGGAAGGTGTAGTATGTTCCTTACTAACAATAGGAACAGCATGGCACAACAATTGAAATACAGGCCAAAATTGTTTTCAGCTGTCCAGAAAACCCTCACAGAAAGAATCTATAAGCCATCAGCCAGAAAATGCGCATTAATTAAAATGTTCATTATAACAAAAGCAAAGCAAAGTCTTAATGCAAACATAATGTCAAGAATTCAGCAAATTGGAATTTCTGTTTTCTTTTTAATGAGTGATTCAATTGCGAATCCATCAGTACCTGTGCTCCCCTTTAGGTATGACTTTTAATTAATAATGTTAGATTACATGCCTGCTTTGGGTTTAAGGTATGTGTCCCCAAAAGCTCCTGTTCTGCTTACAAGCTTGTATCCCAGTAAGTAATATACAGCGTAGGTACACAGACTCATGCAGGTCTATGGTATTGCCCAACTGACTAATGGCTTATGTCAACAAATTGGGGAGGTGCAATGTTCAGTGATTCCTCCTTCTTGTTGTTGTTTAGTCGTTTAGTTGTGTCCGACTCTTCGTGACCCCATGGACCAGAGCACACCAGGCACTCCTGTCTTCCACTGCCTCCTACAGTTTGGTCAAACTCATGCAGGTAGCTTCGAGAATACTGTCCAACCATCTCGTCCTCTGTCATCCCCTTCTCCTTGTGCCCTCCATCTTTCCCAACATCAGGGTCTTTTCTAGGGAGTCGTCTCTTCTCATGAGGTGGCCAAAGTACTGGAGCCTCAGCTTCACGACCTGTCCTTCCAGTGAGCACTCAGGGCTGATTTCCTTAAGAATGGATAGGTTTGATCTTCTTGCAGTCCATGGGACTCTCAAGAGTCTTCTCCAGCACCATAACTCCTTGTACTTGTCCCCTAAGTCTGCTCTGGAGGATTTTGAGGTATTTCTGAGAATTGTTTAACTCCCTAAGTCACCATTCCATTGAGCATAATCCATTGGACATACCCCATTGATTCCAAGGGGTCTACTTGGAGCATTACTTAGTTGAAAAGAATTCAGACTTCTCCTGATCCAGAATCAACTAACTTGGCAAGCCAGCAGTAGCCAGTGCAAGGGTTCCTGTTAGCATGAAAATGGGGAATTCCCCACCCTCCTCTTCCCATAGCTCTCCCAAATCCACTCTGGAGAGTCAGAAGAAGTCCCAGAAAGGGGGGGGGGGTATTTCATCTGGCAAGTTCAGAAGAGCATGGTTGAATTCCTCCTATGCAGTTCATTTAATGTTGATAATTCCAACTTGTATCATTTCTTCAAAAAAATATAAATGTTTTTATTTGCACTGCTACTTTACAAAAAGTTGGAAAAGAAGTATTACACTGGAGTTTCCATTGCAGATGCATACAGTCACACACCTACAGAATTACTGCTTGCGTCTAACATTTGCAGGGCTGTCTCTCACCAGTTCCACCTGGTCCAAAGGCTACCCTTCTTCCTATCTGTTGAGGGCATGGTCATTGTCGTTATGTCTGTTGCTTCAAGGTAAGACAGGTAGATAAATAAAGAAAGAAATGGCATCACAAAAAGGTCTTACCTGATAATTCACGTTGGGTATTTTAGACATGCACTGAACAACCAAGAGGAAAATATTTGCAAATGTAGTCATCACATCCACTTTTAGGTTGCCATAATGCATGTCGCTAACAAATTCCCACAACAGTTCTGAGATAAAGACAATGCAATCAGTTAAATCAATACTGGTTGGGTACCAGGCATTATGGCCAGATGCATTATTTATAAGCATTCGAATCTCATCATCTTGGTGCTCCTGGGTTGTGTGTGTAGTCACCTTGACATTCCTGCCTAAAATTAGGTTATGACAAAAGAACAAGTTGGCATCAGTTGTGCCATTCAGTCAGATAACTTGTGTATTAGATGTGGCGAGTGGAATGCCAAGATAAATCTCAATAGAATTTGCTTTGTGGGGGGATTTTGACTTTAGCCCATCTGCTTCAGAATGTATGCTAGTGAGGAAATGTTATTAGATAATCCGAGAGAAGTTGCCTTGTATGTGGTGTTCTCTTGTTTTGATGAAGTGGCAGATTGCTTCTAGAGAAACAGGGAAAGCTTTTGAATAGTAATGGCTTCAATCATGGAAAACTGATAGTGAGGACATTTGGCAAATCTCAAGAATACAAACAAAGCAGTCTTTAAGGAGAAGCAATAAAGAGACATTCTGTTTCGATTAAATGGAAATGATGGATGTCAGTACAGTCTTGGGTTTTATCCATTTACGTGCTTAAGTTCAGCATACTGAAGTTCAGTAAAGGTAAAGGTTTATTTTAGAAGTCGAGAGTAGTTCTGTGACAAACATTTCTTCCACTTCCTTTACCAATTCTTGATCAATTAATGAAAAACATGGCATTCAAAATTATCAAAGGGATGAGAAAATTGAATTGACATTCTCATGATTTTTCTTTTTCAATAATTGGGAGGTTTTGTTTTTTCTCTCACTATGCATATTTCTGGTGGTCTATAGCTTCCATTTTTGCAACATGTTATATATGGGGCTACTTCTGAAGATGCATAGGAAACTGCAGCTGGTGCAGATGTCACCGGTGAAATCCCGGAGAGTTCACCACTTTCTGGGTGAGACAATCATTTGAGAGAGGATTCTGCATTTTCTTCTCTCTTTTTCTCCCTGTTTTTGTTTTTATTTAGATTAGTTTCCTTTATCTTATTGTATTATGAAAAAGCTTTAATAGTGTGTTGATCGAGGGAAGGAATAGTCCCTCTCTGTTCTGCCTTGGTCAGACCACACCTGGAGTACCGTGTTCAGTTCTGGGCATCACAATTTAAGAAGGATATTGACAAGCTGAAATGTGTTCAGAGCAGGGTAACCAAAACGATAAACAGTCTGGAAACCAAGCTTTATAAGGAACAGTTGAGGGAATTCGGTATGTTTAGCCTGGTAAAGAGGAGACTAAGATGATAGTCACCTTCAAATATCTAAGGGAAGATGGAGCAAGCTTGTTTTCTTCCGCTCCGGAGGCTAGGACCTGAACCAAAGGCTTCAAGCTACGTGAAAGGAGATTCTGACTAAAGATCATGAAGACCTGTCTGAAAGCAAGAGCTGTTTGACAGTGGAACAGACTCCCATGAGAGGTGGTGGACTCTCATTCCTTCTGTGGATGTTTTTAAGCAAAGGCTGAATGGTCATCCGTAATGTATGATATAACTGAGATTCTTGTATTGCAGGGGTAGGATCCCTTCCTACTCTACAGTTCTCTGATTCCTGGGTGCTGGCACTTCCAGAACTCCATTGTGCCTTTGCCTAGGCTTTCCTGTCAATGCAAGAAACTGGGAAGGCTGTCTGCTGTGCTCATGACAGTCCCCCTCCCCAAGCGAAGTCTTTTTGCTTTTAAAAAATCACTCTGGACACACACACACACACACCAGTGAACCAGTTTCCATGGCTTACTGTGCTTCAATTAAATATGTATTGAGCCAACTTCTCCCATGGGGCTTTTTTGGCTCAGAAAGTGTGGGCAGCCAGGGAGGCTGCAAAGCATCGGAAAGAAGAAACATACAAATGATTTCAGCCTTCTAGCAACAATAAGGTAAGCTCAGTTCCAAGACCACTGAAATTCTAAAAGAAGAAGAAGTAGAAGTAAAGTTTCCTGCAAAGGTGGCAGAAAAACTAATGCCTTTTAACAGCAAAGGAAACTTTCAAGACATTTGAGGACAGGTTTCAGCTTGAGAGACCTTTCATTGGATGTGCCTGAATTCCATATTCAGAACCAAGAGTTCTAGACATGGAAGAAACAGCACTCAAGCCAATATTATGGTGACAGGGGCATTTAACTGAATACTTTGGAATATTCGCCTACATTTTATGGTCATACTTCTTACTTCTTGTATAACACTGGGAGGATTGGGACTGAGTACCCAGGGATACTTGCCTATATCTTATAGCCACATATCTTACTTTCTGAGGAAGTCTTGAAATTTGTAGTGTACTTCTCTTTAAACAGAATCACACCCCACACCTTCCAGCAATATATGAAGTCACCTCTGCAACCAAGAGCTGCTCATGCAAAAGTTTTTTTCATTTGTATGAAGCACCCGCAACCTTGCTGGTAGCTCCACATGCTACTGAAGGAGTTTGCACAAGGTAGCCAGATGTATGAATGTAAACCTCTTCTTGATGTATTTCCCTTCTCTCCTTTTCTTATGGGGCAGGTGGATGGATAAATAAAGGAGCGATCACATGCTGACTTCTTTTGAGTAGCATGAGGAATAAATAGTAGGCTAACTACACTGCTTCCACGCCCCAAACCTACCATTTCATCTGATTAATGTGAGCATTTGTTGCATATGTATTAATTCCTTTCAGAATTTCAGGTGGGTTGATAATGCAGACTAATTAAAGGATAACACAAGAGAGCTGATTGAAAGATGTCTCTTCTTCCTTTTGTTCTAAATGATATTCCATTTAAGAGGCAATGCTGCTGAGCAGTTTTCTAAAGAAGATCATCTCCTTAAAGCATTGTCTTCTCTGATATGAGGGTGTGGGAAGCGACCTTTTCTCTCTCTGGAAAGCATTTAAATGCTTATTTAATGCAGCAACATACCCCAAATCTACTGAAAAACAGTTTACAGTGCATTTTTCCAAATTACACCTTCTCTTTGTTTTTTGGGTAGATGTGGAGGAGCATACATTTTAAATGCATTTCAACTGTTTCTCATCAGGATTCCCCCCCCCCCCCTTCCTTTATTTGCTTCTCTTTGATTTTCTCTTCCTATCTTTTGACTGCTTATGTGTTCAGCAGAAGAATGGGGAATATCTGAGACTTTGCAAAATCACCATATGAGCATATATGATTAATGGCCAATCCAAAGACTGCCAAGCTAGAAAGCATTTGTGTAGCCCATTGCAGCAGAACTTTGCAAGCCATGAGGTTGATGTTCATATTTGAGGCAGGTAATAATGTGTGCACTTGCACTGCACTCTTTATTACTTATTACATTTCATATCGCACTCCTAAGCATGTTCATTCAGAAGTTCAATGGGAGTGATTGCCTCCTGAATTGGTTTAGGGCAGTGATGGCCAAAGCTGGCCCTCTAGCTGTTTTGGGACTACAAGTCCCATCATCCCTGACCACTGGTCCTGTTAGCTGGGGATGATGGGAGTTGTAGTCCAAAAACAGCTGGAGGGCTGAGTTTGGCCATCATTGGTTTCGGGTTTTAGCCACAGGATTCAGTCTGTTTAGGATGCAATGCACAATGTGCTCCTATCCTGTTGCCTGTCTCCATTGCCCTTGGTCACTGTCTCTGTTGCCCTTGGTACCCTGCAGTACAACACCTAAGGATGAAATATTCAAATTATTTGGGTTAAAGGATTGTCATAGCAGTCAATAAGCATATGCCCAGGGAAACTGCATTGGCTGTCTTGTGTGTTGTTGTTGTTGTTTTTAATTTGCCTCAGATTTGTGATCCTCGTATTGCTTTGCTCATTGAAAGCCCATTCACCCTTCTAAGAGTTGTTCTTCCAGGTGTTAGAGTCCAACTCCCACCAACCCCAGGCTGCATGACCAATGAACAGGGATGTCAGGAGTTGTAGTCCCAACAACATGGGGGAGGGGCACAGGTTAGCACCACCGTCCTAAGGAATAGCTAGCACAAAAATTAAGCCGTAAGAGAAACATCAGTGACTAGATGTACAAGCATATGTGCATATATCTTACAGTAAACAGAATAAAATACAAGGGATCTTAATTTCGGTTGTAATCCTGTACATACATACCTACCTACCTACCTACCTGGTAGCAAATTCCATTGCTGTCACAGAGGTTTACTTCAGAATTAGCAAGTATAAAAGTGCACCATCTCCGTGTAACCATATACACCAAATAGTTCTCCAATACAGTGTTTTCCAGTCCCTTTCATTTCTTTTTCAATTTACAAAGAAAATAAGATTTTTTAAAAAATCATGCCATCTCTAAGGCTGTATATATATGAAATCTTGAAAACCCATCCAAATAACTTTTTCTTCCCTCATAGAATTCTGAGCCCTGTAGTTTACCCTTCACAGAGTTAAAATTCCCAGCAACCCCGCGCAAATTATAGTGCCCAGAATTCTTTGAGGAAATAACTTCTTGAACCTGGTCTGTTATTATCTGAATTTGCTAGTTAGAATGGGAGCTGTTGTTTTTCACATTTAGCTTCTCGGTGAATGGGAGAATCTCAAAGAATTTCTGAAAATGTAACTGAGATTTAAAGAGGATATATTTCTTGCCAGAGAGTAAGTCCCATTGGATGAAATTCAACTTACTAATGAGTAGACTTGCAGAGGGTAGCACCTTGAGAAACTGGCTTGGATATTTTCCCCAATGTGTCTCCAAATTACCCACGCTGATGCATTTCCACTTGCTGTCTTGCTTGTATTTTTCTTCTTCTTTTTTTGGCAAAGGATACTTTCAAACATTTCAGCATATCAGTGACAATTATCTCCGGAAGAGGACATGTGATTTATATTCGGGGGGTGGATATTTGACCCATCACTGTCAATTACTTTGTGGCTGCTGCATCTACCACGTTCTCATAAGACTCCAGAAGTCTCGTTGTGGAAATGTGTATGACTGGCAGCTAGTACATAGGAATGTGGGAAGTTACCTCACATCAATAAGGGTAGACTATTTTTCTTCCTTGCTGAACAGCAGAGTCTGCAGCAGTGAGCTTTCTTGTCAACTGCTATCTGATCTTTTTAACTGCAGAGACCACGACTGAACTTGGTACCTTCTACATGCAAAGTGTGTGTGTCCTGTCACTGGACTATGATGCCTTGCAAAGCTTGATTTAGTAAACTCCCTCCCTTTTCTCTTTGCTGTCTGTCATGGGTGAGATTTGCTTTTTCCAAGACCAATCCTGGATTTAGGATCCCATCATACTGGTGGCCAGTGCTGGATTTACGTATAAGCTAAACAAACTATAGCTTAGGGCCCCACTCTCTTGCCCCCGTCCCAATAATTAAAGGGGGACAAACTGGATGTACATTTCCAAAATATACGATAAACAAATAAAATAAAACCTACATACAGCAATAATGTTTTGTGTTGTGTAGGCTCCTATGATGTAAGTAATGTCTCCCCAATCTTTTAAGTTAGAGCTTCATAATTATTTCACAGTTAATATACTTCTTCTTAACTGTATTTCACTATTAATATACTTCTTAATTGTATGTCAGTTCAACAATTACTTTGATAAAATACATATTTTGTTATGTGCAAATGACTTTAGATACCTATTAGGTCCATAAATTACCATATAGCATATATTCAACACAAAAAACCAGCAACAATTTGTTGTTGACAAAGGACAGCTGGACATATAAAGGGCCCCATTACCTTCAGTAGCTTAGGGCCTCATCAAACCTAAATCCGGCCTTGCTGATGGCACTTCTGAATGCCCCTGTGACCCCTAACGTATTCCTGGCCACCTCTTCACCTTTCACTTATCTAACCTGTCCTAGCTGCTGCAAAAAGTGAGTGGCAGCATAGTGCAAGATTTATAGAACTGAGAGACAGAACATTTCAAGTCTGGAAAGGCTGAGTTCAGATATATTGTTGGGATGTGTGGGAAGGTGAGTTGACAAGGGGAAATTCATACATGTGAATGTACAGCATGGAGATCCATACATTATTTCTAGTATAGGAATCAGTATCTACTTTCTAATGCCTAAATCACAAGGCAACACCCAACTAATTTTGCATCAGTGGCTGGAAACCTGTGGCTCTCCAGATGTTGGGGTATAAATCCCTTCACCCCTGATCATTGGGCATGTTGGCTGGGATTCATGGAAGTTAGAATCCAAGGGCCACAGGTTTTTCCACCACTGATGCACATGCACAACGTAACTGGAAGACATAATTATCCACAACACCTTACCCATTACCACTGTCTACATTTTACTTTCTTGGGCTCCATGATCACTACAGAGGGTGACAGCAGTCACGAAATTAAAAGACGCCTGCTTCTTGGGAGAAAAGGAATGATAAACCTAGACAGCATCTTAAAAAGCAGAGACATCACTTTGCCAACAAAGGTCCGTATAGTAAAAGCTATGGTTTTCCCAGTAGTGATGTATGGAAGTGAAAGCTGGACGATAAAGAAGGCTGATCGCCGAGGAATGGATGCTTTTGAATTATGGTGCTGGAGGAGACTCTTGAGAGTCCCATGGACTGCAAGAAGATCAAACCTCTCCATTCTTAAGGAAATCAGCCCTGAGTGCTCACTGGAAGGACAGATCGTGAAGCTGAGGCTCCTATACTTTGGCCACCTCATGAGAAGACAAGATTCCCTGGAAAAGACCCTGATGTTGGGAAAGATGGAGGGCACAAGGAGAAGGGGATGACAGAGGACGAGGTGGTTGGACAGTGTTCTCGAAGCTACCAGCATGAGTTTGACCAAACTGCGGGAGGCAGTGGAAGACAGGATTGCCTGGCGTGCTCTGGTCCATGGGGTCACGAAGAGTCGGACATGACTAAACGACTAAACAACAACAACATTTCCACTATGGCTTTCAGTTTTCCAGAGTCTTTGTGAATTGGTGGATATTTGGTTCCTCTGAGAAAAGTTTTGAGTAATTAGTTTATATCCAGATAGCTCAGTAGGTAGCACATGAGACTAGAGCATGAGACTCTTGATCTCAGGGTTGTGGGTTTGAGCTCCACATCGGGCAAAAGATTCCTGCATTGCAGGGGTTAGTCTAAATGACCCTCATGGTCGCTTCCATCTCTACAAATCTATGATTCTATTAATTGCCTTTGAAAATGAAGGAGTAACACAACACAATAATCTCTGTGATAACCATTGAATCTGTCATCTCTCTTTCTCCTGGGATGTGCATCAGTCAAATACCGAGGCAAATAGGGGATATTTGGGTTAACAAGTAAGATAAGTCTATTCACAAGTCCTCCTGATAAACTTAATTCTCCCACTATTATGAATATTTTCTGTTTCATTTTGTTTAACAGCAAGGAAGAGAAGTAGGTAAAAAACATTCATAATACTAAAAAAAAAACTCCTGCAAACAACAGGAGATGTTTAAACAAAATCCAGAGTGACTTTCTATCTTCTGCTAATTTGTAACATTTCAAGTACTCTTTTTGTCTCAAATACATAAGAAAATAAAAGAAGGCTATCTTAATGTAAGAAAAATGGGGCAGGGAAACTTCCACATCCTCCTATGAACTGGAAATACAAGAAAATTCCAGGAATCTGCAATTTTATGCACACTTGTCTGGGGATAAGGTTCATTGAACTCAATGGGACTTACTTATGAGTAATGTATCATTAATAACTGGCTTGACTTAAATATCCTGTCCAATATTACTCAATAGACTTTGTCCACATAAGCAGACCCGTATATATTTTACACCTAAAATGTTAAATTTTTTACCTTAAGCCACACAAGGATGTTCTTTCAGACACTGTAATTAGAAAACTAAAATGGTCTCAGAAGCAAAGGAAAGGTCAGTGGAAAACAATACTGCAGCTGCTTTCAAGATTTGAGGTTTGTCACATTGACTGTATGGGAAAAAGGGTGTTGGTGTTTTCCTTTTAAAGCAAAATGCCAGATTTTGACTATTTAAGGTTGCAAAACCTATATGAGAGTAAACCCTATTAAACTCAAAGGGGCTTGCTTCTGATGAGATGTGGAAAGGATTGTGCTGTTAGTCAGCTAAAGGAAGAAGTGGTGCAGTGGAACTCGGTGAACCACAAGACAGATGGCAACCACAAAGGAAATTATTACCATATACTGAAGCCTCGTCTGGATAGTACAGATTGATCAAATATACGCTGCAAAAGCACTCTCAGGGACAGCAATGCTACAGGCGAAATGGCATAACTCAAAGAAATCTGCTTTCCAACAGATGACATTATTAGCAAAAGATGGGAGAGGTCCCTATCAGGATAATTCATCTGAAAGTAGCCCTGATGTTGAAATGAATAGATCAAATCTCAATTGTTGTAAAAGCCCTTTTGAAAAGCTTTATAGACTGCCTCACAGTAACAAATTATCTTGGCAATCTGTAGAAACACACCCTTTCCAATCAGAGATATGCATGAGGTAGACCTGTGGAGCGAGAGCCTCCCTTCTTAGTACTTGGAATCAAATTGTCAAGTCAATTAACCTGAATTTGGAAAGATTATTTCCTTAAAAGGATTGGAGGGGGGCGTTACTGATAAAACTTAATTAACTTGTATGAACTAATTTGGCTCGGACTTGACTGACATTTCTTTGCCCTTGGTGTGCAGATACTTTTAAGGATATAAACTCTCAGTTTGTATCATTCAGGTACTCAGACTCATTTCATATTAACAGTGGCATATCTGGAGGGCTGGGGAGACAAACAGAGCTATGAACTATGCATTGAACAAATAAACAAAAAACTTTGTCTTAATTTTTCTTCGCATGTTGCCAACGAAGAACTCTTTGTCTTCATATATTGTATATGTACAAAAATATTGTAAACAAGTAGAAACATTGGCAGGCTTTGCCTAAACACTTGCAAGTAGTTAAAATGATAAAGTTTATGGAAGGAAATTTGAACTGAAACAATAAAAACTGATGGTATGTAATTAGGATAAAATAATAAGGATAAGAAAAAAGAGGTTCAAGTATAATTATGCAGAATATATATATATTTAATGAACCAGGAAAGGAAATGGAGGGAAGTCAGGAGATTAAAGAGAACCTCTGAAAAGAGGTTTTTTATTATTTTATTTTAGTTCTTATACTTCATGTTGGATATTATGTATTTCTCATTCTTCTTTTTTGATGGAAAATAATTGTTGAAGTTGAAATTGTAAAACCAATAAAATTAAATTACAAAAGAAGAACTCTTTGTCTTACTCCAAATGAGAGTGAACAGTTTGACATTCATCAATATGGAACCCATGTTCTTCTGATGAAAGAGGTGGGCTGTGGGTAGCAAAATTGTAAACACTTGGGAACATTTTAGTCTTTAGGTTATTCATATTCTATTTTGTAAGCATGCAAGTACTATTAGTTCCAGAACCTCCATCATAGCTGGCCATATTATGCATACATTATTGGTCCATCGCTAAACTACTGAAAGTGAATATATATGACTATATGTCTATATCAGGGGTCAGCAAACTTTTGCAGCAGGGGGCCGGTCCACTGTCCCTCAGACCTTGTGGGGGGGCCAGACTATTTTTTTTTCGGGGGGGAATTAACAAATTCCTATGGCCAACAAATAACCCAGAGATGCATTTTAAATAGCACATTCTACTCATGTGAAAACACGCTGATTCCCGGACCGTCCGCAGGCTGGATTTAGAAGGCGATTGGGCCAGATCCAGCCCCCAGTTTGCCTACCCATGGTCTATATCCATCTCCTTATGTATAATTTTTATTTGTTTTTTAAACCACAGCATCTGTCACAAAATAAACAAGTAAAGCGAATATAGGAAGATTAAGTCTGAGATGTTCTTTAAGCAAGGCAGTAAGCATTTTCACTCATCCACCAAGTCTTTGCTACAACCTGCCTTATGCCTGTGCCCAAACAGCTATGTCAGCCGAACTGCTTCCTGTACCTTCCTTATTCTGATTGGACATCTTTGCGACTACATCAAATAGATGCCTCTCCAACTTTGTACCTACATTGTTTCCCTTCCATCTGCCAGAGTCCTAAATGATGTGGGAAACTTACACAGATAGACAAGACTCAGGTTCCAAAGTTATCCTTTGGCGTGTGAGAGTCTGGGAGGATCCATATGACATTGGCTAAATGCATGGTTCCGTAACCTCTTTGTGTGAGTAGTGCATGGAAGGGCTTGTGCCAGGCCATATCAAGGCACCTAGAGGACAGCTGACCACCACACACATTGGTACTCTGAGGAGAGATCTATGCATACTACAAGAAATCTGAGCTGCAGAGCATCATATATAATTAAAACAACAAAAAGCAACAAGAATAACAACAGAAAACATTTCTTCTAACGCAGTCAGAACAAAACAATTAGCAGCTAAATTAAAAGCCTGCTAAAAGAGAAAAAACATAAGTTTTATTCAAAAGCACAGTAAAGCAGCAAAGGCCCTATTGGATGTTTTCAGTTGTTAGCCATATTGAGTATCTTGAGATATAAAGATAGGTTACAAATGCCTGAAAATAAATACACATAAAATTGGGAATGTCCAGTCAAAAAAGATAGCCCCAAAATAAACCCACACAGTCAGCATAATCTGTAATCTTCCGCAACCCTCTATAACTGGAAATTTGAAAGGGCTGGCTTTTTCGGAGCAAACAAGAAATATGAAATATATATATACACACACACACACTCACATGCCAGTTTTCTTTTGATTGACAAGTGAGACAGATTCTTGTCAAATTGAAATACGTCTGCTTCTCCAGATGGATGTGGGAAAAAGAAAGAAGGAAGAAGGGGGAGTGGAAGAAGGCGTTCCAAGGACAAATGTAGGAAGCAGTGTGGGAAGCTGCTTTTATTTTTATCCATCACACAAAAGTACATGAATGTGCACTGAGCTGGGGGGAGATTAAATTATGTTCAGAAATGTATGAATCTGGAGGGCCACACCAAAGGGTCTCTCCCCCCCCCAATATATTTAGCTGCCTTTCTGAACACATACATTCATCTTGACTTGCCAGACATCACAACTAAATTATTATATGGTTATGTTGGCTGATGGGTGACATCTTTTGGATAGGAAAAGGCTTTTACAGAGTATGCTAATTAGCTATAGGAGGTTGTCTTTCCATCAGCAATACAATTTGTATGCTAAGGCAAACAGGCATGTTGAACTTCAGACACTTGGTGAAGGCTTTAATTCAGCAGGCATTTTAAGTAAGCTTTACTGATTTTAATTAGTAATTAATTTAATTTTAATCAGTTAATTTTAACTGATTTTATCTTCTGTATCTCTTTTGCAACCTCATTGTACAACACGAAGTGGTATAGAAAGGGTTGATATGAACAAAATGAACAATAATGAAATAATATTTAAGGTAGAAATGCTTTAGATACTGTATACCACCATTCAGATGGAAATTCTGTAAAAGAAACCATGAAGAGTTTAGTTTTTGTTATTGCTTTATTATATTGGAAAGCAAATGTTCTTGGAATATGATCCAATTTGGTTACATGTCCTATGAGCAAAGGCCCTTAGACGCTCTTGTTACAGGCAGTGAAACAAAGCATGTCAGTGTCAGAACGAATATAGAATTATAATATTTACAGCTGGAGTCAATTGGTTCATTGTTTTATATGAAGGAAGAATAGAACTGATGAAGAGAAAAATATCCCCGTAGTTGACAAAATTGCTCGTGAGATAGATTATTTTAACAATTCTTCTGAGCTCAATGGTGCTATAGAGCATTAAACATTTTTAAAGTGTTTCAAGGTCCAGTGTGGTATAAAATATTCAACATCCTTCCAATTCGCCAAAAATATTCCACTAAAATTAGAGTTCTATATATCTCTAAAATAATTGGCAAGATCAGCTTTTTAGTGGAAAGCAAAAGGGCTAGGAGATTTAATAATGCCATCATTGATCTTTGCATATGTGAGTAATCCTCCTTGGAAATGAGGCTGTTAATGCAGAAATGAGTTCCTTTTCCTGGGTATATGTAGATTAATGACAAAATGCTTTCTCACAAAGAATTTCCTGTAACACAGAAACTAATCCATTTAATATAAAAGGATTAATAATAAGTTGAGAACTGGTTCGAGATTAATTTGGCTACATTTGACTGTTAAGTAATCACCAACCTGCCAATGATGCTTTTATTTTTTTCTCTACAGTATGTGTAGGTACAAAGTTATCTTTTTGTCACTATGTCAAAACTGCTTGCATGGGAATTTTTAATTGTGTAGTGCAGTCATTTCTATCATTATTTACTCCCTCTTTAAGTTATTTTGACGGTAATTATTTTTACTTATTTCATGGTTGCGTGACCATTTTGGGTCTTATTTTATATCCTACTCTGCTGTCTAATTGAACTTCTAATGTATTTTAATAAACAATAAATGACTGCTAAGATTATGAGAGTTCTCCCACTATTAAGCATTTTTGTCAGGTGATCTGTATTGCATTACATGTTTTTTTTTTTAGATGCAATCTAGAACTATTTTTTTTAACATCAGTTTTTATGTTACCATGGAGGAAAAAAACAAAGAATAACCCTTTGTCCTAACAAAATTATTTCCATGTAGGTCAGGGATGAGAAACCTGAAGCTCTCCAGCCAGATTTTCCAGGATCCAAGTCCCAAGAGTCCCAGCCAGTATGGCCAATAGTCAGGTATGGTGGGAGTTGTAGTTCAGCAGCATCTGGAGGACTCAAATATTTCCACCTCTTATGCAGGTGGACTCCACAGTGTTGCACCGGCACGCAGGGCTGTTTCCACCTTTGGTAAGCTGCCCTTTAGTGTATTAGTGGGTCCTGTGGCAGGCTTGGCAGGCACCAGTGCCCATGAAGGACTGCAACAGTTCTTCAGTGGCTGAGCCTAGGAGTCGCTGTTTTAATTCCTCAAAATGCCCCTATAGCATTATTCCAGGGTATTCTGGGACATTAAAATAGTAGCACCCAGACCCCTTATTTGTCCTGGAGTGAGGCTACATTGGATGCATTTTGGTGAATTAACATGTCATGTTCCAGATCACAGGACAACATTGTTTAAATGGTGGTGGCTCAGAGGTGGGCCCTGTCAGGAGCTCATCCTACACTCGAGTAGGACCCTGGCAGAGACACATGCCCGATTGGCATGTTCTCTCCCTCCTGGGAGCTTCAAAAGCTTTCTTCAGTCCGAACATCACAGCAACCAATGCCAACAGACATCGGCACACTTAGGGATCCGCAGAGTCTTCGCAGTTTGCATAACAGACCTCAGCAACTCAGCATTTTGGCTAATCTACTTTATTTACATATAAACACACATGGTGCACTGCAACATGGCTCCCTCTGTTTCTAGCATCAGACAGCAAAGAGAAAAAAACCAAAGGACAACAGTCCCATTTCACGGAACACAGTAACACAAACATCCTGTCTCCGTCACTTCCCACTCTGTGGAGTCAAAACATACACCGTCATGTGATAGACAAAAATCCCATGACTGCAATCACGGAGCAGGAATTCTAACAGGCCCTGCCAGGACTGCATGGTTCAGGTAGATGTCTAAAATTGTCAAATATTGTTACTAGGTCTGCTGGCTAGCAGCTCTACCAGGACTTTATCCCCTGTCTTTATTCCCAACTTCTGCCACACCGCCCTGGTTGCCTTCCTCTACTTACTAGGCATTTGTTACCTCTTCCCTTCCTTCCCCCAACCCCAAAGAAAGAAAGAAAGAAAGAAAGAAAGAAAGAGAAAGAAAGAAAGAAAGAAAGAAAGAAAGAAAGAAAGACCCGTTTGTTTCTTCCTCTTCCTTCCTGGTTACCAGATAGAAAGAGAATAAAGTCATCCCATGTGAGCGCAGAGGCACTCTGTAAATGAATATGTGTGTGCAACTGTCCAGAGTTTCACACAGCAGCATACACACTCTGTTAAAAAAAGACTTAAAAAAGGAAAATAGACAAAATGAAATGCTGTTCACCTACTATTATCATTTAGGGGCCTCCTGGGGTGTGGGGTTTCAGGCCTGGGCCCCATAGCCCAAGCCTAGTGGCACCACTGCTGCTGGCACTTGTGGAGAAAATATCATTTGGGCCAGGACAATTACATTGTTCTACTGTGTGACTGTAGACATCCAATGCAAATGTTGAATGAGAAATGTCAGATTCAAAATTTGATTGTGAAAAGTTTACATTATAGCTTTGTATGTAAAAACTTTAAATGGTCTTAAGGAGGAAAGATGGCTTAAAAATAAACTATTCCACAAAAAAAGTTGTTGACATCTCTCATGAGTTTTGATCTTGGTAAGCTTCAAATATGAAATTTCATGAGCTATCAGTTATCAAATTGGAATTGTCATTGCATGTCATCTGTCAGAATACCAACGGATCCTAGAAATGCCATCATATAATCAGTGAAAATTCAGTGATTGTGTGTGCACCCAGAGAATGTTCAGAGAAAAAATACCTCAAATCAAAATTTGGAGATGACTTTTAGAGGAGAACTTGAGGGAAATGGTTTTGAGGGGAACTGTCCTTCCCACATGGGAAAATTAGTTTCAGCTCCTGTTGAGTTGAAATGAATGCACTTCTCATGGTATTGATCCAGAGATGTCCTTCTGCTCACCATTAACCTTCAAGTGCTTTCAAAGTCATGACCACTAAGTCCTTCTCCCCATGCTGTTCTGGAAGGACCTTCTCATTTTTAGGCATAGAGACGTTTACAGGTAAGAGAGAAAATGTGCAAAAAAAATATATAAAAAAATCCTCCCCTTCTTGTGAGGCCCTTTCCATGAGCCAAACACTACTTATGTGATCTCTGGATCCAACCCACTGATTGTGCTTAAATTCAAAACCTCAAAGCTGAACATTGCTTTGTTTATCCATTGAAGTGAATGTGGAGTCCTCTGTGTACCAGCAGATCAAAGTATATGCAAGAGGCAATTTCCCCCTAGCATCAGGCTGATCTTTCTGTAGATATTATTTAATTTTATTATTCTGGTGGCATTAGGCAATCTGAAATGATATATGCATCTCACCACTGCATTCTGAAGGACTGCTTTGTTAGTTTCTTTGTTCAATTTTTATGGAGGCCTTAGATTAGTTCCTGCTGAAGTAAAATATGAAATATGAAAAGAAGCATGAGAAGCATTTCTAAACATTACAAATTTGATGAAATTATATACATGATTGATTCTTCCGCCAAGGTCTTTGTGGCATTTGTTCTAATATTTCCTCAAAAACATTTAATTGCAGTCTTTTATGTATTTGTGTGCGTGTAAAAATAATAGGATGTGTTGTTGCCAACATTTCTTTTTTGAAGCTCACCTCTAAACTATATACCTGCTTTGCTTTCCAATTTGGTAAGTGGCCTGTTTTGTAAATGAAAGATGCACAGTTTATGACGTATTTTCATTCTGCAGTATAAATATCTAAGGGGAAATGTTCTTTTTAAAAACAAAACAAAACAAAAAAACCCTAAATTAATAATCTATCTTTATCATGGAAATAGGTAGCTTATTAGAAGCAGATACTCAATAGAAAATACAATTTCTGTGCTTGAGTTATATGTGTAAACCTGTCTCTCTATTTTTAAAGGAAGACCAAAATAAGACCAAGGGAGACTGACAAAATAAAGTGTCTTACCATAGAGATGGAAACCAAATAGTCTCTCTCATAGCATCAAACGACCTGCGGCATCTGTCTAACAAACATCATGGGCTGCGAAGTCCAGAGCTACAGCAGGAAGAGGAATCACCTGAAATTGGGCACTGGATTCTTCTGCCAGCCAAGCACAAGATTTCTCCGCCAAAGATTTAGTTTTTCTTCTTTTGCTATTGTTTCCCAGAAAGAGGGAAGAGATGATTTATGAAAGCCATGAACAAAGTTTGAAGATGTATTACAAGAAGCAAAAATCCAAATGAGAAAAGACCAAATAGCGATATAGCCTGGGGTTGCTTAGTAGAACTGAGCTGAATTTGAGGTTTAATATTCCGAAATAGTTGTGAAGCAGAAACAAAGGTGAGATAAACTAAGCCCCACTGGATAATAAAGTAGTTTAGGAGATAGAAGAGTTAGGAAACATTAAGGTTATAATCATAAATAATGAAGGAGATTAAGGAAAAATATAATTATAGCATATGATTCCCCTACAGAGTGTACTGGATCAGAAAAGAGTCCGCATATTGCATTTAAATGCAACAGGTTCGAAAGTACACAACGTGATAACATGAATGGAGGTTTAGGAAGGCATCATGCCCTGGAGAGACACATTATTTCAGACTGGAGGCCTTTTCCCAGTCTCAGATGCTTAAATTAATTGAATTATGCCAGATTAAATGATTTAATGGGCTATACTGCAGTGGTAGAGAATCTTCTTTGTATGCAGAAGATATCGTGTTCTATCCCTGATATCAGCAGCTATTGCTGGCAAAGATTCCTGCCTGAAACCCTATAGAGTTATTGCTAGTTAGCATAGACAATGCTTAGCTTGATGGACCCAAGCATCTGACTCCATATAAGACACTTTTCTGTGGGCCTTTATCTTGTCAAAGGATGGATGCATGAACTAATTTTCAAAGAAGTGGTTCAGGTAATGTTTAAGAACCAGATATGAGTTGGAAACACTGGCAGATGAATGGGAGTGTGGAGGTGCCATCGCGGCAGCCCCTCTGGACACGCACTGCACACACCCCTACGCGCCGGGTGCCATGTCCCCATAGGTGGTGCGTCACGCCCCCAGAACGCACGTCACGCCCCCACAGGCAATGTGTCACGCCCCCAGAATGCATGCCACACCCTCGCAGGCAACGTACCATGCCCCAGGATGCACGCCACACCCCTGAGGCACCAGTCACACCCCTGCCTGCTCTCTGCCCCCGGTAGTGGAGCATGCAGCTTCACCACTGGTTAGAAATATACAGTTATGTATTCATTGGAGTCAGTAGCAGTTGGCAATGATCCTGATAACCTGGCCACAACATGCTGAGTTCCCTGCTGCCTCATCCCTTCCCTTTTCCCTCTCAGTAGCTGGCAGAGAAATGCAGTGTTGGGAAACCAGGAGAGTAACACAAGCTCACATCTGTTGCCCCATCAGTCACCACTGACTGGGCCTGCTTTGAAGAATATTTTTCCATCCCGGCTACAGTGTGGAAGGACGTGTGGATCTAGAATTGGCCTCTACAGTCACTTACGGACTCATTGTTAAAACCATGTTTATGGAAGACAATCTTACTCGGCAATGAGTGATTGCCAAAGAAGAAGACAGTGGTAATAATACTGCTATTGTTAGGATATTTGTTAACCAATGTCATTAATAAGCCGTAATCAAATAATCTATCGGTATCACAAATCATAATGATCACAAATGTATATGAAAATCCTTTGACTAACAAAGAAAGGTTTTAAAATGCAGTCCAATGCATGTTTACATGGAAATAAATGCCTGAGTTCAATGCACTTTGCTCTCTATTAAATGTGTTTTAGGCTACAGCCTTACAGTTTAAAAAAAAAACCCAGCCACAAAATGTCAGCATGATCAATGATAACTAATTTGTATGAAGTCAGATAATTATATCTAGTTACCTTGGGCAATCAAAATTTCCTTTAATAGTTGTGTTGGAACCTGTTTATAAGCAATTAGAACTCAATTTGCCTGAAAACATCTTAGATTAAAAGAAGCAGGATTTTAAAATTACATAAAAATTATATTAAAATTAGAAATGAGGTTGTCTAAGAGGCAGAAGGAACAAGCACTTCCAGATTTTCAGGACACGATTAACCAATTGCTTGATCACCAGTTGGCTTTGAATCACCGAGAAACCTATAGTGAACTGATAAATAGCAATGGCCTAATCATATCAGGATCAATTTATTTTCAAAATGATATTGTTGAAAATTACTGCATGTGTCCCTGGACCTTGATAATTTAAATAGGGATTTCACAGGTGAAGGAATACCTGCAGTGAGCACTGCTGCCTCTACTACAGAGCTTCCATAACTTGGCCTAATAATAATAATAATAATAATAATAATAATAATAATAATTTTTTTATTTTTACCCCACCCATCTGGCTGGGTTTCCCCAGTCACTCTGGGTGGCTCCCAACAAAACACTAAAAACAGAATAAAACTTTAAAGATTAAAAAACTTCCCTAAACAGGGCTGCCTTTAGATGTCTTCTAAAAGTCAGATAGTTGTTTATTTCCTTGACATCTGATGGGAGGGCGTTCCACAGGGAAGGGGAAGTGGGAAGTGGGAATACCCCTAAACATATTGTGAATCTAAATTTGACCTCATTGAGGGGCAGTATTTCAATATGAGTAGGGAAATGAAAGTACCCCTAAACATTTTTTTCTCTTAGAAAAAAGCACTGCATGAACCCCTAGGTGTGTGATGGGAGGAACCGGGAGAAAGTCAGACTTAAATGAAACCCCATTTGGGTACAGTGCTGCATCTACACTCAAAGCCGGATTAAAGCAAGGGCAAACTGAGTGGCACCCTAAGATCCATTGCCTATGGGGGAGGAGGGCTAGCGTTCTAGACCCCCCCCCAAATCTTCCATATTAATAGCCCCTAATGTTTTATGGGCAATTTGTATGGAAAGAATATATATGAGAGAGGTACCATAGGTAAGAATCCTGCCAAATTAGTTGAACAGAACCAGAGCTTTTAGTTTAGTTACCTTTAAGATTGATTTTGCTTTGTAGGGGGCTAAAAATGATTTCCTTCTGTCCCTGTGGTTTTGTGGGTGATTATTTTATTATGAAAATGTCACACAATGTGGATGTGCCCCAAGGAAAGCAACCTGCATAATTTCAGAAAGTCAGGTATGGAGGCTAGAGAGTTATGATAAATGGGGCAAAAAAAGAGAGCTTCAGGCTTATATACTGCTCAATTGGCACCAAAAGTCACAGAAACTAAACTCTACTCAGAGTAGACTCTAAAATTAATGGGCCTAACTTAGTCATGCCCATTAATTTCTTTGGGTCTACTATGAGCATGACTAATGTTGAATACAACCTGATGTGCTAGCTGATTTGACAGGAGTGGATGTGTGGAAAATTGGCACAGAAGCACAAGGACTTGAATGCCCAGCATTTTCCAAGCAAGCCCTGCTAGCAGAACTAGCAATGAGTACAGAAGAGACAATAACAGGGTGATAGCATTACTTCAACATCCCTTTCCCAAAGCACTGCGATTGAAACTCCTGGTAAAATAATTTCTTCTTATTAAAAGTTACACCTGTCTGTCACAAAAGATCTTTCCCTGCCTCTCCTCGCCACCCTGGCATTTTCCTTATATGGCAAGCTTGTGGATGAATGTTTTCATTTTTGCAGACTCACTATCTGCAGCACAAATTTTTTTTTAAAAGCATGCAAATCACCAAAGAGCCCCAAACCACTTCAGAGGTCCTCATTCAGTGTGCTTGTTTTGTTCTGGGGAAATTTAGACTCTAACCAAAGTAGCCCAACTTCAGTTCCTTATTCAGAATTTATCTGAATCTTTTGTTGTTTAGTCGTTTAGTCATGTCCGAGTCTTCGTGACCCCATGGACCAGAGCATGCCAGGCACTCCTGTCTTCCACTGCCTCCCGCAGTTTGGTCAAACTCATGCTGGTAGCTTTGAGAACACTGCCTAACCATCTCGTCCTCTGTCGTCCCCTTCTCCTTGTGCTCTCCATCTTTCCCAACATCAGGGTCTTTTCCAGGGAGTCTTCTCTTCTCATGAGGTGGCCAAAGTATAGGAGCCTCAGCTTCATGATCTGTCCTTCCAGTGAGCACTCTGGGATGATTTCCTTAAGAATGGATAGGTTTGATCTTCTTGCAATCCATGGGACTCTCAAGTGTCTCCTCCAGCACCATAATTCAAAAGCATCAATTCTTTGGCAATCAGCCTTCTTTATGGTCCAGCTGTCACTTCCATACATCACTACTGGGAAAACCATAGCTTTAACTATATGGACCTTTTTCGGCAAGGTGATGTCTCTGCTTTTTAAGATGCTGTCTAGGTTTGTCATTGCTTTTCTCCCAGAAGCAGACGTCTTTTAATTTCATGACTGCTGTCACCATCTGCAGTGATCATGGAGCCCAAGAAAGTGAAATCTCTCACTGCCTCAATTTCTTCCCCTTCTATTTGCCAGGAGGTGATGGGACCAGTGGCTGACCCCAAATTGAACTTGTATGAGCTGCTGTGTATGCTGATGTATATCTTTGGGCACATGACAAATGACAAGGTTCCTGCATTGCAGAGGGTTGGACTAGTTGAGCTTCAGGATCCTTTCCAACTCTAAAATTCAGTCTCATAAAACTCCTTATCTTCTTATCTTTCTTATTTCTGATATTTCTTATTAAAAACCTGTATGGGTTGTTAGCTGTAAACTAGGCTTATGGGTGTTGATATTAAATCTGACAGCTAATACTTGAAGCCTCAGGTAGTATGTTAACTGCTCTGTTCCACTGTGTGCTTTGAGTATTTCCCTTAGTATTTCAGTACTACAGGTGAGGAGTGATTAAAAACAATCAAATTTGATAGTTTTTAAAAATCCCATTGGGCACTTGAAAAAATAATAATGGTGGTGTTGTCTGAGAGATGCTGGATGCCTTGTGGGTTGTGTGAAGGGATAGAATGATGGATGTACATAAATTCCTTGCCTGCTTCAGTGATGGTAGAGCCTGATGCTGTACTAGCAGCATAACATAATCTGGACTTGAGCACTTCCGTGGCCAATAATGTTCAAGAAAATGATGGAAAGCAATTCATGGCTCAGTGAATGTTCAGACTAAGGCCTACAGCTTTTTCCTGCAATCCAATACGCATTTTTCTATGAACAGTCCCCATACAGTTCAATGGAACTCCCTTCTGCATTGACACTTATAGATTCACACCATAAGTAATATTATTTTGAGCTGATTTTTTTTTTAAAAAAGCCTAGTTAACCAATATTTTATCCTATGAAAATTATTGAATAAGGTCACCTGGAGTTTTTAATTGTTGTATGCTATCCAAGTTATGCAAGTTATTGAAATAAATAAAATATGGATGATCATGTGCTTAATGATGATGTACTATATGATGAGTAAAATATGAAAGAAAAATATACCTTATGTCCAATTGTACAGATGTCTATGATCAAATAGTTTCTGATAATTTTGATGAAAGCTAAAATGTGTATTTGCAAATAGACACTTTTTAAATAATAACTTTTTAGACAGCATAATTTGAAATCCAGATGCTTTAAACTTGTTGGAGTCTCATGATAGTTTTGATTTTGGCAAGCTTCAAATATGAAATATAAAATGCCATATGCTGTCAATTGTCAAATTACCATTGTATGTTGTCTTCCAACTGCTTTCAGATACTAGTAACTTTATAAGTTTTCAAAATGTGATAAGATAAAATACTATTTAATGCCAAGTCTCAAATAAATTGTATTATTATTATTGCATGCCAACAATCAGATATAGTATGCCAGGGGCTTTCAACCTATATTCTGAGGATCCCTGGGTTTTTCAGAAACTCACCAGGGGACTCTTAATGAGAATAACAGCTGAAATGGAGCTTAGTTCCCATTACTGATTTACCTCTACAATGCACAACTGAAGAACATGGGGTGTTTTCCAGGTCATAGTCTCAGTGCATAATGAGAAACACTGAATACATAGCCTACCCAACCCAGTTGTTAATGAGTGATGTCTCCATTTGAACGTGGACATGATTTCTGACTTTGGCTTCTATTCCTTGCTCATCTGTTTCCATTTCTTTTATTGCGCTTCACTAATTGCCATTCAGCAAGTCAACATCGCCCAGGCAGTTCTGTGGCCCCACAAGAGTGAGATAACTGTGACAGGGCATTGGTGTTCAGTGAAATCAGGCCACATCTTTATCAACTACAGCAGGTAATTCCACTCAGCCCATGCTGATGGAATGCCACTTCTCTGGAGTCCGGAAGTGCCCCAAACCCACTACATGGCAGTCATCTAGCACTGAATTCTGGTGTGGTGCAAGTCAGGCATCCAGGGTCTCCCTGGGCAACTGAGGTGAAAGATTCCAGCCAGGCAGAGGCCCTAACCTGAGCCTGGAGATTGCCTCAAACAATCTGCCCCTCAGGCCCTTTATGGGGCCTCCTTTTACTACGCCATTTCTGCCCACAATTCTCTCAACTTCTAACATATCCAAGTCTTATTTCACTGAGGGGGGAAACCAAATCAATGTCCAATTGAGGTTGGCAGGAAAGTAGTGCTTTCTGACCTGTCAACCAGTGGTCTAAGCTCAGTACCAAGGCGAAGTAGGTGGGAAGCGTGCGGGACAAATGCCCCCAAACCTTTGGCCTCTATCCCTTCTCCCACACCTGAGTTCCCATTTATCCTGTTTAAAACCAGGAAACCTCCAATATGCACAGGAGACACAAAGCATATGCAAAATGCACAGTGCTGCTATCCTCACTGTCTCACGCCTCTTCCTTCAGGTAAGCCACAGTGATACCAGTGCCAGGAGATTTGGCAAGCTCTTTCTCCAGTCACTGACGTGTTTTCTTTCTGCTGCTTCGAAGGCAATTTTGTATTTTGCTTTTCTTATCTTCATTGGATTATAACCCTATTTGGCCAGGGCCTGTTTTCTTAGTAGGCCGCTCACAAATTGTACCTATGGTTGTTATGTTATGATATGGCAAACACTCCTTGAGAGAACATTCAAAGAATCATTGACATCAGGAAGGCATCAGTATCCACCAACACTATCTGTAAAGCAGAATTTTAAGGGGAATTATTGAGAGTACGTTTACTTCATCCCTACTTTGGACAATGGCTTCCTTTTGCTCAAATGTTATTGATAACTTATTGGCTGTGAATGCTAACAAACCAGCTCCTCGCATTCCCTCTGTGCACAGCTTGGTATCAGCATATGAAAGGAGCTTTTCCATCACAGCCATGTTTGTTGTTTCCTTTCTGCACCTAAAAGATAACATTTCATATTAAGAACTCCAGGCTTTGATTGCTAGATATGCACAGGGAGCTCTGGGAAGGAAGGGACAGATTTTTCTGAATGAGTCATGTTAATTAATGAGATGGTGATGGTTCTATAAACAAGAAGGAGGGAAAGTGATTACTAATGCACAATGTAGTATACCGCAAGGGATCACGACTAGTATCATACACATGATACAAAAGGTTAAACAGGATGAACCGAAACAAAACGCTGGACTGCATCTTAATTTAGAATAAAATACGTCAGATGCATTGTTTCATCAAAAATTGTTATGCTTGAATAAATGTCTATGAAATACCGGATGCAAATAGTATTTATCAATGATATAATTCCCACAATGTGATTCATACAATAGTATCTGACTTTCAGCAGCATCTAGCCAAAAATCTGCGTCATCACTAAAGGGTGAATTTCAGAGCATTGCTCCACAAATGAAGCAACAATATTTGTACCCCATAACAATACTGAAATTATAACAAAAAGAATATTGATAATCAGTATCTAAGCAAAATTTCCACAGTCCTCGATATGCTAGTCTTAAATAATGGCCTGGGTGAGATAAACTGAAGCTAAATCCTGACAGAATGGAGGCACTGTGGGGCTGTCCTTGTATCTGAGATTTTGTCTTTTTGCCACTTCTGAGGGAGAAGGTGTGCAGCTACATGGTCCAGCCTTGAACCAATACCTTCCCCCCAATTTCAGTTGAATTCTCAGCTGTGGCCTTTTCTGAATAGGGAAAGCTGAGCCACAGGAGTCCAAGTTCTGGCAATTTCCAGACTGGAATAATGTTATTCCTTATTCATGGGGCTGCCCCCAGAGTTGGTTCAGGAAACATGCTGGTGAAGCAGCTGAAAAAGACTTGAACTTTCTGCTTATGGGTGGTGAAGTTTTGATCCTGCTCTCTGCAGGGATCTGTTTCACCAGTGTGTTCACCACAGGGAATGCTCTGCCAAGCAGCATCCAGTGATGTCACCTGATTGGCAGGTGGTTTTAGGGAATGGCTGATGCAGTGCTGAGGCCCGAAAACCTGGCTTCTCCCCAAGGCTTAATGGCTTCAGACTGTCATGCTTAAAAGGCTCCCTTGACACAAAAAGAGATGTATTGGCAGTGAAAAAGAGTCAAGGCCATTTGATACTCAACACAATAATTGTAAGGGTTGGGATCACCAATTCAAGCGAAGAGGCGTGAAAATTATTGTTCCTGATCTTCAACTTGGAAAATGGCATACCCATACTGGAGCTGATAGTTGTGTTAAACCAAGTTCCTGCTGGTTATAGTTTTATTCTGGAGTCTGGGGACAAATACATTTCAGATAATGGAATGATTGCTTGTGCTTAATTGAGATGCAGGTAACTTGCAACTTACATATTTCACTTCAGCTTTACGCACTTGGACAAACAAACAAACAAACAAACAAGGAGCAACTGTCCAGGGGAAAAAAGGCTTTGACAATCCCACCCACCATTGAACCCAACGTGTCTTGACCATACACAATTTTGGTTTTATGCGCTATCCCCAGTGTAAGTCTAAAATTGCCTCTATAAGAAATTAATTATATTGCTATGTGTCTTAGTTTAAATCATTATTCTTCAAATAACGCCAGAAAACAATGTTTAGAGTGGTCTCTCTCACATGCAGCATACCTGGTTGATTATGTCTTAAAAGAGGGTGTTTCTTTGAGTGTGGCATGGAAAGGAAAGAGATAAACATGTGTATGTCTATATGAATCATAAACATTTTGTGAAATGCCAAGAAAGGTATATTTGTAAGAACTCTGACATATTTATGTAGTCCTTTACTTGGTTAAGAAGGGATTACGGAACAGAGAGAGATGGAGAAAACACATCCTTTTATAGATAAGCACTGTGTGCATATGCTGTAATCTAGTTTCATGGTGTTTGTCATTTATTTTACCCATTACTAAAAAAATATATTTAAGCTCACTTTTAGACACACTTGGTAATGTTAATATCATATCAAAGTATGCAGCAACTTATAAAACACATCTGACAATTGCTTTTAATCACAACCCTTTGGAACATACGAAGATATTAATTTTTCAAACAAATGTGACAAAATGGAATTCAAGATTGTTGATTGTTCAGACACAGAAACACATTGCAGACAAAGACAAAAGAGGTTTTGGACACTCATATTTGTAACACTGATACATATTCTTTGTTACAGCTGTCTAGTTTATTTCAAAGAGGCAGAATGTATCTTTTCCTTATTAAATAGTAGAATGTGTATTGTGCTTTAACATGTCTCATAAAACATACTGAATGAAATAGTCTTGCTTTATATATATAATGTAAAAAAATTGATAGTGTACAGCAGGGGTGGGCATCAGAGGCAATTATGGGGGCCACATTCCAGTGGTGGGGGGCCAGAGGAAAACTAGAGCTATGGAAGTGGCAATTAACTTTTTTCAGGAGGCAATATCAAGCCATAAAAAATCAGAAATTTACACAAATACACATTTCTATCCTTCAGGCAAGAAAGAGGCATAATCAGAATTTAAGGCAACAGTACTCAAGGAAGGTGCAGAGCAGGGAGGGTGATGGGTGCGGCAATGGCTTTGAAAGATTCCTGAGGGCCACACAGAGAGGGCTGCACTCAGTTGCTGGGCACACTATAAATAGAGACAACCTATGAGAAAGTCTCCTCAGCTGACTTGCCCATGAGTGACTCCACCCTGGCCCAAGGCACAGAATCAGTCAGCTTGCAGATCAGATCCTTTCAATGCCTGTTCAACTTCCAGACATCCCTGGAAGTCCAGTTGAAGCATCCCTGTCTGCTGTACACCACCCTTGCAGGTCAGCACTCAGTAGTCTAAAGCCTCCATCCCAGGGCCTGAGGAACATCCCTTCCTATGTCTTCTTAACGTGGGTAGCAATGAGAGGTAGGCTGGGTATCACCCTTTCACCTGCAACATACCTGTGCTGGTCCAGGGGGGAGGTTACCGTGGGGCGAGGTCCAGGACCTGAGTCGAGGGTCGGCAGACAGTCTCCATGGGCGAAGTGGGGTCCACAGTGAAGAGCCGGGCAAGGACAGGAACTCTGGGGGAACCGGACTGGGTGCTGGCCGAAACAGCTCTTCAACGGCATTGCTCCCGCAACCTGGGACCGGGCTAACTGGCCTTTATCTTCGCTGAGGCCAGGGGCAGTCCCGGCCCCCAGGAGACCCGCCTCTCCTGGCCTTAAGGCGAGCACTCCTCCTGGGAGAAACCAGTTCCCTCTGCCTCTCTGCCCTGAGCCTATGCAGTTCAGGAGAGGCTGGAGGGTTAGTGGACCCAGGGGGAGACTCACCTGTAGGCACTGAGTCCTTAACCACCTCCAGAGCCAGAGGGGATTCACCTGGTGCCTGCTCCTGAGGATCCGGCACAGGTGCAGGCGCTTCAGAATCAAGGCCCTGCCCCAGTTCAGCCGGCCCTGGAGGCGGGGACTCCTGTGCAGGCTGGGATTCCTCCGGTTCAGCCTCTGAATTGGATTCCCAGGCCATCACAATACCTCAAGGTAGCCCATCTTATGATCTTGTGTGCCCACATCAGCCACCAGGTGTGACCAAGGAAAGCTCCTGAACAATATGGAGTAGGTGAAAAAAGGCAGCTCTTCTTGCCAGTTGCGGAATCTGCCCCAAACAAAGACCACACACAGCTCCCAAACAAGTTACTGGTGAATCCCATAAGATGGGCACACTGCTCCTGAAAAGTCTGGATTTGGGGGTGGTGTCACCTTATATAAGCATGCTCTGTCCCTCCCCCTTTGTAGACACATGCTGGATGTTCATGACTTGGGGATGATCTTGCCTTCATTTCACAGTAGGGAGAGGAGGGACAAAATGTCCTCCTTCCTTGTCAATGAGTCGGGGCATTCTTTCTCAAGGTAGCTCCCATCTTGTGCTCAAATGACTTTTGCAAAGTTTTTTGCAGATAAAGTCGCTCAGATTCAGAAGGAGGTAGACGCCACCGTGGGAGCAGGGCAGGGGCGGGAGAGTGCTAGAGTCCTGTCTAGTCAAGTTGCGTGGGATCAATTTCAATCTGTTACCTCCGAGGATGTGGACAGGCTGCTGGGACGAGTGAAACCAACCACCTGTCTCCTGGATCCTTGCCCATCCTGGCTTATAAAAGCTAGCTGGGAAGGGCTGGGCAATGAGCTTCGTGGGGTGGTGAATGCTTCTCTCTGTGAGGGAGCCTTCCCAGACCCGCTGAAAGAGGTGGTTATTAAACCGCTTCTTAAAAAAACATCTTTAGATACTGCCAATATGGCCAACTATCTCCCAGTCTCAAATCTTCCATTCTTGGGCAAGGGGATTAAGCAAGTGGTTGCTGAACAACTCCAGGCACGCCTGGAAGAAGCGGACTATTTGGATCCCTTCCAGTCGGGATTCAGGCCTCATCAGGGGACTGAAACTGCCTTGGTCGCACTGGTCGATGATCTCCTCACAAAGGTGAGAGCTGTTTCCTAGTTCTGCTGGATCTCTCAGCGGCATTTGATACTAGGAGCTGGGGGCACTGTCATACAGTGGTTCTGCTCCTTCCGCTCCTTCCTCCTGGGTCATGTACAGAAAGTGGTAGTGGAGGATGAGTGTTCAGACCCCTGGGCTCTCACTTGTGGGGTGCCTCAGGGTTCGGTTCTCTCCCCCATGCTTTTCAACATCTACATGCAGCTGCTGGGAGAGATCATCAGGGGGTTTGGGCTGGGTATTCATCAGTATGCGGATGATACCCAGCTCTACCTCTCTTTCAAATCAGAACCAGTGAAGGTGGTGAAGGTCCTGTGTGTGTGTCTGGAGGTGGTTGGAGGATGGATGGCAGCTAACAGATTGAGGTTGAACCCTGACAAGACAGAAGTACTGTTTCTGGGAGACAGGGGGCAGGTAAGTGTGGAGGCCTCCCTGGTCCTGAATGGGGTAACTGTGCCCCTGAAGGAGCAGGTGTGCAGCCTGGGAGTCATTTTAGACTCACAGCTGTCCAAGGAGGCACAGGTCAAATCTGTGTCCAGGGCAGCTGTTTATCAGCTCCCTCTGGTACGTAGTCTGAGACCCTATCTGCCCACGGACTGTCTTGCCAGAGTGGTGTATGCTCTACTTATCTCTCGCTTGGACTACTGCAATGCGCTCTATGTGGGGCTAACTTTGAAGGTGACCCGGAAACTACAACTAATCCAGAATGCAGCAGTTAGACTGGTGACTGGGAGTAGCCGCCGAGACCACATAACACCGGTCTTGAAAGACCTACATTGGCTCCCAGTATGTTTCTGAGCACAATTCAAAATGCTGGTGCTGACCTTTAAAGCTCTAAACGGCCTCGGTCCAGTATACCTGAAGGAGCATATCCACCCCCATCGTTCTGCCTGGACACTGAGGTTAAAGGTTAAAGGGAACCAGGCAAAGCGCCTTCTCAGTAGTGGCACCCACCCTGTGGAACACCCTCCCACCAGAGAAAAACAACCACCAGACTTTTAGAAGACATCTGAAGGCAGCCCTGTTTAGGGAAGCTTTTAATGTTTAACAGACTACTGTATTTTAATATTTTGTTGGAAGCCACCCAGAGTGGCTGGGGAAACCCAGCCAGATTGGCAGGGTATAAATATTATTATTATTATTATTATTATTATTATTATTATTATTATTATTAATTTATTTTTTCAAAACTTAGATTGGGTAAGAATTGTGACCCTATCAAGCCAGACCTTCAAAAGCATGTTCTTAAATGTTATGGGATTGTTTCCTTTTTCCAATATTTTTTTTAAACAAATAGAACATATATAACATACAAAAGAAAACGCCCTACAGGGATTGTTTCCAAAGACATTCCTCCTTAGCTTTCTCCTGCTGCTGCCCCCCCCCCATCTCCTCCACCCACTACAGGTTTCAAAAGAACAGATGAACCTGTATAGGAAAGTGGATGTGCAATGTGTGAAGTACTGTGCAAGTGTGATTCATTCAATCACACTTACACAGTCCAGTCAACAGTCGTACGCAGTGATTCAGCTGCCATCATTCTTGTTACAGTGGTAATTGGTCTCCATAAGGAAAGGGAGCCAGGCTAATCAAAGTGTGCCCTGGAACTTTGCAGATTTGCTTTGTTTATTTGTTCTTCCTCTTCCATTCTCCCTTTTGTATCCTGTCCTTTCAGATCAGCTACTGTGTCAGGGACTTGCCTATTTTATTATTTGTAAAGCATCAGTACAATTTCCAGCCCTTAATAAATACTAACAATAACTTCCACATGAAGGTTATCTCCATGAAGGAAAATTGTAATGTATGGCAGTGCTTTTATTTCTTATTTTCTTCTCAGATCTTGTCCCTATTTCCCCCTGCTTTTATGTCTGTCAGCCTTATGCCTTTATTTTCCTTTTATTGGTTGGAACTGTCTGTAAGCCGCTCTTGAATACTGTAACACACACACACGAGATTTTCTTGCATTCAAGCTCTCTCTCTCTCTCAAAAAAAAAAAACCAACTACAAAAAACACCTCCAAAACACCTTGTCTCATATTTCACTGTACAATTCCAGAAATCTTAAAATGTCACTTATTTATAAGATGCTAGTACTTGAGTATTGATTGCTTATCCAAAGACTATGTAACCGTATTTTCAATATGTTTGAAGTTTTATTCTGTTTTTAGTGTTCTCTTGAAAGCCGCCCAGAGTGGCTGGGGAAATCCAGCCAGATGGGCTGGGTACAAATAATAATAATTGTTGTTGTTGTTGTTGTTGTTGTTGTTGTTGTTGTTGTTGTTATTATTATAAACACACTGTACAGCATATTTGCCTTCCACTGAATGCATATTTAAGGTGCATTTTCATTCACATTTCTTTTCCAATAAGCATTCTCCAAATCTCAGATTTACCATTCCAAGGCAGGCACCTCAGTGCCCTGCTCATCTTGTGTTTGTTTTGCATATTGTGCCTCCAGTCCAGTCAGCAGGCTATATGCTCTCCTTACCTTTTCTTGGCTGCCCTTGTGCCCTGCCTGGCGCCATGGAGAGACAGGCACCGCTTGCATCTTTTGCTTTTCACCACTGGTGATATTTCGATAAAGGCTACTGTATGATATCCAGCTCAGCAGTGGCTTTGATGATATGCTATCCCTCTTCTCTCCTCTTTGCCACTGCTGCTTTTATTGGTGAAGTTCACTTTCTCTCCCACTGAGTGCCTTTTTCGGTTTTAGGCTATCAGAAGGTTCTCTGCCACTGACCATCCTTTCCCTTCTTTCCCGTTCTGCTCATTATTAATGTGAAGGATGCCCTCGGAGCAACTAAGACCTTAGATGCTTGACCTTTAGTCCTGCAGTCCTCCCAGCTACTTGTAGCAGTGTTTGACTGCAGGAGAACCTTTGGTTCTTCACACATGCAGCAAATTAGGATCACTCCACCTGCCCCACCTGTTTTAAAATTCAGCTGTCTATAAACGTGAAGTACCCAAGGAAAGATTCTTTTTTCATTAAGATAAAGCTAATAACAAAGAAGATGCACCTTTCTTCCACTTCAATCCTTTATCAGGCACCTCACAGCTGACCATAAGGCGGTGGTGGGGAGGCTTCACAGCAAAGTAATGCACATGGCAGATAGTTAAGCATCCACTTCTACAGCTCTGGATACCTGTGCACACCAGTCTAATGGCTAGGCAGCTACTCCCAGGTCCACGCTCTATAGATCAGTTGCAGCATCAGGGAACAACCCCCTTTCCACCAGCTTATCCACCTTTTTCCAACAGGCTGCATGCACATAGCCAGAGACTGCACCTGTGCTGAAATTCTGTTTTTACTCGAGAGCCAGTGTGGTGTAGTGGTTGAGAGCGGTAGTCTTGTAATCTGGGGAACCGGGTTCGCGTCTCCGCTCCTCCACATGCAGCTGCTGGGTGACCTTGGGCCAGTCACACTTCTTTGAAGTCTCTCAGCCCCACTCACCTCACAGAGTGTTTGTTGTGGGGGAGGAAGGGAAAGGAGATTGTTAGCCGCTTTGAGACTCCTTAAAGGGAGTGAAAGGCGGGATATCAAATCCAAACTCTTCTTCTTCTTCTTCTCATCCTGGCCCTGGGAGACAGTGGTGCAGGAGAGGGTGGGGAAGCACCTGGCCCTTCACTTGCCTGACCTGCCTCTTCCTCCTCCAGCTCTGGATCTCCCCCTGATTCTTGCCTCCTGGCTTGTACATGTATCCACAAACCCCTGCCCCCCTCTCTCAAGTCAGACTCCAGCCCCCCTCCCACTCCCCAGATGCACATTCTTCAGTGCCCTGCCATTCCCTGACACATGCGGGGTAAAGTAGGCCCGGGCAGGCCACCGTCCCACTGTGACCACAAACTACCGCTCCCCAAGATTTCTAGGTAAGCAGCCATAGCAGATGGTCATTCGGCCCAGAAACCCTTCCTGGTATAATCATGAGAACACAGATAGTCAAATGATTGTACCAGAAAGAGCCCTGCACCACTGCAAGCAAATGTGGAGATTTCCCCCTTTTTTCCTTTTTCTTTTCTTCATTGTTAAAAGATGGACCAGACCCCCTGTCCATCTCATTAACATGATAAGGGAAATGCACTATTCCCACCCCATCCTTTGATTATTATTTATTTACAAAATTATCTTGTTCCCTGTGAAAGAGGCAGACATACCTCTTTTGCAAGAAGCACATATTTTAAAGGTCCAGGGGGTAGAGGAGGACTGGGATTGGCACAACACTGGTTTATTTATTGGACAATATTTAGCCTGTACTTTTCTGCTAACAAATCATAGCACAGGGCCATAGTTTTTCCATGGTGCCATGCGTGTGCACGTACATATTCATAATACGTGTGTAAGTAAGATGAATGAAGTAAAGAAACTGAAAGCTGACAGTGCATGCAAAATTCCGTGCTGGTGGTGGAGAAGGAGACGCATAACCAGTGTGTGATTCCTAATACTGTACATCAGTTCCACTTTAAAAACAAGGCAAGGTCATTTTTAAAAATCTGATGATGCATTCAGATAAGGACAACTTGGAAACATTCCCTACCCAATTGGAAATCTGTCCAGTGTATGTTTAACTCTTCGGTATTGTAGGATTCTACTCACAGGGCAGCCTGATTAATTCAAGTTGCAATACTATGCATACCTAGCTGGCAATACACTGGATTTGCCATGCTGACTTGGCCTGATGGGAGCTGTAGTTCAAAGCACCTAGAGGCACCAAGTTGGGAAAGGCTCAGTTAGCCTATTGTATTTCACAGGATTATTGTGAAGGTAAAATATGCCAACTATAATGTGGTGGGAAGAGGATATAAAAATGAGAAATCAATAAAGGTGTGTTCTGGAATTCTGCTTTCTATCTGAATACCAAGAATACTTTAAAAAATGTTTTTGTAAAGCAACCTCCTGCAATTTGTAGTCAATAGGGATTACAGCAGTCGCAGTTCAATCAATAGCATGTTATTTTCTCTTTCCAGATGATATCCCAATTTAAAATGCTGTGCCTGTACTTTAAAAATATATTTCTGACAATATGAAATAATATGCCTTTGTCAAATAAAACTCTACAGGCTTCTTGAACTTTTCATTTTTGCCTAATATTGATTGCACCATATAATGATGCCACAAGATAACTAAGGAGTCCCTGTGCCAACATGAGAATCTAAATATGGCCATGGAATGTGAAACCAGCATCAAGTTCATTCGTTCCAATTTGGCCACAATACATATTTGGTAGCTATGTTGGTAGCTTGGAACCTTTCCTGTACCTGAGATTGTGTTGTGTGTAATAAGTGTTCACATACCATGAAGAAGCCTTTGCGCAGATTATTCTGTGAAAATAAACTGCAGCATTTCCAGTGCTCCCAATTCCAGCACAAGGCTGGAGAGGGCTGAAACCACCATCTTATATTATATACAGAATAATCTGTGCAAAATAACGGAGACTGCTTCAGCCCCACCCCCCTTGGGTGCTGAGGTGGCTTAAAATGCTGCGTTTTGCTCCCAAAGAGCTGTGCTGCTGCTTAGTGTTATGGCTGAAAATAAAATATTCCTCTGCCCTGCTCCCTAGAGAGGATGTCTAGAGAGCTGGCAGAGTGCTTTAGTTCCCAGATAGATGTGGAGCCTGGTGGGCCACTTTGTGTGGCTCAACAGGACAGATTCTGCTGTTCAGTGACTCAACTGTGCCTAGGGGCTACCTTCCTCCTTCCCCCAAAGATGCCTCTCAAACTGCACTAGGCACTATCCCAGCTGTTGTTGAAAAATATCTGGTCACTGAATGTCACAACTCTTTGCCACTTGAAGTATGGATGGGGCCACATACATGGATGGGGGTTACATATGCTTCAGGTTACATACGCTTCAGGTTACAGACTCTGCTAACCCAGAAATAGTGCTTCAGGTTAAGAACTTTGCTTCAGGATGAGAACAGAAATCGTGCTCCGGCGGCGGAACAGCAGCAGGAGGCCCCATTAGCTAAAGTGGTGCTTCAGGTTAAGAACAGTTTCAGGTTAAGAATGGACCTCTGGAACGAATTAAGTACTTAACCTGAGGTACCACTGTAATAGGATCCCTATGCTTAAAACATCTTACTTTTCTTCTCCACTTTTGCTCATTCTCAGTATCCCAGAATTGGCTGGGAAAGTCTCCAAAGAGACCTTCAAGTCAACATCAACATCAACAACAACAATAACAACAACAATTCTTCCATATAGTACAACTTTGAGGAATGTGGTTTATAATAGTTCAGGAGTAAAGAATAAATTAAACAATCCCACCCCACATACCATACCTGATAAAAATAAGCTGAATTTATTTTTTTGTGGTTTTGGAAAATGGAGATCAGTCACGGTTTTCCTGCTGCAATTTTTCCGTTGGAAACCGCAGGCGGGGAGAATGTTATTGTGCTCAGCTCCTGCTTGTGGGCTTTACCAGAGACATCTGGTTGGCCACTGTGAGAGCAGAATGCTGGTCTAGACTGACCTTTTGCCTGATGCAGTAGGCTCTTCTCATAGTCCTAACATGTCACTTGATGGAAGGAGACAGCATATCTGCATTGCATCGGAACAACAGAGAGAAGCAGGAGAAGCACCAGAGAACTTGCAAATGTCTGAGAAATTGTGTCTTTTATATAGCTCTCCCCGCCAAGTCTATTATGAAATATTGTTGAGATATTCTGTAGCACATTTCTTGGATTTTTCAGAGGTTATAAAGAGACGCAGAGCTAATTACTGTAATATAAAATCTATCACCTCTGTCACATATAAGAATCTAGCACCTGCCACCCTGCCTTCCTTGCTTCGTTTGAATGAGATAGACAAAAGAATAAAGTGGCAAACAGCTTAAGCAATAGCTGCACCTTCAAAAGGTTATTGTAAAGCTCAAAAAAGGTCAGAAAGCAAGTACCAAAATGATCAAAGATGGAGCCACTCCACCATGAGAAAAGGTTGCAACGTTTGTGGCTTTTAGTTTACACAAAAAGACAAATAAGTGAGGAACATGATAAAGTGTAATAGATCATGCATGGTTTAAATACATGCATGGGGATAAGTTTTCCTCTCATAAGACAACCCGACAGCTTCTATGAAGCTGAATGTTGGAAGATTCAGGCAAAAACAAGTACTTCTCTACACATCTTATTACAACAATGGGATTTGCTTCCACAAGATGAAGTAATTGCCACCAATTTAGGGTCGCTTCAGAGAGGATTAGACAAATTCATGGAGGATAGGACTATCAGTGGCTACTAGCCATGATGGCTGTGTTTTACCTCCATGGCTGGAAGCAGTTTCCTGGAATCATAAATGGGGAGGGTGCTGTTGCATTCAGGTCCTGCTCACAGGCTTTCCACAGGCATCTGGTTGGAACAGAATGCTGGACTAGATGGGCCTTTAGTGAGATCCAATAGGACTTTTCTAACATTCTTATGAAGTATGGTGTGTATTATAATAGTCAAACCTAAAACAAGCCTAAAGTTTTTTGCTGGTCTAATGTGGAAATATGAATGGAGTTGAGAAGTCTAGGTTCAGCCTTAGCTCGGTGGTGGCGGCAGCTGCCTAATGGCTGGTGGCAGCTGCCTAGGCTACACTTATATGTGGGAAAAGTGAACTATCATAAGTTGGCAAGTGCAATTTCAAGGAGAACGAAGCTATAACAAGTTGGGGCAGGAATCTTTTAATAATTCTTTTCCAACAGCATGAGGCTAGAGGGGATAGGGACATGAGTGCCACTTAGAAGTTACCTGTCTCACCCACACAAAGCTGTGAAGACTGGAGGACAGCAATACTTGCAGACACTTCTCATTACAGCAGTGTGAAGAGCCATGATGTCAGAGGAAGTTTAGCCACAGGCCTCAAGATAGAGATACTTGCCTATAAAATGTTGAGGAAGAGGAGAGGGCTGTTAGCCAATGTGAGAACAGGATGTTAGACTAGATGAGCAACTAGCCAGATCTAACAGGGCTTTTCATCTGTTGTTAAGGAAAAGTCTTCTAACATAGGCTGATAGGACACCTTTAATGGATGAAGAGTATTTATTAGGTTGATACATCAACCTGTCGTTAATCCTTTTGTAAACTTCATAAATATATGAATCTGATCTCTTTATTTCAGGGGTGTGGGTGCAATGACTGATGATGACTAGGCAAGCTGTTATCTTCCAAGCTCGGTGTTCTCTCTCCATGACTATGGCAATAATTATGCCAGCCTATGTGACAGGGTTCTTGCAACAATTATGGAAATAATATATGCGAAAGAGGAAAGCAACAAGCAACTATAGTTCTGTTTTTATTTTCCCGAAGTGAAAATTGCATGTTTGCAGAAGTGGTTAAGTGCCTTGAATATTGACTCGGGGCTTCTGCATGTTGTAGATCCATGAAAAAAGGATGGAGAAATGGTGAGTCCTTGGTCAAGACATTTCATAGTTAATGCATGAATGGTGAAGCCTACACTGTTAGCTAGCTTCCTTAAGAAATCATTTACTATGCATGATAACAAGCTGGTCTGCAACTTAAATGGAAGATGATGAGAAATGGCCCTGCACCTGTACAAGTCAATAAAAAAGTTATTAAGCAGAAGGTCCATATGTGACCCTTTGTAAAGAAAACATTTTTAAAAATAATAATAACACAAGGCTATTCACTACTATCTCCAATTGAATTAATAAACAATTAAGACCAGAATCTTTGTGTTTCAGCTGGAAGCCAGTTCTTTCTTTATACCACTAAATAGGAAACTATATGTAATAGTGTGAAGTGAAACAAATTTGGAAAATATATAATGAAAAACTGCATATCTGCCTTTTGCAGATTAGGGATACCAAAGTATAATGGCCGTGAAAAATTTGACACTGTTTGCTAACTTTATCCTAATAGACAAACTCGACATTCATGTGTTAGATCCAGAAATGCCCTTATGCTACTTCTTGGCCATCCCATTTGTGAACATGATAAAATTATGCAGTTGAAAGAGAATACATGAGATCCATCCATTATTAGTGATACCTAGGTGGTCACACAGCACAATACAATTCCAATAACATCAACAATAAACACTGAAATACAATAACATGCCCAGGTTTAGTAGTGACAACACAAAAATGCCTAGATGAATAGGCAAGTCTTTAGCAATTGCGAAAAGCACACCAAAGTCAATGCTCGCCTTGTTTCAGAGAGGCACTCTCATCATCTAGTGCCATAATAGAAGAAGTTGTTGTCCATGTTGAACCTCAGGCAAGGACTTTTAAATTCCATTGCTTAAAATGGGTGAGTTTGGTATAAACAAATAAATATATTTTATTAGTATCCTTGTACTGAAGCGGGGTGTATGGGGTTTTAGGAGGGGTAGTACCTCTGGTGGGGGACACGCCATGCTCCTTCTGCGGCAGTTTTTTCACCTTTGGTCCCTACCCTGCACTCAGCTCTCACCTGTGGCTCCTGGAAGCTGTCGTCATGTGACAGCAGCCACATCCCAGGAATGGCTTAAACTGACTGGCTAAAACAGGTGAAGTTAGCCGATGTGTCTCAAACCCTTTGTGAGTTAGCGACATCCGATGGATGCCAACAGCAACTGTACAGGAGTGAATGGTATTTTTAAAAGGTTAACTTTGATTTGATAATGCTATAATAGACCCTTGTTGAGTACACTTAAATGTTCATTCTTTATGTAAAAGAATGGTCACTCACTGCTTCCATGGGGGGCAACAGTTGTGGCCCCTCATGCTCTTCCTTTGTCGCTGACAGTCAGAGCACACATTTGTACCATCACACCTCACATAGTATTAGGCCGGGGAGGGGAGGCACTGTGACGGGGACTGCAAGCTCTTTACTGTATTTTCTTTCCTGCAATTCCTTGGTTCCTGTATGTTCTGCTATATTTCAATCATTTCTCTGTAGGCTGTTTTTACTTCTCTTGTTAACATGTTTTTCCTCTTTCAATATTGACACTTTAAAAACTAATCTTTGATGTTACTACTGTATCTTTCAGTGTACTATTATTTACCCGCCGTACGTCAAAGTCAATTTCTTCCTTGATCACAGCTTTACTTCCCATCAATATTATTTTATTACAAACTACAATTTCATTATGTTTCCCCATGGTTTCTGCATCTTTCTCTTTAGAACATACAACCGTGCCCATTTCCCTTCCTTTTATTTTGCGATATTTCTGCCTTTGCTTGTATCGAACCCCTTTTCTTTGTTTAGTCCCATTCACTTGATAGGTGTTCTTTTTTTTCAAAAAAAAAAAGTAAATAAATAGAACTACTCCCTACTTTAAACACATCTATTGGCCAATTTCCATGCCTACATCAGATTTCATTTCCTCTTCTTAATTTGTGATCCCAGAAAAGCACAGGGAAATTCCCTCTCCATTCCATCCCCCTCCCCAATGTGGTGGGCTATGGGGATAGGAGAAGTTCAATTGAACCAGTGGATGTTTGCTGCATGAGACCAGCAGCATTGGAGCCAGTGTGGTGTAGCGGTTAGAGCTCTAGTCCAGGGCTCTAGTCCCTCTCAGCCATGAAATTCACTAGGTGACCTTAAGCTGGTCACACTCTCTCAACCTCACCTACTTCACAGAGTTGTAGGGAATTTAAAATGGGGAGGAGGAGAAGAACCATGTACACCACTTTGAGTTCCTCAGAGGAAAAGTGAGATTAAAATGTTAACAAATAAATAAATGCACATTCCTATGCATCCTGGCCTATTCTTCGCAGCTATTGAATTTCAGTACAATTGGGTCCTCCCCCACAAAAAACAACAGCCAAATGAAAGTGAATTATTGCCAAGGGCTGAAAATCTATTCATTCTGCCCAGTCAGAGCTTGAAGGCACAACTTTAGCTGTATCCTCCTCAGCCAGTTCAATGGATAGCCTTTTTGCAACTATAGAATATAGGAATTCTCTATAATGCCCCTGGCTACTCACTATCACATTTTGGAATAGTTTGGAAATCCTTCACCCCTTTCTCCCTGCCATCTATGTGACAGACGCATATGATATGGTTACAAGTTTTTTTTTCAATGAATCCCGGGACACTTTTTTTTTTTTTTAAGCTGATTAGCAACAGGGAGTCAGTAGTGGGGATGGTCGCAAAAGACCATAGACCCGAGCACACATGCATATTGTATAAAGGCGCAAAGCCCTTCTTTCGCACCCTGTGAAACATAAATGTGCAGAGTTTTTTAAAAACTGGGCAACGGCCCCCCACCCGCAACTCCCAAGCCTCCCCTGATCAGTCAAAACAAAGGGGGAAGGGGGCAGGAGCTCTGTACCGCCGGATGTCCCCGGTTCCCCTTTGGCAGTGGCGGTGGCAGCAGCAGTCAGCAGCCTGGAGCCTGCCTGGTAGCGCAGTTGGCTCTGGCTGGCTTCAGGAGCTGCTCACTGCCGTGGCGCCTGCCATTCTTCCTCGCTGGAATTCCCCATATGATGTGTTGTGCACAAGACATATCATATGGGGACTTCCATCGAGGAAAAATGGCAGGTGCCATGGCAGGGACAGATTTGCAAATCCAGGGACTGTCCCTGGGAACCGGGGACATCTGGTAACCCTAGCATATGAGAGATGGGAAAGAGTTTTCAGCCCAAGGGCCATATTCTCTTCTGGACAACCTTCTGGAAGCCACTTGCCAGTGGAGGACAGGCCCAGAGGCCAAACAGGCAGAGCGGCAAATACAGTAGACTGATTTCTACACACTCACCCATGTGTCTCCATCTTCCATCCATGCAAGAAAGAAGTGTATCAGAGTTCAAGGGCAATCAGAGTTCAGGCAAAAACACTCAAGAGGATGCAATGCAGAGCTGGTGAGGGGTGCGGCACAGGAAGCTATATGGTCAGGTAGAATCTTAGAGGGTCGTATTTGCACCCCAGACTTGAGGAATCCTCACCCCTGCTCTCTATTCTGAAATGCACACCTATTAAAGGAGGGCATTTTGCTGTTGCAATCTTACCAGGCTACAAGCAAGACTGGCTTCCATTTCTTCTTAAAAGTGTTCATAATGGAGAAGCATTTATTTTGTTTACAGTGAATTACACTGAATGAACTGATTTGACCCTTCATCCTTTGCAGGTTTGTATGTGACCCCTGTAGCAATGCTTTCATTCTTTCCTTTGATTCTATTGTCACTGCAATTTAAGAAATGGGGCTGCTATTGAAAAGAATAAGCAGGTAGTTTCTTCACACATATGTAGCCCTGTGCACATCCACGAAAATATACATATCCATTAGATATATTTATTGACTTGCATTTTGCACTCAAAAGTATTCTATAGCCCCCTTTTTAAGTCCACAAAGGCATGCAGGTAGATGTGGGAAATCATACCCACCAATGATTTTCATGAAGAGGCTATTCTAAGAAGTACATGATGACTTCATGAACATTCTTATGGATTCAAATCCCCCCCCCCCCAGTCATTTTCCTTTTCTTAAGAAGAAAGTGATAAGCATCAGAACACTATCCTTAGCTAATGTCTCTCTTCACACTGATTTTAGGTTCATTTTCTTTGCAGCATTACCAGGATGTGACTCTATGAAATCATTTCAATTTCATAATGGGAGATACGTTCTGAATTGTTTGAAAAGCTGACAACTTGCCATCTCCCTTTCATGTGTATTTGGTCCAGGCAACCACATTGCTATGGGCCAAAACGATGTGGGAGTCTGGAAACAATAACGAGCTTGTCACATTTTGTAAAAGTGAGCCTGGAACACATCCCCAGTTATACATCTGCCTATCTCTCTCACCGATACACTAAAGGATTCAACTGCCTACATATTTTCATTAAGAGAGAATTGACTGATCTCCATTGTTCCGTTTTGCCTTCTCTCGGAAACATCTGTGGGTGATTTCTTCAAAAATCTCTCTACTGTTTGGGAAAGAGCTACAATACCTTTGCGGCACATAAGCACAGCTGTATACTTTGTGTGCTGCTGCAGATACATTTGCCAAGCATGCCACATGACAGCTGCCTCATGCTAAGGGCTAATTCTTTCAGTGTTCACTTAACTTCTGGCACCACTGATGTTCCTCAGACTATTAGGGAAGCAGCACTCTAGCATGAAAAATACTGGGTTAATCCTAAAACTCTGGTCCACTAGAAATCAATAGGGTCTGTTTCTGGCATGTGGAATTCATTTAATTTCATGTGCCAGAAAAGAGGAGCACAATTCTGTTTTGTTTTTTAAAACCAAAATACCTTGATTTTAGGGTTTGATTTTAGTCTCCTTTTTACATAGCTTGTCTTTTATGGGGGTGAAAAATAACAAAATTGGAGACACTTCTCTGCATCCAGTGAACCCTTACAGCAGGAATTGGGGGGGGGGGGACATCAGGTGTTGTAGGAATCCAACTCTCATCAATCCCAGCTAAGCTAGCCAATGGATGATGAGAAGTATAGTCCTAACTAGAGGGCTATAGATTCCCCATCCTTGCCTGATAGGTATAGATGTTCTAGTGCACAGCTTTGTTAGGGGCAGCCCTCTAGAAATAAGCTATGTGCTTTGTTAATGGGAGCATCAGTACCTAGTTATCAAAGTTATTTGCATCTACATTGCAGCACATATGCAGCTGATACATTTTTAGAAGTGAAGACTACAGCAGCATTCTGTATTCTGGAGCATTGTTCAATCTTGTTTGTAGTAAATTTTGTTTTCACATTCAACAGCACGTTTATTGATGAGCAAGAGATCACAATGCTCCCTAGAGATTGCATTCATATGGTGTCACAAGTAAGATGTCATGTGACTACAATAATATCCTTCCATTAAAAATAAAACAACATATTAAAGATTCTGTCTCTGGAGTTTATACCACTGATGTGATAAATAAGATAATTTTTCCATTTTTAAAACCCCCTAACTGCAATATATATGACATGATTTATTCACCGTAGCTTTCAGAGTTCTGATTTATATACGGTAACTTTCAGATTCAGGTACATTGGCCTGATTTATATATGCTGCATAGAAAAGTTCTTATTAATGAACCTAACATTTTTAAAGTTCAGATTTAGTGTGTTAGTTTATAAATCTTTGTTAAACTTCCAATTTAGTTTTCTGATTAATGTATCCAGGTTTCATGCTATTTATGAATCATAATATTAAGTATCTGATTTAATAAAACTGTTACTGTAAGAAGCATTAGCACAATAAAATATTCAATACCTAAGAGACTGACATAACACTGATCAATGATTTTTACATACCTAATGGACACTTTAGGCTGGATTCCTAAATTGGCATCTATAGGTGAAGCTATATCTCATATACATATAATAAGCTAAAAATAGGCTGTCAAGTGAGAGCCACCATGATGTCATGGAATGTTCAGCCCCATTTAACTGCTGAAGTGAAAGCTGTCAATAAGCAGTGCAGTCTCTGTGGGGGACCTGAACTATCAATTTCCTCAAGTCCATAGACCAGCAGGGAAAATGGTGTTGTGCTGTTGTAGGATGGTCCAGAGCAGGGGTCAGCAACCTTTTTCAGCCGTGGGCCAGTCCACCGTCCCTCAGACTATGTGGTGGGCCAGACTATATATTTTTTTGGGGGGGGGGGGGTAAACGAATCCCTATGCCCCACAAATAACCCAAAGATGCATTTGAAATAAAAGCACACATTCTACTCATGTAAAAACACCAGGCAGGCCCTACAAATAACCCAGAGATGCATTTTAAATAAAAGGACACATTCTACTCATGTAAAAACATGCTGATTCCCAGACCATCTGTGGGCCGGATTGAGAAGGCGATTGGGCTGCATCCGGCCCACGGGCCTTAGGTTGCCTACCCCTGGTCCAGAGATAGGGAAGTGGTGCGGCAGATTGTGAGGTTAAGAAGATTTGTTTCAAAGACAGTCCAGAGAGGCAAACCGGCAAAGGGAAGCTGCATGAAGCAGCATCAAAGATGTAAAGGAAGAGTGGGGGGGAAGCAAAGGATTTAAGGAAAAGAGAAGCAGAAAAAGAGACCTGATGAAAGGAAAGACAAACAAGAAAGAAAGACAAGAGAAAGCCATACACTGTAACTGTGTGCTAATGCCAGAAGTAGGTGAGGATGCTTTAGGCAACACAACAGTTCGACCTGGTGTAAAGGGACAAGGATGTGAACAGAGCACAGGGAGACTTATGTAAGATTCAGTTCAGTGGTAACAGCCCCTTAACTTTGGAACAAGCAGTAGGGTGGGGTGGGGACAGCTTTTGGACCCATGATTAGAAAACAGTTAAAAACAAGAATAATTAGAGAACCCCTTTTGGATTTTTTGTGTAAAAAGGAAAATGAATTACGTAATTTCTTTGGGTGAGAAGAATTGGAAAATATTGCCTAACAGAAAGTAGATAAGTGGGGAAACCCCAAAACAGATTTTTGGGGAAAGCCCTGTTATGCAAGCAGAGATCCTTGTGCTGACAGCACAGCTACCTAGCACTACATTGGATACAAGTCACAGTATGTACTGCACATCAGTCGATAGTGGGAATACAGGCAACATGATCACACATGCATCTTGGGCCTCTTTTCCAACATGGCATCCACTTGCTCCACCTGAGACTGCAATATAGGCTTCAGTTAGTCGCTTTAGGAAATTTTTTGCCTCTCCATAAAAAATTGACCTGATGGACAGGGTTTGGTTTTGGGTTTGTTTGGTTTTTGCCTTCTCTGCCCTGTATGCTTTGGAGGATGTTCACAGAATCATAGAATTGTAGAGTTGCTAAGGGCCATGGGGGTCTTCCAGTCCACCCCTCTGAAGTGCAGGAATCTTTTGCCCAACGTGGGACTTGAACCCACAATCTTGGGATTTAGAGTCTCATGTTCGACCGACTGAGCTATCAAAAAGACTGGAGTTAGGAAATGGGTATGGTCTAAAAGGTTAATCTGGTCACACTGGCAGGTAGGTGCTGGGATGGAATGAAGGTGAGATGATTAAGTGAGAATGCACAAGCACCTTTCAGGGTGATGGACATTTTGAGAGGCCAGCTCTTCCAGACTGTGTGACATGTGGACTGAATACAAATAGCATCTTTGAGGCAGCTTAGTCTCACCCATTGAGAATTGTACCTTAAGGGTGCAGCTCAGGTAGAGTTCATGATGACAGGTCTCCTATCCTGGACAAGGTGGGCTGCCCAAGGCAGTTTTCATTTAGACATGCCCCACACTAGTATTGCCCTCTGCTGAGATCTGTAACAATAGAGTCCTTTTTCAATCCCTGTTTCTGTGTCTCACCTCCTTGGGTTCATGTGCCCTATACATTTAATGGCTTCCCCTTACAGTAGCAGAGTTCCCAGAGTTGTTAAGCAATCAATTCCACATCCTAGGGAACTCTGGTAGCTCTGCAAAGAGAATAGGGGTCTCCCAACAACTCTCAGCACCTTTACAAACTACAATTTCCAGGATTCTTTGAGGGGAGCCATTTAAAAAGGTTTTAAAATGATATGATGCTGCTTTAAATGTATAGTGCAGATGGGGCCTTTATTACTGACTTTACCTGCAAATCTAATCGGCATGTGGAAACATGAATTGATAAGAACTGGTAAGTTGCTTTTAATATTGTGTTTTAATGTGTTGACCCAACCCTGGGACTTTGGGTGGGTAATAAATAAATAATAAAAAGTATAAGGACTAAAACATAACTGGTACATTCCTAGCCATACAGTTTAGGGGAAAAAATGCATTAAATGCATAATTGTGAGGAAACAACTAGCAATATTGTTAAATTACAGTGCACCAGAAACTTGTGGCAGATTCTTTTCCTTCATCTCTCCCTCCCATCTTGGTCATCATGCATACAGCAGGCAATGAAATAGCCACCACATCAGAAGTGAGCCCAGTTGCTTTGACAATGGTTGTGCATTACTTCTCTTACTGGAAGGATTTCAGTTGGTCTCAATGATATCATCATTCGGCCATATCAGAAAGGTGGCACCGTAGCATAATCATGTTCACTGCATCTACCCTGAGATCATGGAGTGAAAAAGTTTTGCAAAGTCAACAGAAACTGGTGCTGAAGAAACAGAAGATCATGGAAACAATGGCCGAAACAACAGGCATAAAAAACCACAAAAAGTGAATGAAATATGGTTTTCTTATTTTTATTTTTTTAAGGGATGGGTTATTTATTTGGTAGCTTTTAATATCAGAAAAATAAAACTCAATTCTCCTTACAGCAGATATGGAATATCAATGCTATGTACATCACATTTTAAATGAGAAGTTAGAGGATTATATCTCTCTCCTCTTTCCCCCCTGAAATGATAGCAGTTTGCTTTGAATATTAAATTTCAGAAAAGCGTGGAAGCAACATAAGGAAGGAGGAGGAGGGAAAACACTGAAGGATTATTCTGTATAGTGCTACTAAAAGAAAAGAGAACCTGCAACAAGTCATCTGAATGGCATAAATTATACACAGGCTTACATTTATATATTGTTGGATATGTTTTCCTATACTGTATTAAAATATGTAGCTTTTATACGCAGTTTAGTGCATTCCACACTGAACTCTGAATTCTATATAATTAATGAAACACCAAACCCACTGTCATGTGCAGTATGATAATAGTGCTTAACCCAGTAACTTGGCTAACAGTAGTACACAACACATGTTTTAAACAGTCTTTTCAGGACTTGTCAGAGAAGATTCCAAGGCCAATAATTTGCCTGTCATCTAAAGCTTTAATTAATGTAAGAAAAAAGCAACAAACATACATGGTTGAAACCTTTACTTTGTAACCAGGCACTGCTAAGTGCCACCTACTAATATGAGTAGTGACTCAAGTGTAAAGTGTGACCTTTCCACAATGCTCATACTCTAAGTTCTACAATTCAACACAGATGGGGGAATATTCAATGCCTCTAGAACAGTACAAGGAGGGACCCCAAAGACTTAACAACTCATTTGCCCCTGCTGAGTAGCAACTAAGGCAGAAGCACCTTGTGTATATTCCAGGAGGAATTGCCAGGTGGTGCCTCCAAAATCAGTGAGCCCCAGCTGCAAGAGCAGAAATCATTATCGTGAGCCTTTGCAATAGTCTAATACATGTGACCAACAAGAACTGAACATATTGCACTTTTTAAACTTAAGAAGTTAATTGAAATCTGAAGCCCAAATTCCACAGCCTGTGTAAACACCTACCACCGTATGTATATACGATGTAAATATATTTGTTTATCTCATTTCAAATAGTCCAATATTTAATTTTCAACAATGGGGCATGATTGCACTGCACCCCAACTAAATTCCATGGATAGATGTAATCTACATAAGTTCAGTGGGAGTTTTAAAATTGACTTCAAACATGTAGGTAGGTAGATATGAGAGATGCATGCCTAACCTTTTCCAATTTCTTTTAGGCAATTCTTCAAAATGTATTTAAAAATTACCGTATTTTCGCACTATAAGACACACCAGACCATAAGACGCACCCAGTTTTTGGAGGAGGAAAACAAGAAAAAAAATATTCTGAATCTCAGAAGCCAGAACAACAAGAGGGATCGCTGCGCAGCGAGAGCAGCAATCCCTCTTGCTGTTCTGGCTTCTGGGATAGCTGCGCAGCCTGCATTCACTCCGTAATACGCACACACATTTCCCCTTACTTTTTAGGAGGGAAAAAGTGAGTCTTATACAGCAAAAAATACAGTACTTTAAGGTAGCATTTTTTCCTTTTTTTTAAATAAAAAAAAAAGTAGTGGTAAGAGAACCAACACAGCCAAATAGTATTTTGCCATTCCTCACTTTGCTCTAAACTAAGATTATTGCCATTTCAGCCCATGATCACTTACCTGCAGTGGGACACATTTCCAAGTAAACATGGCTAGGATCAAGCTTTGTTAAACTCAAGCTGCATCTATGCTACCTTTTCAGCAGACTAGGGCTGCTTCCAATGTGCTCTGCAGCGGATTCATTAATCCACAAGTAGGCTTTGCATTGTGCCATGCACCCACTCAGCATCTGTCAGCAATTCCGGAATGGCTTTTTGAGGTCAGCATGGTGTCAGCACAATTAGGAACTATATCAGCACAACACTGTTATGCTCCTCATTGTTACTATTTAAATAAGAACACTTTGCTTGCTCCCCCCTCCCCCCGCTTGTGTTGGCGCAAGAGTGAGCGGCAGGCCCGGTGGCAACATAGCATAGCTTTTATTTATGACACTCATGTCATTATTTAAATCTATGTCCCCCTCCTCTACATTAAAAAAGAAGCACACACTTGCAGAAGACGTGTATTATTAACAGCATATTTATGAACACTGAACACAATAACAACTGTGCTTTGTAATGCAAATTGGTTCCTCTAGCCCTTTAGAAGGCTTACTGGATAATCGGAATGCTTCCTCCATAGAAGCAATTTTATGATGATGTTTGGTAAACACACAAACACATCAAGCCCGAGAGAACAAAGCAGTACAATGTTGCTCGGTAATTAGAGATGAACTGGAATATGGTGTCATCTAAATCTGCATATATTTCGATAGTGTTGATTCATCATTTGGATGTCAGACCAATGTTGTCAACTATGGACAGCTGAGATCTCATACAGTCGCACAGGACAAAACTCTCAGAAGTTGAAAATGTTTGGTTCAATCCTAGGAATTTTTTTAAGAGGCACCCAGATAGGCCAGCACTCATTATTGGTCCCTGTCAGTCTGTTATGCCTCAGTCCTAGATAACAGAGAGAAATACCTGTATATGCATCAATGAAGTGTTTGCCTTAAAGTTCCCACTTTCCTCAAGCCTGCTTGAGGATCAATTGAAAGAATAATCAGAAGGCTGTCTTGAGAGAGGGATGGCAGCAGGGGGAATTATTTTTGATTCAGTCCTCAAGGCCAGTTTCTTCGACTTCTCAAAGAAGACGCTTGGGCATCTTCTTTTGTGTGCAGGGGAATGAGGAAGTGTGACCACAGTTCTTGAATTAAACCAAAATAATATTAAAGGATTTGCAATGAATAGCAGCTTGAACTTAATTATATATTTTACCCAACTCCTTTTGCATCTATTGATTGATCAGGGTTATATACTGTATAGATTTTGTTTTAAACATTGGTTTTAAACATTTCTGATCTATGTACCCAAAACCCCAACACAGGCATTGTACTCAGCTAATTATAAAAGGTTTGCACCTTGCAGATTTACTATTCTGGGACAATGTAGTGTTGCAGGGCTAAATAAAGGTCAGCCTGAGCCATCTCTGCTTAGCTCAAAGTTTCTACAAAGGCTTAAAAGAACCTGTTTCTGTGACAAACACGTACACACAATTTTTACAGTCTTTGCTTGATGCAGAAGTCATGCACTTCATGAGTCTAGTAAACTACCATTTACTGAGCAAAGTAAATAAGAGAAAATCAGCAAAATGAATCATATCAGAAATTCAGTACAGAAAAATTGTTTCTGTATATTGCATTTGCAAAAGCGTCAATCATATGATATCTTATTCACTGCTAGAACAAAGCATAAATCAACACTTGTAAGATTGCATTGAGATACACAACTGGATATTGGTATGTGTTAATACAACTAAACAAGAAACTGGATTTAATATTATATTATCTTACAAACTTATATCATACAATCACTTCCAATAATTAAACATCCATAGTGAGTTTAATAACATTTATTCTCGGGTGTAAGAATCTCTAGTTGAACTGAATTATACAGTGTTTGAAAAATGCATTTACATTTAATGTGTGGCATAGCACTGCCTGGTTTTTCCTAATCAGATCTGTAATTTATTCTAGAGTTTACACCATACAGATTGCTAGGCACTGTAAATACATTCATCACCATTAATTTTGATAGAGCTTTACTGACATCAGCAGAGTACTTTGGACCTCTGCTTGGAAATCTCTTATAAAGCACAAGCCAGAGGAAAAACAGGACCAGTTCACCAATCATATATAGCACAAATTCAAGACGAGTTGCAACTGCCAAATTCCTCAGTGCAACTGTTTATCTATGCAAGTGTGTGGAGAAATATGCTGTACAAATGCTGGTCTAGGAAGCCGACAATGGAAGTCTCCTCCCCACCCAAGAGTACTTACATTTTGTCACATAGTCATATATCTGCACACTTCAATATAGTTTTATAATTTTATTTTCCATAAAAATTCCATACATTGATTTTAGAGGTTTCTTGACCTGTATAATACCGGCCTAGCAGGGTGTGTAATAAACACACTGAAGCAGGAGCTTAGCTTAGGTCAGCCACCTACCTATCCCACATTACACCCTTCAGATATTTTGGACTACAACTCCCATCAGCTTCAGTCAACATGGTTTTTGCAAGTTGATGGGACTTGTTTTTGTTGTTTAGTCATCTAGTCATGTCCGAGTCTTCGTGACCCCATGGACCAGAGCACACCAGGCACTCCTGTCTTCCACTGTCTCCCGCAGTTTGGTCAAACTCATGTTTGTAGCTTCAAGAACACTATCCAACCATCTCATCCTCTGTCGTCCACTTCTCCTTGTGCCCTCAGTCTTTCCCAACATCAGGGTCTTTTCCAGGGAGTCTTCTCTTCTCATGAGGTGGCCAAAGTATTGGAGCCTCAGCTTCACGATCTGTCCTTCCAGTGAGCACTCGGAGCTGATTTCCTTAAGAATGGATAGGTTTGATCTTCTTGCAGTTCATGGGACTCTCAAGAGTCTCCTCCAGCACCATAATTCAAAAGCATCAATTCTTCAGCGATCAGCCTTCTTGATGGTCCAGCTCTCACTTCCATACATCACTACTGGGAAACCCATAACCTGAAACATTTGGAACCATCAGGCTGGAGAAGGCTGGCTTAGGTTATACTACTTGTGTGTTTCGTTAAAAAAGCCCTTGTAAGGCATTTTAATTAAAATTCAGGATGCTGTAGTACTTTGTATCAAGTTGGGGAAGCATTAAAATGCTTTCCCTTATTTGTTGCCCTCAAAATAACCCCACATGCCGATGTTTTCAAGGGAGGTAACATCTCTGAATCCTTCCTCAACCAAGCTTGACTCTACAGTCACTTGGGCACCTGGCCAGAATGTCATTTGACAGAATCCCCATGGCCATCCTTTATGGGGAGTTAAAAGCAGGTCACTGCTCAAGGGGAAGGCAGTTCAAGTGTTATAAGAACAACTTGGAATCAAACTTAAAAGCTTGCAGTTTAGATCTTGCAACCTGAGCTGTCAGACGAAAACTTTCTGCTACAAAATACGCTATTTTCCCAGAACAAAGTTTGAGGCAAAGCTCATCAAAATGCCTAATGAAAGCAATCAGAAGGAAAATTAAGGACTGTTGGCATCTGGCTTCAGATTCTTCTCTGTTTGTAGCAAAACATGTTTGTTTCTTATTGGCTAAACAGCAGAACTAAAATCATAGAACTTCACATCACAGTATATACCCATGATATGCACATTGCATGCCCAGGCAGAGACCCCCTGACCCCAAGCAACACCCGGGTGGAATAATGACTCGTGACAACATGTTATGGGGATTAAAATTGGCCACAACTTTATTAAACTCTCAGATGCAGGAAGACCTTGGCTTAGGCATTGGGCATTTATCCCTCCCATTTCCCGGCCAGGGATCTGGGGCACATCAGGGTTAACCAATCTGTTTGGGGATTGGGCTGGCTCTGGGAGACATATGTTTAAGCAGAGAGCCGCCCCCCATTTCACCAGGGGAGTGCACTGGCAACCTTTCAGCATACTGCCAGTGACTCCCCTCAACACAACCCCTTTAACGGGGAACCCTGGGATCGCCGCAGTGGTGGAGGGCGTATGTGTGTCACCACTTAACACCCCCCCCCCCCCAGCATTTAGTGAAGATTGACTAAAGGATTCCACCCAAGGCCTAAAACCGTCAAAGTTGTGACGTTTTGCTACGGGGAAGGCAAAACCTGCCAAGGGAAAATTCCTTCCCAGTCCTTTAACAGCAACCATCACAATGATATATTGTTTTTGAGATTTTGAGCAATATTACCTACATTTGAGTTTAAGGAATTGAGGAGGAAATTCACAGTGAGAGGGGCTGACCCACGCAACAGAGATATTATGTTGCTACTAGAATATTAAAATATTACTATTTTTTATTGTATTGCAGGTATTCAGAACAGCTAGCTATGACAAAACCAATACTGTTTCTAGTGCAGCAACAAAGTTTTTAGCCTCCAAGTTGCAGATCTGAGAGATTTGTGGTTGCATATCTTTTTCAATTTGCATATTGAATATCTTTATCAGAGCCCCCCTAAGCATGCTTTAGTTTCCTTTCCATTCATTTTTTAAAAAATAAATCAGTTTTCACTGGTTGATTTCCCCTCCCCCATTTCCCCATTTCACAGAGCTCTATTTTTTCCACTTTCAACATAACCTTTACACCTCACTTAGTTAATTAAGCTGTTTTCCAAGCAATCTAGCAACCCACCCTTGCAAATTAATATCAATGCCCAATATATTTACAGCCAGCTGCACAGTGGAAGTTGTTTTATCATGGGTGACATTTTTTTCCTCATGAATGTGGATTTAATGCATTTTTATTCCATGGTGGTGGTCAGCATTAGGTGTGTCCAGGCCATTTCTCACATTTTGAAGACGAACAAGATGATTTAATAGCTGTTGCCAGCTGTTCCTTTTCCCCTTGAATTATGTACCATGCAGTGTACAGCGAGCTGACAGAAGCCTTTACTGAAGAGAAAATGATTGCATCAAGAAAATACTTCAGAGAAGGGCAAATTGTCCCTCTAGAAGAACTGAGAAAACCAATACAAATGAAGAGTGCCGTGTTGGTTTCATACTTCAGGGTGAACTGAGAAAAATCCATCTAGAGCTTGCCTTTCATAGCTTGTTCCTTCCATCTATGGAATGATTTTGATCCAGTCAAGAGTTCCTACTGGATAAAGGAGAAGTGACTCAATTGTTGCTCTTCCTTAAGCATTCTAGAAGGTTGCAACTGTCTGGAACAGTGGGGAGGTGGTCCTAGGAGCTGCAGAGGGAGGGAGAATTGGAAAATATCACTCCCACCACCACCAATGTACAGAAGACATTGTCTTTCATATTGGAGGAGGAGTGGATGGTTTTGGGGGTGGAGCTTTTTTTTAAGAGAGAAGATATAAATTCTTTGTTGAAAACCTAGACTTACAAGCACCATACAGAAATACAGTTCTGAGGTTCTCTTGAGTGTTCAGGTCTCCCATGTGATTAGAATTGCATGAGGGAGTTCAAGGACATGCTGTCTCCTTCACAGGATCCCTTTCCCCAGTTCCACTGCCCTCCATGTAGTTGAGGGTGAATAGCTGTAGTGGGAAACATGTTCTCATGGATGTCCCCACTGCCTATAGTTGTCCTCCAACACGTGGAAGGCAATGGGGCCAACAAAGAAGATACAACAGAGGGGCAGAGCTAGCTAGGATATCCCATCTCTTATATTCATTGTATGAGAAGAAGGATGCCTTAATAAGGCTCTGAAGAATCTCTAAACAGTAACAAATGGTGCACTACTATACTTGCCTAATTAGAAGTTGGTCCTGTTGAGTTCCATGGGGTTTGGTAATAAACCTATAGCTTTGACTACATTGTCTAAGATGGATTCCTTGGGATTGGCTTCATACCACTCTGCAGTGTTGCCCTACTCCAAATGACAACTTCATGTCCACAAAAAGTTTCTGCTGTGATAAATCTGCTAGTCCTTAAAGCGCTACAAGACTTTTTGCTCTAAAAGACCCGCTACTGTAATTCTATTATCCTGGTGTCTCTCTTGGTATATTTCCTCTTCAGCAGTTACATGCAAATGCAGCAAGTTTTAGTTTCAGTCTTGAAATTAAAGTGTTGCTATTGAAATAGCAAAAGTGCAACAAGACGACTTAAAATAAGATCAGGGGCCTCCTTGTTCGGGACACAGCAGAATATTTATTCAAAGAGCCTGCCTCATCAGAGAGATCACCCAGGTTCTGGACCAAGGGAAGTGACAAATATGTAAAATCATCAATTTTGATAAAATATGGCAGGGCATAATTTGAAAGGCAAGATTGGGACTGATGTGAAATATTAGAAAAGTGATAAATGATTCACCTAAGGCAAATATTGGCCAAAATAAGGTGGAAAATAACATGGTAGAATAGCAGGGAAAGATAGCATACAGATAGAGATAAGGAATCTAGAGTATGACGATCTTCATTATCATGATAGTGGATATCCACTGCAGTCATTATAGCAAATAATGTGTGAATTATATCTTTTTAATCTGTGAAGCGATCAATATGCAAATAACAACCTGCTCTATCTCTCACTCACGTTTGATCCCAAGGAGTGTGGATATCCTAGATGGCTGTTAGTCAGCTGTGAAGGACTGAATGGGAGAGAACAAGTTGAAGCTTAATCTAGAGTGGATGGAAGCACTGTTGATAGGTGGACAATCTGTACATTGGATTGGGTGTCCAGCCTATCTTGGATGAGATAGTACTTCTTAAAGAACTTCAAGTTTGTACCTTAGGAGTGCTCCTTGACCTGATACTATTCTTAGATGCAAAGGTAGCACCAGTAGCACGAGGTGACTTTTTCAGCTTTGGCTGATATACCTTCCTAACAAAAATATTGTCACAGTCATTGATGCGTAATGGCTACCAGATTAGGCAGGTGTAATGTGCTCTACACAGAAAAGCATTATCAAGCATGAAACATTGATCAGGACAGTTCAAATGCAGAGAGAGAGGCAAGCATTTCTTGTTGCAAACATTTAAATTTGTTATATCACTACATTTTGTGAAGAGAAGGCCAACCTAATTTGTTGAGAAATATTTTTGCATCCCACTTTATTCACCTGAGTAAGATGGAAGGGGGAGGGATGAATCAGACCAAACCTGTTTGCAATGTAATTCATGGAATTATACTGATTGCAGTGTACTTTGTAATCGTTGCACTTTTCAACCTGTAATTGTTTATTCAATTTAGAGACATATTTCTATATGCAGTTGGGAATATGCATCCACAGTTGTGATGAGTCATGCAGGATGAATATTTAGCAAACATCAGTATAACCTGCAATGTCTTGGATGTTGCTAATCATGATTGAAGAGAATGTCTTCAGCAACAACCCAGAGAAGAAGGGAAGGAATCTTAAATTGCTATGGATTCATCAGACCACTTTTCACAGAACACTGCAAAACAAACTGTGGCTGATACCAACACTCCAGGACCCACACCATGCTATGAATACACAGAGACTTCTAATTTTTCACATGAAACTCATTGCCTTATATTAAGCTCCAGAGTGAATATTGTTCAGTCCAGTTCAGTATTACTCCAGTGATCTGGAGCTGTCCAAGGTCTCAAGAAATACTTTTTAATAACCACACTACAGAGCAACCATTTTCTTTATAACCTGTGTCTACAAAAGTCCCCATGTTCACTCTGTGGTATCTCCATTATTATAAGGCATGTGCTCTCCCATTGAGCCACAGGGTTGAGTACATTGAAGGCATTCCTTTTGACAACTGAGGGAAATTCAGCTGTACTTTGGGATGCAACATGAAGTCAAATGCTTCTTTGCACAACCTAAGGTGATTCTCTGAATCATGGCCTAGATCTTTGAATGGCATGTAGGGTTTGCCAAACATCCATTCTGACTATCCCAGAAGGCTTCAGGACAACTATCTAGCTGTCAAGTGAAAGAGAAATCAAACAGCATCAGGTTCTTTCTTCATTCAATATATATTTTGCATGAAGGTATTGTGCATACAGCTACCTTATCCTGCCCAGATCTTGTGAGCTGCAGTGACAAGGAGTCTTGATGGTTAGCTCAGCTACTTGCTTGCTCTTTTGCTGTGATTTGATAGCTACTAGAAGAGATTGAGTGGCGTGGAGGGACTCTATAGTGAACATAGTGGTGACACTAAATTCAGAAGCATTAACAGCAGTAACCTCAGACACTCGGCAGCCAGGCAAGTGATGGCCAGCCAGTCCTTGGAGCTTCCTCTCTCTCTTTCAGCTAGTTTCCAACAATGTTTAGTCTTTTTGTTGGTATTGACTGCTTTAAGACAGTGGTGGCTAACTTTTTTTGGGGGGTGGGAATGACTACTACTTTGACCCAGTCAAACATCCAAGGACCACTTTGGGCATGGCCCAAGTTTATAATTGCTCTAGATGGCTGCACAGTTGGACTCCCATGAGTCAGGCTGCTCTGGAAAGTTGCTCCAATATAGGAATATGGTGGGAATGTGTATAGAAGTCAGCTGGATGAGTTCACTGACATTTTTTTCCCCTTTCCCAGGACCAAAGCCTGAAGGCTAAAAGGGTCCCTGGTGCCAGCTAAGAGGCCCATGGGCAGGATGGAGGCAGTACCACTAAGTGGTTAGCATGGTGAGAAGAGTTGTATTACCTCCTAGAGTGGGTGTGATCAGAGAGCGCTTGTGACAGAGGTAAATCTTTTTCAGCTCAGGGAGCTTAGGCAGCCAGGGAAATTTTTTGAGTGCTGGAGAAATGTTTACTGGAAAGAGAAACATACTCCGGATGTGGCCACTTCACAACAGTAATGTCAGCTCAAAACCCACAGAAATTATAAAGAAATTATAAAATGCCCTGAGAATGAGGAAAGGAAATTGGAATCGCTTCAGCAGTGGATGACAACTTGAGAAACGAGAGGACAGATGTCAGTACAGCACTGATATATTCAGGTGGAATAAAAATATATTATGTTGAAACCATCATTTAACCTATCAGGCAAATGCCTTATGCTGTGTTCTCTGAAACTTTGACATAAATGCATAAAGGGAATGTTTAAATTGCAATAATGAAATATATGAGAAAACCATACAGCAAACTAAATGTTCAACCAGTGAATTGATAATTTAATACATCATACAATACCAATTACCATGTAAATAGATGTGAAGTGAAGTAATGTATTATTTACGTGTTCAGCATTTTGCAAAGCAAACAATACAAAAGAAGGAGAGAAAGATGGACGGATAGACAGACAGAGACTTGTCCTAGACTTTGTTCTGGAGAAAATTTGGCCACTATTTCTTTAACTATAATCTTTATAGTAACTTCTCTTTTTTTACTTCTCTGCTTGTGATTTTCAAGTTATTTAGCCAGAGCACATAATGTCTTAGCCATTATGATCCATAGCTCACTCGAAATTGTTGGGAACATTCCCATTGATTTAAAAATGGATTTGGATGAAGCCATAAAATAAAAGTTTATAGATCTGTGGTGTTTCCTCAAGAGGGATCTCCATTCACACTACCAGTTGATTTCCAGTGAACAATATCAGTTATCCTTCCATTTTGATTGCTAATTGATTGCATTGTTGACCCATTACCAATGAGCCCTCAACAACACTCTGGAAAGCTCACATAAGAGGTCTAGTAGTTGGATTGATAAACAGACATAAAGTTTTAGGAGGTTGTAAATAAAATAAAATGATTTGTTTTCTTGGTTCACATAACTGAAGAATTCAAACACTTCGAAAGAATCCTCAGCATTCAGCTAAATATTTTACAATTTAAGTATCTTCTCTCACAGTCTAAAAGATGTCCCATTCTATCATCTTGATTGATAGTTTCCATCTTGTCTGCCTACCCTTTTGTCTTCCTGGAAACCCTTTCAGGTACCACTCTGACTTTTGTTTTACCAAGACTTAGACTTCTGAGCTCTTTGATCATCTTTGTTTAGAAGAGCTCCTGCTGGCCCTCATATTCCTATGACTTCCCACTCAGCCAAGCCATCCCCTGCCTTTCAAACTTTTGCACATTTTTGAAGAGCGCCTCCCACCCTAGGCGCCCTGGTTTAGGTACTTACTATCTGCATCCTTGCAACAAATGGCCTTGCCAAATCATGAAATGCCATTCAATTAGAGCTATGGGAATAATTATGGGAGGGAGACCTAAAATTTACAGCTTGCTGTTCTCTAAAAGAAAATTATATGAAAATTATGTATAGGTGGTATTTAACACCAGTGAAGTTGGCAAAAATGTACAGAACCGCTTCCAAGTTTTGCTGGAAATATAAGGAGGGAAATGGCACATTCTACCATATATGGTGGATGTGCAAGGAAGTAAAAGCATTCTGGGAAATGATATATAATGAGTTGAAAAAGATGTTTAAAATAACATTTGATTAAAAAAAAACCAGAGGCTTTTTTGTTAGGCATTTTAGGTACAGAAATTCTGAGGTAGCAGAAAAGACTTTTCATGTATGTGACAACAGCAGAGAGAGCATTACTGGCCCAGAAATGGAAGGAAGATAAAGTTCCAACACAAGATGAGTGGCAGATGAAAATGATGGACTGTGCCGAAATGGCAATGTTAACCAGAAGACTCAGAAACCAAGGGGAGAAGAAGTTTAAGAAAGAATGGAATAAAATTATAATGTATTTAAAAGAGCATTGCAAACAATTAAACACTTTGGCAAGATTAGATTAATACTTGTAATATAAAATAGTACAAAGGAAAAGATGATAATATTAACAATAATTTAGATAAAATTGGATAAGCTGTATAGAAAAAGAGAGTGTAATGGAAACCAGAGAGGGGTGGTGGCAAGTCAAAGGATTCAGAGAATCCTATATGTAAAGCTGAATGATGTGATTTGATAGAAATTGTACTTGTAAAACTTAATTATAAAATTTTAAAAAACCAAAAACAATTCATGAAATGCCAGATCACTTTGAATTTACCCTCATGCTAAGGATCCCTGCTCCCATCCCTCTGATGTGTTTCAGGCAGATCATAAAGGAAGGCTAAGTATAACATTGCAATCTCCCCCCCGCCCATTCCTCTGGTTTCTTCTCTCACGCACTTTTCCAGCTTCTTCTACCACTTTCCTATTTAACAGAAGTTTTATCAGGGTTTTATCAGGATCAATTCCTCTCTTTACACCATGCTCATGCCTTTTAATCCTAATAATATCCAAAGTCAACATGCAATTATATTTTGAAGGGCTCTGCAAACTTCACCTGCAAATTACATGCTACCTCAACATTATTTGGATTTGCTAATTTTGAAGAAGACAGCTGTCTTCTTCATCACAAGAGCCTTTGGGTCACATTGCATGAACTGCAATGCTATTAGTTGCAGTCCCTAAACAATTAATGTATGTATTTTAATCAGCAACTTTGCTAACCCTAATGAGCATAAGACATATTGTGTAACATAAAGTCTACTGTTACTTACTGAGTCTCAGAATAAGCAATTTGTTATAGACACATCTGCAAGGGTCAGAGACATCAACAGTCAACAAACAACCTTCTTTGTGTGCCTCCACCATGAGAGGTCTGGAGGGTGGCCACATGAGAATGGGTCTTTTCTGCAGTGGTTGCCCATGTTCTCTTTTTTGCTCTTCAAAATATGGCAACCTTAGCATCATTTTGAAAAGTAATCAAGAAATATTTTGCAGACATAAAAGTCTTGAAACTATTTTCAATCTTTGAATGTGCTTTCAATGCCTGGTCTCATTCTTTGAACCAGAAGTAAGAAAAGCCCTCTTAACACAATCCAAAGTTATCAAAAAAATAAGGGGCCTGTGTGGAAGTCCATGGCCTTCCCTCCAAAATGTGCAGGAAACCATTACAGGAGGAAGCTCTGTGGAGGCTTCCTCCTTCACATAGTTTGCTTTCAATGCCTTGAGAGCAGTGGAGTTAGCACTAGAGGGCTAAAGTTCTAACCAACTGCAGGCTTTGCTACTGAGTATGTGACATGAGCCACATCCTTCTGGGACAACCAATGGGTTGAGAATGATTTCAGTAAAACAAGAAGACACAGATTATTATTATTATTGCAGGCCCTTCCAGTGTGGTGTAGTGGTTAAGAGTGGTGGACTCGTAATCTGGTGAACCAGGTTCACTTCCCCGTTTTTCCACATGCAGCTGCTGGGTGAACTTGGGGTAGTTACACTTCTCCAAAGTCTCTCATCCTCACTCACCTCACAGAGTGTTTGTTGTGGGGGAGGAAGGGAAAGGAGATTGTTAGCCGCTTTGAAAATCCTCAAGGGGAGTGAAAGGTGGGATTTCAAATCCAAACTCCTCTTCTTCTTCCTCCTCCTCCTCCTCTTTCCAATGTTCCTCATCATTTGGCACAGCTCAGGTTAAGTGCATGGCACTTTACATGCACAACACTTTGTTTTAGTGATACAAGTAAGGGCAGCCTCTTGTTTTAGGCATGAAGTGTGTAAAATGATGCATTGAAGAGGCAGCAAATTTGGAGAGCTGCTGGTTATTCAAATGTTCATTCCTGTGACGAATAACACTTTCAAAATGGCTTTGAATTTGACACTTTTGCATAGGTATATTAACACTGTCTTGTATGCATCACAAACCTCCATCAAGAGCTTTTTGGAGTCCATAAGTCTTGAGTGCAGCTATGTCTATGCAGTTATTGCACCACACACACAATGCCACTACCCCTCCCCACCCACTGCCTTTCTCCCAGAAAAGCAATATAGTTCATATTGCATGTGGATAGGTAAGCAAGCAGTTGTACACAGTTGTGTGGGGTTGGGGCAGGAAAGGTGTGTAGATGGCCTTGGTATAAGAAAACCACTACTCCACCAATAATTATAAATAATTTTTGCTTCCTTAAACCCTTTTCAAAAATGTTTATAGAAACAATTCCCACAAAATAGAGGATTTCAACCTCTGACACATTAAGGGTGGCAAGCTAATTATTACAATATCAAGGTTTTCATGTATCACAGGTGTTCCAAAGCAGTGAAGTGCCTACTTTGCTAAAATAAGCAGAAAGGTCATGTTATGTATAAAAGGTTTCCCAAGACATTTGTGCATGATTATTATTATTATGAAGCGACAAGTTAATGAGGATCTTCTATTAAGATAGATAGATGGGTAGATGAGAATAAAGCAAAAGAAACCAAAGAAAGCCAGTTCCCGGAACAGAAGAAAACGTTAATCACATTCAAAGACTCAGAAACATCACTCAGTCTAAGGACAACTATAAGTGTGTTTCCATGTAATGATAGAGAAGAGTCCAGAGTTTGGGGTGGGGGGTTGGAATCCAGTTTGGAAGCCCAGATTTTTCCAAATTCAGTCGTAGCTTGCCATGAGATTCATGCTCATTTGTTCCCTGCTTCCCAAGTAAACTTCCCTTTTGGAATGCAGAGGAGGTACTGATGACAGACCCTATAAATTCTTGCCTTACTTTAGATTTGTAGCTATGACTCAGATAAAAAGCTGAGCACATGAGGCTGGTGGGACAGAAAAGAAAATGAAACAGGAAAAAAAGTGAGGGAAGTCGACTCACTTTCCCACACCCTGCCTTCCTCTGCCCCTGCAAATATTCTCTAATCCAGTTTTTCATTTCTCTTCTGCTCTAGTGTGTTGTGTTTTTTTTATATTTTAAATCAATATATTTGAGACGACTGTTGGTTGCAAGTATTTCACTAACCAAATCTTTCTTCACACACATTCATCATGCTGTCTACACCACTGTACATGCCATTTGTGGTGCTGAATTCTTCAGTTTGAGATATATATATATAAAATGAAGTACGCTAACAATGTGTCAATCAGAGAAAGAGTTTCAGTATAGAAATTATGTTCTTCCTTAGCTTACGTGTTAATAATATAAATCGGATCCTCCTAATTGAGGGTCCGCATTGCGCGTGGGCTGAAGACCCCCCCCCCCACTATCTTGGGGTGGGTGGGAGGTTGAGCCTGGCCCACAAGGTGGCCCCAAAATCACACCAATCAGAGATTGGTGGTGTGATCGTGGGGGCATATAAAAGGCAGTGATGCGTTTCTGGGGATTCACCTGGCTTCATGACACCGAACCAATACCACTCACATTGCTGTAATTAATAAAGTTGTGGCCTAAATTTTTGCCCCTTAACCTTAAACTAAAATTCTGTGGCCGTGTGTATTTATTTATTCTTGGGGATGCACCTTGGTCTTGATGCGCAAACATCAAGAACATAACAGAGGGTTATGTTCAAGTTGTTTTTATTTTTCTGGCAGCCTATTTTTGTTGTACGAGCATGTGTTTTACACATTTACCCGTGTGAGAGTAGTGCCTGGCTCTGCCCCATCACATAACAGTGAGAGAGATTGTTTCAATCCTGTTAAAACAGCTCCTTGAGCTCAGGAACCCATGGTTACAATATCTTAGGAAGTGTACAAGTGCATAAGTGAACAGACAAATTATATAGTAGAGAGAGAGAAAATTTAATTCTTGTAATCTAGGGTAAGGAAGAGCAGGTAACAAATGTTTTAATTAAAAAATAAAAATAAAATGAAGTTTACTTTTCCCCACTAGTGTGCCTCTTTTGATGTCATAATTGGACCTCACTTTCACATCCATCACTTTCCATCTTGTTCACAGATCTGAATTTGCCATCACATGTAGTTTGAGCCTGAAAGGGGAAAATAAATCCAAGACTTTGGGAAGCCCAGTATCAATGGCTTTGAGATCTTAAAGGCAGCTTTTAAATGTTCGGTCTGGAGGTTTTGTTTGCTTGCTTTTACTGAGTTGGCTCTGCACTGGTTAATGAGCTCAGACCTCTCAGTCCTGGACAACTACCATCCCAGCTGTAGGTGAATCATTAATCTTGGGAATTAAGTATAAATGGTCTGGGAAGTATATATCTCCCTAAGTATAGGCTAGAGAAAAAGCTGCTGATTGGAGTCAGCTGGAGCTGGAGGGCAAGCAACTGACGTAAGTTAGCACAAAAGAATGCATAGGCTCATTTGAACAGAGTGCTAGTTCTCTTACGAAACCAACAAATTTCAACTGCTGGCGACATACATATTATCATATTAAAAGCAATATCTTCTTTAAAGCCACAAGGAGGTATTAACCAGCCTATTTTGTGTGGCTGATCTTCTGGGATGCAATGTGAGAGCAGATATGTAAATAATAATAATAATAATAATAATAATAATAATAATAATAATAATAATTTATACACCACCCAACAGAATATCAAATAAGGACATGAGAACTCATGCTGCAGAAGAGTGTGCCATGCGCTCTGGTATGAGACCTCCGGGTATAGGGCGGTATATAAATTCAAATAATAATGATGATGATGATGATGATGATGATGATGATGGAAGTGGTGCTCTCATGATCACACTGTTGCACAGAATGTAAGTTTTACATTGTAGAGCATTCAAAAACACTCAAGGCTGCTCACATTTCTTCTGTCACAAAGAAGAGGAAAAGGAAGCCTGTGCATGAACATCTAAAATTTTCACAAGGCACAAGCAGAAGCCGTGCTGAAAGATGTGGTAGAAAAGGTACAAGAGGGCAGAGCCCTGATGAAGAACAGGGTTATTCAAAATTCTGCCAAAACTTAGGAGAAAGAGAGCTATGTTGCCCATGGCCAAACCACACATTGTGTCTCATTCTGTGTTTCTTTTCTCCACCTTGTGTGGGGTCATGACACCCAATCCATGTTAGGAGTGACTTCCCAGCCCAGGGTTGACCCCACTAGGTTCCTATCACACAGCAGGACGGCCCAGTGCCTTAGCCAAACCTACTCTTACTTGTAATCAATAAAAGTTGTGGCCTAATTCAACCCAATACCAGTCTCCTGTGTTCATTCTCTTGGTCTTCCCTGCACTGGCCACGGACAACATGTGCCTGTGGCAGAAGTCCAAAACAGCAGGAAACTACTCACCTATGTCCCACAGCATATTAGTGCTGACATCAGAAAAGCAGCCTCCTAATCTATAAGATGTTAGGAGGATTCCATATGATCTGTGTTGGCCGCAACACATTCAAATGATGCCCAAAGCTCTACTATGGTTGTAATTATTTACATTGTCCAGAGTTTATTGCCTGTGCCTTATATCCCCAAGATCTACCCTTCCTTCCCAGAACCTTCTTTCTACTCATTCTCAATAACTTATGTCTTCTTAGCTGGCTACATTCTCACTGCCAAACAGTATTTTCCTGCTCATACATATGCATGTTCAGCAGCTAGTAGCCACCAGTTATTTTTTAAAAAATAAAACCCATCAATACTAGCATAAACAAGCACACAAACCTGTAGCCACCAGTCATCAAAATCCATTTCACATCTTCTAGGCATGAGTGTAAACTTAAGAATGGTCTTTATCTTTTAAAAAGAGACTAGGGAAAAGATAATCTCCCCACCAGATGGCCTGAATATTACGAATTACTGGGGAATGGTTTCTGCTCAAGCAACTTTAAGTCCACACCTTAATCTCCCAGATTAAGGCTTTGCTAAAAATTCAGAACTGAGGCCAACATTTACCCAGCAAACCGATATATTGAACATATATTGACTGGGGAAACTGATTTCCTAATGGCCACTAGCATCATCTAGTTCCATGTTGACTAGGAATATAGGAATCCCTCTTGTACCAAGTCTGCTCTTGCTCAATCTTGTCTGCACTTACTGGTGAGAGATCTACCTGGAAATGCTAGAGACTCAGCCTAGGACCTATGTTCAAAGCAGACACACTATCACTGAGCTTAGCCCTTCCCTGCCATTTTGTCATTACTCCCTAGTTTTTCTAATGTTTGGTGGTACAGAAATATTTGGAAATAAAGAAATAGTGCAAATGAGATTTGTACCCTTTCAATGGTGTCTTCCAGAAGAAATCTGCTAAAGAACAAGGTAATTATACCTAACTTTAAGATGCTGAACTCTTGGCATTGGACAAATACCCCTGCTGCTTCCAATCATTTGAATAAATTAATTGAAAATTATGCCCTCTAAATGCTTTATGTTATGAGACTTTAATAAATCTTTTTTTGTTGTTTAGGTTCCTCACCTTCAAATGACTTTCTTTCCTTTTTTTTTAGTATTCAGTATGTATCCCTATATTAAGATGAGTTTCAAGCTGTTCCAGCTTGTAAAGCATTAATTTTTATGTGAAGTATTTAGAAGATCTTACAGAAGGAAGGGTAAAACCTACTGCATAATAAACTGCACTGACATAGATCTGCTCAAACTGTTGTCATTTGCAATTATCTCATATGGGACTGATTCCTTTCTTTAAATGTTTACTTTTTACCATGCATGTTAATGACTCAGTAAATGCCATCTTCTTTCAAGTGTCCCTGATTATTAAGGACATCCCTCTTTGATCATGAATTTCAAAGCAGTTCAGAGTTAACATTCTGTTACCTAACTTCTGTTCACTGAAGCAACTATAGGATCCAAATATTGGATACCAAGTCGATATTAAAGCACCCACTTGACTCATCTACACTGAAACTTCTGGGAATGTTTTTTTCCCTTTGAAGCAGCAGGCCACAAACAGCTTTCAACAAAATCCTTTCAGCTTCAAAAACAGCTTGCCATGTGGCATAGGAAACTGCTATTTGAGAAAGTCCAAAAGCACCTTCGGCACATGCAATTCTTGACACGGTTGTTTGGATCCTGGCCTATAGCACTAAGCACACCATCTGTTGCCATGGGATTACTTGGAGAGAGAAAAGTGTCAAGTCTGCATGTGTGAACCAGTCCCTAGTATACCATATGGACTAGTGGCATCACATTATTATGAATCACAAACTGTCTTTGCTGAATGGAGGTTTCATTCCTCTGCCCTCTTTGCCTTGAGCACATGTGATGTTTAAGTATCCCTGAGATGCGTAGTAGAGCTATCTCTGGCTGCTGGCTTACCTATCAGGACATATTATGCTCCTGTTTTTTGGTGGGAGAGAGGTTACTGTGTGATTTAAGCATCATAACGTGATTATCCTAGAAAGTTATGTCAGTTCTTATTTAAACATTACAGAAGCCGTTATATTATTTCCTTTTATATAGGGCTAAGAAAAGTCCTTAGAGAATGCAACAAAGGCTATGGACCTTGGTTGAGGAAACCTTTTAAGCCTTTGGAGGACCACATCTTTCCATGGACAACCAAGGGCCACATAGAAATGGTGGGTGTGGCAAAGGGGAGTGTGGCATTGAGGCAAGCAGCAGGCACTATTGCCGTCCAAGGGCACATTCCAAATGGGGAAAGTCACTTGAGGGAGGTGCAGTGGAGAGTGTGACCTGGGGCACGACCTGGTCAGAGTCACAAGGGCCAGATAGAAAGGGATGGAGGCCAATATTTGGCCCCCAGGCCTGAGGTTTTTCCACCTGAGGTGATACACACAAAGGCACAGATAGCAGTACATTGGGTTTCAAGTCTTCTGTTCACCCAAATCCATGGGCCCTATACCTCAAACCCGGATGCATCTACTCAGCCCTATTATGGTAAAATCAAGGTAGCATCTTCCAGATGCTATTGGACTACAACTCTGTTGTTGGACTGCCAACTCTCATCAACCACAGCCAGCATGGCTAATTGTCAGGGATGATGGGATTTATAGTCCAACAACAACTAGAGACTACCATATTGGCTACTTCTACTAATAGGGACTTCTAAACATTAGGTGGAGCACAGATGAGGGACCTGTGGCCTTCCTGGTGTTGCTGAACTCAAGTTTCCATCAGGTCTAACCTAATGGCAATGGTTAGGAATGATGGGAGTTGCAGTCCAGCAACATCTGAAAGGCTGCAAGTTTCCCACTTATTTTAAGTTACTTCCATAAATTCACAGAAGGTGGCAGACACCAGGCTACATTACAGATTAAATATGTCAGAGCCAGCAGTGGTTTATCATCTTCCTATTAGAATGAACAACTAGCAAGACTATGTTTCCTAACATAAGCATTTGATATGCAACAGAATTACAGCACAGCTGGCGCTGCACTTATAACACACGTAAGTTATGTTTTGCGTCTTCTCCCTTTTAGGTGCAGACAAACAGTGGCGTAGCGTGGGTTGTCAGCACCCAGGGCAAGGCAAGTAATTTGCGCCCCCTAACCCGTGGATTTGCGCCCCCTAACCCGTGGATTTGCGCCCCCTAACCCTAACCCCCAGATGTTGCGCCCGGTGCGGCCGGCCCCCCCTGCACCCCCCACGCTACGCCACTGCAGACAAACACACGTTTGAAGAGCCTATTCATACTCCTGAAGTAAGATTTGAGTGAAAAGCAGACATTCCTTGAGTGGTAGACAAGATAATAAATCAAAGAGACCAAATAATATCCACTCTGCGAATGATTGGGAGCAGGATCCATCCATACTCAAACTTCCAGACTTTGGGATAATAGGTGTGTCTGAAGTTGCCCTTGATACATTGATTTCGTGCCGAGAGGTATGAATAAAACCTCTCTCTCTCTCTCTCTCTCTCTCTCTCTCAAGTGTGTGTACATTAAATCCATATTGGTGCATCAATGTAACTAAGCTGTATCAACTAAATTAATTTTAACAAATTAAAACACCAATTCAATGAGTAAGTATATTGGAATGAATTCATTAATTTAAAGAACAATCCTTTGTAAGTATATTCAGAATTAAGTTACGTAAAACTTGTGTGCATCATTTATTAATTCATTCATTTATTCATTAGCTTTATTAGTCACTTGTTACCAAATTAAATTTTCTGTCTCTGCAGCAGGGATGACCAATCTGTTGTTGTTGCTGTTGCTGCTGCTGCTTCTGGCCACATTTCCTTTGGAAAAATTTATTGGGGGCACATACTGGTGGCTAGTGCAGTCAGTGTCAAAAGTGACAGGGCTACTCCCTTTCTTTGTCTTTCTGCCACCCCAGTTTCCTGTCCTTGCCACCAACACGAAATTAAGTCAAGGGTCATATGCATAAGGCAACTTGCTTTGCAGGATGGGGATATACCGGTAATATGGTTAAACAGTGGTGTGATATGGAAAAAACCCTATTGCTATATTCCTTTCACCGGGCAGAACATCTCTGCTATGACACAGGAGATATGAGCACCACAAGCAATATAAAAACAATATAAAGCATCAGGAGTGCTTTACATGAACAGGTCCCAAGCATGGTAAATTTAATTAGCAGAGGTGTTAATTACCTCAAGTGTTAAGAGACTTGAAGGAGTCGGAGAAAATGAGTGAGCAGAAATTTGTCAGGCTAACAGGGAAAGGTATGACACCTTTAACAGCAGAAAGCCAAGGCTGAATATTCCTCACAATGGGGGAAAGCTGTGATACAAGTTTTATTTGTATTCGTCAGAGGAAGTGCATAAAGTTTACATTACATACTTCATATTACCTCAGAAAAACATTTTGAGAGTTAGCAAAAGAGCTTTATAGTATGAGTGCTGGGACTTGAAAAGATAGGCTGGGATCTAAAGATCAAGATATATCTGCTATGGTAATGATGTTCAGCAACAGCCAACCCATACAAGCACTAGCTATGTACAGCAAGATTCACTGATTTGACTTAAAGGTCATTTAATGTAGCAGACACCTTTACAACCTCATTTAATTTATGGAACACACAGTTTTCTTGGGAAACTTGACATACACTCATGGTTGGAGTTAAAAGTGTTAATTTTGTGCTGGCTGTGGCTGCATTCACACAACACTGCATTCCATTGCCCCAACGTTTCCTTACCAGATAATTTTCACGTTTTATTTGATCTTTCACACGATATAAAACCAATTTTGGTAATCCAGCAGAAAGTAGTGGAAGTTTAGCATTCATTTTGGGGTTAATTGCTTCCAGAAAAAATCCATTTGCAACCCTGTTGACCTTGAAAGTCGCAGGACGAAATGTGGGGTGGTTTCCCTACACACAGTTATTTCCCACCATTTCCATGGGAGAGCAGAAGTGCACATGTGGCCACATGTCTGATAATGTCTGCTGTTGCACCATGCCCACTGGTGTGAATGAAATTTAGCATGACATGGCAGTATATCATTCGAAAACCACAGTTCCATAACACAACAGATAATACAGTGGTACCTTGGTTCTCGGAAGGCTTGGCTCCCAAACAGCTTGGCTCCCAAATGCTGCAAACCCAGAAGTAAGTGTTCCAGTTTGTGAATGTTTTTCAGAAGCTGAATGTCCGCCGCAGCTTCCGCTTGAGTTCAGGAAGCTCCTGCAGCCAATCAGAAGCTGCTCCTTGGTTTTGGGAGTCAAACGGACTCCCAGAATGGATTAAGTTTGAGAACCGAGGTACCACTGTACCGTGTAAAACGAACACTAGAAACTAGGACAGAAGAACTGGGATTCTTATGCAGTAATCCCCATGTCAGAATGTGCTTTTTGTTAAAAGCTGGTTGCTGATGCTTAAGAGAGACAGCCTGGCTTTCTGTGTTTGGAATTCTACACAGAATTTGAGCTACTTTGTAATTTTTGTGTTCATATGTGTCATTATTGAGGAAAAGCCATGGCTCCATAATACAGCACATGTTTTTTCATGCAAAAAGTATGAGGTCAGACTGAGAGACATCTTTGGCTGAAACCCTGGACAGTCATTGCCAGTCAGACAAGACTGAGTTACACGATGGACCCATGGCCTGGCTCAGCATAAAACAGATTCCATGTATTATTATTTCTCAATCTGTGCTTCTGTAAATGCACCGCTATTGAAGAAAGACCATGACTCAGCGATCGAGCATCTGCTCTGCATACAAAAGGTCCCAGGTTCAGTCGCTGGCATCTCCAGCAAGGTTTGGAAGAGATTGCTGTCGGAAACCATGGAGAGCCACTGGCAATCAGTGTAAACAATTCTGAGCCAGATGGATTGATGGTGTGACTCAATACAAGGCTGCTTCCTGTGTTTCTATGTATTATTCCTTGTCTATATCTGTTTCTGTAAATAGGTTTTACCAAACATGCCTCCCAAAAAGAATCACCAAAAATATTCTATGTCTTCCAAAGGAGATCTAAGCTTTTCCATCCACAAGAAAGCCACATGCGTCCTCTTGAAATGAACAGGACCTTCAAATCATGCTCAGACACATTGCATCTTTTGAATCACATCTCTCTCCCTCAAGTTTCTCGTTCCTTTCTGCTCATATCATTCACCCCTTTGCCTGGTACGCACGGTAACATTTAACAGCACTGGCAGCGCAGCGTCTCTGTTCCAGGCTTGCTGTAACAGTGCTCCACTCTTGTCAACTATTATTCCTGTTGCTCTCATCAGCTCTGTAATGTTTGAGGCCTGAAATCCTTCGTCCTCCAGGCAATTGCTTGAAAGAGCACCTTCTTGCCGCACACATTCAAACTCAAAAGATCACTGAAACTGGTTATGACTCTTGACTGGACTGATAATGCTGGGAATTAATCTACTGCCTTTCAAGGGCACTAGGCCCAATGTGCTAACTTTGACTGAGGTAATCTTCTCTGATTTCTGTTGGTTCATTTAAGATTCTCAGCAGAGTGAAGCAGCAGACAGTAAAACCTCCTTTCAGCAGCTTTTTATTTTGGGAGATGCATTAACTCTTAAGAGTGAACTTGGCAACTGCATCTAATGTAAAATGATTAAATTTAACTATTATACAGAGAGCTGCTGATGTCTTTGAAGCTTTTGAGTTCATTTTGGATCAGGGATGATTCCAAGCATGAAAAGCAGAGACAGAGTAGTCTGGAAAGAGGAAAGGGAGACCCATTAAGCCTGTGTTTCTAGCACAGTCAAAGTGCTGCTGAAGAATGGGTGGAGGTCAATGGTAGGAGGAAAGCCCACATGCCCAAACCTATTTAAGAAACAGATGATAGATAATATCACTGACTTCCAGTAATTCAGGCTGTAATCCTTACCATGTCTACTCTGACATAAATTGCACTGAATTCAGTGTGTCTTATCCCAGGTAAGTGGGATTAGGATTGCAGCCTGAGTCAATTATTATTATTAATGAGTGTTTGGTTAGAATGAGGCTCAACTGAGCAAACAAGACAGCTAATTAGGGCACATAGTTATCAGTAGTTGGCATCTGTCTGTCTCATATGAATGCTTTATTTAATTATATCTTAATTCTTAAATTTATTTTCTTAGAGAGGGAAGTTTTAGAACTCACAGGAGCCTATTTTAAAGATCTAACACAATATATTTCCATGCTTTACTTTGCTGCACATTTTGTGATTTTAAATCTCTGCTGGCGTTCTCTCACCAAAAAGTACTTGTCCCAAACCTGGATCTTGGCATCCAGGAAATTCTTCTTTTATACCTATTTTCCCCCTGTCACCAACAGGGGGAAGGTTGGGCTGGGGCCAGCACACAAGCAGGACACCAGAGTGACTCTGCCAGAAATATATTTAAGACTTATTGGTGTTCGATATGGTATAATTGATGGTTTATGTGCTATACAGCCTGCACGTTTCCTATCTTGAGACTGCATAGTGAAGGCGAGAGGGCTACAAATGCATATAAATAAAGAAATTAATAAAGCATTAGACAGGATTTTAACATTTAAAGTGTATGGACACAGATCATCACATGTTCCAGTATGGTAAAAAGACTGAGGGTCAGTGAAGTGAGTGACAGTTATCCTTTCACTTTGTCACTTAATGACACTATAACTCTTTGGCCCTTCCTCAAGCTGCCAAAGAATTCTAATTTGTTTAATGACTTTCTGTTACATTACGGAGGTGCATCTAAATAAGAGAATGATGTTCAATAGGAGCCACCAAAGCAATACAGAATATCATTAGCCCTTTTGTCTATGACCTTCGGAGTATGTTTTCAAAGTGCTTGAAGTAGGCCTTCTTTGTGAATTCCATATATGCTGCCATGGGCCAGGAATCAGCTTTGCCTGTTGAACAGCAGCTTGAAGGGGCAGAAGGTGAAGTGACTCCACCCACAGCTGATCTTCCTTCAAGGACACAGAGGAGAAGGCACTGTCGAGAACCAGCTGGCTTCAGTCTACTTAAGCAGAGCTTCCAGCAGCAGTTAGGTGCTAGAAACAACACTTGTAGTTCCTGGTCCTACCTTGCTGCTTCTGGCTCATCTTGAACCTTACTCATCAGATTCCCTGATCCCTGGACCATCTGACCAGGTGGACTGCTGTTTGTCCGAATCTAGGACTGGACCTGACTTTGGACACTGACTCTGCCTCCAGGCAAATCCACCTCAGAGGGTCTTCTGGTTGGCTGGTCTCCCACTCCACTGAGCTCTGCACATTGTGGCTCAGCAATGATATATTCGTCATACAATCAGTTGCCTATTTGTTATTCACATACAGCTATATTCTTGGGAGGGAGTGATATATTCAGTCAGAAAGCCAGCAATGAAGAACATTAAAAACATGTTTCTCTGTATGGAAAAAGAGTGCATTGTGAATTTGTTAAATAAGTTTAAATAGCTCTTGGATTTGCATGTCCCTCGCTAAATTTTGCAACATTTGCTGTTTGGCAGCTGTTATGACTCCAGAGTCCAGCAGTGACCAGGATACTGATTCAATGACTATAGCATTACCAGCTAAGGAGCCAGACCATGTTAATGTTTCTGAGCCTGATGCTAGTGATTGGGGGATTGTTAATCTGAGGCTTACTAGACTTGCATACTAGGCAGTTATGGATACATTTAATTTACACAGTAGAGAAGCCATGATCTATCAAGCACTATGTCATGTCTGTATTATTTCTGCGCAAGGACACAGAGGACACAGCAACTATAAGCAGCATCTATGGGAAATTATGCTCTTGCATCTCCCACATCAATCATTTTGTGCTCTATTTTATATGAATGTTCCTGTGGTATATGTATGTATGTGCTTATGCATATGTCTGTGTGTGAATGACTTTGGATGGACGGATTCTTTTAACAAATCAGCTATGGAGGGGAATAAGGCAGTCACTCCATTCAACCACAGTATTCTCCAGTTCTGAAGCAAGTAATTTTCCCTGCCCTTTCCTTTAAACAACCAATAACTGGATGATAAAATATTTGTTACCCGTACATCTCACATTGGACTCTGAGGGCTCATCCATATTTCCACTTTTCCTGTGCTTTCTTAGCATGAGTCTGAACAGTTTTGCCTTTGACCCACTGCTTTCCCCAGGAAAAACTACTCTTTAGTGCTAAATTGGAACAAATGGCAATCCGCAGAAAACCCGACTGCTGTTTGTTCCAATTCAGCACTAAACCCCAGGTTTTCCCAGGGGGAAGCAGCAGGGCAAAAGGAGGTATGGATGAGCCCTGAATTCATTAGCCCCCAGACAGAGGATATCAGGTTTTCTATAAATGGCCATATGAAGGTCTGTGAATTTTGTTTGGTTTTCAGGAGCACTACTGGTAAGAATAATGGTGTTTCACATGATAGAAAAGAGTAGCACACTTCCAAGTTTCCTGCTCCTAGCAGATGGGACTCATAGATCTAACTCCCCACTAACACAGATATGTGCAAATATCAAATCTGGGCACTCTCTTAGCATGCTAAGTCCAAACTAACTGATTGGATCTAACCTAAAAAGCAACATCTGCAGCCCCAAATCGAATCAGTGGCAACTCTAGCGACTTTGCAAATTTCCCTTGAAGAATGTTGCAGTCTTCCATTAATTCCTTTATCTTCCCTCAGAATTCCTACTGAGTCATTGCCTAGTACATGACTCCAGATTTGTCTCCAGATTTCATATTAAGTGATTTTGTGGTTCGAGGACCCCCAACCCCCGTGAGGTGGAAATAAACACACAAGGACGCGTGGTATAAGGTTTATGGGCATGGAAAAGGCCACAACTTTATTGGTTACTGCAATGCAAAGGTATTGGCTTAGGCATTGGATGACCACAGCAGAGGGGTTGAATCATCAGTAGGGTAGGCGGAGCCAGTTGATGCCTATCCAACTATAGGCTCACCCCTGATGTCACCGGGGTCGTGCCATGGCCTCCAGCCAAGCAGGCATCGGACAGAATACACGACCGCCGGATTCCTTTAACGGAATACCCAAATCGAAGGCGTAGGCGATGGCCACACCTAGCCTTCCCACACAGCATAACACCCAAATCCAATGCCTAACCGCCACCCGAGCCGAAAAAGGCTCGCCGCCAATACCCTCAAAGCCGTAACCAATCCCTAACACTCCTGATTACGCTGTCCAACCATAAGTCATTCCCCTTATCCGTGAGGTGAACCCCGTCATCCCGGTATAAGGCGCCATCGCCAATCCGGATGCGGTCATGACTGATAACTTGGCCATACAAAAAGCGCACCCAGCGGGACACGGCCCGGTTCAGGACTTTCCTGGATCTTTCAATGGCCATACAATTCTGCGCACCGCGCCAAACAGTTCTTTTCAGGAGGGATGACCAAAACAACGTCGTTCTGGGGCACAAAGCCGCAATTTCATCGATATCAGTCCTTATGGCCCAAGATAAGTCCACGCTTTTCCTGCTCACAAGATCATTCTCGCCCAACTGAATGATCAGAATGTCGGGGGGGGGCCGAATGCTGCCACCTTCGCCCTCAGCAAGGGCATAAGCTCCTGCCAGAGCATGCCTCTTCTGGCGTACCAATATACACGTACTCCTGGATGCAAGCCCAGGTTGGCGGTGAGGCCCCGGCTGACAGCCCTCTTGTGGGCCCAGTGGACAATACTGTGGCCACAAATCCACACGGTCTTCCTGAAAGCCACTATGAAAATGAAGGAGAGAGAAAAAGGGTAAGCGGGGGGTCTGGAAGTAGACGCGATTTAACGTATATAAGTTTTATAAGCATTAGACTTCCAACGGCCCATCTCCTTAATCCTATCAGCTGGTAGGCCCAAGCAGGCGGCTGTTGTGGCGGCGCCGATCCTGAACGAATGCGCCGCGTAATCCCGTGAGGGTAAACCGCAAGCGTCAATGGCCTTGCGGAGCACCCTTGAAAACTGGTGTCTTAACAGAGGAGATCCGTCCTCGTGGACTAGAAGTGGACCGGGACCGGGAGGGCGCAGGCGGAGGAAAACGCCTGGTATCCTTGACCGGGCATGGCCCGGGCTCCGCTGATGCTGTAAGCTTTATTAGGACCCCCCCCTGCCAGCCTGATCCGTCTTTGACTGACGTATCCGGACTGTCATGCCTGCCTCAGACAAGTGGACGTCCTCCATCAGGAGCCCGCGCATAGACCCATTTCCAGCTGCCTCAACCACCCCCTCGCCCACCCGGAGGGCGCCGAAAAAGGCGATGGCAAAGGCCGCTGAAAAGAGTCTGGCCTCGAACTTGGACCAACAAACCGACCTTAGCTTTTCCGTATCTGGCAGAGCAGCCCATATGAGATTGGTTTGCGGCCCCTAGCTCTGGACGGTTGCGATCAACCCCATCCCTCTATTGCTCTACGAACTAGAAAGTCACAGCAAGGGTCAGAGGCCAATGTCGCTTTGGCGAAAAAACTGATGGCGGCCGTATGTATTTTAAAGGTTTTAGATGCTCGCCCCAAGTCGTCCAGGTGGGCTAAGTATTCTAAGACGTCATCAGTGGTGGGTGGCACGCTAGCAGGTTGCCCGGATACCCTGACCCTAAAGCCCAGGAAATCACACCAGGCCTTCTTGCAGGACCTAAGAGTGGAAGGCAGGATAGACGCTAATACTCCCTTGATCACTTTGCGTCTCCAACGCTCCACAGGTGCTCCGGAAAGGGTTTGGGCAACAGTTGAGCTCCAGGTGCTAGCGACCAGAAGTGGGACATCTGAAATCGAGATAAAGCATCAGCAATGTTATTATCTACTCCGGGTACAAATTTGGCTGAAAAGACTATATTATACTCAAGACACCGGAGGACGAAAGATCGCAGGAGGGCGGAAACCCTTGCCGTTTTTGATGATTGCCTCGCCAAGATTTTTACCACTGCCTGATTGTCAGATCTGAAGCAAACCCGGCGATTTCGGAACTCCTCTGTCCAGATGTGTACCGCTACTGCTATAGGGAAGAACTCGAGAAAAGTAAGGTCACGAGTGATGGCGGTACCCTGCCAGCTCGCCGGCCACTGCTGAGCGCACCAACGACCCCTGAAATACATGCCGAAGCCTAAGGATCCTGCTGCGTCGGATTGGACCTGGAAGTCTGAGGACAGATTAATAACATCCTGCCACAAGGAGACCCCATTGTAGCGCTCCAGAAACATAGCCCAAACCTCCAAGTCTGACTTGATTGACTTGGGAAGTCGGACCCTCTGATGCGGGTACTTGAGGCCCGCTGATAGTCTGGCCAGCCGAGCGCAGAAGGGGCGCCCTGGGGAAAACCACCCTACAGGTCCTGCACCAAGGCCGAAAAGGCCTCCAGCAGTGAGGCGCATTCCCCGGAGCCGGACCTCCCCACGAAGAGAAAGTCGTCCAAATAGTGCGTAACCCCAATGGAATTTGTTTTAAATCTTAAGGCCCAATCCAAAAAGGTGCTAAATGTTTCGAAAGCCGAACAGGCCACAGAGCAGCCCATTGGCATGGCCTTATCCACATAATATTTACCTTGAAATATGTACCGGCAAAAGGCGGAAAGCCGATTCAATATCACACTGCGCCAAAAGCGCCCCTTGACCAAAACTCCTGATCAATTTAACCGTGTGATCGAAGGTGGCATACTTCACCGAGCATAACTCTGGTGGAATGGCGTCATTTACTAAGCCGCCCTTCGGATAGGATAAATTGTGAATGGGCCGAAATTCCCCGGGATTCTTCTTCGGCACGTTGCCCAAGGTTTATATGCAAGTTTGGGAAGGGTTTTTGTTGTTGTTGTTGTTGTTGTTGTTTTGATACTGTAAATGTCAGGTTTCAGTTTCACTCTAGCTAGAAATAACTGCTACATATGCAACATGTTCTAGAAGATTGCCAAAGGTGAGCTCTTAGCCAAAGCGTTATCCACTTCAGTGTTATTTCTCACAAAACTAGCAATTTGTTTACTAACTATACATGTTCCCTAATATGGTTAACGGACTGAAATAATGCGTTTCCGACTGTTGGGCTTAAAGGCTTACTAGATTCTAGGACTGAGGACTAAATCATTATTGTACTTCTTTGCAATTTTGCCCACAGCTGCCCTGCTCATTGGGAGAACAGGGAATGGATCTGGAACACTTCAAAGCAGTACCATTGCTCCCATGTGTCTTTCTGTTTGGGCTGTCATTTTGTTAAAGCTGTGGTCCTGCTCTTGTAGTTGATCTGGGCGAAAAGGCAGGTTCCCCAGGAAAAAATAATTCCTGTATGAGGTGTTATGGAATGATACATTTGGTAGCCTAATAATCTCAAAAGGGGGGTGGGTCTGGGAAGGGGTGTCTCTGTCTGGAGACCAAGCAGGGGCTAAGTGGTGGCCCTGTTGGGTTCATCCCATAGTGTATGCCATAGTGTGACTCCAGAGGCAGAGGTAGCTGCTCTGGCACCCAGAGTGGCACACATGGTGGGGTGGGGCTAGCTACCCATGGGGCGGGGCGAGCGTCCTTTCCCTTACTGACTTCTGATTAGTAGAGTCCTTCATGGTTAAGGAGCCAACTACTAGGATTCTAACCCTCTGAGAAACCCTTCCAAAGATAGGATGCTGCACTTCCGTCCGGATGGATAGACAAGTGGTTGAGGAGAGGAGAAAGCTGAATTTGAGAAAATGCTAGACCCAGAAGGACTTTATCGATGGTTCCCTGCTGCGGGGGTTCATCTGGAACTAGAGTGGTGAGAGCCCCGACCTCCCCGAAAGAGCCGCTTCCCTTTGTAACACACTGTGGCTGGGTGAGCCCCTGCACATTGGCATTGCCCTTTATTGAATTACCTGCACACCTTACGTTTTAAATCCTTCTAAGGTTCAGCTTTCCAGTGCGATACACCTCTGATGGCTTCTTCTCGACATGAAGGGCGTAAGCCATTCTGACTTGTCATCACCGGCTGATGAGGTGCCTGATTCTGGAAGCTAGACCCTGGGCTGCTTATTCTGCAAAGAACTAGAAGAACTGGAAGCCACCGGGTTATTGATACGGGCCGGCAGCCACCACACAGGCGCCCTGATGCGGTTCTGAAAGTCGTCACCGAGCAAGCCCGAGACCTAGTTTGCACAGCCGCCGTTCCTGACTGAGGGCTTGGGCCTGCACCTGGGTTGTTTAAAGGCTGGAACTGGTTTGCGAAACAAGGAAGTAAGAAACGCAAGGCAAATAGATCTAAAGAATAGCTAAGAGAAAGCGCTGCTCATAGTCAACAATGAATGATCTGAAGGCATTGAGGAAATGCGAAATGGGTTTCGGTTTTATTATTATGACGGTCGCCAGCAGCAGTGTGTGCCGGTGCTGCACCCGTGCGCTTCTTCTTGGGCGCCATGAGCTGCTCTGTGCTCTAGCAAAATGCTATTTATTTTGTCACTAATTACTTTATTTTATTTTAAATTTAATTTTCATTTATTTATTTATTTAATATTATTATTTTTTTTTATTATTATTATTATTATTATTATTATTGTTATTATTATTATTATATTTATATTTATATTTATATTTATATTATTTATATTTATATTTATTTATTTTTATTATTATTTATTTTTCAAATTTATTTTATTTATTATTTTATTTTATTATTGTTGTTATTTTTTTAATTAGTATTAATATCACCAATCAATTAATAACTTGACTGTAAATAAATGTTAGTAAACAATTATTGTGCATCAATAAAGTTCGGAGCACGGTTGATGAATTAACTATTAATGAATAGTATCTCAATTAATAGCCAATGGATAACCAGCAACCTTGGCATTATCAGCATTATGCTTCAACCAGTTGAGCTATCCAGGCTCTTAAGTTGCCCCTTTCAAATGATAGGCAAATCTAGGCGCAAAGCAATGCCAAGTAATCAAACAGAATTGAAAATAACTGCTCACAAGGAGATGCTCAAAAGCTGCAGCCAAAATAAGACAAAGGAAATCAATAAGATTCCACACCAGCGGCCATGCTGGAGAAACTTTATCAAACAAAGGAAACTTTGCCCAACAAAGAAAAGTAAATCTTTGCCCACAATGTGGCTCGAGACCAGTTGAGGGAAATAAGGGTGCTTAAACAGACAAAAGACTGTAATTGGTCAAACTGCTGGTTAGTTAAACTGACAATGCAACTAGAGCTGCTGAACTGCCAGGTGCATAAAGACAATGCCTCCCAAAATGCTGGTCACTCAGAGAGCAATCAAGCCTGCCCCAGCAGTTGAAAAACCTGTCTGGCAACTGTGATTACTCAGGCAAGAAGCAGAGGAAAGTCCAAAGACCAATGTATCTCCTGCAAGGGGAGGGGTGTAGGAAGGGAGGAGGGGTGGAGGGCAGAGAAGGAAAGTGGGGGGGGGGGAGAGTTGGGAGGGAGGAGGGGTGGAGGGAAAATGAACATGCCGGGCAAGGAAAATCTTTTTGAAGAAAAGGAAAAATAGCTATCCTGTACAGTGAGCCAAAATGAGTGGAAATATAAACAGTGTATTAACCTGGACTTTTCATTAAGGTACCATAAGCCGTAACCTTTGTTGTTGTTGTTGTTGTTGTTTAAAAGTGGTTTTCTTTAGGGAGCCTGTACTGGCAAGTGAAGCCAATGACAAGAACCAGGCAAAGGCACACCTTCAAAGGTTCTAAACGTATGAACGTGCAGTGCTGAGGAATGGTTCCCCAATCAGAAACCCTGAATTGTCCACCCCAAGCCCTGCCTTATTTCTATCCCCCAAACATCAAGCGAAGGGGGGGGTGGCTTAGAGAAACCAAGAGGGGTGAGGTTTAAGCGCACAGTCTTTCCCAAGCCCCGGCCGCCTTTAAAATTTACAGGGGGCTCCCGATTTAAGTGGTACCAATGGAAGGGATGGCAGGGTAAATTAATTAAACCCACGCTAGAAGAGTAATAAATCAATAAACGGCAGGCACCAACACACGCTGCAAGCACACACACACAACTTAAAATTAGAGAGGAACAGGAAAAGGAACCCTGAGGATCATCTAGTCCAACCCAGGCAATGCAGAAATATTCAGCTGTCCCATACAGGGATCAAACTTGCAACCTTGGCATTATCAGCACCATGCAGTCACCCGGACCAGCCATGCGATTGGACAGGCAAGGGCAATAGAGGGGAAATGTACAAGCACCCTGGCCAAAAATTAAAATAAGACGCACAGCTCAGCTACCAAGCAGAGGCAGGGAAGACAAGCGAGGAGACAAGGGAGAAAGAAAGATGGAGCCACACTCACACTCAGACCTCACCGGGGGCATGTGCTGGGCAAGGGAGCAAGCTGCAGCTTAAGAAAGGTAATTCGCACTTAGACCGCACAAACAAATCAAGGAGAGGGGGGAAATGGAAGGTTAAAAGTAGGTTTTTACATGGAAAAAAGGAGGACACAGCAAGGCAAACCTGGATTTTTAAAAGCAGTAAAGCAATGAGCGCACGCAAGCCTCCTAAAGTTAAAAGGCAAGCCTCCACACACACAGACCCCCCAACTCCAAACCTCGTGGCTCTTCCCTGTGATGGCTGTGATGACTCCTAGCTGATGACTCTCGAAGCAGCGACGTAGAAAGAGGCTGAGGAGGGGGCCGGCCCCAGCATATATACTAAGGTCAAGCCCTCCCCCTCTACGGGCGGCTCCAGGTGGGAGCCGCCTCCTGGGCGTGAGGCACCGGCCAGGTGAGCCGGAAGAAGCAGGGGCTCCCGCCCCTGCGTGGGCGGGGTTGGGGCTCCCGTCCACAACCACTCCCCTCCCTTCTGGGAGGAGAGTCTTTCCCTTTCTCCTGTGGAATCTTTGACTGTGTGTGTATGTATCTGGTGTTACTGTTCTGTTTATAGTTTTTTAGGTTGATTGCTTTTAAATTTTTGATGTATGGTCACTTAAGTGTCTTCTGTAATGCAATGGAAAGGCAAGATTGAATTTTTACTACTATTAATACTAATACTAATACTAATACTAATAATGATGTCTTATTAAAAATCAATAAGCAGACAGCAAGCCATAACAGGACATGGGATTTGAAAATGTGATTGTTTTTCAAGGGGCTGTTTTCATTTTCTCTTTAATTCAGACCCAATGAATCATGCAAATAAATACATCTCTGCATTTTCTGTTTTATTGTACATTGTTATGGTAGATAAAAGCACTTGAGATGCTTTCATGATTTACTTTAAGTCTACACTTTATACTGCAGCTTTGTACTAATAGTAGTTAAGAAACACTAATTAAGAAAATAGATCAGAAAGGGCAAGCCTTCATTAGCTTTCTGTTGTGAACAATTTCCTTTACCATGGATGCTACTGAAGACATTCAACTCTGTGTCTATGGGGATACACAAGAGTTTCCTAACATATACACCACAATAATATTTGACATGTGAATAGACAGTCAGAGAGCTAAGCTCTTTGTTAAGTGAATGAAACTCAGATAAAATACTTCATTTCTTTAGGGTTTTTCCTCCTGGGAAATTAAAATGACAAAAAAGACACAAGGCAGATGGTCATTTGATATCTTGCCTCATCACCAGCTGAACTGCTTATTCCTTCTATATATAATGCATATATGAAAAGCACTTTAGGTGATCTATGTTGCTTTTTGAATCCTCAGGCTTAATTTATTTGTACACTCAAGGTGGCTAACAATAATTTCCTCACAAATACCAAATCTTCCTCTGTGGAATAATTCATTCCAGTTCATGGAAACAAAGCTGAATACCTAGTCATTTAGAGACTATAGGAGTTGCGGTTCATCTGTCCTTTGGAAGTCATCTGCTACAGAGAGTAGGTAGGGGTTGTGAATACGCTGACATCTCAAGGACCACACAATGCTCAATGTATAATGATCAGACCCATTTACAGAAGTCAAGCTGATACATTTTGGAGGCATGGTTTGGGAGGCCTTGTAATTTATACCTCCATTCCCCACAAAATTGATTCCACCTGATCCAGCTGTTTATTCATCATTAGTAATAGAAGCTGTGCACAACCAGTGAGAAGCACCAACACAGCAAGCCAAAGGATGTCCCATTTAATCCAAGTTTATTTGAAGCAATGTACATCTGTTTCAAAATCAGTAGAAAATGCAGCCGCTATTCTGTGGAAATCCACAGTAGATAGATGTCTTATGGATTTTTGCATGGGGAATTCATCAAACCTCTGTGATGTACTTCTGTGGAATATGCTTTGAACATGCAGAAAAGAAACCTACTGCAATCATCACTAATGGAACCCTCACGTATCCTTGAAATATTATAGGAATTGTGTTCCCACCTGCCTTTACAGAGCCTACTGGGTCCTGTAACCCACCCAGCCACTTCCCAAGACTATCATTGTATAGACGTAACTGGCAGCTAGTAATATGAACAATGCATAGTTAGTGAACTATCTGTATTCAGATTTCATGTGCCTTAAAAAGCACATTAAGCCAAAGTAGTCAAAGATATCTTGGGATCTTACTAAACAGAAGCTGAGAAATGGAAGTCTGTTGCTGAATTTAAGCAAGTGGATGACTTTCCAGAGGAAAGAGGAAAGCTCCTGCTGGCTCAGCTGAAAGAACTGGAGAGGAAGATTGTTAAGCATCAGAAGGAGCCCGGCACAATTTTTTATGATGAAATTGTCTCTCTCAGTGCTTTAATCAGTGAGGTAGAAGAAAAGCACTTTCTGCAGGTCTGAGGAGCCATTTCAGCCACCTGAGGAGATGCCACTCACAATGGGAAACAGAATAGGTGAATTATTTTAGAAGGGGTTTTTGTTTGCTTGCTTTTGGGGTTTTTTGGGTTTTTTTGGTTAAACAGTAGGAAAAATTTCCTGACAGTGGAGCTGTCTGCCAAAGAAGATATCAGTCTCTCCCTTTGTTAGAGATTTATAAGCCAAGACTAGAATTGATGGTTACTTATCAGGGGAAATGTAGTCGTAGATTTCCTGAACCAACAGAAGGCTGACTGAGCTTTGAGGTCCCTTCCAACACTGTGATTGCTGGATTCAATGGTTATCAGCAGCTCTCCAAGATTTCAGACAGCCATTTTCCCCACACCACGTAGAGATGCCTTTCTGGATATAAAGCTTATGTTCCGTCACTAACCTACAGCCCATCCTGCCACTGAATTCCTGACAAGGAGATCATCTACATGCCTCTTCACTGGAATCAGTAGAGACATGCTGCTTGTGAATCGGATTATAGTGCTGGCCAAAAGAATATTAAAATCCAGGTGGTGGTGGTGGTCATTTCAGTTGGGTTAGTTGCTATGATAACAGAGATGACAAGAACACTTCAGCCTGAGGCTGCCTTCCATCTGGACAACCTTCCTAGAGTCACATGCCAGTGACTGACTGTGGCAGAAGCAAAAGTGGACAGAGCAACAAATAGTTTCTACACACACACACACACACACACACACACCTACCTCTCTATGCAAGAAGCATCATCACAGTTCAGGAACATATTCCAGCTAGGCAAAAACACTAAAGGAGGGTGCAAAGCAGGGCTGGTAAAGAAAGTGGCTAGGGAGACAGTGTGGTGTGGGCAGAGATGGAGACTTGGAGAACTATATTTCAGCCCCAAACATTGTTTAACAATTTAACCATAGACTGTAAAATCTTCAATTCTGCCATTTATTGTGCAGATGCCTTTATAAGCAGTATTTAATCAATTGCTCCAGTGCTTCTTTAAAAGGAGTACAAACTATCACTGACGAACTAAAACAAAAAACTGGCATTGCAGTTGTTAAAAAAGCCAAGTACTTAGGAATATGGTTGACAGCAAAAAACATAAATCTATATAAGGATAACTATGAAACGACGTGGAGAGGCATTAAGAAGGACTTAGAAATTTGGAACAGACTGAGACTATCCTTCTTAGGTAGAATCTCAGTGATTAAAATGAATATTCTACCCAGAATGTTATTTTTGTACCAAACAATCCCTGTGATCAGAGGACTTAAACAATTTAAAGAATGGCAGAGAACTTTAGCAAGATTCGTCTGGCAGTGCAGAAGGCCAAGAATAAAAATGAAGATTTTGGTGGATAAAAAAGAAAGAGGAGGCTTCGCTCTACCAGACATGAAGATATACTATGAAGCTGCTTGTTTAACCTGGGTGAGAGATTGGATAAAGTTGGACAACCCAGATCTCCTAGACCTAGAAGGCCATGATAACAGGTATGGGTGGCACTCGTACCTGTGGTACGATAAAGTAAGAGTTCACAGAGGATTTTTAAACCATGTATTTAGGGGACCATTGTATGAGGTATGGGAGAGAAATAAAAATCTACTAGAAAGAAAGACCCCCTGGTGGATATCTCCAATAGATGTATTAACCATCAAGAAAATTAACATGGAAGGAAACAGATCTACATATGAAGAATTGCTTAGGAAAACTAATCAAGGCCCAAAGTTAAAGCCATATGAAGAAGTGGGGAATTTACTGAGTGGATGGCTACAATATCATCAAATTAATGCAATATTAAAAGAAGATAAAAAGAGGATGGGATTTGAAGATAAAAAATCAAAATTTCACATAGATATTATAGAAAGCAAAAATAAAACAATGTCCAAAATATATGAGTTATTATTAAATTGGTATACTAAAGATGAAGAGGTGAAGGAGGTTATGATTAAATGGGCCATAGACTTTGGTTATAATATAGAATTAGAAGCCTGGCAAGAACTATGGAATGTGAACTTAAAATTTACGGCTTGTACGGCATTACAGGAAAATGTATGGAAAATGATATACAGGTGGTACCTCACGCCGGTAAAACTGTCAAAGATGTACAGAATGAAAAATAAGAAATGTTGGAAATGTGGAGAGGTAGAAGGAAATCTTTTCCATATGTGGTGGAATTGCAGTAAAGTGAAAGGCTTCTGGGAATTAATTTACAATGAGCTTCAAAAAATGTTTAAGTATACTTTTTTTAAAAAAACCCGAAGCCTTTCTACTGGGACTAGTTGGAAAAGATGTTAAAAAGAAAGATAAAAACCTATCCCTGTATGCCACGACAGCAGCAAGGACTATGTTAGCCCAGAATTGGAAAACAGAAGTAATACCAACTATTACTGAATGGCAGGTCAAAATGATTAATTATGCGGAACTGGCTAGAATATCGGGGAAAATAAAAGATCAGGATGAACAAATGTTTTATGAAAATTGGAGTAAATACTTGGATTATATAAGAGACAACTGTAAATCTTTAAAGACACTGGCAGGATTTGATTAACTTCAACAGCTTATGATCAAATAGATAAATGTATAAAATACGTGACATAATGAAAATATATGATACTTACCGAAGGGGAGGAAGGCAGTCCAAAGCTCAACAGAGCTAATGTTATGTATGAGATGTATTAATACAATGAATGTATTGGAATGTATGTTTGATGAAAACTAATAAAAATTTAAGCTGGAAAAAAAGGAGTACAAACTATCACTGAAAGGGAGTACCATACTGTTTCTTTCTTGGCCTTTGAAATTATTTTATTTTATTTATTTATTTTGCTGCTTATTAATTTTAGATTTTTAGAGTTGCCCTGGGTGAGGACTTCTTATTAAATTCAGCTTTGACTGAAAAACATGCAAAGTAGTACACTCAAAACACATCAATGGGATTTTTAGTGTGTATATATATATATATATAATCAAGCTGTTAACATGTAGGATACATAAGGAAATTTGATTTCCTTCTATAAATTCACTTTAGGTTAAAAAAAACCTTATGGTATCCCATCATGTTTTATACCATATAATAACTATTTTATTTGCAACATATGGCACACGATAATGAGCATTTTCCCCCCAACAGGAATTACTGCCTCCACTAGTTCAACTATAGGCCCAGATTCCACAGGAACTGATCATTTTATGGTGCCATCCTAGGAGCTCAACATGTGCTCAGGGATTTCCCCACACAGAAGCTGTTTCAGAACTGGTGCCATCAGATCTGGCCTTACTAAAAAGGCTGAGCCACTCTGATTCCCTCAGCACATTCAGATACGATCTGAAATGCCAATTACATATTTAAATAGAGACATTCATTCACCTAAACCAATTAAGAGGAAACAAGGTTGCTACTCACTACATCATCTTGTCACTAGATAGCATAAAAAGTGTGTAGAAAAGCAGCACAATGATTAAGTAAAGACAGAACCTAAAAACAAACAAAAATAGATATAAGGGATTTCATGCCATGGACAATTGCATCCAAAACAGCATTTGCAAATCAGTAACCAGACAACCTTCAGATTCATCATGTAAAAGTGGTCTGGGGAATGAAAAGTTGGCCTAAGATATGGAAACCCTATGTACAAATACTTCCATATGCATAAACCCATTGGGTGAGCCTTAGGCCCCCCCTATCTCCCATGTGTTTCCTCTGCAAATGGAAATGTAAAAAAAATACTTATCTGAAATACCCCTATAGAAAGCACAATTAAAATCTATAGAAAGTATTGATATCTATGCTAAAAATAATGATAAAATCATTTATTTGTGCAATGATCTAGAATAAGTAAAGTAAGTTTTTGATCTCCTATTTCCCTTACTAATATTTTGCTATGGGTGTGATGTAGGATGTCTGGTTCTTATTTATCCTCCTTGATTAATTATTGCAAACCTTATCAAAGGGCAAAACCTTCTAGAAATCAGTATATATAGACTAGGATGGGGAATAAGATCCAGAAAGCAGGCTGGATTCTGGCAACCTCCGACCTTGCATGGACCACTTTAGTAGGTAGGCAGGATTGCCTGCCTGTCACCTGTCCGTCACCTGATATCATCACAACAATAGGTAGCTGAATGTCAAAGGAAAACAAAGAGAAAGGTGCTTGCAATTCTTTCCTATATTTCCCTGATTTTCAAGCTGGACTGTGAAGGGAAAATGTTCTATTTCAGGAGTGGCTTGAATCTGGGCCATGCCTGCAAAGGAAGCTTTACCAGTGGGCAGGCATTCAGCACAGAATAGGAACTGAGCACTACTTGCAACAGGTATTAGCTCTATTCAGGAGCTCCCGTCTGCAAACTCCAGAGTGGAACCCAATGCTTGTTGGACAGTCAGGAGCACACTTTTATGCTCCCAGTTGTTCCTTTGCAGCCATGGCTTTACCTGCCCCACACGGAAATGTCAGGTGTGTCACCAGGGTGAGGCAGGTACCGTGGATTGCCCAAGCTAGCCTTACTGTCCAAATTTGGACTCCTAGTGGACCTAATTTGACCTCTGGCTTGGAATTCTCCATACCTAATGTCAACATTTACCTGGATATCTGATTTGCAATGAATCAACCTTAACATGATTCTTTAGTTATGTCAGGAAAGAAAAGTCTGCTTTTCTATTTAAAAAGAGAGGGGGGATGATTTAAAAATAGTTATTTTCAAAATCATTGATCGACACTGCATTACTCCTAGCATACACATGAATCAGGATTAGGTGGTTAAAGTTCTTCTTCAAAACAGTTTCTGTTTTTCCATTCCCAATGATGTTGGGGAACACAGTAGAATACTGGGAGCTGCAGAAAAATAGGAAATCTCTTTATTTGTCACCCCACACTTTTAGAGCACAGCCAACTTGAAAATCACAGATCCTGAAAAGTTCAGTCTTATATATTGTTCCCCAGATGTCCATCCTTGCAGTTCAATGCCACCTTCCATTATGGTGAGAAACTAATTCAGAGTGAAGAGTGCCACCTACTGCTCCAATGGCAGATCAATATTCGAGGTTGCCACATTTCGCCTGAAGTCTTCCTTCTTCCCACAGGTCCAAGACTTAAGAAGGATTCTAAGATGGCTGGGTGATTTCACAGTTACTTATATTTACAATTTACCATGTGCAAAATGCCTGCATTTACAAAGCAAAATGAAGACTTGAGACCAGCTTCCAATTTAGACTTTTAGCTACAAACAAGCTTGAAAGAGGCTCTGGCTGCCTTTGAAGGGCTGCAGCAGCCAGACACGTATCAAGGGGGAAGTGGCAATTCGAAAAGAACCTTGTTTGCTTTACTAAATTTATGGACAGCAAGAGAGGGATAGTCAAAGAACTAACTGAAGTAGTGGTGGGAGTTGCAAAGAATTCATTTTAAAGAGTGAGTTGAAAAAGCACATTGGAAAATAAAAGGAACAGGTGCTTTATTTCCCCACTATCACAGCACTGGGAATTTCCCGCAAGAGAAGAAAGATTATTTAATGGATATCTGCTTTGCTTAAAATATGAGCTCAGAGAATTTATTTTAACAGTGGTTCCATGCTTAGAGATATGCTAGTCTGTGTCTGATTCAAATGATCTTGAGTGTCTTAATACTGCTTCGGGTGTTTGGAAGTAAATTTGATTTTTATCTTCCTCACTGACCAAAGAATCTTGTTATTCAGCCTGTAAAACACAGCACTTCCATAGCCAAATCATTAAGGAATCTTCAAGTCTAATCCTGGCACTAGAGTGTTTCCTGTGTCAGAGCCAAATGAAGATCTGCAGGGCAAATAGATTTTGTTGGCCTAGTCCAATTATTTTGACGGAAAATAACCTCTCGGAGGAAATCACCCTGCTCTTTGCTCCTCACTAAAGCGTAGTGATGGTATCTCCTACTCAAGGTGGTCAAATAATAAGTTCCCTTTTGGTTTTTTATGAAGTTCATTATCTCATCTGGATTTGACTAATTTATACAATCAGTGATACATCAACATATCTAAATAAAATGTTGAACATTTCTGCCTACTCTTAGCAACAGCAGATTTAAGAGAAAGGGGAAAGTCCCATGTAAAAAGCACAGTAAATACAGTGACAAAAACTACCTTCGTCACCAGAAATAAGTGCCATCAGAAAATGCCACACACAAAATATGCTTAAGCTCACAAACATATAGTAGGGAATAAGTCACACATTTAATTAACTATACCTAATGATGAAGGTGAAATAGATTCTGCTTATAATTTGTTGTTGTGAATGGACTGTTTTGATTTCCTAGGTGATACATTTTTGACCAGACTTCTTGCTGAAAACATTGGTTCTGCTAAAGCCTTTCTGGTAGGTTTCAGGTTGGGGACATGTAAAAGCTAATGCTGTCCTAACAGTACTAAGTGCTTTTGAAAAGTTGTTTTGTGATAGCTCCATTAGACACAGCTATTCCCCAAACTGTTTATCTGCCCACTGGCATTTTCCAAGTTTCAAGGACAGCAGAACTTACCCAGTGTACTGTAGAAGCCTGATATAGTGAACAAACTCAGCACCACCAGTTTGGCTCTGTGTGACATACACAAGAAACCTAAAAGTGAAAAAGCAGGGTGGGCCACCAGCTGAATTTTTTTTTGCTGAAAATTAATCAGCCTTTCGATCTATTAATTACTTAAGTAAATTTGCATATTACCAAAACCTCAATATTGTTGTGCATATGCCTGATGACTGTCCTCCAAAGCAACTACTCTATTCCGAACTTAAAAATGAAAAGCGTAATGCTAGTGGTCAACAAAAGTGGTTTACAGACTGTCTCAAGGCAAATCTAAAAAAATGTAGTATAAACACTGACAACTGGGAAACACTGGCCTGCGAGCACTCCAGTTGGAGAACAGCCTTTACCAAAGGTGTCATGGGCTTTGAAGACACTCAAACTCAGGACGCAAGGGAGAAACGTGCTAGGAGGAAGCCATGCTTGGCAAATCCACACCGTGATCAACTCCTGCCCGGAAACCAATGTCCCCACTGTGGAAGGACGTGTGGATCCAGAATTGGCCTCCACAGTCACTTACGGACTCATTGCTAAAACCGTGTTTATGGAAGACAATCTTACACGGCTACAAGTGATCGCCAAAGAAGAAGATGGCTGACAGGTTGAAGAAAGGGTGAGGAGCTATGGACAAAGCTGCCAGTCAATCAATCCTATAACTAAAGGTTATCTATAGCATTTCTTTTTTAAGTATAGTAGTATACTGTAGTCTTAAATAATAACTTCAATGATCAGCTTTACTAATTAAAATATGCCCAACAAATTAATCAGCCTAGAGTCAAATGACATGTTATGCAAAATACCTGCGATTTTGTGTGGTTAAAAAAACAACAACAAATGAAATAAAATGCAGCCACTAAAAAATGTAGCAATTGTACGGAACAGTTGTTCTATATGGGACAATGGCAATAAAGATTATCATATCATATTGTATTGTATCTTAAAGGCTGTTTAAATATTTCTCCTGTGTCATTTCCTAAATCACAATCAGTCCCAAGCAGCTAGGTGGGGGATTTTGATCAGGAAAACGTTCGCCTTCCCCAGTTCTATGATACTCTCCCTATGACTGCATAGGAGCTTACTTTAAAATAAATACATAAAATCAATTTATCAGCCATTGATTTCCAGTATAAACTGATTAAAGTTCCAGTCCAAAAATAGATGGTGTGGCAGCAGAGCTTGCACAAGATACTTTTGTGCCTCAGGCAAACCCCTAAATGCCCCCCCCCCACTGTCAGGGAAAAAGAGCTGAGTGAAGATCTACATCAGGAACAAGGGGTGGGGATGGAGATTGGCATTGAGATCTACTGCCTCTGTGGATCCTGCAGCCTGAAATGGTTACCTCACCTTGCTTCATAGCCCTGTGTGACAGTTTCTGATGTTGTGGAGTTTCCTTCTGGTGGAAATATGGCTGTCCACCATGCTATTATCTATCAAACAACAACTTAAAAGAGACTTGTTTGTTCAAAGCTTTTGGTAGATTGCTAGAGTGAAGTTCAAAACTCCAAGCATCACTCTCTCCTGTAATGTATTTAAGAATGGGGATAACTTTGGTTCAGTTTACAGTTTCATGGGAAGCCACCTATTCTTACTTCCCAAAACTATACATGAAACAAAATGCAGAAGCCTTTGGAATTCATGCTTTTCCAAATCCTGTGATGCAGTTCTTCAGCCAAATGATGTGCTCAGAAATGTCCATAGTAGCAGAAAGTGTGCATTAAAATGCATATAGCCATTGAAATAACACAGAGAAACTGCATCATATGGTGGGAAATGGCTTGCAAAAATGTCTGTATTAGGTAGAATTGCACACAAGCATGAATATATTAAGAGGAATGAGCACCTAGCATGCTGATTTTCAGTGACAACTTCAAAATAGCAGAAATAAATAAAATGAATTAGATAAACTAATGTGAAAAAGTTGATTAGAAAAAATGAAAAACTTGGAGAAACTGAAAGGAACAAATATATCCATCACTATTTATATTTCATTGCTAATATTGGTCCTAAATGTTTTCTGCTGGCTTTATTTTGACAGTTATTGCTAGCCACCCCGGGCTCCTATGAGAAGGGAAGGTTACACGAATAACAACTCATAGTAATAGTAACAAGATAATAACCTTTCCTATGGCAGAATGAATCCAAAATGGGTAGAACAAGGTCACACAGCAGGCTTGGCACTTCAAATTCTTTCAGCTTAATGTTGTATTTATTCAGAAGACTACAATGGATTTGATTACCATCAATCATATTTATCTGTCTGCGGCTCACATGCTCCACGTCCCTATGCTCGGGATCTAGAGAGAAATTTTAATTAACAAGAGTTGTTAATCATATGCACAAAACTTCATTTGCAAACTGTCCCTGAATGGATGGCCTCTATAATTCAATAATTTTAAATAGGCCTAACAGTAGCAGGGTGTCTGCATTCTGGTTGTCTGCAGTACAGTAGGCAGGCTGCAGAATCTGGTATTTAGAACATCATTTGAGGACACACTTTTTGAAAAGATCTTTTTCTGATTATCTCTTTACACTCGACAAAAGCCCAAGTCCACAGCAGTTCTTGAACCAGGACTATTGAGGTCCATTATCAGACACTCCCCCCTCAAAAAAGAAAATGATATTTGTTCTCACACATTCCTCCTTGGCAGGCATGGGAAAGAAAGACTTCCCATTTCCAACTTGTATTCAATACATCTAGGATTGTTGGATGTGCTGCCCCAATATCACCCAGCAAGCTCTAAAAGAAGTTTTGAATAAAGATTAGGAAGTGTCTATCAGCATTCCTGGAACACTTTGTTGTCCTCCAGCTTACCAGCCAATTGACAGCAGCAGCAATATATTTTCGTTTGAGTTTCTTTCTTTGTTTCTTTCTTTATATATATATATATATAAAACTGTTCACAGTGGGCTACTTCTGGAGTGTAGTTCCTACAGAATTAATGAGCATGTCTGGTATGAGAAGAAAAGTGCCACGGGAACTGCTGTTGTGACATCATTTGTGTGCTGGTCCCAGGGGGAGGTTACCTTGGGGTGAGGTCCAGGACCTGAGTCGAGGGTCGGCAGACAGTCCTCCACGGGCGAAGCAGGGTCCAGGGAGAGGAGCAGGGCAAGGACAGGAACTCTCGAGGAACAGGACAGGGTGCTGGCCGAAACAGCTCTTCGACGACATTGCTCCCGCAACCTGGGACCGGGCTGACTCGCCTTTATCTTCTCTGAGGCCAGGGGCGGTCCCGGCCCCCAGGAGACCCACCTCTCCTGGCCTTAAGGTGAGCACTCCTCCTGGGAGAAACCAGTTCCCTCCGCCTCTCTGCCCTGAGCCTCTGCAGTTCAGGAGAGGCTGGAGGGTTAATGGACCCAGGAGAAGACTCACCTTCCCCTGACAGGGCTGGGAGAGGCGCACCTGTAGGCACTGTGTCTTCAATCACCTCCGGAGCCAGAGAGGATTCACCTGGTGCCTGCTCCTGAGGATCCAGCACAGGTGCAGGTGCTTCAGATCCAAGGCCCTGCCCCAGTTCAGCCGGCCCTGGAGGCGGGGACTCCTGTGCAGGCTGGGGTTCCTCCGGTTCAGCCTCTGAATCGGATTCCCAGGCCATCACAATTTGGGGGCCCTCCAGGAGCTATAGGCTCTTTGGCCTGTGAGTGACAGTATAGCCCTACAAAACCTGGGGAGTCATGCGTTAGCCAATCCTGGGCTAGAGAAATTGCATTCAACCCTGAGTTTGGAAGAAGGCAGGGCAAAACTCCATGCAACAACTCATATTGATCCAGAGCAGAACTCCAACGTATAGTTAGCAGAGTTAAAAATTTAAACACATTGCAGGATTCCCCCGAAATAGACCAGAGGCAATTAATATTTCATCCAGCAGAGCTGGAGGCAAATAAGCATAATGGTCACAAATCCAGTACATTCAGGATTGGCACTGTCCATAAGAAATCCAGTTGCAGCAGACTTAAAATAAACTTATAATGAGTCTAAACTTATAATGAGTCTTAAACTTAAAATAACTTATAATGAGTCTAAACCTTAACACTAAACATACTATGTACAGAACACCACACCAGAAGGAAGAGAGGTAGAAAGAGAAAGTGAATCCATGGCTCCTTCTGGCCTTACTTTTATAGTCAGCATGACCTTGACAGAAAAAGATAATAGAACCAGTTTAAGCCAAACATCATGACCTTTCTGCTTGCTTCTTTCACACAGAGAAGCTTCCAGAACCCTCTTGAATTAATTAGAATAGAAAAGATATCTATACATCAGATCAATACTTTCTGTACCAAGAAATGCAAACTGACACCTTCAAGGCGTCTAATGCCCCCTAAGCTGCTCATGGTCAGTGGCTGAGGAGGAGTAGATCAGGATGTTGGCAAGGTAAACAATGACAAAGCAGTCGAGGAGGTCACGGAACACATCATTCATGAAATATTGGAAGACAGTGGACATGTTGGTCAAGCCAAAGGGCATTATGATGTACTCACAGTGCCCATATTATTTCTGAAACACTGTCTTCCATCCATCACCCTCACGCATGCACACCAGGTTATAGGCCCTCCACAAGTCCAGTTTGGTGAATAGTGTGGCCCCCTGCAGCCTCTCCAGAATCATGGCAATGAGGGGTAGTGGGTACCGATTCCAGACAGTGACCTGGTTTAACTACAGGTAATCATTGCAAAGCTACAACTTTTCTGACTTTTCACAAATAGTACAGGAGTAGTGGCTGGTGAGGAAGAGGGTCATATAAAACCCCTCTGCAGGTTCTTGGTGATGAACGCGCGTAACATGGTCAATTCAGTTTCCAAATTTGAGTCCCGGAATTTGAGTCCTGGGAAACAGGTCAATAGGGCAGTCATATGGTGAGGTGGCAAGAGGTCTGCCTCTGTTTCACTGAACACATCAGCAAACTTGGCAGGCAGATTGGCAAGTCCGTCCGTTCTCCATTCCTGCTGCCAGGACTACTGGTGTCAGACAGACATGGCCCATGCAGTCCAGGGCACTGAAGCTGTATCTGCTCTGGGATCAACTGCTGTGAGGATCATGGGCCTCCAACCACTCCAGGCCCAACACAATGGGGATATGGGGTGTAGAAGCCAAATAGAACTCTGCCTCCTCACTATGAGTCCCCACCTGCAACCACAGCTTGTCCATAGCCCAAGTCACTGGTTCTGAGGCCAAAAACCTGTCATCAATTGTTTCCACCACAAGAGGTAATTGGATGGGATGTCTGGGGATTCCCTGCCACGTCCATGACGTTGGCTGTAGTCCCTGAAGCTATCATGGCCCAGGTCTGCAAGGCTGGTCTCCCTGGAAGTATCAGGGCGATGGACACCACCAGTTGCTTGGAGGGTGTGGGGCAAGGCATCTTGGTACTAGCAGTACACGTCAGACGCCGGCTTAGTAGCCCATCTAAACCAGGGAGTTTCCATTTCCTGGGTGGGGAGCAGACCCCCCTCTTTGACATGCATGTGGCTGCCATAAGTCCCCAGCCTCCACAGTAGAGACACAGTCCCTCTCTACATCTCCGTTCCTTCTCAGCCGCTGTCAAATAAGGGTGGATTCCCCCTATCTGCATTGGCTCCTCCTCAGATTGGGGCATGGAACCCCATGGAGAAGGTGCCACCAGGCAAGTCCTGCCCTGGGCTTTGCACTGTTGTAGGTGCCCATCAATTCTGAAGCACGGGTGAATCAGGCTTTAAAGGTCCGCTGGGCACTCTGTGTGGGCCACTTCGTCTAGAACTGGGTATGAAAGCCCTTCTTGAAACTGATTCACTAGAGCTGCCTGATTCCAGACTAAGTCCTGTGCCAGCAGCTGAAATTCACAAGCATATTCCCCCACTGACCGATTTCTCTGTTTCAGCTCCTGCATCAGGCTGTCAGCGATCTGGGTCCTGATGGGGTCCGTGTACATGGCCTGGAACTGTTGGCTAAAGGTGTCAAAATCAGCCAGAAGGGGGCTCTGTTGTTGCAGCAAGGGCGTTGAGTTCTCAAAATGGTAAGGACAGCGTCTTGCAAGATCAATCAATCATCCCATGAAATGCATCTTAAACATTTTTATGCACCATCCTTGAATATATTTCTCAACCTGGAGCGGGAAGTAAAATCCATCTGCAGTACTTAAGGCCATGACCTTGGACTTTCTGTTCCTCATCAAGGTGAGATTCCCATTGTCTTCAAAAAAAAGCCTCTCCTGTGTGAAAGGAGGAGGATCAGAAGCTGTGTGGGGTTTTTAAAGCTATTCATCTTGAAGACTCACTTCTTTTTATAAGTATCTGACTTATCAGTTCTAATTTCTAATGTTGTGTTTGGCCTGGAACACTTTCTTTCATTCCTGCTAAATCTGAAAGGTTTCTTACCTCGAGGCACTTCAGAGGTGAGTCTGCACTTTAAAACTTCATGAAGCTGAGGTCAAACAAAAGTCAGTGCAACTGCTTTTCAGAGGTCCCTTTGTCACTGTTTATTTGCCCTCCTTTTATTTGACACAAAACAGAAGATGTGTTAAGGAACCCACAATGTCACCCTATACATTTCTGCTCAAAAATAAGTCCCATTAACGAGGCTTAGGGTCAGTTAAATATGTATAAGATTGCAGCCCTAAACACATTCCTGAAATAGACAAACTTTCTCACACTGAAGAAAACCAGTTCATTGCTTCCAACCTGAAGAGCATTGAATGATTCATACCATAAGTGCACAGGAACTGTTCATATAACCCACCATGCCATCTCCAGCTAGGTACCTCTGGAAGCTCACTATCAGGGCATGAAGTTCATCAGATACTTAGAAGTATGCTGTCTCTGAACATGGGAATCTAATTTAATTTCCGTGACTAATCAGCCTTGAGAGATCTATCCCCTGCGAGTTGTGTGATCCTTTGTTTTTAAAATCCATCAACATGTGGTCATGAAAGTTTATCATAGGGTGCGTAGAGAAGTGTGCATTTGGCACTTTCCACAGTGTCAAAGAGATTCAAGGACAGCACTTCAGCTACCTTTGGAAGGATATAGAATCACAGAATTGTAGAGTTGGAAGGGATCCTGAGGATCATCTAGTCCAATCCCCTGCAATGCAGGAATTTGCAGCTGTCCCATATGGGGATCGAACCTGCAACCTTGGCATTATCAGCACCACACTCTAACCAACTGAGCTATCCAGTAGCCTTTTCTGTAATACTAGATGTATCTGCAAATACATAAATAGAGCAGGAAGGGGAAATCCTGCCCATCTAGATGTTACTGTAGTACAACTATCATCACACCTAAGCATGGGCTGTGCTGAATACATTTGATGAAGTCCAGTATCTAGAGAGTCACAGTTTACTCACCCTTGAATCAGAACATTGGTTGATATGAAAACAGCTTTATAATAAAATAATAATAATTTATTATTAATACCCCACCCATCTGGCTGGGTTTCCCCAGCCACTCTGGACGACTATTAGCATTCCTATAAACCAGGGGTCAGCAAACTTTTTCACCTGTGGGCTGGTCCACTGTCCCTCAGACCTTGTGGGGGACCGGACTATATTTTGAGGGGGGAAATGAACAAATTCCTATGCTTCACAAATAACCGAGAGATGCATTTTAAATAAAAGCACACATTCTACTCATGTAAAAACACACTGATTCCAGGACATCCGCAGGCCGGATTGAGAAAGCGATTGGGCCACATCCAGCCCCCAGGCCTTAGGTTGCCTACCCCTGCTATAAACTGAAAATCTACTGCTCCTCATCAGATCCTCAGAGGGGCACTATAACATCTCAAGATGCCTTCCAGATTTCAGCTAGCTCTCTGCCAATCCCTCTATCTCTCAGTACTGCAGTTCTTCCTCATTGACCCAAAACTTGTTAATGTTATAATTTTCTCTCATACTCACAGACCTTCATCAGCTCCTCCTGTCAGTTAGTGGGGGTCAAAGAATGTATGTCATATTCCCCGAACTGCTGGTGCCCTTTCCCCCCATTTGGAACATTCCAGAGAAATCAACAACTGTTTTATGCCCCTATTAATATTGTATTCTTTTACCCAATCATTTGTTAAAATTGTATTCCTTTGCCTGACAAAGGATATGACCAGGCATGCAGTCGTGACAGTATAACAATACTTTATTTAGTCTGCTTATTTTTGCTTATTACCACTCCATTTCACTGGACAACTTCAAATTCAAGGATTGTGCATGACCAGGGGATGGGGGTGGGGATCTCTCTTTAATAACCCCCTTTAAATGGTTTGCAATTTGCATTGGCATGACCAATGGTGGCAGGAACCTTAAATTTGTAGTAACGATATTTAGGTTAAAGACACCTGCTTTATTTGTTTAAGGCTGTGTGTCTATATCTATCATGTATCTATCATCTATCTATCTATCTATCATCTATCATCTATCATCTATCTATATCTATCTATCTATCTATCTATCATCTATCTATCTATCTATCATCTATCTATCTATCTATCATCTATCTATCATCTATCATCTATCTATCATCTATCTATCTAATCTATCATCTATCTATATCTATCTCTATTATCTATCTATCTATCATCTATCTATATCTATCTATCTATCATCTATACACGATGAAAAAGAAAATATGAAAGGCTTTCTATAATAAAGAATGTAAGTTATCTTGCACTTTTCACAACCAATCCTACATTGAAGTTCTTGTAAAACATGCAAGTTTATTTTAAAATATTCCATTAATTGATAAAATTGATAAATAGATTAAAATACAGATGATAAATCAGGTCCTATCAATATATATATCCATTCATAAGTAACTTTGGTGCATTTCTAATAGGTCTTAATATGCATGTGCTATAATATCAGAGGCTCTGATTCTAGCTCCATGTGCCCAAGTGCAGTATATAAAATGGCATGGAGACCTGATATTCAGGCAGTTTCCTTTAATTCAACTGGACAGGGCAAAGCATTTGGTATACTTGAAATAGATTCCTATTAGAATCCATAAGATGTGGCCTTCCTGACTTTTTGCTCAGTGTTCATTCTCTATTTTAGAGTTCTGCAATAACCACAATTTGTTCTTCCGTTAGTTTTTGTTTTTAACTGGCAGACAGCTTAGTAGGGAAAAGAGGCAAGGTTGGTCTTAGAAATATGGAGCTGGTCATGTTAAGTCTATTCCCATCACAAATGCCTTAAGATCACCTTGAACCAGGTGCCTTATTTCCACTGCATTATAAGGATGTTTCTGCACATCCAGTGGTCCAGGTAATGTCACTAGAGTAAGAGTCCTTTACTTTGGTAGCAGATGAATGACATCCCTTGGGTTTTATATACAATCTATTCATTGGCAGAGGAAGGAAGTGCAGTGGATGTGGTCCACCCCGGGTGTCATCCCTGAGAGGGTGACATTGCTGTGCCTCCCCCCTGGGCAGCTTGCGCTCCCCGCAGGTGGCACCCCCAGGACGCTCACTGCTCACTTCAGGCGGCACCCCCCTCCCTGGGACACTTGCTGCGGGCAGCACCTGTTGGGAAACTGTGTACGTGCGGCTACCCACACAGAGTCAATTACTGTTTGGCAGACAGCCAGAAGGCAATCTGAAGGAGTAAGTCTGCCTGGTGATAACAGAGACATGGAGGCCGCTCCCTGATTGGTCAAGCTCTCTCAAGGGAATGATAATTAATGGCCTACTAATTGGAATGTGTTAGTTCAGAGGTTCAGAGTTCTGTGTGTCAGTGTAGGAGTTGTGAGTCATGTATGAGAGAGCTAGCAAAAGATCCGTGTTCTGTTCCTGTAAATAGTCTACTGTATATAATAAACACCTAACTACAAGTTCCTGGTTCCTGCTTCGTCTATCCTGTCTGCAACCAAGTTGCCAGTTGCTTCCGTGGATTCTGCGTATACTCTGCTAGGTCTGGCTAAGGTCCTGCGACTAGTCAGAAAGTTGCGAAACACCAATAGGTTTTACCAATAGCACCCCCTGGGACGCTTGCCATGGGCGGCTAGCCCCGCCCCCGGGTGCACAGTATGTGCGCCACTCCAAGTGTCAGTGCAGCTACCTCCGCCTCTGAATCTATTCACTCCTTGAACCCAGTCACCATTAGCTAAGAACTTGTTACTTCAAAGTATGCAATATGGTGAGGCTAGGGTTCACAACAGCATGGAAGAAAACTTGAAAAAAAAAATCCAAACCAAAGTAGAACTCTTCAAAAACAGTCATCACTCCCCATGCCCACTTTTTGGGCTTTATTATGCTTTATGGTCACAACAATGTGTCTCCAACTAGGCTGGAATCAGGGAACCTGAGGCCCTCAGGAGATGTTCAAGGCTGATGTAGGTTGTAATCCAACATTGGCCATTCTGATTGACACTGATCAAAGTTGGAGTTTGGGGGGGGGGAGAGGGGAGGTTGTTACTTTACCCATCCCTGAACTAGGCCTTGAAGTTATTTAATATTTGATTTTACGTTGATGAAATGTATGCACTGCCCCCATCACAGAGTAAGTGTGGGTGAAAAATAGCATGCAGATGCCTGCAAATCTTATGTCCCTGTGAAGAGAAAATAGTAGTAGAATCAGGGAGCAGCTGCTTAGCCTTTCTCTCAGGCCTGGATCTGTCAGTAGCGCCATGCTGTCAATGCTGATCATGAGTCCCATTTGTCCAGTGTTGTGTTGTAAAAGAAGAACAAGTGTGTCTCAACAGGGCAGATTTTACCCACTGAAAATGAGAGGGAGGGAGGGGGAGAAAGAGAGAGAGATCTTTCATCTTGTCTGTGCCTCTTCATCAAAATTCTGATCACATTACCTTCATTTCAGACTCTTCCATTCTTCTCTGCTTTTATTATCCCTTTTCCCTTCCTCCCCTTGTCCCGATTCATCTATCTCTACCGCTCTCAAAACAAAACCTTCTCCTTTGCATTGCCAACCAGCTCTCTTCGTTCAAGAAGCGCTTGTGCTTTCACAGTTGTCTCCCCTCCCCCCCGCCCTTGCTGGAAGAAAGAAATCTGACATTTGGGGGAAAACAACATTTTAGGATCAAGTGAGGCGAAAGCTCTACACTCCAAATTGGAGCTACTTTTCTTCCAGGTCTGTAGACCAGAGTTACAGGAGTGTTCTGTCAGCTCTCCAGAGCCGCTGACCTTCATTCTTCATTGTTTGAAGCTTGTTCTCTCTGTGTGGTGTGTGGATTATGTTTGCTGCTACTGGATATGCTAAAACGGCAGTGTTTCTTCATAGAGACATTTCTTCTAAGAGAATAATTAACGTGAAGCATACAAGGTGGGGGGCAGGAAATGTATTTGGGATAATTTGAATTTCTACATGAAACTGACAAAAGTTTGTTTCAAAATGTTTATAGATTCCTGACAGGGAATGGCTGGAATCCTTATTAAGCTGCATGAGGCCTCATAATTGGTTTATTCTGTTAAACTGTATGTTGCTCAAAAGCTATGTGGCTGTAGGACAATACCCTCCCACTAAGTCTCTCATGTTTCTTTAAAGGCCTGGGGAAACATTCAGAACCCCACACAACAGTACTTAAGAACTGTTTTTGTGCAAACCCTATTGATGTCTATGTCGGACCAGTTCTTTTGTTCCACAGGCATCTGGGCACATTTCATCGTAAATGAGGGAATAATCAGTCTACCTGGTACTGCCACAGAATGTTTAATGTGCCCAGTTCACTTGGCAGTTGTGTTAGAGGTGGTTTAAATATCATGGCAGGTAGGTGTGAGGTGGAAGAAGCATACACCCATGGGAGAAATGTACATCTGCTTGCAGTTGGAAGTTAAGAGCTGATTCCTACAAGTATGTTTAATGCTTTAACTGCAACTGTTGTGTGCAATAAATTCCACAGAAAGATGCCACTTTTTGCAAAAGCGCTATGCTACCCATATTAAGTTGTACAAGATAGGCACTGCTTTTGAAGTAAACGGATAGGCTCCTTTTAGAACAATGGTGGGTAATATGTGGCCCAATTTCATGCAGCCCCCTCAGATACTATGGATCACCCCTCTTCTTATTCGGGGGGGGGGGGGGCAAGCCTACAAACTCTGCCCAATTTTGTCTCTTGCCCCACCCACTTTTGTCTATGATGCCATCCACCACCAACTGACTGATATGACCCCCCAAAGAAAAGCCAGCTTCTCTCATTTAGAAGCTGTTACTACAGGAAGGCATAGCTGGAGAGATTGAAAGTGTGGGCTTTGTCCCAGTCCTTCCTTCATTTTGCACCAGTATCAGGTTCACCCCTGACTGGGCAGCTCCTGTTAAGTGGAAGGGGAAAGGTGCTCACTGAGTTTCTCATTCCTTCCATTATATCTTTAGTGGCAGAATATTATTTCATATTATGGGTACGGCCTACAGAGACTCTCCTCTTCAGAGTTTCTGGAAACTCTGTGTATTGGCAGGGACACAGTGCAGACACGATGGGTCAGTAATCAGTGGCGGAGCTTCCTGTTCCAGCACCGGGGGGGCTGAGAGCAGATGGGGGTGGGGCTGTCACGTGTTCTGGGGGCATGGTGCGCCACCCACAGGGGTGTGGCGTGTGTCCTGGGGGTGTGGTGCACGTCCTGAGGGCATGGTGCACCGCCTACAGGGCGTGGCGCCCAGCGCAGGTGGGGAAACAGCCCCCCACACTCCTCTTCCTCCGCCAGTGTCAGTAATAAATCTCCACCTTGCCTTGTTTAAGCTGGACATTTCAATAGGGCTTAAACCTGCTCTGCAACAGAATAACCAAGTGCCCTGAAATCTTGGGAGCAAGGTAGACAGAGTTACTCTTGTATCAGAAAATAATGTGGTCATATTGGGAGCCAAATGCTTAGAACAGGGGCTACTGCAGAAGAAAGCAAGGCTATAAAGCCTTAAATGGCTCAGGACCGCAATACCTCAAGGACTGCCTCTTTCCATATGAACCTGCCCGGATCCTGAGATCATCTTCAAGGCCCTCCTTCGTGTGCCTCCTTCTTGAGAGCTCCAGAGCGTGGCAATGCGAGAACAGACCGTCTCTGCAGTGGCTCCCTGTCTATGGAATGCTCTCCCCAGGGAAGTTCATGTGGCGCCTTCATTATACACCTTTAGGCACCAGGCAAAAACATTCCTTTTTAACCAGGCCTTTGGTTGATCTTATTGACATCCAACACCCTTTTAGAATGTGGCTTTGGGGGGGGGGCGGTATTGCTTTTGGTTTGATTTTATATTATATGTTGTGGTCTTGTTGTGAACTGCCCTGAGACCTCTGGGTATAGGGTGGTGTATAAGTTGAATAAATAATAAATAAATAATAATAATATGTACATATGTTTCTTCACACAACAGTCAAGGAGGCCACGTGAAACCCCCTGTCCTTTAACTTGTCTCTAGGGATGAAATTGTTGAGGTACTGGTTGATTATGTTTATCAGGACTCTGCCATTTCTACTTGGCTGCTGAAAAAAGCAGTGAGACTACGGTCGTGTCCACACTGTATATTTAAAATGCTTTCATACCACTTGAATAACCATGACTTTTGTTGTATTAACTCTTTTTCATGATATTGTTAGTTGTCATCTGCCCTGAAGATCCCATTTCAGGATAAATTGTGTGGGATAGAAATCCTTTTGTAAATAAACAAACTTTCATTAATAACAATTTTATTTTTTTCATATATTCATTTATTTCCATCAGAAAATTTTATTCATGCCATTATTCACACTCCATTGAATTCCCTTGGTTATCCATTTTAGGAGAGATTTGGTGGTAATTTATAGCATAACATGTGCTTGTTTGCTCAAAATGATTCCTAGACATTATTCCCAAGTAAGAATGTATAGTACTGTGACCTCAAGCACACACCTCCCCCACCAAAAATTAGGTCAAATGATCAGTTTATTAAAAGCACAGCAAATATACAAATTCAATCGTCTTTCCTTTATGTGCTGGCACTCAGACAAAATCTAGAAATGTAGAGCAAAGGCAAAGTGAAGAATCAAGACATGCTTGTTGAAAAGACAATGTGGGCTTGTTATAACACTCAACTGGGCAACTTGAGTTCAAACTGTGAAAACTCATGTAGAATTAGTCTTTAATTGCTGATATTGACCAAAGGGGAATTATTCTTACTAGCTTACCATTATGTTCTTGATGTAATCAAGCATCCAAATAGATTCTGAAATGGGAATCGAAAACTAAAGTAAAACGAGTCTGACAGATACCAAATGAAGGAAATTAGGATTCACTGGGTGAAATAGTTTGGGGGTTACTGCTTTAAAATGTCAGCAGGCATCTTCTATTAAAAGAATCTGCTTTGAAGCTAATGTGTTTGTGGGCAGAAGTCTAACTTGTGAAGGAGAAGTGGAGTTTCCCACTCAGGTTCTTAACATTTTCCACACCTCACACATAAACTTCTGGATATAAATGATTTTCACCAGGCCAGACTTCAAGGCCAGAAGCCCAGCTATGGGCAAGGGAATGGTAGCGAACTGCATTTGAAAAGAGATTTGGTGGATATAAATTCTGTCCTCTAGTCCTTTTGAAACAAACATGTCATTTCTGCTCTACCTCTGTTAAACTGCAGAGCTCCAGTAAGAACATAACCTCCTTGCCCACCTTCATCTGTACCAGCTCCTTCCAAAACCATTTGACTCGAGTGAGGGGCAGAGTATGAGGCTGCAATCCTATGCTCCCTTACAGGGGAGCAAGTCCCATTGGATTGAGTGGAAATTTTATTTTGATTAGATATGTATAGGATTGCACTTTGTGAGGAAAAAAGCAGGACTCAATAAGAACAGGAGGTGGAAAAGGCACTCTTACAATGCTAAACTATTTGTTTGCTTATTTATTCATTTAATGGCTAGCCCACAACATACTTTAAGATCAGGAACAGGAAAAAGGTGCCTCTTGTATCTCTTAAATATTTCTTGTTCAGTCTCAACAGAAAATGAAGTGGATGAACTAGAGAGGGCCTTCTCAGTAGTGGTGCCTGCCCTGTGGAATGCCTTCAAATCAAAGACATAAACAATTATATAACCTTCAGTAGACATCTGGAGGTAGCTCTCTATCTTGTAGTTTTTAATGTCTGATGTATCACGTATTTTTTTGTACTTGTTGGAAGCTGCCCACAGTGGCTGGGGCAGGGTACAAGTAATAAATTGTCGTTGTTGTTTCATAACTACCCATGTAGGTGTTAGAGTCTACTATATCTTTTCTTCATTGAGGGGGACATAAACTCTGCCTCCTGGCTCTTAGCTTGTTAGTTTTTATACTAAACTGTTCTGGTTATACAAACACTCATAATTTCTTTTAGCCTGGCACTCCAAAGAGGCACGGCCATTTAGGAGTGAGATTCTTTACCAAGGTTTGAAATTAGGTGTTTCAAATTGCTTTCCTAATAGCGGTTCTGCTGGACCACATCCAAAACCTATCTGTGGTGTTGACCTGTAGATTAAAATGCTGGGTGACAATGTAATAGTCAAAGGTTCCTTCCATTGTGTTGATCTATTTGTTCTGCAGTAGTCGCAGGATAAGATTTTGTTCCTGATGTTATTTCCAGCACCAGGACTCCATATTGTCCATTTGGCTCTCTTATGGCATTGGGTTGCATTTCCTGTGCTGCTTCCACAAAGGAGCCCAAGAGGCAAGGCAGTACAGCTGCCTCAGCACCAAGGACAGCTCTGGAACTGAAATGGAGCCTTTTGACCCTCTGCCTCCAGTTCACATCCTATACTTTTGCTTTCTTTGGGGAACCTGCTAAAGGGCAAATCCTCTAACTTGGAGATGGGCCGTTTTGCACTCCCGTAGACTCCCATATCACCTTTTGCTTGTGTTTTAGATAGCCTTGCTGATTCAGATAATTATTATTTAATTAGGGTTTCTCAACAATGCATCAACATGTTAGATTTGCAATGCTAGCTTGCATTTAATAATGTTTCCAACCCTGCTTATCTCTTCTTCTGCAATGCTTAATTAAGTGCTACTAAGTGAAAGAAATATATTTGCTCAACTTATGTGCTTAAGACCCATCTTTAAATCCTAAATTTCCTGTGTGCTGATATGGAGGGGGACTAATGCCCCCTTAGCATGGCAGCTGTTGCAGAGGGAACTGAGGTGAAAAGCCTAACTGAGACTCAGTGTTTGCTACATAGAAATCAGGCTTAGATCTCCCCTATGAACAAAACAAATTTGTCACACCTCCATGAATTTGTCTAATCATCTTTTAAAGGCAACCACGTTGGTGGCTATCCCTGCCTCTTGTGGGAGCAAATGCCATAGTTTCGTCATGCAGTGTGTTTTTTTGTTTCTGTGCTGAATCTTCCAACACAGCACTTCATTAGGTGGCCTTGAGTTCTAGTATTATGAAAGACAGGGGAAAACATATTGCTTTGCATTTTCTCTATGCCATTTACAGTTTTATGCTCCTTTATCATGCCTTTTCTCTAAACTAAAAAGCCTCAAATGTTGATATCCAAGATCAAACATATTACAAAATGGGGAATCCAGGGAATCCAGTAGAGTGCGTTCATCATGTATCACTTAAATTTCTTTTTTATTATACGATCATTATCATTTTTGGTTGTTTTTTTTAATGTAGATTTATGAAAAACAAGTTCTTTGTAAATTGTCTACTGCCAAATGCATTTTTTATTCCAAATTATTTGATTTTTTTTTTTTTTTTTTACCAGAGCAACACTGACAATGCTGGATTCTGTAGTTCGATTGGGATTTCCCTTTAGTCATTTGTGTGCTTTCAAAGGAATAGCATTTTTTCTTTCTTTCCTGGGAAAACCCTGGTGTGTGTGTGGGGGGGGGGGAGTTGGTCAGTTTGTAGGATGTAGGGAGTTTATGGGAAGGAGTGGGTTTTTGACATATAATATTATGTAAAGAAAATGTCCTTACTTTAGGGTAAAATGGAGAAAGGGGAAGAATACTGGAGGACATTTTGCATTTGTTTTTCTGTAAATACCTAATATCCTTTCTAATATGTTCACAACAACAAATACTTGATGGGACACTGATCTTTGTACAGGATTTTTCTACTTCTTCTGGAAAAGTAGGGTGACACAGACACACATTTCATCAACATTTTATTCTATTTCGCCAGAAGATAATCAGAGCACAACCCAAAGCATAACAGAATGGTGGAACAATAACTAAGTGGATCTGGGGGGATCCCACTCATCCTTAATTGAAAGCCCAATCAAAAAAGATAGAACCGTCTTGAACAGAAGGCCTAAGATCAAGCGTTTTGTTGCCATATAACTTACACACACATCAAAGAAAATGACATTACATTACATATTATTTTAGTATCAAACACAGCAACGTTTTTAAAGGGGACAGAATCAAACTGATTCTGTCAAAGCTTCAGAGCAATGAATCTTCAAAGGGGGCAGAAATATAGGAAAGGGGGCTGAAATGTAGAACCATAATTTTGGGGTGATTTGATTGACATTCATCAGCTGCAGTACGGAACAGATGGTAAAGGTAAAGGGACCCCTGCCCATTAGGTCCAGTCACGGATGACTCTGGGGTTGCAGCACTCATCTCACTTTATTGGCTGAGGGAGCTGGCGTACAGCTTCTGGGTCATGTGGCCAGCATGACTAAGCCGCTTCTGGCAAACCAGAGCAGTGCACAGAAATGCCATTTACCTTCCCGCCGGAACGTTACCTATTTATCTACTTGCACTTTGACGTGCTTTCAAACTGCTAGGTTGGCAGGAGCTGGGACCGAGCAACAGGAGCTCACCCCATCGTGGGGATTCTAACTGCCAACCTTCTGATCGACAAGCCCTAGGCTTTGTGGTTTAACCCACAACGCCACCCGCATCCTGAAATAGATGGTAGTAACAGGAAATTTTGCTGCCTGAAGCACCTCCCCCTCCTCTCCTGCCCCCTAAGTCAAAGTGCATAGTATTTAAGTTTTGAGTTATTCCATCTGTAGTGGCCAATTGTATAGATAGATAGATAGATAGATAGATGATGATAGATGATAGATGATAGATGATAGATGATAGATAGATAGATAGATAGATAGATAGATAGATAGATAGATAGATGATAGATAGATAGATAGAACTGTTATACATGCATTTTGGTCCCATACAGTGGCGGAGTCTGTTGGAATGAAATGGACACTGTCCCACCATGCTCAGTTTGCCTTCAGCCAGCCCCCAAATGCCTGCCTTCTCATTTACAACCAATCCAGGGAAAGGCACTGCCTGCCAGCTTACCCCTTGTCAGCACCAGTGTTGTCTTTGTGAAACTCATCATAGAAAAGGATGGGAGCAAGACTAGAAATAGTTGGCCCCACATGTTATTGGTTGTGGCTCCACCTACTGTTGGCCTCCCTGCCCAACCACTCCCATAGTTGCTTAAATGAAAATTCCTCTCAGATGCTGCAGTAGATGGGGAACCAAGTTTATTAGAAAGTTAAGCATGATAATTAATAATTATGGGATAATAGCCACCATTATTCTTCCTCAGAGTAGACCCATTAGAGCCAGTTAACTGAAGCCCATTGATTTCATGGTTTCACCATGGTTCTAATTCTATAACTAATATCCAGGAAGAAGGTGGTTCTGTTACAGATACTGGCAATTCTTTTATCTCCTACTCCGTTCTCTTACATTTCTATTTGGGGCTTCCAGTTATGGAGGGCTCCACAAAGAACAGCGCTGGCTGCTCTTTGAAATAAGTGGAGCTGCTCTTTGAAATAAGTGAAGCAATATCATTTATTGCAGTTATACCCCAATTTTTCTTCAAGCAGCTTTAAGATGGCATAAGTGGGTTCTCCTCCTCCTCCATTGGTTGATGTTAATCCCCCGCAACAACCCTTTGAAGCAGTTACAGGCCCGAGGTCGCCATTGGCTAGGGATTTGAACCCTGGTCCGACATTCTAACCACTATGCCACAGTACACACTAACATCTAAAGGAAGGGGCCATAAGATCATAATGTTCAGAGTCTAAACGTTCCTAACTATAGCTCTGATTCTTTTTGCAAAGCATATATGCTATGCCACTAAGTTACAGCCTGTCAATAAAATTTTGCTCTGGGAGCTCATAGTGTAGTAGCAGTAGTGCAATCTGTGTATCCTCATTGGTCTGTTGCGTATTTACACGCTCGCATAAGGCAGGGCTGGTACATCAAATGCTGCATGCCACCTGAACAGTCAATTGGTAGAGCTTTTCTTACCATTGCAATAATGAGAAAAGCTTGCCTTAATGCAGCTGCTACATACCGTGTCATGGCAGCCATTTAACAGGTGCTTTCTCCATTGGAGCCTCCATATATCAAGAAGAGCTTCACCTGTTGAATTTCTGCCTGTTAGATACAGGAGCCCTGCTACCAAAATGGAGGCAAGTCTAGTCCTTTTACAGAATATTACCAATGTAGCGTAATATGAATCACCTAGGCATTCTTATAGCTTGAGCCTATGTTTACTCAGAAGTCCCATTGATTTTTATGATCCCTCCCACCCCCAGGCTTGCAAGAGTTCGCCTTCCGGCTTCCCTCTCTTCCCCACCTCCCACACACATTTACTCATGTAGAAGGCCTCACTGCCTTCTCTATCTATATCTAGATTTAGGGGGGTGAGGAATAAAGGAGGCGGATGAAAAAAAACTAAGTGTAAAATTTCGCAGAGCAGTTGTTTGATGCTCCAGACATCTGCAACTGAACCTTTCTGTTTTTGGTGAAGTAATTAAAATTCCTAATTAGATACACCTTGCAGCTCCTGTTAGTCTTAATTGGCAACAATGCAGCAAGATTCTTCTTACCTATTTTCAGCATTTTTAAAGGGGTGGTAGAGAGAAAGAGAGTTTATAAAAAGAGTTTTTTTAAAAAAAAATTACATCAAAAAAACCCCACAACCAGCACTGTTCCCACACAGTTCGGAGAGTTTGTACAAAGAAGATCCCATGGCAACAGCAAGGCCCACAGTTTGCTTTATAGACACACACACACACGCACATATCCAACCAAGAATAGATAATGCATCATCGCTTTTAAAACAACCCTTCACTTGGGAAATTTCATGGAGGGAGAGGAGAGAACACAACCACCGATCAGTGTAGGACTTGGTATACAAGCTTTTTGGTTTAGCTTGTGCTGGATCTCCAGCCTCCCAAGCCCCATGGAAAAGTGGGCAGAGGAGCTGTGGGTGATAATGTGTGTCCTTGGCACCGGTAGTAGGCAGAAATGACTTCTTTCTCTCCTGTCCCTCACCCGCCCGCCGCCTGCCCCCCCCCCTTCAAATCAGTCTCCTCTCTAATGCTTTGCAGAGAGGCAGTTGACTGTGGATTGGCTAGTACTAAAGTATCCATTGGGTGGCAGTAACAGTACCTTCTTTATGACTTGCAGCAAAGCAGAGAATGCATTCAATCAAATGAGCCGATCTTGTAGAAACACTGGAATCGTTTATGCATTGCAGTTTCTCTCTCTCTTTCTCTCTCTCTCTCTCGCTCACACACACACACACGCTCCCTCTCTGCCTTCGTCCCTCCCTCCCTCCCTTTCTCTTCCTTAGGATATTTGGGCTGGATTGCCTTTAATTCATCACGACCTGCTCCTTGGGGTTGGTGCACTTGTCATTTGCACAGAAGATTAGCATCATTCAGGGCAAACCGACAACTGTGGGATTTCCCTGCCCCCACCCTCTCCCTCCTTTCCTTCCAATATATTTTTTAAGGGGAAGAAAAAAAATCCCCTCTGTGCCGATTTGAGAGTTTTAGGACCCAGGAGACTTCCTCTCCAACAGCAGGAGCCGTGTGTGCTTTCCACATAGCGGTACAGTACCAGGAAAACCCCGTCGGATCGGTGATTGTAGGATACTTGTGAAATCTCCCTCGGATTCCTGCTTCCCGGGGACTGCATGGTGGCGTTGGGATTTCTCCAGGTGCATCGAGGGGCTTTGAGAAGGCTCCATGCTCACAAGCCAGGACTCCTTTGCTTGTCCAAGAGCTCGCGGACTTCTGGGGTTATCCATCTCTCCCTCTGGCTTTCCCCCCTTCTGAGCCACCTCCTTCTCCTTCTCCCTCTCGCTCTTCTTCCCGTCTTCTAATTTTAATTTCTGCTTCCCACCTGGATTGTACCATCCGCGCGAGCAACCTGGCCACTTTGAGAACTCGCAGGAGGCGAATCTGGCCACGGATCTTGAGCTCTATATGGAATTATCTGCTTGGATGGTGAACTTGGCACTCGTGAATGGGCATCTTCTCCCTCGTCTTAATTGCTAGCAGCGAAAAGGGAAAAGAACCCGGAGGAGTTTTGGGTTTTTCTGGGTTTTTTCCTGTTGTTGTTGGTTTTTTTTAATCGTGGATTCCTTGACTACGCATTGTGATGACCAGCAATTACCTTACTGACTGATACAAGGAGACGACTATTTTGCAAGACTGTGGTGGGTAAGCTCATTTTTCTTCCTCTTCGTATATATGCATAGAAAGCTATATAAAAATAAAAGCCCCTCGGAGGCGTTGCTAAACTTGGTAGCTTGCAACTGAAAAGACTACTTTTCCCGATTGCTGCATTACACTGATGAGGGGGGTGGGGGGATTTATATATATATCTATAGGGGGAGGGGGAAAAGATCTCGTCGTTATTGGCAGTTCAGAGGAACAACTGCAGTAGGTATTTCTGAGAGTGCATTTTGCGATAAATCAAAGCCCGAGCAAGGTCTCTCTCTCTCCCTCCCCCCCCCCCCAACCATGCCTCCTTGATGTGGGAGATCGGCCTGAATGCAGTCTGAGCAAACAGGCTTCCTCCTTGCTCCCACTCCACCCCCCCCCCCCCGGTTTCCCCCTTTTCTGGCTCAAAGGGATCTACAGCAGTCACAGGAGCCCCCGGTGATGGAACCTATTTAACATGAAATGGGCTCCCATCTCTCGGTTCAAAGATGAGGCCATTGATTTATTTATATATTTCCCCCCAACTCTGTGCAGCATTCGCTTGGAGCTGCAACGGAGACAGAGAGCCTTCATTTATTTTATATTTTTATTATTTTGGTTCAAGTTGCTGAACTTTAAAGCGCCAATCTGGATTTATTTTGGCACGGTGAGGCTTTAGTTCTGGAGGGTTCATGTGTTTGCTCGTGGATATGGCATCGGGGGCGTCGGGAGCTAACCTGAAGGGTAGCGGGAGCTAACCAGGATGCTCAAATTGTTTCAGGTTGTCCTCGGTGGCTTTTGTCCCCCCCACCCCACCTGCTTTTGGGAGAGGCGTTTTCCTTTTTCGCCCGGTAACTTGATGTCTTCTTGACACCTTAAGACCCAGCCACGTGCAAAGGCGCTGGCGATCTGGGAAAGGAGAGATCGGATCTCGCCACAGCCTTACCTGCAGCTGGCTGGGGGCAAGATGGGCACAGGGCACTTAACTGTGGAGTGGAGATGAAATAAACTGGAATTCCCTCCACACCGAGCGATGCCCACTGTTAAACCTTTCTCTGCAAAATGCATTTGGATCAGGGGGAGGGGGGGAGTGACTGTGGGAATCAATAGTGATGACGTGGTACAATGCAATGCACTGCAATGCTAAAGTTCTATAGTGTGTGCTGGAATATAGACTCCCATGTGCAGCTGATGATGGTTCATGCATTATGGATGGGAGGGGAGGTTGCAGCTGGATATGGAGGAAGATAGATGTAGCTGTGCATAATCGATGATTATGTAACTTGATTGCATCTAATAACATAATCATACAGTGTATCAATCACTTGAGTTAACTTTGGATGGCTACCGTCGACGGAATGGAGAAAGAGAGTCATTTTTTGCTATTGTGGAAGAGCTGAGAGCTGAGATTCCCCCCCCCCCCCTCCAGGCTTCCTCAGCACAGTTCTCTCCGGGACAGTAGCATCAGAGAATCACCGTGATTAACTCAGCCACACCTGTTCCGAGGGACGCATTATTATTATTTATTTTTTAAAACCCCTTCACTGTTGCAGAAGTTCTCCTTGAAAAGGTTAAAGAGGAATGAGTTGTAAATTAAATGGGGGGGGGGGAGTTGAATGGAAGGGCAGCCACACCCAGGTGAAAGCTCCTTTAGAGAATGGGAACACAGCAACAGAAGCTTCTCTTTCGATTTCCAAAACGTGTCTAATGTTACACTCCCTCTGATTGTTGAAGGTGTTAGGTCATCACTTGTCTTAGTGGCAGAAAATGTGCCATGAAGCTTTAGCTGGTTATTAACTTTGAAAACTGTAAGCAGCAGCTTGGCGAATTAAGGGGAGGTATCTGCTGGTCCAGCATTCTCCTAGCCTCCCTTTTCAGTTTCAAAATAAAACCAAGAGTTCTGCCTCGGCATGACTGACAGCTGTCACCTTTGAAAGGCAGGATGGTGGCGAGGTAATTGTGAGCACAGAGAAGTGTGATTACATAAAACTCAAGGCAAGATCAAAGGTGGATGATTCCATGTGTTTAAATGAGGGCAGCCTGGCATTGTTCTGATATATCCTTTACAAAAGGGACTACCTTTCAATGAGTAAAAGTTACCAGCACAACTACTACTGTCATCCAAATAGAACTGACGTTGGCCAAATAGAATTTCTCCCCAGAAGAGAACCATGGAAAGCACACACAGAACTGTATAGAACCTTCTTCCTCCATTTAGGAATCTGTGAAATAAATTATCTAACCAAGACATAAGCCATGTTCTTGCACCATGTAGGTTCAATGTGTCAAAAAAAGTGGGGGGAACAGTGTAGAATAGATAGGTTAGAGAGAAGTGAGAAAACGGGATCTGCAGTGTTTGAGATGCATCAACCACCTCTTCTTAGTCAAGCAGAAGGCATAGCCAGTTCTCAAGAACTTTGCAAAAGGTACACACAGCTTATTAACAGATGGGGACCTTGGTCTTCCAGCAACCCACTTTACACATCTCTATTTTAAACTGGTTCATCATTTTGTGTCTTCTCTCTCGAGGGGGGGGGGCAGTGAGAGGCAGACACTAATAGATTGCACTAATGCAGGGTAGGGCTTGGCATTCATGGAATATATTAAGTGATTGGAAAATACAGATAGGAAATTAACTCCTGTTTCCATCCTTCAGGGGTCAGAATAGCACTATGGCAACTCCCTTGCATTAGGATCTCTCTTGTAATTTTCAGAAATGTTCCTAACGCTGGATATTCTCTCTGACACTTCTCTCTTTCCCCCTTCCCATTCACTGTGTACACTCTCATTCTTTAATTACTTATAGGGTTTTCTGTGCTGCTTACATCAGAGCAACAATCCTCTAGAGGACCTGTAACAAACCAAGTATTTTGTGAGAGCAATTATTCAAGGAAGCAGTATTGGAGGGTGTGAGACAAGGAAGGCTTTATAATTAAGAATATATTCATAAATCATAAGAATATTTGCAAGGATATTAACTCATTGATTTCCATTGGCCTATTAACTCATTGATTTCCATAATTTAGGCGCACCAGCTGTGCACTGAATTGTACTGACATTCAATTTGACCCTTGCTTTCATGATCTTTAATGTATATTTTGCATAATGTACAATGTTGTACAAACAGCTGGTGTAAGATGTGTATAGGATATCCTTCTGATATGCAGGAAACTGCTTCTCAACTTTACAAAAAGAAATATTATTTAACCTTGCCTTCCCAGGATACAATTCAAGGGCCGGTAAAGTCAATACTAATTTTGTCATCAATGTCAGCCTGAAAAAGAATTAGGCCTTCAGGTTTCTGCAGTGATAGATAGAAACTCTGATTCTAAAAACAAGGGCATAAAGAAAATTGCAGTGACTCCTTTTTGATAAGAAAGATTAAGAATTTGTTTCCCTGTTGTTTAGCAGACTTGATCTATGGGTGATAGTAAATCACAGCCAATTGATTTGAATAAAATTCCTCAGGCAAATTTCTGATTAAACTTGCATGGAATAATCTGTTGGTAGATACTGGGGTAATGTGCATCTTGAGTATAACGTGAAATTACTTAACTCTGTGTTCTGCTGTTGAAATAAAACATAGCTAATTACCAAAGTACTTTTCTGTATTTTGATCTGCTTTGTTTGCAGTAAAGTGTATTCATCTATTTTTATATTTTATAACCGATATAATTTTTAGTGCTTGGCCAACCTCCCATTTCTACAGAGTAGACTCCTCTCTTTTATAATTTATGGCAATTGAAACATCCAAGTCCTGATTAATATGATTAAAAAGTAGCAACTTATCAAGTGTTGCTTAAGTTATAAAGTGCAATTATAGCAGCAGCACCATTTGAACAGCTCTAGATAAGATTGTGTCAGCATTTTCATTTGTAAGCCTCTATCTTGTGACCATCCATCATGCATAGGGGATATGGAATGAAACATTTACACTGAAGACCCTGAAACAAAAATTGCAGTTTGTTGGGTTAGTTATATTTATATGGGTATACTCTCTCTCTCTCTCTCTGTATGTCTTTCAATGGGAGTCTGAAGCAAGGGAGAGAGGAGGAGAAGGAAGGAGGAGGCACTCTAATTCACCAATTCAATTATGTGTGCATTTGACTTCTGCAGTGTAAATAAATATAGATTAGAGAGAGGCCACAGGAGGTATGAAGTTATAATGAATGCTTTTATTGATTTGATATGCTTTTTATAAACAGTGTTTAGGGAAAAGATGAATATTGCTTCCACATATGACATTTCACTCGTAGCAGCTACTAAATGAATAGTCTTTGTGCCTGGGCAGTCAAGGAATGCAACTTTTTCTCTTCCATGAAAGATATCTACTCATACTGTTGCATACAGTTTTAGACACTGGATGCTTTTGTTCTGCTTCATTGTCCTATTGCCAGTTGACTACAATGCAACTACAAAACAAGGCTGGTCAGTGTTGTGGCACATGCTTCCATTTGTAGCACGTGCATATTGTTGCATGAGCTGAACACACGCACTATTAGCCTATGATCTACAGCTGGTGGGAAAGGTCTAGTACCCCACCCATAACAGTTTTACTACCCAGTTGACTAGGCAGGGGTGATCTGCAGATGCCTTCTCTTGTGTTTACTATCTCCTTCCACTGAAATAAAAGGGAGTGATCATAAAGGCATATGTATTCCTTAGACCGTTTCGTGTACTCAGACATTCCTTATCAATGGGAAGCTAGCAATACTGTGACTGTCGTATTGTGAAAAACATTGGTTCCATTGAGTTATATATGTGTGCGCGCACGCACACATGCATTTGTACAGTCCATACATGTGCCAGCTGTTTGAATAGTTAAGACTTAAAATATCCCCTACTATTCGTTCAATTAAATGGTAGCTTCACAGTTCTTAGTGTGGCACAACTGTGTTAAATTGGAAGCATGGCAAAACCTGCAAAAAAAAAAAAAGGCTTTCCTTTTATTCATTCATTTTGAACTATTATAGTACTGTATAGGCCAAACATACTTGCAAAGCTTCTGTGCTTTGGGGAGCAATGATAGTTGAGTGAAATACCACATGCAAAATATCCAGGGTTCAAACCCTGGTATAGCTAGTTTAACAAACAAAGAAAGATCAAAGTGTTGGTGTTGACCTTTAAAGCCCTAAACGGCCTTGGTCCAGCATATCTGAAGGAGCGTCTCCACCCCCATCATTCTGCCCGGACGCTGAAGTCCAGCGCCGAGAGCCTTCTGGTGGTTCCCTCATTGCGAGAAGCAAAGCTACAGGGAACCAGGCAGAGGGCCTTCTCGGTAGTGGCGCCCGCCCTGTGGAACGCCCTCCCATCAGATGTCAAAGCAATAAACAACTACCTGACATTCAGAAGACATCTTAAGGCAGCCCTGTTCAGGGAAGTTTTTAATGTGTGACATTTTAGTGTATCTTTGGTCTCTGTGGAAGCAGCCCAGAGTGGCTGGGGAAACCCAGCTAGATGGGCGGGGTACAAATAATAAATTATTATTATTATTATTATTATTATTATTATTATTATTATTATTACCAGTTTCTGTGGAAGATCTTTGCTTAAGACCAGAAGACTTGCTGCTTACTTAGTACAGTCTACTATGGTCTGACCTGGTATGGCTCAGCTTCCTTTGTTACCTGCTGAAGTCTGTATAATGGTTGAGGCAGGCAGGTTGAGACAGTGCAACTGCCCAATCTCTGAGGGACAGGTACGGACTGAAATATTTGCTCAAGGTTACTATAAGGACATACCGTACCCTCAGTGAGCGCTAGGAAGCAACCATCTCTCATGACAACTTGGATCACAATCTCTCATGAGGACACAACTTGTTTTCCATGTTTTTATGGCTTCTTAAAAAATAGAAAATCGTCCTTACTTTGGATAGCTGACACCTCCTATCATTTGAACCAATAAGTACTTGGTCTATTAAAATCTAATGTGCGTAGCTCAGTCTAATTTGCTATGGGGAAATATGTAATTAGAAATTTCAAAGTTTTCAGCCTACAGACTACAGAAACTTCTAGGAATGACTCATCCACTCTGGTAATGTATTGAGATGGATTGTAATAGGTCCCTAAGATAAAAGCTCTTTCCAAAGAAGATGTGGGGGAGGGAATCAGTAACAAACTAACCAACTTTTTTTTTTTCTAGATAGAAAAATAGTAATAAATGAGTCAGTAAATGGGAGTATTGCAAAAGTTAACACACAAGAGAACAGGGGTTGTAGATGAAGATATAATGATTGATTTATTGTAAATGTGGCATATTTAAAATGAGCCTTAAAAACATAGATGACACTGCAATACATTTGTATAAATCAAGGCCCAAAACAGTTACTTGTGGTAATGTTAGTCTGCATGTGAAAAAAAACAAAACTATTCAATGCCATTTGGGTTACTGAGAGTGCAATTCTAACTCTGCCCCACGCAATGCTGATGACTATAAAGATTAACATGGTGTACACTGGTTCTCCACCATGGTAGGGGAACCCCGATGGTGGTAGGCCGTGCAGTAGCTGAGGCCCCAGATGTCCCCAGGAATGTGGAAAGCTACAACTGGCCATTCTCCTGCTTGTGATAGTAAGCAGAAATGGGGCATTTCTGGGGTGGGGCACTGCATCCCAAACCCTGAAGATCATTAAGGGGTCCAATCTTACCTCCAGTCAGCTACATCAGCCTGCAGCTGGCATTGTGAAAAAGAAAGAACCAGCTTTCATCTTCAAGTCTGATTGTCACAAGTCAGCAAGACTAGATTCCCCACTTAGCTATTCCACAACCCCACTTAGGAATATACTGTGAGTTGTTTGGACTTCCTAGTTTTTAACATGTCTTCCTATTACTTTCACTTTCTACTCTCATTACTAAGTTGGGAACAAGCCTGGGTTCATTCCTGTACATTTTCCTTCCATCTGGTTTATTCCTGTACATTTTCCTTCCATCTTCTTTTTCCCAGAGACCCAGTTCAGTTCCTTTATATATCTTTATATTGTAAAAAATACTATGTGGAATTTCAAGTAAATTGCTATTTTCATTGTTCTTCTTTGAACCTTACCCAGTCTGTAGAGCCAAAAGTGTGAATGCAGAAGACTAGATAATGCCAGTACTGTTTTACTGTTATGAAGTCCAGTACTCTTTTGCATTTCTTGGCAGAGAATCATCTGCGAGTTAAACTGAAAATGGCTTATTTTACAAACACACTGGAGCATTGCATTGTAGTTCACAGTTGGAGTAGTAGTGGGATAGGAGAGCTGAAAATAATGCCAATATAGTTCACATCCGGAAACCAATGTGACACTTGAGTGTCAGGTAGCCCAAGGGTGAACATTACTTCTGGTAAAGGAGCCACCATCACTTTTTAGACTCATCTACCTTGGACGTGGGTGGCGCTGTGGGTTAAACCACAGAGCCTAGGACTTGCCGATCAGAAGGTCAGTGGTTTGAATCCCCACAACGGGGTGTGCACCTGTTGCTCGGTCCCTGCTCCTGCCCACCTAGCTTCTGGTTCGCCAGAAGCAGCTTAGTTATGCTGGCCACATGACCCGGAAGCTGTATGCCGGCTCCCTCAGCCAATAAAGCGAGATGAACACTGCAACCCCAGAGTAGGTCACGACTGGACTTAACGGTCAGGGGTCCCTTTACCTTTACTTTACCTGTGTACTTACCCTCCAACTTCTCAAAGGTTTTCTTCCACTGTAAAAGAGGTTTCCATTTTTCTGTCTCTTTTGGGAAGCACTTTAAAGTTTTGGTGGGTGTGGGGTTGAGTTTATGCTATCATTGCTAGGTGGCTGTGGATGGCATGGGCATTTTTTTCCTCTCTATTAAACATGACTCTCTCACTTTGCAGCCTCCCCAGCTGCCTGTGCTTCAGAATCTGAAAAAGCCACATATGATAGGTTACATCCCCTGAGTTGTAAATGAAGGTTGGATACTGGGCAACTAGGATTAGTGAGGTTGCTGGTTTGTTTTTAAGGAAAGTCCTTTTGTTTACTGAAACAAAGCCAAACCAAAATGAGCTTTGTATAAGTCATCAAGTGTTTGTTTGTTTGTTTGTTTGTTTGTTTGTTTTTGTTTGTTTTAAGGACAGCTGTTAGGTATACTGTAGGTAGCCTTCCCAGCAGAGGACATTATAGGGATTTCAGGAAAGATGAGCAACATCTTCAGGAAAGATGGGCATAATGGAAAGCTGCAGAAGGCAGACCACTGATTTGTAGAATGAGAGGACAATTGCAAACTAAAAGTAGCAGTACAACGGAAACCATGAGAATTTCACTGAAATTTTCTCTCCCCATTGATAGTTTTTGAATGCACGTTCTTTTTTCATAAATTGATGGGGAACAGTTCAGTAGAGTTATAGAGTTGGAAGGGACCACAAAGGTCATCTAGTCCAGCTCTCTGAAATGCAGGAATGTTTCACACAACATGGGGCTCAAACCCACAACCCTGATATTAAGAGTCTCATGCTCTACTGACTGAGGTAGGTGAAATTTTGGGCACAACATTATTATTCTTTTATTCTTTCTTATCTTGTATAACCTGAATGTCCTGGTTCTTACATAATTTAAAATTGCAGCAGGAACTTTGAATGTTACTACGTTGTATGGAATATGCAGCACTACCCAGCTTGATGTCTTCTGCAAATTTGATCAATTTACTATCCACAGCTTTAATTGTTGACTATGAAAGTCTGTAAGAAAAACCTAGTTACTATTTCTTATTTCTATGTGTGACAGCGCTAGCTGTGTGATTCTGAATAGTTATTAACTGTGCAGTTTTGCAGTGGATTTCCGTGGCACATATTCCTTTTCTTAAATTCAAAAGCATTTGCTTGAATTTTTGAAGACACTAAAAGCTTTCCATGCATATATTCCAAATGAGTTAGGATAGGGCTTGGCAACAACAGGCTATTGGCCACATATCTATGCCAGCAATGTTTCTCCTGCTTTTTCAGTTTCTTAACCATACTTCTTTGGATAATTGATGGTCCAGAGTAAGTAAAGAGAGTTATCAGCTAATGATGCCATTTTGGAAAAGGTCAAAAATAAGATGTGCTTCAAAAATATCAGCTTGAAAATATGACATATATAGTTGTAATGTGCAAACAAGTCTAAAAGATTATATTATTTATGCTTTTGTGTTTTTAGTTTGTGAAAGCCACTTTATTGTCTATGAGCCTAGAAGCTCCTTGGCATCACCCAGTCATATGGCAAACTCTGTTGGGGCATGTGCAGAGTGCCCATCCTAAGACCAGTGGAGCGTGCAAAAAGATCGGTGAAACACCAAACAGTTCTAGGAAAAGTCAGTTGCTTTTTTTGTTCTTGTTTAGTCGATTAGTTGTGTCCGACTCTTCGTGACCCCATGGACCAGAGCACGCCAGGCACTCCTGTATTCCACTGCCTCTCAGAGTTTTGTCAAATTCATGTTGGTCGCTTCTATAACATTGTCCAACCATCTTGTCCTCTGACGTCCCCTTCTCCTTGTGCCCTCAATCTTACCCAACATCAGAGTTTTTTCCAGAGAGTCTTCTCTTCTCATGAGGTATCCAAACTATTGGAGCCTCAGCTTCAGAATCTGTCCTTCCAGTGAGCACACAGGGTTGATTTCCTTCAGAATGGATAGGTTTGATCTTTTTGCAGTCCATGGGACTCTCAAGAGTTGCTTTACTGACAGTATAATTCAGTTTCAGTTACATAAAGTTGTAGATACAGCCTCCTTACAGCATACAGACTATGCTCTGGCCAAGGGCAGTAGCCTGGGTGCTGGCAACCCATGCTATGCCACTACCTGCCACTACTATGTTGATCATGTTTTTGCTAATGAAGAGTTAACTCCAACTTGCATGGCATGATGTACTGCTGGCTGGCTCCTGACAGGAGGGTACATAAGCCCAGGGTGGGCATGATCCCACTGTTGCTTCCTGGGAAAGTTAATGCCAGCTACATAGGTGCCAGAAGTGGGTGGGTAGTGCACCTTAAGAGCTACTTTAAGTGCATGCTTTTGTCAATAATGAATTAACTACCAGCTGTTTGTCCTTCTTGGTGGGTGTGCACAGGACAACAAGTGTGTACATTGCCACCTTCCAGAAGGAAAAAAACTTGAAAACTAGCCAAATGAGGGCTGAGCATGCTCAGTGGGCGTGGAATGCTGACTGCTGGGAGGAGGAAAGGAATATTGAAGGGAGGAGCTATGTGTCTGAAAAGGTTTGATGTTCAAAAGTTGTGGTGGGATGTGTGCATTTCTTTATCTGTTAATATTCACCATACAACTCTACCTTTGAGGAATGGAGATAGAGAGCATTGTATATTTTATCAGTCAGGCTCCCACAGCAGGTGGTAGGTGAAGTGTTGCTGGCACCAGAGGTGAAATTGTAGCTTTAGGGTTCCATTTTAATTGTAATCAAAGTTTATTTAACAAGGTTTGCACTGGGCTTTGTAATTTCCTTTCATATTAATGTTGCTTAGGTTTTTAATATGATAATATCTGATTAGAAAGGAACACATCATCTTGTATGAATTTTTTTAAGCCAAACCTTTAAGAATGCTGTTGAGGCTTGAATAGTCTTCAGGTATTTGTCCTCATACAGTCTTATAACACAGAGAGAAAGCAATGGGGACGGGAACCCACATACTAGACCCTACCTGGCAGTGTCCCTGCGGGCTCCAGTTCAGGAAGGGTTTGAAGTGGTGGTCTTGGCATGTTCAGCTGAATGAGCTTAAATTTCCATACCCTCCAACATTTGTCTAGTGAAAATAGGGACTTCCTATTCCACACCCTCCGACACTTTTCCAATGATAATAGGGGCATCTTAAGGAAAAAGGGGACATTCTGGGATCAAATCGGAAACCAGTTGCAGAGTTCTAAGCACACACAATTTTATTTGCTTCTACCTTCTTCAAATTGTCATGTTAAATTCACAAAAGTTTAAAAAGCACCCAGTATGCCCAGGAATGTTAGGGTCAGGGTTTGTGTGCACCCTCTGTGCCCTCTTCCCAGTTTTATCACTCTCATGTTAAGTCCAACACCTGAGCATGGTTAAGAGCAGGAAGCATAACAGAATTGCAAAGAATGGATTCTTGATAGCTGTGGTGCGAGACATGAATGCAAAACAATATGCGTAATACCAAAGGGAGTTCTGGCAATTATTTTCGAGGTGTGGTGTGCCAAGCAAAATCATGGGAAAATGTTGTTCATGACTTCCAGTTGTGCAACATATTGTTACAATAATCTTTGGCATTTTTAAACTTAATGTTAATTCAGTCAAAATGAGGTCATATGTGCTAGTGAGACATGCAAACACCTTGGCTCCTAGTCCCTCATTTTCATCTTTCACATGCTTCACAAACCAGCACAGTTAAGCATGTTTAAGCAACATTGATTTCAGTGGGACTTAAAGACAATGAATTATGACCATAATGTCTTTTTCCAATACAGTATAATGGTCTCATATACATTCAAGTATCCTACGGACTTGATCATTTCCTTTCTTTTACTTAAGGATAATGACCTCAAGGTCAGGTGAAATGTCTATAGGGAATGAAATGTCAGCTCAGCAGTTTCTGTATCTTCCTTTTTTCTTTTTCTTCCAGTCCATTCATTCTTGTTCATAGGGAATACCCTGTGTGGCTAATGTAAATAGCCGAAAGGCACTGTTGATAGAAGATGGTGTACATGACACTGGGGGATATACATGAGCACTTTGATTGTACTTAGCATTCAGTCTAAACTCTATGGCACACTAATCTTGTTATAGTTAAGACTAGCAATGGGCATTTGGCAGGATAAAAGAAGTTGCTTGAATATGCATGGTAGCAGCTTCAGCAATATGTCTAATTGCATGTTGAATTGACTTTAAAAAATTGTTGCAGCAACAAAACACATAGGCTGGTAGTTAATGTACCAACATAGTGTTATAAGCCAAGACCTTCCCTCCTGTGTTACTGAATCTGCTTGGGTCTTCTTCAGGCCTTAATGTAGAGGAAGGCATTGGGTACAAGTGCATTAGCACAACCCTGTGTTGCCATTTCTATTGCCTTCCAGCCAGGGCCAGATTTAGGTTTGATGAGGCCCTAAGCTACTGAAGGTAATGGGGCCCTTTATATGTCCAGCTGTCCTTTGTCAACAACAAATTGTCACTGTTTTTTTGTGTTGAATATATGCTATATGGTACCGTAATTTATGAACCTAATAGGTATCTAAAGCCATTTGTACGTAACAAAATATGTATTTTATCAAAGTAATTGTTGAACTGAAATACAATTAAGAAGAAGTATAATAATAGTGAAATACAATTAAGAAGAAGTATATTGGAGGGGAGCAAGAGAGTGGGGCCCTAAGCTATAGCTCATACGTGAATCCAGCACTGCTTCCAACTCATGGAAGGTGACAATTTTTTACTGGGGGGATCCTTCTATATCTGTGGGAGCTCTCCATGCTTTTGAGAATCCTTGGGATGGAGCAGAATTTCAGAAATAGAGTTATTGACTATAAAGAGCACTTGTATTGAGGTAAGCCACAAGGCAGGCTAATTTGCTCCCCTTTACTCCCAGAGACTATCTGTAGTGTTGCACAGTCTCATTTCTGTTCTGCTTCTACATCCTTAGCTACTTGTAATTATCATTCCCATCCCAACTTTAGGGTCACAGACTCTGTGGTGATGTTCATGTTTTGCCTTCTTTTACAAGGCTCTGCGTGTCTGATAAGGGATCTATCAAATTGGAAGAGATCAAAAAGCCATCCCTTCCCCCCTCTCACTCCCCAAGCCAAATGGAAAATGCTTCCCTTATGCAATCCCAAACCCAATGTGTGGTAGCAGGCTGTGATATTGTTATATAGTGCTTTTTTTTCTCAGATAAGAAAGTTCCTATTTCATATATTATTTCATATACTTAGGTATATGAATGCTAAATGCACCACAATATATGAGTTAAACTGAGGCTTCGGTCACATTTGTCTTGACCTTTACAATACTGACATACATAGCTAGGATTATAAACACACTACTGCGGTAACCACATTCATTCAGCAACAACCTCCTCAGGCTACTGGTCTTGTATTTCACATATGGAAACTGTTTGATATCTTTCACGCACACTCAACGCCTCCAAAGAAAAAATTAATAGTAATGCTGACAATTTCTCTTGAGGGTTTCTGCCAGACTGACTGCCACATAGTTGGGCTAATTTCAGAAGACTGCTTCAGTGCAAGGGCAGTCAAAAAGCTTTGTGACAATGCCAGAAGCAGTCCTTTCTGTTGGACAGAAATGCAGAAGTCTGATAAATTCAGACACTACATCCATGTTGGTGTATGTGTGCAAATGCGCACCCATGGATAGACGTATCCCTGGAAGTTAAGTCAAAGCAGCTAGCGGGCTTGGAGGGGCTCATTTACCAGAGATTTTGTGAAATTCTAAAAAAAAAAAAAGCTCTGCAGCTGCCTGTAGTACTGGACCCTTGCTCCAGATTTATTAACCATATTGGAAGGGAAATGGTACCAGCTGACCCAATGCTAACAAATTTTCATCTAAAACTTCCTGATAAAGTTCTTAGCTCCAGCAGGGATGAGTCTAGTGACTGAGCCATAGTGAATTTTGTTCATTTTGCCTACCAAGCAGAGGTGCAGAGTCCTCAGTGCTGTTTCTGGTGAGATGTTACTGCAATAGGTTTAATGAATAAAGATCACAGACATATCTGATTGAATTAATGCACCAAATATCATTGACAGCAAATGGGGAAAGACAGTGGCACAGGCATGGCATAGTGCAATAGGAAGGTTTTTGATTCTCATGCCTAGCGGTATTTACTGGTTTTTATTTAATTTATTTGCATATTGTCCTTCATGAACAATATTCTAGAGTAGTTTACAATACAATTTAATAAATAAAAGCATTAAATTTAATTTTTAGGAAGGCTTGCAAAATGTAAGACTGCCCCTGTTCTCCCGTTTCAGCCTGTAATGGGAGCATTTTGCAAAAGCACTCTTTGAAGCATCTTGCCCCCTCTTCTTTTTAAATCAAGGGAGTTGGATCCTTCAAATAACACTTCTGAGAAGTGATTTAATTCCTGCTAATCATCAGTGATGCTAGCTGATGGGCAAGTGGGTGTGGTTTAGGGAAAATGGCTTCCTGGTGTATAGGGTGAAAAACCCAATATTTTGCCCATTTTCATAAAAGACGAATTACTCACTTCCCTCAACATCACCATAAATAGCATCAAGAGTTAATTGTATCTGACAGTTTTAAAAATTCAGGTTTGTAAAGGACTTTTTAAAAATTTGGGTATTTTCATAAAAAAAGAACCATCCTTGCAACCCACTATAATTTTCTCTTCTTAGTTATCATTTTGCACAAAACACAGACACAAAAATCTGATCCCAACTGGATCTGCAAATATTAAAGCAACCAACAATCTCACTTCAGGTGGTGGTGAGACTTAACAGCAACTCTGACCAAGCGACCTTTAGAGGACACAGTTTCTCTTTTCTTGGAAAGATCTTTGCAGAATGTTTTGCTGAGGGATGCCCTCAGCCCAGTTGAGGGCACAGTGCTTCTAGCCTCCTTTAAAGGAAGCAATAAAGTCCTCAGATTTGATGACGGGCTTCAGTGCTGACTACCTACATTAGAGGCTTGCCCTGTGTGAGAAACCTGTGGAGTATGTTTACCAACACTCTTGCATGATGCTTCCTGCCATATGAGAACATAATAATTGACAAACAATTAGTGCCATTCAAAGGAAGTTGTTCAATGAGGCAGGATGCCATTCAAGCCAGCTAAATATGGCATAAAATTCTGGCTGTGATGTGATTCCAAAGTACCATTTATTTATGGTGCAGAAACGTTGTATGGGAAGCATGAAAGGAGCATGGCCACAGGGGTTAAGAAACTAAAAACACATTTACAAGGTTCTGGACAGAATATAATGACTGATAATTTATTCACCATTGTGGCACTTGGCAGTGTAATGTTGTCTTTTAAAAAGTTTGGTTCCGGTTGGAACATTTAAATAACAAACAAAGCATGAAACCCTCCCCCTCCAGTTCCTTGTCCACAAATGTCGAAGTGTCAACAGTATTTCTGATTTTCAAGCAGATTTGACAGTTGTAAGTTATGTTTCACAGAAAGGAAGAAAAGTCATTCTCCATTCTTCCATGGATAATGAGCCAACAATCTCTGACCTTAATTCCAAACTAGAAATAATCTTTAACATAATAAAAATTAAGGTGGCATGGACAGACCCAGTCAGTGTAGACAGTACAAAGCAAGATGGATCAATGGTCTGACTCAGTATGAAGCAATTTCCTATGTTCCTGTAATGTCTTAGGTGCAGCCATATTGCTTTCCTGGAAAAGGCCTCAGTAATGGCATTTTTTATTTTACTTGTACATGATGTTGTGCGTGGAGAATTCTAAAGGATATTTTATCTGTATAACTTTGTTTGGGGTACATTTGATACTGGATTGGCACAGTCATTTTAATTGATTTCTAATTCTATTTTTTTTCTGTAATGAAGGCTGCCAAAGGTCAGTAATAAATGAGACGGTCTCTGCTCTCAACCTTATACTCTAAAAGTCAAGACACAAACGGATAAGGGGACAGGGAGGGAAGAAGCAGGGGGTGCCTATATAATTTAGGGGTCCCAGGAAATCCACTGCCAGTCTAGGAGCTCTGAAATGATGCATGCCCATAAAATATTGACCAGGTGACAACCTAGCACTTTGAGATCTCAGTGGCCTTTAAACTACAGGCAGATGCAAATACACAAAGCATCATGGTATTAGAAGTGAAAAGTACTCAGTGGTTCATTCAACTTTGCTGCTCCTTGGTTTGAGCTCAATGCCTGTCTATATTTATTGTTACACCAGGGAAACAGCAAAACAGCCATTAGTTAATATGAAATACTCTGGCATCTAGTGATGAAGTAAGTTGTTCAGACAAAATGGGGTACATTTATTCAATGGCCCATAAAAATGTAAATAGTTTTAAACTCTTTAAAGCCAAACCTATAGCAGTTAATATAGATGTAAACCTCACTTGGTCCAGTGGGATCTCCTCCCAAATAAATTTGTATAGGATTACAGCCTCAGTGAGTTTTATACTTAAGGCTGCAACCATACCTTATTAAAATAGGGAAATGTTAAAGCTGTTTTGAATGGTAATCCTTGACAAATTTCCTCTGAAGCAATGTTAAAGTGCAATGTGAGATCTCCTGTTTTGCTCAAAAGGGATTTTTAATTGAAAACATTTTCATACTTCTCTCCCCCAAAACTAAAATTTCTAGAGTACTCTCTGAACTATTATAAAATGGCCCAAGTCTTAACCAAAAGAGCAAGAAGTGATGCAGGAAAGTGGTTTATTTTTTGAGAAATAAAGTTTATTTATTCATTGTTGGAATAGTAAACTTTATGATGCAGTTCAAGCCCATATTATTCTGGGAACAATTTGGATGACAGATAAGATATAGTGGCCAAATAGTTTGACTTGCATTAATTTAATTTAATAGCTTACCATTTAATTGCTTACCAATGCTATTAAATCTAGTTAGTATTTTGCTTGATGCCATTTTAAAAATTGTTATGGTTTAAGATGTACTATAAAGTGTTTAATGTAGAAAATACTACATTTTGTATGTGTGGAAAGTGACTAGGCTCCTAAAAACATATTCTACCCACCACTCCCGCAAAGTCATTCCATTATACAGTAGACATTTTAAGGTTTTGTTTTGCAGCATTTGTATTATTTATTATTTGTTGAATTTATATACCGCCCTGTACCTGCAGGTCTCAGGGCGGTTCACAGGATAAAATCGGAACATAAAACCACAAAGAACATAATCAAAATAAAAACAAGAACAATCCAATAAACCCCCCAACACATTTTAAAAGGGGATAGGAGGTAGGTTGAAAACAGTTAAAACACTAAAATGCAATTTTTAAAATATTTTTGAAAAACAAATTAAAAGCAATTTAACAGAAGCAGCAGTACTCTTTGCTGGGCGGCAGCAGCAGCCCTTATCAGCCTGTCAGGCCTCACGCTGGACCAATTGGAGAAAGGCAGAAGCAGGCCCTCAGGCTCTCAGCAGGGTGGTAAGCTTTTAGAATATCTATGTGAATAGATATTTGGACATTAGAAGAGTCTGACTGGATCATCTAGTCCAGCATCATGTCCTCACAGTAGCCAGCAATAGCACTCTCCCCACCAGCAAATGGTATTCAGAAGGCAACTGCCTCTGACACTGGAGGCAGAGCAATAGCCATCAAGGGAGAGTAGCCAGAAGGTCAAGCATGTTTAACTTCTGTTTATGTGATAGATTTCAGATTACTCCTGGTGACTGAAAAAGCTGAAGTTCTTTGTTAGCTATAGATGTTATATTTATCCTCAAACAAGGCATGCTGAGTCCCCATTCAACACTGGGGCGAGGGGGACTGCCATGCATGCATGATGAGGCTGCAAGGCCCACCGAGACCTGCTGCCATTGTGGCGAGGCCCTACAAGGCCCAGTGAGGCATGGCGAAGGCCACAGCTACCACAGGGAGGCCCAACGATGCCTCCTGATTCTGCAGCAAGGCCCAGCAGCACCCCCTGCCACAGCAGGGAGGCCCAGCATTGTCCACCACTGTTGCAGGGAGGCTTGGAGAGGCCCGGTCCCTCAAGACTGAGGTGCTCAGCCCTGTCCCAACTTACTTGGGAGGGGGCTGAGGTGTACTCAGCTCCGTGAGTTGGTGCCTATGTTTCAAACTATATATGCAACATTATAATTTTGCAGGGCCATCCTGTGAGCCAGGGTAGAAATCCTCTATCCCAGGGGCTGAATGTGAATCTGCAGGCCTCTTCCTCAGACATATCACTGGCCTTGTTCCATATTCTGTTGCTTGGCTGGAATGTGTCTTTGAACTGTGATGTTGCCTCTTGGTTGCTTGGATGGAGAGAGATTTATTTGGGTGCGTATGCAGACTTGCATAGCTGGAATGTAGTCCATGGCACAAAGGCAAGAGCCGTTCCCTTTGTGCCACACATTTTGCCTTTGGCTGCACCAACCACTGGCATGTAACTTCTCACAGGTTACCCACAAGCGACTGCAGTCCTTGAGCTGGAAAAGGATCCCTACCCTTGCTATTAATTCTAACACAAACAATTTGGTTGTGAGTTAACTAAACTGGGGGGGGGGGGGGGCAACAAAAGTAGAGATCCCATCCATCCACAGCACTGGTGCAGAACTAGCTATTAAGCACTGACACACTTGCATTATTTCTTGCCTTTGTGTGGCACAGCATGAGACTTATTAGGCTCATGGCAGAATTGCATGACCTCTTTCCGCATAGTGGCTATTTTTAGTAGCATCTCTAATTGTGTGGGAGGCTCTTCATTTGTAGCTTTCTGACATATGCGCATGAATCTTTGCTACACTCCCACAACTGCTAGGAAATGGAGTGAAGAGAGTAACATTTGCAGCTACAAATGATACAGTTGTATCTCTACAGAGATAATTACAAAGAAGTTCAGAAGTTGTTACCATTGGATAAGCGGTTCTACCCTAGGAGTTACAGTGGTACCTCGGGTTAAGTACTTAATTCGTTCCGGAGGTCGGTTCTTAACCTGAAACTGTTCTTAACCTGAAACACCACTTTAGCTAATGGGGCCTCCTGCTGCTGCCGTGCCGTCAGAGCACAATTTCTGTTCTCATCCTGAAGCAAAGTTCTTAACCTGAAGCACTATTTCTGGGTTAGCGGAGTCTGTAACCTGAAGCGTATGTAACCCGAGGTACCACTGTACTAATGTATTACTCTCCTCCCTGACCCACGATCAGAAATGAACAAGTTGTAGACCAAATTATCTGGAGGGCACCTTATTGGAACCTCTTAGTCTAATCTGACAATGGCAACAGGTGAGAGGTGGGTGGGGAGATGGGAATTTGCAGAATCCTGAAATGCTTTTCATAGTCCTAGATTTGTTTCATAGATCCATATTTCTATTTCAAGTGTAGATCTGTAGTTTCTTTCAAGACTTATGGTGAAATGTTGAACATGTCTACTCACCCGTTACGTCTTGCTCAGTTCAGGGGGCTTACTTCTAGGAAGTTCATATAGTGTTGTACCAACAGAGAGTCTTTTAGTGTCAGAACAAGTGAGTTGGATAGAGCCAGTGCTTTTTTTTTCAGGCAGTACTCAATAGTATGTAGTACTGGCACCTCCTTTTTGTTGTTGTTAAAAAGTGTGGCACTTACTGTAACAACTTTATGGTGAGTACTAGCACCTGTTTTTCTAGGGGGCAGGGAGCATTGGACAGAGCTGTGCAGTTTCTCACCACCACCTTTTGCTATGTTTAGGGCCAAGATAGCCAACTTGTTGCCATCCAGCGGGTTGTGTACTACAACTCCCATCAGGCGTGAGCTGGAGCAGAGCCTGAAAGTGGAGATAGACTGGGCCCAGCCTTCAGTTCAGATCTAAAAGGTTGGCAGCAGGGTGAAAAAAGTCACATTTAAAAACTATGAAAGATGTTATTGCCTGGGGGGGGGGGGGTGCTACCTGCTGTATTGACCAAATAAGCCCCTTCCCAGAGAGAGAGAGTCATCTGGCACAGGGCTGGTGCTCAGCAGCTCTTTCTGATATTTTGAGTTATTGTGATTTTACTGAATTGCATTAATTGCTTTGATGAATTTATTGTTGTTATTTGCTTTATTTATATGTTACTGTGTTTGATATTATGGTTGTTTACATTGGTCCCCCATTCTAATGCTATTGTGATAACTGTGAGCCACTTTGAGCTCAACATTTGTTGTCAGAAAAGTGGAATACAAATATCAAATCAAAGCAACTTTTGATCATTGGACATGCTGGCCGGGGCTGATGGGAGTTGTAGTTCAACAGCAGCTGGAGGGCATCAAGTTGGCTAAGATATCACATTAGCTACTGCTGTGTTATAAATGCACCCTTATGCCTGGCCTAGCCAGTTCAAGAAAACTATTAGAATAATACTGAGATTATTATTTTTTTAAGTAACAGTTTAAGAAATTTGTTGTTGGGGTTGTCATCCAGTACTGCTATCATATTGTTTAGATACCAAGTACTCAGTGCTTAAGCCACTATGAGCATAAATCTTGTGCACTCTGGAAAAGAACCTCCCCAAAGAGAGGAGGGATGGGGAGGACAGAAGCTCTCTTGCATCTGTCCACCCATAGTGTATTGTTGGTGTTTTATAAGCTGGAAACAACAAATTCTACAATAAACAGGAGATAGGGCACTCAGTGTGAGAGCATCTGCTTTGCCTACACTTCGTTCCCTGATGGCATTTCCCGGTAGGTCTAGGAAAGACTTGTTGTCTGACACCCTGACAATTCACAACCAGTCATAGATAATACTGAGGTAGATCGACCGCTGGCCTGAGTCAGCATAAGGCAGCTTACTGCGTAATTGCCTCTGGAAACTAAGAGAAAGCCAGTGCATCATTTGCTAAATATGTTCTTATCTGAAAGTGCCGGTGAGGAGGTAAATTTTGCGCTTGCACAATCCTCTGGCTCTTTGAGAGCATTCCCACAAAGAGTACACAGCATTAGCTGAATCATTGAGTTGGTGGGTTAAGATTGTAAGTCATTTAAAACTAAATACAGATCCTTCTGAAGTATGTGATTTGATCTTCCTGCTCCTATGGCAATATCCAAACTCTCAGCCGGCCATCTCATTGTTCATAAATTTGGCTGTTGTGTTATCTCCTATTGTTTCATATTGACTGCTATATTGTATTGCTTTTTACTTTTCTTCTTGTATACCACTCTGACCTTCTTCGGAAAGAACAGCAGGATATAAATAATTTGAAGTAAATAAGAGAAAGTGAGAAAGTGAGGACTGACCTCCAGTCTTGTGAGGTTTCAGCAGGATTAGAACTTAGCTGTCATAACACTAATGGTACACATGTTAATTCAGAACCACATTTAATTCAGCGGGGCTTACTCCCAGCTAAGTGGGTACAAAACTGAAATTAGATTTGGCTGGCAATGACTTGTTTTGGAAAAACCCATGCTGGGTCTTAGTAAACACAGCAACCTTTTCTAAGTGTTCACAGACCAACTGTTTAATTATCTGTTGTGGGACCTTTTCTGGTATCAACATCAAGCTTAGGGTATTGCCCCCCACTTTGAAGATGAGGACAACATTTGCTCACCTCCAGTCTGCAGGGACCTCACCTGTTCTCCAAGAATTCTCAAAGGTTATAGACAGAAGCTCTGAGATGACACCTGGAAGCTATTTAGTAGCCTTGAGTGCAGCACACCAGGCCCTGGAGATTTAATTTAAAGTAGCTAGATGTTGCCTTATCACCTCCTTTCCTATCTTGGGCTGTAACTCTCTTCTTGCATCATTTATTCATTATAAACCAGTTTGGGCACTGTTTTCCTTTTAGAAATGTAGGCGTTGAACACTTCTGCCTTTTCTCTTTCACCCAATGGTATTCCTCTGTCTTCGTGTGGAGCCTTGGATAACCCCCAGTGGCTTACAATGTATGACTAATGTTGGATATCAACCTACTTCCAAAGAAGTGGAATGATTTGGCAGTGAGAGTTTTTCCAAATTGTTCTGTCAGCTGGGGAGAGGGGATGGAAAATGACACTTAAAGTGCTAAAACAACTGTGAAGGATTAAGTTATCCCATTGTTTGTTTATTAAAATTATGTCTACTGTGTAGAAGTAGCAAGCTGTGGTATTGAACTTACTAGTTTCTGTGTAATTTTTTTTGCAAGCCGTTGGGAAAACACAATGAAATTTCCAACTCTCTCAATGCTAATTTGGAAACATGAGAAGGATTTCAGTCTAAGTCTTGAGACTTTTGCACAAGTACTTGCAAGTAAAGATGGATGGATCAGCATTTTTCAGTTCCATGTCAGTTTCAGATGTATTAAATCTTGATGTCTTCTGTCCCATTTTCTTCAGACTTTAAAACATACACATAAAGATTGTATGCATTTTTGCATGCACTTTCACCTAAGATACAAGTTCTGTACCTAAACTATGCATTTATTCATGATTTCAATGCATTACCTCCCTCCAGACACACATTGCTCTATACATTTCCCCATAAAATGCACTTTTTTGTATTGTGGCTGCATAGTGTTGAACCAAATGTGCATTGCAACATTTGGGGAAAGTGCACAATCCACTTGACAACTATCATGCAATCGGAATATAACACTGGAAACTGCAAATTAGGCCTTAAAAATGCAATTGGCTAGGTTCTGTTGTGCAATAATGCAGCACAACTCCATTGTGGAAATCCTTTCCTTCGGAGATACAGTGGTACCTTGGGTTACATACGCTTCAGGTTACAGACGCTTCAGGTTACAGACTCCGCTAACCCAGAAATAGTACCTCGGGTTAAGAACTTTGCTTCAGGATGAGAACAGAAATTGTGTGGTGGCAGCAGGAGGCCCCATTAGCTAAAGTGGTGCTTCAGTTAAGAACAGTTTCAGGTTAAGAACCTCCGGAATGAACTAAGTACGTAACCAGAAGTACCACTGTATGCTTGCCTAACTTGGTGTTAATATTTAGCTGTCAGCTGTTTTGTTATAACATCATCTTTGGAAAGAAAGGCAATATATAAATATGATAAATATATAAATCTGCTTGAAGTATTTCCCATATTATGGATAACCAAGCAGTAGCATTAGAAGCACGCTAAAAGCATTAGTAAAATGATCAGTGAAGAGTAAATCATATTTTGGGTATGTGGTGGAATTCTAAATGTGCAAGACACTATTGTGGAAGATGCCAAGCATTATCTAAGCAAAATATCTTTTTGAATGTAATCTTTGGTATATGTTACTAACAACTGTTTGTTATATTACTTGGGAAATGTGTACAACCTTATAAAATTTAGAAATATATAAAAAAAATATAAAAAAAATTGTCCAGTAGCACCTTAGAGTTTGTTCTTGGTATGAGCTTTTGTGTGCATGCACACTTCTTCTTATACGAAAGCTCATACCAAGAACAAACTTAGTTGGTCTCTAAGGTGCTACTGGACATTTTATTTTATTTTATATATACCTGGTATATATTTCTACTGCGTCAGACCAACACGGCTACCTACCTGAATCTTATAAAATTTGTTATACTCTCAATAATATATTAAGATGATTAATGGTCAACCTTTTGTATATCCCTTGTAGAAAAATGTGTGAAGGGATTCTACAGGAAAAAATAGCAGTACACGTCTTATACTATTAACTAAGCAACTCCCGCCCCCAAGTGACTCATGACATAGCATGCACCATTAATCCATAAAAACAGGATTTTGAAAATAATGGTTTCCCCATCTAGTTGGTTTTTTTCTGACACTGCTTCAGAATAACCCATTGTTTGTTCAGTCTTGCATTATTTAGCAAAATCCTCAGATATTGAACAGCTGCTTTCTGTTTTCTGACCTGCAACATTAGAATAACAGCAGCACAAAGACTACAGATTTTGGCAGCTTTAGCCTATGTACAGCTGAACTATGATGTTTGCAATTAATTATGTAGGTAGCAAAATTGCATCTGCTTGTTTTCATTTCCCATTATCTCTCCACTAGCGCAACTTAGTATAATCTATAAATGCTTCAAGAAAGGTGGGAAAGGTGGCAAATAATTTTTTTAATAAGCTTTTCTATATAAAAAGAAAGAAAATGTTGACACTGCTTAACCTGCAGGATAGCATAAGCAAAGTCAAATGAACAAAGTCAGCTTCATCTTTTATATAAATATAAGCAACAGGGAATATTATTAAGCGGTAATTCCATTAATGCAGGATTTCCTCCCTCTGTATCTAATTAAAGAAACTTGAATTACATTGCATTCAATGGGATGTAAATATGCAAAACTGAGCAGTAGTTTAGGTGATGGTGGCCAATTGGTGGCACCTATGAAGCACCTACTAACCATGATGGCTGGGCTCCACAATTGGAGGCTTTATGCCCCTGAATACCAGCTGCTGGAAACGGCAGAAGGGGAGAGTGCTCTTTCAGTCGGGTCCTGCTTGTTGGCATCCCATGGGCAACTGGTTGACCACTTTGAAAACAGGATGCTGAACTAGATGAGCCACTCGCTTGATCCATTAGGCCTGTTTTTATGTTCTTAAGAGACATTATGGGGAAAATAGCAACCCTTCCCATTTCTTTTGAAACAGCAATATCAGCGGTGATATCTACCGCTTGGTGATGGATAATGTCCATTATCATCCCCTAAAAGTGTGTGCAATTTTCCACTGCCTCTAAAAAAGAATCTTATTATGTGCTGTGCTGTTATATATTCATTCTTCCATAGTTTCAACTGCTTTGGAGGCCTCCTGCCAGGCAGAAAGGCAGATATAAATATTTTAAATAACTAAAATGAGTCAGAAAGTAAGTGGCATATTTGCCTGTGCAGATTCCAGTCATATGAACTGTACATTTATATGTTGGGCAGAGAGTTCAAAATGTTTAGAATATGCCACTGAAATCAGTGAGATTTGGTTAGACATTACTAACTTAAGTTTAATTGATTTTGATGGGTTTGCTCTAAGCTTATCTAAATCTGTAAAAACAAATACTTATATATGCACACACCAAAATTATTATCTTTTAAGGTTTGGAATATGGGCTATAATAAATCCACTTCTTTTCTATCCACATGCAAGATTGCAAATTACAGCATAATGAAAAATATTTCTTATCATGGTAATTTATAAATAGCTGCAACCAATTGGATTTCATATTCAGTTTGACCTTTAATATGCAGTCCTGTTGCTCATAGCAGGGTTATTTCCAGGTCATCTCAAATACTAAAAGGAAGTGGTGGAGAGAGAATTTTGGAGGATGGCAACTTGAAGAGATTTCACCAGCTGCAGTGTCAAAACAAGGCTTACTTTATTATTGCCTTAATAAAGGCTATTGAGTCCTGAGGACATAGTATTTGCCTGGAGCCTCAGACTGTGTGCATGGAACATCCGATTTCCTCTTTGAAAGATCTGTTTGGCTACACTTGCCAAATCACTGGCCCATTTTTCTTGTTTCTTGTTTTTGTTGCCGGGACTTTCTGATCACTGCATATTCAACAAAATTGCTAATTCCCTTAAGTAACAGAAAACAGCACCAGGACACTACAAGAGTCTATAAGGGACCAAAAAGGCATCTTTCTGTACCAGTGGAATAATGGTCATAGGAGCTCTTTACCGATATAAAATTGTATTCTGGTCTTTCTCAACTCAGAAGTACCCTTTCCCTGAAAATATTTTCACAGATGGACAGACTCCAACAGACTTTTTGTTTCTGCTGCTGCTCTCTCTCTCTCTCTCTCTCTCTCTTACTATTTATGTTGTCCTTCTTAAATACATTTTACAATCCATCATATGTGTGAACATGGCTGCTGCTTTCCTGGCATGTGAAGCAGCCGCTGACCAGAGTCCAAAGGTTTTGATCTAAGACAGCCAGAAAGGCTTGGATTTGTTCTCATTTTTATCATAGTGTTCTGCAGCTTATGCTGGCAGACTAATCTATTCTGTTTTAGCATTATCTCTCCTTAAAAGCCAGGAGGCCAAGACCATACCTTTGTCAGAAAATAGGCATGTGAGTAACTTGAAGCCCATAAGCATGTAAATACATGTGTTTTCAGGTGTCAAAAGAATATATAAAAGTCAGCTTTAAAAATGCAATCCTTACCAATCAGCATCTGGAAAGTTTCAAATGTAATAGAGGCAGGCTATGGATTAAAATTCAGAGACAGGCTAATAGCAAATCTTGAAGTATTAACCCTGGGCAAAACTATTAAATTACCCTGGAATTATAACAAATGTGTGTTTGTTAATTCACTGTAATGCCTGTGTGTGTGTGTTATAATTTCAGTCTTATTGTCTGCTTTATCTCTCAGCAGTAACATGATTATCGGAAAATTAAAAATTGTATTTGAAAAGTTGCAAGGACTGCTGCTTTGCAGCAAAGAAATATTAACTGGCAAAACACCAAAAGCTGGTCCGTCAAGCACATGTCTTTGCAGTAAAACAGATGCTTGTAGCCATTCTTAAGATAGATTTCCTTGCATTTATCAAGGTCTTAAGGATGCATGCATAAATAATGTAATACCAGAATTAGTCTGCATTGTGTCAGCGAAGAAAAGTGAATAATCACTTTTCCCCTAGACCTGGTTAAAGTATGTGCATTTCAACCTGAACTAGTGAAAGGGCCAGCTTGTTTGCTGTTTTCCAGCAGTAGGCTTATTTGCTTGTTGCTTTGGAAGATGTCCTGATTCATTATTTATACTGTGTTTTTTTTAAAAAAAATGGTAATGGAGAACATAAAATTGTCCAGATCTACAATACTCACCTGATAAGGAAAGCAACTTACTTAATTAGCTGTTGCCTTTTCATTTAGATCCATCTGCTGTTGTTGGATATTTGTGCTAGAACAGAAAATGTCTCTTGGCAGAAATGTTGCAATGCATATTATCTCAGAAGTTTTGCTCTTCTTTTGTGTAGGTAATAGACAATGAAATTTATTGCCCTTGAAAATCTGTTGGCGGATTAGTGGTAGCTTACATTGTGCAGCACTATGGCAGTCTATTTTAAACTTTTGTTTCCAGCATGGAAGGTGATAAGTTTGACTTCTAGACTTCTAGATATTGATTTTTTTCTCCATGCTTTAAAACTGAATGAGGTATCTGTGATGAAAAGGGACATTATAAAAAAGAAGCAGCAGCTAATTTTAGAGCTTGAGAATGAACTGAGGTGGAAGAGAGATCAATTCAGAATGCAAGTTCTCTCTCAAGATAGATCACAAGGGAAATTTCAACCCGAGAGAACCGACAAAAGCTCACCTAGTTTGAGGTCACTATGAAAGTTCACAATTAAGGGATGGATTTGTAACAATAAAGCCACGTTGTTGTTGCTTCAAACATTTCTTGACCAGAAAAGCTTGTACCTGTCCTGAGTTGTTGCTTGAATAAGTATGACTCTGTTGGGACTGTTGCCAAATGACAAAGAGTAAGATGGATTTCCAGATAGAGAGAACAATGTTCAGCTAATGCATGAGCACTCTGGACATGATTCAGCAATACAGAAAGCACAACTCTCCCATTGTCTGCAATGACAGGGCAAGTACCTTATTTGATGCTGAAGCTGGGTCTTCTATAAAGATAGTGTCATATACAAACAGGGTCTAAAGCAGGGGTAGTCAACCTTTTTATATCTATCGCCCACTAATGAATCTTTCTTGATGGTAAGATTTCCTTACCACCCACCAGTGCTTGATGGAAGGAGGATTCAGCTTGTGCCGTAGAACTCCCTACCGCCCACCTAGAATCCTGAAACACCCACTAGTGGGCAGTAGGGACCAGGTTGGCAACCCCTGGTCTAAACACAAGTCCTTGTATACATTAAGGTAAAGGTAAGTCAAGTGGCTAATGTGTATAACAACCAACCACAGTGCACATTCACTAAGTCTCATGGATAATGTACACGTCATCCTTCCATGAAGAAGGATTATGACTTTGGGGGATATTTCTTGGCTGAATTTTGTCCATTTTCTTGCCAATGTGGGAAATCCCCAAGAGGCATTTGGGCATATACATATCTCAACTGCATTTTGTACATGCTCCAGGTCATATGCACATTCTGAGGTCAGTATGTGTAGACTCCAATAAAGATGCCTTTTTTGGTTTCTTGTTCAAAAGTCTCCAGTCTGTACCCTCTGGGCTGCTTCTGGTCTGCTGCCTAATCTAACATGGCTCACAGCATATCCTCCCACCAGTCAGCCAAGCAGGGGGAAGAAGGAGGAGCTCCAGATAAAGATGAACTTTTCACTGCAATCTAGGTTCCTTTTCACCCTTTTCATATGTTCCCCAGTCAACTGATCAGAGCAAGAGAGATTTCAGGGAGATGAGAGTTTTATTCCCTCCCATTAGCACAATCCTGATTGATATTCAGTCATTATATGCACATTTCCCAAGTCCTCTTGAAGTTTATATATATTGACCAGGATATGTGCACAGTTTCCTCTTCTAGGCCTGGTGAATGTGCACAATGGCCAGTGTTATGCACATTAACCACTCAACCACCCTTAATATATACATTCAGTGGATTCAGTCACTTTTAACTGTTCTTGGTGAAAAAAATCCACTGCTCTTTCACCACATAGAACCCAGGCAGACGACAGCCTTGATGGTGTGCTGGTATATCCTTTCAAATAATGAATGCAATATGTATTTGTGTGAAGGGCAAAATAAAATTTTAAAAAGTCTACGCACAGCTGGTGAGATGAAATAGTTGAAGGGGTGGCATATTTATAGACTGGGAATAGATGTGTGCAGAATTGCAAAGAAATACATAAGAACAAAAGGTTTTCTTCATGCCACAGTGGTTCTGTAAATGTTTTTTATATCCTTTCACCATTAGGCAATAAGGTAGAAATGATATCTTTCTGTATACACAAAGGACACCTTCAGTGGCTAAGACCGACAGAGAAGAAGACTGAACTGGCAAGAGATCCCCTTTGAAGAGTAATTGCTATGAATTGTACATTCTGGTCCACTTTTAAGGGCCATTGAAGTCATAGAGCATCCTTCAATTGACCTCAGTAGACATAGGATCAATTGCTGTATGTTCCAGCTTCACTTCTCCTTTAGAAATAAGTTTAAATCTAGAACTGATATCCTGTGTTAGGACATAACTACCTTCTGTCCTCTGTCTTGTGTGACCTCTGGCCAGTCTTGTGCTCAGGCTGGAGGTGATCTAAGGAGCAGATACTGCCCCTACTGCTGTTGTTGTTGCTTTGGAAATGTTCAGGCAAAAAGAAGAAGTGGTGCTCTGTGGCCTGGCAGGGCACTGGCCAGACAGGTACTGATGATAGGATCTAGGCACTGTGGTAGTGCTGTGCTGAAATTTGTTCCCTAGTTTCTTGAAGGTTGTCCTTTACTGAAAAAGAGGGTCCCATGTTTCTTCTTCTTTCAGTGGGTGTCAGTTTGAGCTTAATTTATTGTTGCAAATTGTCTAAGGGTGGTATCTGTGATTTTTTCCCCTTTATATTGAACAGCCTCTCCAGCTGCTTGCAGCTACTGATCTGTGGGGGGAAATGCAATAATTTACCTCATGTCATGACACCTTCCCCTGAGCTTTAATTGAGGCATGGGAAGCCAGCTAGTCAGCACTTCATATTTTGTTTAAAAGAAGTCTTACCTCTTACCATTTTACACTTTTTGCCTTTAAGAAACACATCTTTAAAAGTAAAAAAAGAAAAACCTTCACTTTAAAAATCAAACAAACCATGAATAAAAATCAAACAAACCACGAAGAGCTGTGAAGCACATGGTAAGCAACCTCTTTTCCTTCCCGTGTTCATAGCGCAGCCCAGCTCAAGATGACATGGGCTTTTTCAGAAATTGTGGTCAGCCAGGAAGACTGCAGACCACTGGAGAAATGATTTGAAGAATGAAAGGGAAGATCCTCATGTATACCCTTTGGCACCTTATAAGTAGGGCCAGCACACACACACACACACACACACACACGCTCCATAATTTTTCAAATGCAATTTCTTATCTAAGACTGATTGAAGAATGCTTGAAAAGTGCAGGAGATGTTTTCAGCACAGCCATAGATTCAGGAGGTGTGCCATCGTGTGGGTTTGGGGCGGATAGGCAGAAGAGGTTCCAGGCCAGTCTGTGGCTACTCATTGTACAGTGTGATGGAGACACGTGTACAGGGAGGTGCCACAGTTTTTGAGGTGTAACTTGATCTCAGGGCACATGCAGGCATTCTGCTGCCCTTCCCATGTCTGCTTACCACTGGCCACTGTGAGAATAGGCTGGGTCATTGGTCTGATCCAGCAGGCTCATTTTATGTTCCCAATTTGCCACCTGAGACAATGAGTCTTTATAGCCAGTGTGGTGTAGTGGTTAAGAGCGGTGGACTCGTAATCTGGGGAACCGGGTTCGCATCTCTGCTCCTCCACATTCAGCTGCTGGGTGACCTTGGGCCAGTCACACTTCTCTGAAGTCTCTCAGCCCCACTCACCTCACAGAGTGTTTGTGGTGGGGGAGGAAGCGAAAGGAGAATGTTAGCCGCTTTGAGACTCCTGAAGGGGAGTGATAAAGCGGTATATCAAATCCAAACACTTCTTCTTCTAATGAGTAGATAATGATTTATTGTTTTGCCCCATCTTTGTTTAATTCTGGGTCTTCTCGGGGCTTTGTATAACCCTTAAAAAGACATATCTGGTGATAATGGCAATTTCCATTCATCTAGTTTGTGCTAAAATGATCTTGTCATAGAAATTCAGACACTGATATTATCTAAGTATGGTGGTCTCTGTGGCTTATCCTGACCAGTTATTTCATTCTTGTCACAATGAGCCGTAAGAACAGACATTTAAGAAACAAATTGTGTGTTTACAGGCTGTAACAGTAACAGCACTCGCCTATGGAATAATTTATTCGACAACCAAAAGACGTGCAAGGAACTGGTACTGAATTTTCATACAACCGTTTTTTGCCTACAGCACAGGTTTACAATTGTTATCAATAGGGATTTACAGCTGAACTGCTGAAAGGGTCAAGGGAGCTATGTTATAGCTCATGAATTATAGCAGTGTGAGGTGTACTGCTATAGTGATGAATCATGATACTCTATTGGCTTCATCTTTATTATTATTCTGCTTAGTGAAGTATTTCCTTTCCAGGAATAAAGGAGAAATCCTGGCTCTGTTCAGGTCATTAAAGTTTCTGCTCTATTTTCTTAGCTATCTGCACATTCTTAGCTATCATATACAGTGGTACCTCTGGTTATGAACTTAATTCATTCTGGAGGTCCATTCTTAACCTGAAACTGTTCTTAACCAGAGGTACCACTTTAGCTAATGGGGGCCTCCTGCTGCTGCTGCTGTGCTGCCACCACGCAATTTCTGTTCTCATCCTGAGTTAAAGTTCTTAACCCGAGGTACTACTTCCGGGTTAGCGGAGTCTGTAACCCGAAGGTGTTTGTAACCCGAGGTACCACTGTAATTTCTTATTAAAATATTTGTTGATTTTTGCATTATTTGTCTATGAATGCTTTGTGGGCAAATATTTTACATATTTTTACATCATTTCCTAAAAGGTTTTTTCCTCTAAGGTTTACAGACAGGACACATTACGGGGACAAAAAATGTAGGGGTTAGGAGTCATCAACTCTTTGGAGAAGCAGCATGTTCCATAGAGAAGGGTTCTTTTAGTACATGATCTATAGTAATAATAATGTTAAATTATTGATGACTTACTTTGGTTAAAAAATAACTCACAATATCATCTATCAGCTATTTATCTACTGTGGATTCACCTTTCCTTATCTGTATAGCACCACATATGAAAATTGAGGTAAGATTTGGCATTACAGTGCACTTAAGAGACGTAAAGCTACCTATCGGGTTTGGGAGAGGCAACTCTACTAGGAAAGCTGAAATTTCCAGGGCATATTTTAATTACTGCCCGACTTGGCTCATTCTCTTCTATTATGTGATAGCCTCACCTCATTTGATTTAGTGTGATTTCCTCAGAGATAAACAAGATTTCAAAGGCATTGAATGAAAATGCAATTTTCATCTAGCTGCCGGGAACAAAAGCCCCACACCCCATGCAGTGTTTACCTGCCTTGTTTCCACACCACAGATTTAGTGGGAGTGCTTTTTTTTCTTCTCAATCAAATTTTGCCCACTTTATTTTTTACATTTGGAAAGCTTGGGCTGGTTGAGACAGAACAAAAAACAGTTTCCACCCATGATTCCCTGGTGTCCTCAAAATCACTGTTTGAAGAGGCCTGCTTAGCTTCAGCTGTGATTTACTGTGATTAGTGTCCAGCATTTAGACAGAAAATACTTAAGCTGAAAGCACAGTCTACTCTTTACATTCCAGGCTATAAAATAACTTCTCAGGGAAATGATGATCAATTTTGCAAGGCACTCAAGCATCATGGGCTGGGAAATTTTCTATTTAGAATCTGGACCAGGCGATTACAAACTTCAGCAACATCATTTCTTTCAATCATATCTGCTGTTGTAAATGCAGTAGCGAATCCAGTGGACTGTTTTAGGCTTGCCAAGAGCTAAGGCATATCCAGTAGATGTTCTGTAGTTTCATAGTTGACAACCCCCCCCCAATCCCCCCAGTTGTTTGATAGAATGCTTTTGAAATTGTTGTTAATCACCTTCAGAAATAACTTTCCATGGATAATGGGTTATTTGCTCATAGAAACAACGAAGTCTAAAATCTCTTTTGGCACTCTCGCCATCTAGTCCTTTGAATATAGACTATTTGATTGGATCGATTGCAGAGGTGACTCTGATTTAGCAAAGGCTGCTCATGGAAGAAGAGGGAGCCACCCATGCCCACCTCCTATACTGTCCTGCAGGGGTTCCCCAATCCTCCGATACATCTTTTTGAGTAAGCATAGGCAGTTGTGTGGTTAAGGAGGAACTGTGAAACATCATATCCCTCCACCAATCGGACCATCTGAGAAGCAAAAATCTGATCATGGGAATTCTCTTTCCAATCCACTGTGTTTCATTTGGATGCTATTTGGTTTTCAAGGGTGGAATAATTGTTCTATTGTGCACACTGAAATACCATGCAAATCTCACATGCACATCTCTTTTCTGCACCATTCATGCCAATTTGTTTAGGACGGAGAAGTAAATGGATCTTGACTCAAATAATAACAAATACAAGAACTGACAGCTGACAAGATTGTAACCAAAATGGGGAGCTGAGAACAAGTGAACCACAACCCCACAAGAAAAGGACTAAACACTGAGTGCCTGTTGTGGAGAAAACCATAAAAATGGTTGTGTATGGAAAGGAAATGACTGTCCTGGAGGAAGGCATCTCTGGCTGGCTGGCTAGCTGAAATCCTAAACAGCAGCATTCTGCTCTATGTTAATATTAGCCCAAATTTAACTAAGAAGGTGTGCTAACAGGAGCCAGTGTGAGGGTTCCTTCTAGCACAACGGGACTTCCCCCACTCTCTGTGCCCCTGCATGTCCCTCATGCCCCAAAATCTGCTCTGGGCAGTCTGGAGAATCCCCAGAACACTGTGGAAGGGGACGAGATCATTCCATTGAGCAAGCTAAAGTTATTGGAAATACATTATGTTGAATTCCATTTTGTTGTAGGTTCCACTTGTATCTATCAATTAAAAAAAATGTCAATATCCAATGAAATGTCATTCAGCTGCATCCCTTACTTATCGCACTAATGGAAAAAAGTAAAATCTGTAGAGAAATTTATCTTCAAGCAAAATAACAACCAATGTGTTCCTATGCCTTAAAACTCACCAGCAGTTGGGATTCAAGTGTTGTTGTTTTTTAAGACTATTGAGTAAACAGACATTCATGAAAGGCATGGCTGGTAAAACAGTATTATGAACATCCTTGGATGAAAAGTGGTTTTGCTCATAATGCATCAAGATTTGTAGTCTTTGGTTAAATTTTTTGATACCTGCTATTTGGATCTCTGTTGTCATTCATCATAAGTGGGATCACTCTCTTTGGCTTTGCTGTAATGAGTAACAACTTGAGAACTCTGGTGAAACAGAAAAGGTGAAAATAGCTATGATTATTGAATATTGACAGTAGAGTATCATCACTCCTAGGACATTAATTTAGCAGCAAGCATGTTCTTGGCACCGTGCAGTAACAATCCATGCCCAGATTACTTATAATGTGATATATCATTCTGGTCTGTGATTTTGACAGGTTGAGTTGGTAACATACAAACCAACTTTTATCAAATCATTTATGCACACTACAATTCATAGAAGTGTTTCTTGTAGAAAAATAATCTATCTCCTCTAAAAAATAGTATTGCCACTGATTTTTCATGTAGAAGTATGACAGAGAACAAACTGATCACATGTTTTAAAATTTAAGTCAATACAGCACTCAGTAGGAGATTTTATTTTCACTTGTCAGCGGGTCAGTCTCCCAAACAAATTAGTAGCTTCCCCTATCCCTATTTATTTATTCAATTTATAAGCCACCCTATAACAATAGTCAGCATACAAAGTAAAATACCGTAGTGATACATATATTTTTTAAAAAATCACAACTACATAACATACAGAGCAAGAAAACATAACCATAAAATCAAGACAAACACTTTAAATCCCTATGTTAGTCATTTGTGGCACATCAGCAGCCTTAATTAAGTTTAATTAAGCCTTTCTGCTCATTCATTTGGTGATGATTCTTACTGCAGGTGACCAGGCAAATAGCTATTTGCAAGCTACAATAGGAGTTTTATAGGCTTTTATGCTTTCTTCCCAGAAGTGGATACCAATTTCACTATAATTTGGAAAATAAATGCTCTTACAGTTTCAAACTACTTCTTGATAAAAGGCCTCGATAAAAGTAGTTAATTTTAATTTTATTTTATTGCAAACTATAGGGAAAGGATATGAAAAAAATTAAATACAAAAATTTAAAGACATTGCATCGCTGAAAATCTCAGTCAACTTTAATAACAATTCACTTGCCTATAACATAGCCAATATTTGTTCTTTGACATTATTACTGAATGAAAGTGGTCCAGGAATCATAGAGAAGAGAGGCTTAAAAAAAAAAAAAAGATAAATCACTTGATATTTGTATGTGTGCTCAATTTACAAGGTATACTCTCAATTCTTGAGAAACAAGCAATGAATGTTAATAATGATTTAAACTCAGCATATGGACACAAAAGCATGAACAACACACACTATGCCACAAGAGAGAATACACTGAATCCTTAGAAGACCATGGAACTCTGAATTATATGAGTAAATACCATCTAGTCTAGTTGTCTGCAATATTGGGGTTTCAAAAGCCCATAGGAAATATACCGGTCTGTATGGAGGCTAGCCTGTTCTGACACCATTGTCAAGATATTTCACAGCTTAATCAAGGCACATCAGTTTATTAACTATAGTGCTTGATGCTATTCCTGCTTGCCCTCTGAACCAAAAACGTCTCTAAAAATCATGTGTTGCATGAAGCATGAATTCAATAATAAAGGTTCAGCAGAGACATATGGTGTCAGTGTGCAATAAATGTGTTTCCTGTGGATTTTTGAAACGAGAAATATCATAGAGAATTGGACTAGATTGGACTAGATGGGAGTAGATGAGAGTAGAAATGGATCAATCTGCTTTGGGCTGGATCAGACCTGAAAAAGAGGTCTGCTGTGCACCCCAAAGGCTGGTCATTTTGTAATATCCATTAATCCAAATGACAGGTATATCTTTAGACCTATCTTGGTAGAAAGATTGCTGGATCAGACAAGAAAATTATTATAATATAAAGTTTATATTATATTAGGCCTCCTGTAGTCAAAGAGAAATGTCTCATACACAGAAAGCTTTCATAGAAATTAAGTGTAAGAAATTACCTACATTGTGCAAAGCTGCCTGAATTAAATAATTAAGGTTCAGCAGAATAGATAACGTATTATTTTAAACAGGGTCTTATATAACACTCTTGTAGGGCTCTGAGCTCTGATTTACCACAATGTTTGCCACCCTAGACCAAGGAATAGGAAGAAGAGATCCAGAGACTGGGTTGTACTTAAGGTGCACAGTTAATACACCTACTGTTGTAGCCAGTTTTTCAGTACTTCAAAATACATAAAACAAGAATGTCTTTATTAAAACACTCCAATTGAGTTTTTCCTTTAAAAATGCCTACCAAATAATAGAATGCAATGGGCAACACTGTCAACTTTAAAGGCATAGAAGAATGCTTTGATTCAAATTGTGTTTGGTTCTCCCTGTCAGGATCTAAGGGGGCTTTCTCCAGTGTATCAGTTGAACATGGCATATACTTTGCTTCAGGGTTTTCCATTGTTTGTCTTATGAATCCACACTGAAATCAATCAAATGTTAATTAAGTTCTTTTTACCTTCCATCCAAGTTCCTACAGGTGTTTTCATTTGAGCAGAAATCTCCATTGCATGGATTTTCACCAGGAAAAATTTGGGAGAGGGCTGTTGTTTTTTCTACCTTTCTTTTTAATCACTAGCATTTTGACATATAAGATTGTCTTTTCAAAGACACCGTTCTGTTCTTGTGTTCCTCTTTATGATCTGAACTGCCTTTAAAAGGCAGATTTGGCGTCTGGCTGCTAGATGTCCCTTTCAAAGTTTAACAACAAGGATATTATTTTCGTTTTTATTTGGCATCATTTAGATGCTCTACGAAGATACCTGTGGGTGATGCAGCTTCTGTGGTTTTTCACATTTCCATGAGAATTAGATTTTCTGAAATACAATATCTACAGAGCCTTAAGTGACCAAGGGAGGAAAAAAGAGAGCCTTTTATAAAATATCTGGACAAATGTATATTGAGCTAAATTAAGGCTCTGTGAAACCATGGGGAGCTGCAGGCTGCTGCACCTGCAGAATCCAGGAAGTAGAGAGAAGCATTATGCCTGGAAAGAATATAATCATGCCTCCAGGGTTGCTGGAGGAGCCAGCCACTGAGCGGTAGCTATTGCGTGCTTCCCAGCGTAACCCTGTCAGCCTCTAGCCTGTCCTTAACACACCTCAATGTCTCTATTGAGAATGATGAGCACTGGAAGACCTTCCTATGCCAATTACCTAGGCTGCTCAATTTCTTGCTAGCAGCTATGTTTTGACTGTGACTACTGCCAGAGGGAGAAGGGCCTCATTATTCCCTCTCCCCATTCTCCCACTATAGGGTTAGCCTAACAGAATTAGCCTATTAAAATGCATTCATGGTCTGTAAAGGTTTGTCCAAAACTATTCCATGCATTTATTTTCAGTCTTATCTTCTCAGACATTGGAGTCAGCATTATTTTTGCATTTAGCTCCCTCAAATCCTGCCGAGCCAACACAATGAAATGAGTGTGAACCAGTTTCTTGTGCATAATGAACATTAAGGTTACTGTGTTTCAAGTGAAAGATTTAATTTCTACTCCCAACTTTTAATTTGCAGGGTGCTTTTACCATCCTCATTGGTTTGCCGACACTACAGCCCTGTAAGATGTAGGTTATTATTCTAATCATACATTTAGGGAAATGATGGTGGGAGGTAATGATTTGCCCAAGGCCATACCATGATGACCAATTCTTACTCTCTGCCTACTGGATCGTTTTCCTCTCATCTTATCTCTTTAAACAGTGTGATCCATTGGATCTGGAATAGCTGTAATAAGAGCAAAATCAATAGTGGTGACCAGGATCCATGGAGCTGCTCTGAAGTTGCCTTTTCAGATTGTTCAGTTCTAATGAAACTAAATAGCAGATGGGATTGGTTTAGAAAGGGGAGTAACTATTGGTTTTCACTCTGCTAAATGCTGGTGGAGGTAGAAATTATTTTGTTTTAATAAGAGCAAAGGAAGAGCCCTGCTGAATTGGAATAAAAGCCCACCTAGTCCACAATCCTGTCCTCACAGTGGCCAACCAGATGCCATGGGGAAGCCTACAAGCTTCCCATATACAACGCTCTCTGCACTTGTGATTTCTACCAATTGGCACTCAGAGGCATGCGTGCTTGACACTGGAGGTGGTATATAGCCATCATAGCAAATAGGCATTGATAACCTGAAATGCTCTGTCATTGTGGAATAAAGGTAAAGGTAAAGGTACCCCTGCCCGTACGGGCCAGTCTTGACAGACTCTAGGGTTGTGCGCTCATCTCACTCTAGAGGCTGGGAGCCGGCGCCGTCCGCAGACACTTCCGGGTCACATGGCCAGTGTGACATTGCTGCTCTGGCGAACCTGCACCAGCGCAGCACACGGAACGCCGTTTACCTTCCCGCTATAAAGCGGTACCTATTTATCTACTTGCACTTTTTTTAAAGGGTGCTTTCGAACTGCTAGGTGGGCAGGAGCTGGGACCGAAGGATGGGAGCTCACCCCGCCGCAGGGATTCGAACCGCCGACCATACGATCGGCAAGTCCTAGGCACTGTGGTTTTACCCACAGCGCCACCCGCCTCCCTGCCATTGTGGAATAGGATGACTCAAATCCAGCCTAGGGGAGGGGAAGATTATGAAGTGTTCATCTCCATTTCAATGACTTTTGGGATATGAGGTCAAAAGCCAAAATCAGTTGCAACTATCTGAGGCACTGAGAAAACAAATATTTGCCACGTCAGATCAGAAGCCTTCTTTTCTTCATAGAAATCAGTAGGTCCTGTCTGAGAAAGCTTTGTTTCTGGCTTGGATTACAGTGGATCCAGAACTACAGTCCATTCTTTTAATGGCTGCGGTAACATTGCATGTGTGATTTTCACAATTTTAGCCAGAGAAGAGAATATGTAACATGGAAACAGGGAACATTCATCAGAACCATGGCTGCAAGCAACTGTTCAGTTTATCCTGCCCCTTATTGTTTCACCATCCTATTTAGAGTAGTGAAATTATGAGGCATTTTAGCTTGATGAGAAATCCAAGAATATTTTTGGCGAGAGGCAGTGCTTTCCCCCCCTAAAAAAATGTTTAGGGGTACTCTCATTTTCCCACTCATATTGAAATACTGCCCCTCAATGAGGCCAAACTTAGATTCACAAAATGTTTAGGGGTATGTGTAACCCTGCATCCCCCCAGAAGAAAGCACTGAAGAGAGGGATAGATGCCTCAGCTATACTGCTCACCATTTACCGCAGAAGGCAATGGGAGCAGTACTATACACCACTACCAGTGCCTTTTTGGAAAATTGTGGATGGCAAGCAGCTCTTGCACTCCCTCTCAGGGAGGAAATAATCAGCATGGTTTCCAACCCACCTACATGCCCCCTCATTATTCGCAAATTCCATCTCTTGAAAGTTTTCTCCCAATTTTGGTGGCCAAGACTGAAATCAAACTGGGTTTGAACTAGGCCCTAGTCCAATTGTAGATATCATTTCAGGAGTAGTGGCATGTTGATGAAATTGTTGAGGAATCACTGTGCCAATGAGGAAAGAGCAGAGTGAAAGTGGGGAAAGAAAAACCTCAATGCCAAAGCCGAGAATACAATCCAGAACTGGGGGGGAGTTTCAGGAGAGGGAAGGAGTTTACACCAGTTAGGTTGAGAAGAGAAGCGGTTGAGAAGAGAACCACTTAGGTTGAGAAGCAGGAGGCAGTGGAAGACAGAAGTGCCTGGCGTGCTCTGGTCCATGGGGTCATGAAGAGTCGGACACTACTAAACGACTAAACAACAACAACAAGGTTGAGAAGAAACTGAAAGAGAGACTATAAGAAGACAATGCAAGTTTGTATAAAGGAGCTAGCCTCAAGTTAGTGCTGAAAATGGGAATGGCAACAGTGTTAGGAGTACAGCCTCCCTGATCAAGCCCAGGCAAAATGCCTGGCTCCTGACATAGATCCCTGGCTTGACCAGTAAATCCTATACACTCCCTCCTAAGGTAGATTCCACCTCTGAAAAAGTTAGATGCTACCATTCATTCATAGTGGGTTTCTTTTTTTAAGAAGAAAAAAAAATAGGACAAGCAAGACATTCATTTTGAATTTCTGTCCTAAACTGGACAACCCCCTTTCCTTCTTGCTATTCAAGAACATAGTTTTGCCAGATCATGAGACATTCTACAGGAGCATTCAGGGACTGAGGTGGCAGAAGGTATTTGGTTTGGCCTATAGCACCATTAATGGATTGCTCCTAATTTCCATCTGTTTATTTCAGAAGGTAATTCGCACAGGGAATTCCTGCCTTACTTTGTGTAAGGGCTGGATGTTTGAAGCAGAATTTATTAAGTGGAATGTATGACTTCAGTAAGAAAATGCTGAATGCATTGCTCAGTTTGTCTTTGAAGAATATAGTTTGTCTGGAGAAATACGTAGTATCCTTAATTGTACACCATTGTCAAATCAATGCAACCCCTAATATTTCCATGGTACTCACCAATTGTTTTGTTAAATGGCTGTAATTTTAGTCATATGGAAGGGTGCCTTAAATGGTTGTGAGAGTTTTATAAGCTGCCTGCTCAAACTGGCTAACAATTCAGTGGTGCTATCTTTCTTTTTTGCAGACCTTATTTGAAATGTATGCATCCTAGTATCATTCAGTGTTCCCTTTGCATATCTTTTTATGTGATGATGTTGAGGAATGTAAAATGGGAACACTTTGTGTTCCCATAAAATGAGCAGATAAAATTAAACACTGAAAATGAGATGTCCCAAGATAAGTTACTAAGATATCTGTAAAAGATAATGGCTACAAAGCATATTCGTTTCATTAAGCTCATGCTAACAATGGAAGAAAGCATAGTCATAAGGGCTGCCTCCAATGCATATTTTCCATTCCATTCCTTAAATGCTTGTAGATAGATTGCTAGAAGATGGTTGAAGAAGCTCATCACGGAGTCATATGAGATCCAATTTTCACACTATGATTTGTAAAAGAAATGGGAGGTACTCCCCCCCCCCCCCCCAGAATAATTTTTCATTTCCCCATTTCACAAGCAGTGTGAGATTCAGACTAGCTTTACCATGATTTACATTAGGAGGAGAGAATACTATTTATTTACAAATGTACCGGTTGAGAAGGTACCATGGGGATGTGTAAATAAGTTTATTGCTATGCAGTACTGGTCTAATTCCTAAATATTTAAACCAGTTCCCCAACCAAATGCAGAAAGACTTCATTGCAGCTTTTTCCCTGAGCACCTGTAGCTTGGGTAGCCCAGTTTTAGCCCACTTACCAAGGCAGGTTTTGAATTACAGTACTAGGTGGCTACACACCATTTTAAAACCTTGTTTACCCAGGTCCTTGCTGGTTGAAGGATACTGTGATTTGGCAATTGTGAAACTAGTAGCTGTGAGAATCCTATGGTTTGTATTTCAATTATTATTCTATTTTTTATATTTTAAAAAAATCTGTATTTTTATTGTTTTGTTATATGCTGAGGACTATGCTGCCTGGGGCTGATGGGAGTTAAGAGTCCAACAACATCTGGAGGACCATAAGACACGCACCCCATCCCTGTTTTAAATGCACGCATTGGAGGCATGGCATGTAATTCGACCCACTGAGCCCTTTGCATGTTATATGGAGGCAGTCCACAAACCTTGCCTTGCTCTTTTACATCAGTGTGTTCTGGATATTGTATTAGTACATCAGTTTGCGTGTCTGTGACATCAGTCTGCATATTACATTTTGCTAGGTCATCAAATGTAAATGTGATCCCAACATTTGGAAAGCATATACAAAGAATAATGTGTGAATTGGCTCTTGGAAGTTTGAGGAATCATGGGTTTTAATCTTTTGCATATTATAAAGCTGCCACTTCTCGACTGCATCTCCTCATTTCCCCCTTTATCAGCAGTAGCATTTGAAGTGCTCTGGAGACCTGGTATTTCATTAAAATAAGTGCTTAGTATGGGAAAGTCAACTGTAGTGCTGCAGTAGCATTACACACCATAATTTTAAACCAGTGTGACAGGCAAGATACGCCTGGACAAATATTGAGGATCAGGTATAAGTTAGGGAAAGAAATAATAATTCTGAACATGCAAACAAAAATGAAAAATGTAATGTATCTGTTTAAGAGTTACTTCATAGCTGCTACTTAAAGCACATAAGAGCAAAATATCCATACAATTCTAACACAAAATATTATTATAATCAGATAGCAAGAAAAACTTTAATCACTGAGCAAAATACGCTAAAAGTGCTTACACATCAAACTGCCAATTTTTCAGAGATATGTGATATAGGGCTGCCATTTGACCTCTTTTTCCAGAACATGTCTTCTTTTTCATGTGTATGTAAAATGAGAGTCGCCATAGAAATCCATAGTTAAAAGAAGAAGTCAGCAAATGTGTCCTCTTTTTTGCTCTTCAAAATAGCAACCCTAAATAGCAGCCTCTTCGGATTCTAACTCTAATTTAAATTGTTTGAAAAGATGCACATTGAATAGTGTATATGACCTGGATGCTCTGTGTGTTCTTCATGTTTCACCCCTGCTTTAAAAATCAAGTTATTGAAGTCCAATAGCCAAAGCATTTTTACAGCATTCGACAAGTTTTCCTACAATGAAAGAAATGGAGAAACACATGAAATACAAATACCAAGTTGTATTTACCCTGACTAACCGAAGCACAACTGACATTATATTGCCTACAAAAATCTGCATATGCATCTCTCCCCCCACCCCTCAATCGAATCAAACTTCTGTAGAGGAAATATCTTCACAGTAAAAGCATAATGAGTTAGAACTTTTTAAGATGCTCCCTCAGGCTCTGAAAGAATGTGCAATGGGTTTTGATGAGACATTTTCAATCTCAGACACTTTAAAATGCACTAACTCTGATAGCATTTTATGCAGCCAAACCCAACCTAACAATTTTCAGGGATTTTTCTTTTACTTGATCTCATCAAAATTCTCTCTTTCTAGCCTTAAAGGCAAGAAGGGGTTTTTTAAAATAAGTCTCACACATTCAAAATATAAACCATAAATGTGATGCTATTGCAAGCTATCGAAACCATCAGAGAATGTCCTGTTCAAGAGCTCTCTGTGTATGTGTTGTCCGTAGCACACACACTCCTGCAAAAGAGACCCACTTATTTTGCCTCATTCTCAGAGTATTTTAGAATTTCAGTGGCTATGGGCATTTGAGCCTATTTATTTTTGGGAGGTAGCTGAGGGTGGTGTTAATGTTTTTCCTTCCAGTAAATGAGGTGCGGAGAACTTTTGGCTTTTGAGATGTTCCTGAACTACAACTTTCATTCTGTTTTCAATATCACTGCGTGATTAGACATTCATGCTGCTTTTATTTATGCAGAAGCATTTTATATCTTGTGGCCCCCAAGGCAGTTTTGATGTAGTCAGCAAAATGGGTTTACTTCAAGTATCCATATATTCTAAGTAATTGTTCTACATTCTACGTCCATCTTGGTAATAGGTGTTCTGTGAAGAATTACAGAGGAAGTCTGTATATGAGACACAAATAAAGATTGAGTAGGTGACAGTTCTTAAAGCTTTCATTAAAGAGTTGTTGTAAACCACAATCTATCAAACTCAGCCCTTGTCTAAAATATGAAAAGTGCAATACAGGGGGCGGGTGGTGTTATATCTCTTATCCCAGTTTAAAATATTTGGATATTAACATTGGAGAGTATTCTGTCATAGGGTTGTCACATGTCTCTCAGCTCCTGCTTTCCCAGCCTGCAACATGAGGTAATTACATCAGGGTTATACTACAGGGTAGGGACGCGGGTGGTGCTGTGGGTTAAACCACAGAGCCTAGAACTTGCCGATCAGAAGGTCAGCGGTTCGAATCCCCACAACGGGGTGAGCTCCCGTTGCTCGGTCCCTGCTCCTGCCAACCTAGCAGTTCGAAAGCATGTCAAAGTGCAAGTAGATAAATAGGTACTGCTCTGGCAGGAAGGTAAATGGCATTTCCGTGCACTGCTCTGGTTCTCCAGAAACGGCTTAGTTATGCTGGCCCCATGACCTGGAAGCAGTACGCCGGCTCCCTTGGCCAATAAAGTGAGATGAGCGCCACAACCCCAGAGTCGGTCATGACTGGATCTAATGGTCAGGGGTCCCTTTACCTTTATACTATAGGCTAGTTACAAATATGGATAAAAAATCTCAACATCTCTAGTACCTGAACAAAGGGGGTGGGGGTTGTGTGTGCTTTTTGCTGGGTGGAAGGAGAAAGAAGGGCTACAGGCAGTGGGGGCACTTTAAGGGTGCCAGCAGAATTGACAGCAAAAACTGCATCCACTTCTCTTTCATCATCAGCCTTCAAGCCCCAGCATTATAAGAATGTGCTTTAGCCTCACCCTTTTTCTATCCTCAGGATGGAACATTTTGTTTATTTCTTTGTATTGCAGAATGCTTTTACTGGCATTAAGAAAATTAAACATGTTCTAAATCATTTCTCCCCCACTTTCATATCCCTGAGTTTGAAAAACATGAATTTCTTCTGGCTTTGCTTCTATTATCTTATGGGGAAGAGGGGACATTTTGCTACCCAATTAGTGTAATTGTCCAGAATGGGGAAAGGTGATGGAAGGTGAGAGAGGAATGACTGGTAGCCCAGAGACATTTGGATTATTCTACCTGCTAGTGTGGACGACAAGTCGTAATTAAAAGCCATGAGGGTGAATGTGAGAAGCTGATGCCCCCAGATAAATCTGATATTTTTGACCTGTTTTCAATGCAAGGCCCCCATCTGGAAGAACCCAAACAGTGTTGCAAGTGCCCGGTTCCTTTTAAACTCATGTTAAATGCATACATAGGAATGTGGTCAGCGAGCACAAAATACGAGGGGAGGGGCTGGGTGTTAAATGCATACACATTTCCTGTTACCACTCTAATGGGAGAAAGTTGTGTCATTTTATTTATTATTTCTTTTCAGTATTTACAAGCGTCCTTTCAGGTTTGCCTGCTCACTATGGTCCCCAACATGTTGAAAGCCATCTATAACTTACAACAAATATATATAGTAAAAATACAGAAGAAGCCGGCACCGAAATAGCAATTACCAAAAAATAACCAGTAAAGCTGGTCTACATTCAAAGAAACTGTCTGTCTAGAACTTAAGTATGTCTACAGTTACTGCACTTGTTCAAGTTCTAGACAAGACAGCTTTAGGCTTCCCAAAGCAGGCCTGAGATGGTTTAATGATGTTCCTGTATTGCAGATATCCATGTATTACACGGGGTTCGACTACAATTCCCTGATTCTATGTGGTGCACAGGAAGTAGAGTTTGGGTTTGGGGGCTCACTGCTTGATGTCTATAGCCATAGATTACTTCTTGCATAGGGATGGATGGATCAGTGTATTTCGGGTCTGTGCCTCTTTTGTGTATGTTCACTTACAAGACAATTCTGTCTCATATACAGTGGTGCCCCGCAAGACGAATGCCTCGCAAGACGGAAAACCCGCATGACGAAAGGGTTTTCCGTTTTCAGAGGCGCTTCGCAAGACGAATTTCCCTATGGGCTTGCTTCGCAAGACGAAAATTGACGAAAATTTTTGAGGGTTTTTTTTCGCTCCCCAACCCCTTTTTCTGAAGCGCTAAGCTGCTAAAAGCCTTTTAGCAGCTAAACCGCTAATCCCTTAAGCCTTTAATAGGCGTTAATAGCCCTTAAACTGCCAATAGCGCTAATAGCGCTAATCTGCTAATGGGCTTGCTTCGCAAGACGAAAAAACCGCAAGACGAAAAGACTCGCGGAACGGATTCTTTTCGTCTTGCAAGGCACCACTGTATACATTAATCTATTATTTAACCTATTATAAAAAGTTGTGTTTAAACACATTTTGTTATGTGTCTTGAGCAGAGAACTGCACCACAATATTTGAAAAAGTGTGAAATCCAATGAACAGCTATGTTCTACTGTATTTTTTGCTCTATAAGACTCACTTTTTCCCTCCTAAAAAGTAAGGGGAAATGTGTGTGTGTCTTATGGAGCGAATGCAGGCTGCGCAGCTATCCCAGAAGCCAGAACAGCAAGAGGGATCGCTGCTTTCGCTGCGCAGCGATCCCTCTTGCTGTTCTGGCTTCTGAGATTCAGAATATTTTTTTTCCTTGTTTTCCTCCTCCAAAAGCTAGGTGCGTCTTGTGGTCTGGTGCGTCTTATAGAGTGAAAAATACGGTAATTCTCTCATTGGTCTAAGATGCATGGATCAGGTCAGCTGCACTGAGATTTACAAAAGCAGGGAGGGGGGAGAATTTCTCAAGCAAATACCTACTCCGGCTCTTATCTTGAAGCACCAGTTTTTGAGGAAAGCATTATGTACGCTTGTGTATGCACAGTCCACTTCAGTGGGCAACTTATTTCTTTTCCACTTAGCGATCACTTGGAATGCCATTGATTCAGAAGCATTGGTGACAACAAAACTAGAAAGCATATGAAGAGAAGTCTTAGGGGAAGCAAGCAACTGATCGCAATAGTAAATGTGTATAGATTGGGCTGCATCTAAAAACCTTCCTAGAGCAGGTTCAGATAAGACAGACTGAAGACTATGTGCACAGTACTATTGCAATTTCAACATTCAATTATTCGGTTGATCATTGTCATTATTTATGAAGTTGCCATGGTTACAGAGAAAAGTACAAAAGCATGATCTCCACTGGTTGTAAACCAATAAGATGTTATATTTTGGGAAGGGAGATAAAACAAACACAACCAATATCATAATGTCCAAAGAATATATATTGGGAGTGTGACTTTTTGATTTGGGTATTTACAGATTATACTCCAGTGATACTATAACAGCAGGTGGAAAGTTTACATCTGTGAATATACAACTACACTTAAGTTCATGTAACCTTACCAAATAAAGTGGCCCCTGCATAAACTAAACTATATACTAGAGTGAATAACAGCTTTGTTTTTCCTGAAATTAACTGTAGACTATGTTACTGAGTGACGGGATGCAGGTGGCACTGTGGGTTAAACCACAGAGCCTAGGACTTGCCGATCAGAAGGTTGGCGGTTCGAATCCCCGCAGTGGGGTGAGCTCCCATTGCTCAGTCCCTGCTCCTGCCAACCTAGCAGTTTGAAAGCATGTCAAGTGCAAGTAGATAAATAGCTACCACTCCAGCAGCAAGGTAAACGGCGTTTCTGTGCACTGCTCTGGTTCGCCAGAAGCGGCTTAGCCATGCTGGCCACATGACCTGGAGGCTGTATGCTGGCTCCCTCAGCCAATAAAGCGAGATGAGCGCTGCAACCCCAGAGTCGGCCACGAATGGACCTAATGGTAAGGGGTCCCTTTACCTTTACATTACTGAGTAAACATTTCATCACATTCATCACATTATAAACACTGTCCTTTTTTAAAACTCTGATGTTCAGCTTCTCATTAACAAATGTCATAGTTTAAGATTCAGGTAGGTAGCTGTGTTGGTCTGACGCAGTTGAAATAAATTATAAAAAAAATAAAAAATTGTCCAGTAGCACCTTAGAGACCAACTAAGTTTGTTCTGGGTGTAAGCTTTCATGTGCATGGTATCTTAAGAAGCATGCATGCACACAAAAGCTTATACCCGGAACAAAGTTAGTTGGTCTCTAAGGTGGTACTGGACAATTTTTTAATTTATTTTGCCATAGTTTAAAACAGGGATGGGTAACTTCTTGTTTGTGGGACAGTTCTGGCCTGCCAGAGAGTTGGATTTGACCCACAAACCATATCCACTTGGCACTTGCACAATTGGGCTTTTCCTCCTCTCCTTTCTCCATGTACCCCTTGTGCTCTTGAAATTGGCTTGAGGGGGGTTGAGAGAACCCCCAAAACAGCCCATGAGGGAGTAGAGGGAGGGTTGTTCCATCTGGCAAGCTACAATACTTCCACAGATGGAACGCTCAAAAGAGCACAAATTTGAATTACACCCAGTATGTTTTGAATAGTGTGTGGATTTGAGGAGAAGAAGTTTTCATTGGTTGTAAGTCACATTGGGTTGCCTTGGGTAAAGATAAAGTGACTAGCAAAATCAATAATGATTATGATTTCTAATACCATGAATGATAGGCATATTTTTAAATAACATGTCTGGGTCTGGCCTGGCAATTTGCTCATCAGTTAGAATGAAGGTGCATAAGTAATACAGGTTGAAAATACACCTCACATCTGGACTGTGGGAATGAAAATGGCTGAACAAGCACTTTTCATTCCTAAAATTAAAATCATCTGCATATACATCAAACAGCAAAACATTACAATTCTAGTGTACTTCCAGGCTGATCAATCAAGTTAACTGTGGAGCTCTGTGCATTTGTTTCTTTTGGAGGCCTCATTGCCTCTTTCAGTCAAGAGCTTATTTAAAGCAACTTCTAAATGCTCCCCAAGCTTCTTTCTAACCTAACATTTGCTCTAACATACAGCATGCAATCAATAAATTTGTGTTTGGGTAGCACTGATATTTCTGCTTTGAAACAATTACAAGCTTGTCTGTCAATGTGTTTAAGATGGTGTGTTAATTATGGACATTGATAGAGTTAGAGACTGGAACACAATGTCCTTCTGTTGCCACCAGAGCACCCCAATGAGAAAATTCTAATATATTTGCTGTTGTCAATTAATGGATAAATACATTACAACAAAAGAAACTAGTGAATGCAGGCTACTTCAGTGTAGCTTGTGCCCTAAAGAACAGCCAAATAATTGCAGTATAAAAGCACAGAGATCATGTACAGCAATTAGACTGAATGAAAATAAACTGTTCTGAAATGCAAAACATATAATCAAAGTGGAAGACAGCATGGAAAACTGAAAGCAAATAAGTTTAATATGAGACATCCATTATGTTAGGGGGAGGGAGGGTAATAGTTAATGTGGTCATAAAGTTAGCCTGCTGGTATTTCCATCTTCTCACAAGGCACTCTACTGGGGGGGGGGGGATATCGGAAACTCAAAGGTTGGCTGATACCAGGTTATTAATGATGTAGATGGGAGCAATACAGGATAGTAGAGCAATATTTTTTTTCATCCTTAACAGCCAAAGTTTGGGACCCAAATTTTCTGTATAAGCTGAGCTCTAAATTTTGAAGTTGCACAACCCTAAATTTTGTTGGGTTTCTATGTTCAGATAATCTCACTGCTGAGTAGTTGTTATAAGCAGAGCTTAAGCATACATTTGATTCAACTGAAGGTGTGCCAAGCATCCTGTTGTGATGTCTGCATTCACAGACTGTAGGAAACTTGTAGACTAAACCACCTTTCCAAAATTGAGGAAGATTGAAGGCCTTGTTGCTGCACATTTTGTGTATGGGGGGAAATGTGCTCAGTTGGAAAAAGTAGGTTGCCAGATTTATTTATTTATTTATTTGCTCATTAGTTTGTCCTGATCTTAGTCAACATTTTGCAAATGGTAAACTGGGGCAGCACGGCGGGGGGAGCACAATTCTGGTACTTTTTTCACATCAGGAACAATGGTATCATATGATAGAGTCGTGCTTGCCAGTGGACTAAGCTTGGGAGGTTGGAGGACAAGTTTTCACTTCCACCTTTGCTTCATGCCTGATCAGTGATACAAACCAGAGTCTAACATAGTGACCACTACACTATCCTTTGCCAGCTCACTATTCAGTGACAGCTAATACAAATGATATTATAGTATATACTGCTGCTGTTTGGGATATATAATAGATGAACACAGCTTTTTTTGGTCTCATCTTGCCTACAGACATTCTTGGGGGATGGGGTACGACTATAGAGACCATCAAGTTGAGCGCCTGTGTCTCAGAATTTACTTTTGCAGTACTGTTCATTTGCCAGCCACAGAGAAATGTATCCTGCAAACTTCAGTCTTCTAGTCTAGACAAATATCAATTATGAAAGGTCATTTATGGAGCTCAGCAAAAATGCCATAGTGTATGTGATCAATGTCTCCCTTTGTGCACTTATAAAGTAGATAAAATGTACCTTGACTGATATTGTAAATGTGTGTTTTCAGACAGTTTGAGAAACATTCTGTTGTTCTTCTTACAGAAGCATAATATTGGATTGCCTGATTAGTTACAATTTGTTAAAAAATGTTTGTGTGTAGCACTTGAGAAGTGTTAAACAATTTTATCAGTGACATGGCTGAATAGTTGAAATCACAATGCAAAGACTGTTGGTTGGATGGATAGATAACTGGTTAATAATTTAGGATAACTGATTTGATGCGACCGTGCCCATTTGCCTTCTACTGTGTGGGAACAGAAGTCAAAATCTGTGTTCCAAAATGGGGATAATACTGCAACAGATGGTTGTTGTGAAGGCATACAAAATGAATGTTATGTGCACTTTGCACATAAAAGTACTGTGTACACAATAAATGACAGCAATATCTGCTTATGATGCTGCTATCAGTTCCCTGAAGGGCCTTTGTGACATCTTGTTTTGTGATCATATCCCAGTGCTTTGTGTGCCTCATTGTAATACGAGTGAGTTTTGTGGGTTTGATTAATAAAGCTCGAGACATTATTATTTTTAAGAGAATGGATACAAATACCATATTGTTTATCAAAGTCTCCCAGCAAACACTAGTACTTATGTGTGGAATATACGTCAGGGTTTGGTTTTTCTGTTTTTTGTTTTTCCCCTTACTTTAACTATTTCTATAAATCTAAAGGTCCTTCCACGAATATCCTCTGAAAAGTAGTATGAGAATGTCATAAATATTGAATGTAACCAGCTAGGTCTAGTGATTTTATTGTGCTAGTTAAAAGACAATTTAAAGGACTATTGGTGGACAAGCTAGGGTCTCTGTGAACCAGAAAAGATATTTTCCGTGTGTAGAATGTTAGAGCTAACGCTGCTGTGTGAAAAGATTGTCACTGTGCAACAAGCCATTTTAAGTAGGGCTTGTCCCATCCATCCATCCATCTGGTTCTTCCATCTGGAGCATATTGCAAGCAAATAAATTTAACTGGCGTTCTGTTTCCATGTACTCTGTGAGCTAGAGTTTGGGTGCCAAAGATATGTTGTAAGTAGGTAGGTACAGTAGGTAGGCAGATGATAGATAGATAGATAGATAGATAGATGATAGATAGATGATAGATGATAGATAGATAGATATAGATAGATAGATAGATAGATAGATAGATAGATGATAGATAGATAGATAGATAGATAGATAGATAGATGATAGATGTTTTGAGTATTGCTCAGGTCAGTAAATTCCCATGAAAAAATGACAGACAAGCTCTCTTTTTTGTTAATTTATCCACCATGCTTGATTCTCTCAGCACCAAACCCCTCACAAACTTCCAAGAATCCCCATTGTTTTCAATAACATCATTGAAAAAATGCTACTGTTCCTTGTAAAGAAGGGGTTAGCAAACCTTTTCAGCAAGGGGATGGTCCACTGTCCCTCAGACCTTGTGGAGGGCTGGACTATATTTTGAAGGGGAAAAAACATGAACGAATTCCTATGCCCCGCAAAAAAAACTCAGCGATGCATTTTAAATAAAAGCACACATTCAACTCATGTAAAAACACACTGATTCCCAGACCGGGCTGGATTCAGAAGGTGATTGGGCCACATCCAGCCCACAGGCCTTAGTTTGCCTAGCCATGTTTTAAAGGGTACAGTGTTGGGAATTGCTCTTGAGAATCAACTACAGCCTTTTAATGAGTTTTTGCAAGAAAAGGATGGGCGTTCTTAATAACAAACCAGTCTCCCTGTTGTATTTGTGAGAACAAAAGGTAATGAATGATGCAGTTATAGAGCAATGAAAGCACACAAGTGGGGGTGTCCGCATTGTATATTGTGTGGTTAGAAAGAAGACTGTTTCATACTGTGACTGTCAGAAGTTGCTTCATGGTTCTTTTGCTAGATAATATAGCAGAAAGTATTGCTCTCAAAACCTTTCATTATCATTTTTTGGGGGAATAATGAGGTGAAAGGGTTAAACCTTCTTTCCCCAGATTTGCCGCTGTGATCACGATAAGAGCCTTCTGCAGCTGCTTTAAAAGGTTGGGGGGAACCAGATCTCCTGTGTCAGGGGAAAAATGAAACACTGTCATCTCTGAAGGAGGACAGAGAAATCAAATGTAAATACCTCTTGTTCTAATCCTTCTGTGAAACTAGTGATGATACCCATGTTCTTTAGCTATAGCATAAGTGATGTGCATAAAAGACTCTGCAGGAATGCATTTTGCTAACTAGCTCCATTTCTTATAAAAGACAACTGTATTTCAAGATTAGATTGTCCTAGGCATAGTTTCATGTTCCCACACCATGCATATGGGATATTCATTTCCAGTATAGGTTGAATATTCAAATATGCAAATATGGCATTGGTGGTTTTAAAAAAACCACTATGCATTTTTAAAAGTCCTTGACAAATAGCTCAAAAAAATGCTTCATGTCAAAATACTCAATCCAGGGTATGAGGAAATCCTACCCAAAGAAAGCAAGGGGGGGGGAGGGTTTGACTGTCATCTTATTACTGATATTTCATCAATAATTGCTCCAATTTTGTTTATGAAAGGCTAAAAAATATTTCTGAAAGACAAGCAAAGGTTGAAGTCAAACCAATGCTAACAGGAATTCTGGGCCACGCCACCCGAATGACTTTAAAAGATGACACAGATTTGCATAAAATTTGCATTTGCTTTGTGTCGTATGCAAATCTGTGTCCTCTTTTTATAGGTGCAGTAGAGTATAAATATGTGGATAAATATGTAATATGTAATAAAATGTGAGAGACAGGGTGTGAAAAGTAGAGCTTCCCTAGTATTTTCATACTAGAAAGGGCTTAACCTGTTGAATTTCTGCCTGTCACACCTGTTAAAGGCAGAAGAACCCTGCCCCTGCATGCTAACCCTAAACTAAAGCCTAGGCTGCAATCCTATACCCACTTACCTGGGAGAAAGCCCTACTGAACAGAAAAAGACTTGCTTCTTAATTGGTATGCATAACATGGTACTGTAGCGTCACATCCACATAATACATTTAAAGCATATGGCTTGCCCCAGAGAATGCTGGGAACTGTAGGGCATCCCTCAAAAAGCTATGATTCCCAGCACCTTTAAACTACAGTTCCCATGATTTTTTTTATTGGTCGCCATGCATTTTAAATGTGATTTGCATGTACTTCATCTCCTGCATAGCAGGAGACAAGCCTAAGCCTCTTTGCAAGGTTTTTACATTTTCTGTTGGCCATGGGTCGATGTTAAACAAACCCTCCCACACCTTTTGTGTAGTAGTATTCACATAAAATAACTTCTGCAAAGTACCTGATCATAGATGAACCCATCATGAGAAAGATGCATTCTGGTTGCTGGGGGCGGGGGGGAGAAAGACAAACTATGGAAATTCCAAGAACTAGAAAATGAAACAGAAGCAGGAAAAGAGCACTAAAACAGAGAGGGAAACCACCGCTCTTTAAGATCCCAGGGATTCCTAAAGCCTGGCTTCCAAACAGTTAATTTGTCAATCACAGCTCTCATTCATTGACTAAAACTCCTGAAAGGTGGGCAGGGTAGACTAAGGTAAAGGTAAATGGTCCCCTAACCATTAGGTCCAGTCATGACCGACTCTGGGGTTGCGGCGCTCATCTCACTTTATTGGCCGAGGGAGCCGGCGTACAGCTTCTGGGTCATGTGGCCAGCATGACTAATCCGCTTCTGGCGAACCAGAGCAGCACACGGAAACGCCGTTTACCTTCCTGCCTGAGCGGTACCTATTTATCTACTTGCACTTTGATGTGCTTTTGATCTGCTAGGTTGGCAGGAGCAGGGACCGAGCAATGGGAGCTCACCCCGTCACGGGGATTCAAACCGCCGACCTTCTGATCAGCAAGTCCTAGGCTCAGTGGTTTAGACCATTGACTAAAACTCCTGAAAGGTGGGTAGGGTAGGCTAATCTCACATAAATCAGATAGAAGGTACCTTCATGTTTAGCTTCATAATGTTCCTTCTAGAAGGGCTATAAACATTCTTTCAAAAATGAAAGCTCAGAGTTCCAGGCCTCTGATGGCTGTGAGCCCAGTACATCGCTGCACCCTGCACTGGCCACTTGGTGGTCCTGAGTCAAACCAGGTAAGCAGACCATTATAATGAACAAGAGTTTCAAATCAAGGTTTATCCCGTTGATAAAGTACTAAATCACTTGCTTCAGTGTTCAGAAAGTTGGGTGACAAGTGACAGCTGCTAAAAACTGAAATCTATGACTCAAAGAGAATATGAAGAAATAATTATGATAATAGTGCTTGCAGGAAAAAAACAGGTGATCAGGAATGTGTCTTATGACTGACAAAGACAGATGGGATATTATTTAGAATTCTAAAGTTAATCTAAGGAAAAGAAATTTGTGCTTCTAGAATAGTTACAGGGATTCGACAGGGTGACTTTAGGTCAGGCTTCCTCAACCTTGGCCCTCCAGATGTTTTTGGCCTACAACTCCCATGACCCCTAGCTAGCAGGACCAGTCGTAAGGAATGATGGGAACTGTAGTCTCAAAATATTTGGAGGTCCGAGGTTGAGGAAGCCTGCTTTAGGTTAATGTCAGGTCAAGGGCAGAAAATACGAAGCAAGTAAAAGATGCTAGGATATAATGAAAGTGAATCATTAGAAACCTCTCTCTCTCTCTCTCTCTCTCTCTCTCTCTCTCTCTCTCTCTCATACACACACACACACACACACACCTAGAGGAATCTGCTGATCAATTCCAAGGCAAAGTATTACAGGGAGATTCAAAGCAAGTTTTCATCTAGGAGGACAACACTGTACTTGCATTCTCCAAGAACTGCAATTGAGGCATGTCGTCTCTGATCCTGGAATACACAATCATCCTGACTACTAGACATCAGTAGCAATAGGCTCCACATCCCTTTTAAAGCCCCTATTACATTTTGCAGTAATCATGTTGGAAAGTCCTTGGTCTAGATCCAACCTCCCTGAATTGTGGTTCCCCTGAGCAGTGGCGGAGCTTCAAGCTCTGGTGGTGGGGGGAGTAGGCAGGGGCGTGCCTGGCACGCATCCCGGGGGTGTGGCGCATGTGCTGGGGGCGTGACACGCTGCCCACGGAGCGTGGCGCGTGTCCCAGGGGCCTGGCGCATCATCCGCAGGGGTGTGGCGGGCATCCTGGGGGCGTGGCGCCAAGTGGGGGGAGAGAGAGCTGTGATGGCACCTCACGGGGATCGTGCCACCGGGGGCGGTGTGCTCCCCCCGCACCCCTGTTCCACCACCAGTGCCCCTGAGAATGTGCAAATGAGACCTCCCCCTCCATGGGTCTTGGGGGAGTTGGGACAACCCCAGAACAACACATAGGGGAGTAGAATCATTCCTGTTGACAAGCTGATATGCTTGTGTAGATGGAATATTTCTAATAGTGTGACATTGAATTTCACCCTAAGTATTTATGTCCAAAAAGCACTTTGCCATCTAGGGAGAACTATAATAGTGTTTAAGTAAGTGGGTTTTTTTTTGCGAATGTCTTCATAGCAGAATGACACAGAAACAAAATCCTAAGAAGCATAAGTAGTTGCTAAATATAAATCAGGGGAAAAATTTATAGCACTGTAAAGAGGATGTGAACCAATATATGGAATACCTGGCTGCTCTAGTTAAATCATTATGAAACAGCATTAGTGCTGTCATGGAGGCAAGCACAATATTCGTATTCTAAGAATTTTTGTTATTCAGGGCAGGAATATCCGCTGTTATTTTTGTAACGAGAAAATGCATAACAGATCCTTATAACTAGGGTTGCACAAAGGATATTTATTTATTTTCATCAAGTTTTTGACCTTTTTTCTTGGGCACTAGACTTTTAGTATTCCCTATATCTTTTCTTTTAGGAAGAGAAAAAGTAACTGCCTATCCATATGCTGAGAATGTCCAGATGCTCCTTTGCTTTCAATGAAAAGGATATCTGAATGCATATTCCATAATTATTCAAATGTCCCTCAATTAATTTTCTCAAGAAGCTGCCTGAACTCTTGGATTTCTCAGAATTATTCCAGGTTGCAGTCTGGGATCAACATAAAAGCAATGGAGGAATCATCCTCAAGAGCCTACAATAAATGTACTGTCAATGAGCAGTAATGTTTCACAGTTTTGGAGCATAGGCAAAATCCAAAAAAAATACAATTCTAGATTTTTAGTTATATGTTGTACCTTGAAAATATTGTTTGCCCCATTGCATTTGTCAGCCAACATTTTACCATTCATGATAAGAATTTGGAAGGATCAGGAGCCAGACTGAATTACTTTAAGGACCATGTTTGCTTAAATCACTCCTGATTTAGCACTGTCAAATTTATAAATGTCTGTCTTAATTTAAAAAAAAAAAAAGTTTGCAAGGAAATCTGAACATGCATTGCAGCTGGAACAGCTCAACCAATTAGCAAGCCATTCCATTTAGGCAACATATTAACAGGTTCATTATTTTTTCCTCTCAAAAAGGCTGTGACTATTAGTCTCTTAATTACTTCATTTTCACTTTCTCTGTGTTAACAGGAACACTTTAACACAACAACTGCAAAAATGATTAACGAACCTGAGAATTAAACTGCATAATGGTTAAAAATACTAATGTATAAGATCATGAAAAAAAAGTCTGCTCTCCCTCTCCCCACATATTCCAACAAGTATTACACTTTCCTGGGAAACATTTTCTAGTATATTAAGTACCTGATCATTTGTGAATTAATTATGAATTAATTTAGCCTCCTTCACCATTTTTATTTTTATTTTTTTGGTATCAGTTGAACAAAGTAGATGTGCAGCTCTAAACTGCAGAAAACCAATCGAAAAAGAATTCCAGGAGATTAGTCTGGCACACATGCTTTGCTCATTGGCTAGGTCATATATGGCTGCAGCAAGACTTTCGTGGTGCACAGTCCTTTGGTGCTTTGTGGACCATGTTAGGAATGCTTAATCTTTGTAAATAGCTGTACACAATCTCCCAATTCATACCACTTGAATGAATGTGTGGATCAGAACCTAGTTATCTTAATGCTATTCTCCAGGAGTGTGGCATGCGGGATTGTGGAGGGGGGCTGTAGCCCCTGGTGCACAATTTTGAGGGAGTGGTAACCAGGTGCCCCTATGCAGGGATACCTGTCCCACCCTGCCTGCCACTTGGCTCTTGTGGGCTGGGCTGGTGCGTAAGGTTCAGTTCACCCTACATGCCCTGCCTGGTGCACACCCCAGCCGCTGGCAAACACTGCAATGCCGCTGCTATTCTCCAAATGTTGTAGTGCAGTTCTTGGTAGATTAAACGTAAGTCAAATCTAATAACGCTTCCATAAACTCCTCCTTTGGCCCTCTAAATGACATGAACAGGCTCTCTCACTTTAGCCCAGTAGCCTAGTGATGAATGAAGCTCTGTTCCAGGTGCCCAGAAGCCTATAAAGGTCAGGTTAAGAGAAATACTGGCCTGGGCATACCAGGACCACTAGCTGAAGTTGACAGAAGGCACTCTGTGCTACTGAGGCCAGCTGGGCTTCAAGCGGCAACAAAGGAACCAGGAGCACCCCCCCCCCAAGCTATGTATCTGCTCCTTTTGAGGTACTATAATCCCCTCAAGAACAGCCAGTCTCCCTTCAACCCATCCTAACAGTGAAAGCAAGTTCAAAATGTTATTATTTTGTTTTATTTTAACTGACTGCAATTCCATATCCTTTAAAGTTTATTAACAAATTCAGTTGTTTGAGTAAAACTGGTGTGTTTTGAGCCAAAGGAATTCTGAATAACATGCTGTATTGCACCCTACAGTTCCAGGCCTCTTAAGCAAGCTGCAGTATAGTCCTACTTCTGAATTTAGTTGATGTTGACAGCTAACAATCATATAATTCCAATAGCCCTTTAAAAAATAAAATCCTTTCAAAAATAAAACTTAGAGTAGGGTAGCATATTTAGCCATTTCTTCCATTTTTGAACCATGACTATATAATACGCCTTGGGGAATCTATAGAAATGCAGACATCTATTGTGTGGACATGTACAAGTCTCCAAATAGATGTCTAACAGATCACTCACTAATGTGTTATAATCATCTGGAGTCTTTCAATTAGTGTAACACATTCCCTCTATAAATCAATTGGGGAATCTTACAGTGAGCTTGCTTTCCAGTTTCATTTCCCAAACTCACAAATTAAGTAATACAGCTGGGCAGATGTTTCAAAAGCTTCTAAATGTGTACTGTGGAGGGTAGAAAAGAGTGGATGGGATGGAAGAGTGGGGGGGAGAGATTTATCGTCGTCATCATCATCATCATCATCATCATTTATTAAATTTCTATATTGCCCTTCATCCATAGGTCTCAGGGCAGTTCACAACATAAAAATGCAAGATAAAAAACACAAAATTAAAAAAACAACAATTCGCGGGCGGGGAATTTAAAACAAAAACAAACAAAGTGTGTGTGCGCAGCTGTCGTCATGCATGCCCTACCCTAATCGAAGTAATAGAATCAACAAATTAGCCGTTAGGACAGGCACCAAAGGGAATGTCAATTGGCATGAATGGGAAAGACCAAAGTTGCTCCTCATATACAAATTCAAATATGTGTCGTTGTGGACTACACTGGTCTCATTTGAAAGGCGGGAGAGTAGATTGCCAGCAAAATAATGCTCAGGTGTGGACAACCCTGCAATTTCTCACTGGATTTATTTCCATATACTGAACCAGTCTCTTGAAGCCGTTAATCTTGAAGCTTTATCTTTTAAAAGTTTTAAAGTAACATTTTGATTAAAATCAGGAAACTTTTTTTGTGTCATTTTATGGTGTTCACACTATGTCCTTCCCACATCTCAAAGCTGGAAAAGGTTTTGCTCATCTAGCAGTGATCTACAAACATCAAGCTGAAGATCTGTCATCTTCACATGACTCTTTCCTATGGGTATCTGTGTGATGTTTCTGTTCCAATACTTCAAATGAGTGAAGTGGACATGCACAGGTGCTTCAGACTATGCTAGTCTGGGTTGTTCTCACATATCTAATGGAACCTGGCACAGCTGGTTTTCCATAATGAGCATAACTGTGTCTACAATGTGAATTACAAGCAATATCCAAAAGAGTAAAGTCCCACCCTCTTGGTTGTGCAAAGAAATAGTGTGAGACGACAAGTGGAAGGAGAGGAAATGCGTTATTTGCTCCTAGGCCTACTTTGATCCTGTCAAGCCTCATCTGGTTTTAGCAGCTGTGCAACAGGCAGCAGTTCAATGAAACTTTATCAAACCATGCTCATGCTGGGCAAAACTTTTCTTGTGGAATTTTGATACATCATGCAGCTTATAAAGACTAGAGGTGGCAGTTCTGTCTTCCCCATCTGCCAATATCATACAACACTGAACAACCACAAGCAACACGTGGCTAATAATGTGCCAACAAAGTATTTACACACAATTCATAAAGAGAAAATGTGTAAGAGTCACAAATAACCAGAGTTCAAAGAAATGCTCCATGAACAAAAATAGAAGGCATAGTCAGTCAGTATCAAAGACCCTGAGATGGAGGCAAAATGCCTTTGAACATTCAAAATGCTGCAAATATGTGGTGATAGGTGCTCTGAACGTAGAACAGTTTTTCCGGATAACAAACTGTTTCAATAATGAATCTTCATCAGCAAATAAATTGTCCCTAAGGGTACATCAAGTCGCAATGGATCAGCAACCACTTGATAGTGTAATTATTGAAACAGTTCTGGGCACCACAGTTCAAGAAGGACACTGACAAACTGGAACGTGTCCAGAGGAGGGCAACCAAAATGGTCAAAGGCCTGGAAACGATGCCTTATGAGGAACGGCTAAGGGAGCTGGGCATGTTTAGCCTGGAGAAGAGGAGATTAAGGGGTGATATGATAGCCATGTTCAAATATATAAAAGGATGTCACATAGAGGAGGGAGAAAGGTTGTTTTCTGCTGCTCCAGAGAAGCGGACACAGAGCAATGGATCCAAACTACAAGAAAGAAGATTCCACCTAAACATTAGAAAGAACTTCCTGACAGTAAGAGCTGTTCGACAGTGGAATTTGCTACCAAGGAGTGTGGTGGAGTCTCCTTCTTTGGAGGTCTTTAAGCAGAGGCTTGACAACCATATGTCAGGAGTGCTCTGATGGTGTTTCCTGCTTGGCAGGGGGTTGGACTCGATGGCCCTTGTGGTCTCTTCCAACTCTATGATTCTATGATCCTGTTGAAAGGCATTTTGCCTCCATCTCAGTGGTCTTTGATACTGACTGACTCCGCCTTCTATTTTTGTACATGGAATATTTATTTGACACCTATTATTTGTGACTCTTACATATTTTATGAATTGTGTGTAAATACTTTGTTAGCACATTATTAGTCGTGTGTTGCTTGTGGTTGTTCAGAGTTTTCTGCTTTGCAACACGGGATTTCCTTTGTTGTATAATGCCACACAACAGTCTTTCCTAGCCTGCTGCCCTCCACGTCTTTGGACTACAATTCTCATCATTCCTGACCATTGGCCAAGCTGGTTGGGGCTGATGAGAGTTGGGATCCTATAACAGCTCGAGGACACTAGGTTGGGGAAGGCTAGTATGCATATTTATTCCTAATCAATTTCAAGGTTTGAATCAAAATGTAACTTAAGATCATGCCCTGACCATTTTCAGTTATCTCATTTCTTGGTTCACAACATTTTTTGAGAGATTCCTGTCTGCAAGCAATATTTTCAAGCATGTCTTCCTGGAATAGTTATTATGCCGCATTGTAGCACTGCTTGAATAAATTGAATATATGCCCTTACTACCTACTGGTTGGGAATGGCGAAATTGTGTAGAGCTGTTGATTTGTGCTGCATACCTGGGGATAAAAGGGGAACTTGTGACTGTTGGCAAAGCACTTGACAAGATAAATCAAAGAGTATGACTGAATTAGTTACCGTTTGCCGTGACCTTGGATAGCTTGTATATATATTCGAGAAACCAGCAAGTAGGAAGCTCTGCTTGAGCTACTGAAGAATATGGCTGAATTTCCACTTCTGTATATTTGGTTTCTTCATGTTGCACAAATATATGGAGTAAAAAGACTCTAGAAATGGCTTGCATCAGTGTATTCCTATAAAATAAAGTACATTGAAATAAGAGTTATACAGACTGAAGATCTTGACTATCTGTTTTGTTGATGGACTGTAGCAGCCTTACTTGTTCATGAACCCTCCATATAGAGGTATAGTTTTTTAGTGAGGGACACTTAACTTCTTCTTTTTTCTGTCACGTTACACCTCAGAGTCTCTTTCTGGTCAATGGAGAATATATACATTTGTCATATGTCTCTCAATGTGATGCACTGTTGAGATCAGAAGATGACCATATTTGTAAAAAGTGGAAAATAACCATTTACGGTAATCCAGAGGATCTATGGGCAATATGGATCTAGCTGGCATGCAGATACCTTTGCAGTTGCTCCCCACCCCCTGAGCAGAAGCATCAAAATTCACATCAAAATTTGCTTTAGGAGAAATTCAGGGTCAGCTCTATAAAACAGGGCTATCAGTCTCTGAAAGCCATTTATCATTACATTTGGCACCTATCATTTTTCTATAAACTTTGGAGATTACTCCAGCACCGAGTTCCTTTTTCAGCTTAAATTGCAAAGAATTTAGATAGGTAGCATATAATTACCCAATTATAATTAATTGGTTGGATTGCTAAAATTAATCACTGCTATTATTGCAAAAAAGAAAAAGTACCATGAAATACTAGATGGTGGTGGCAGGCACTATGGGTCTTTTAAGTTCTGTATGCCAATTGCAAGATTTTCCCTGGGCTACTTTGGAAATAGAGATATATAGAAGTTTATAAAATAGTCCAAGAAATATATATACATAATAAACTCTCAGGTTCTAGCCATCTAGAGAAAAATAGGTTTCTAGCACATGAGCATTGCCAATTTTTGTATGTTAAAGTATGTGTGTATGTGTTTAATGGTCTTTTTTGCTCTGAGAAACCAGAGACACTTATGAAGCACCAGCACTGAAAAGGTCATTGTTTTGACCTGCATCTGTTTCACCCACCTCCTTGTCACGCAGCAGTAAATTAATCAACGCAGAGTCTTCTTCATAAACAGAATAAAACTTTTACTTGAGAAAATAGTTTATAAACAGCATAGTTAAAGAGCATACACAGAGTGCTCATAGCAGGTATCTGACTCTTCACAGAGGAACAGTCTTAGTTAGTGGTTAACTGGAGCCACTCTGTCTGCAACAACAATACATTCACATAGGCATACACTAACTGAGACACACGGGCACTGACAAGACGCTGACTGAGGCCCATAGAGAGGCTGGCTACTTTTATAGGGGAGAATGAGTCATCACCCAAGATGAGTCATGAGTCACAGTGACTTTGCAGTTTGCTGTTAACAATTACAGCCAGCAGACTTGAATGATTGTATAGGCCTTGTAGGCCTTTGCCTTCCTTCTTCTGCTCTGCTTCTGCTCTCAAGAAACTTTGTCTCATGACACTCTTGTGGTGGGCAGTGGTGGAGCTTCATGCTCCAGCACCAGGGGCAGAGAGCAGATGGGGGCGGGGCTGGCACGCATCCTGGGCATGGGGCATGCCACCTGTGAGGGCGGGGTGCCCAGCACAGGCGGGGGGGCAGCTGCGATGGCATCCAGGGGATCGCTCTGCCGGGGGCGGTGCACTCCCCCCTCCTCTTCCTCTGCCAGTGGTGGCAGGCACACCAAAAAGAGTCACTGCTCACATGAAAATCTCACTTTCCAGGCAAGTTCTTGTGGGGGCAAATAGTCTGAAGTTTGCCTATCACAAATGGACAAGAAACTGCAGTGGTACCTCTTAAAACTACAGTGGTACTTAATTCATTCCAGAGGTACATTCTTAACCTGAAACTGTTCTTAACCTGAGGTACCACTTTAGCTAATGGGGCCTGCTGCGCTGTTGCTGCATGATTTCTCTTCTCATCCTGAAGCAAAGTTCTTAACCCAAGGTAATATTTCTGGGTTAGCGGAGTCTGTAACCTGAAGCGTACCACTGTATACTGTCACCTGATGCATGTATCTCTGACAATTTTGTTGAAGTGTCACTCCAGAATCTGAAAGGCACAAAGCCTCTCCTCACGTTACTCAAGTGTAGAGAGCAAACATGATGAAAAGGGGCTCTGAGATGTCCCCAGATTTGCCCTGCTCCTCCTCACCTCACAGTTCCTGTCACCGTATTGTGGATAATATCAGCAGCAGGGAACCTTCTGAATGTGTAGAGGTTCACATTGCGATTTAGAACTCTGGGCCACTAGTTTTAAAACGTGGAGAGGGTCTCCACGCTTAAAGATAGTACCTACTGCCAATATCACCCTCGACTCATTGATGTGAATGATGGAGGCAGGAGCATCAGCATGATTTAAGAATGAGGCTTCAAGCCCCTTTCAACTTACTTGCCCTGTACATAGGAGAAACACATGAATTGGGACTATTTTCATATCAGGAAGTCACCTGTAAAACTAGAGCTGCAGTGTTATGCATACTTTCCTGGGAGTGAACCCTATTAGACTGTGACTTACTTCTGGGTATAAGATTGCATTGTAAATGTGTAATTGGATTAGTATATCAAAATTTGTAAATGATATACAGCAGGGCACAGACCCCTCATTGTCCAGAGTGTCTTGTATGTCTCCAGTTTACTGTATTTGTTACATGTAACTTCTAAAGTTCTGCTGACTGTCATAAGCAAGAGTTGGAGAACGGTTACACATGTTTCCTGCCAAGCCTCTAGAGGGCTTGTCTGTCTGTCTGTGTGTGTGTGTGTGTGTGTGTGTGGTGGGTGAGAGAGAAATAAGCAGAAAATGCAGACAAACAAACAATATCTGTATAATAAACTGACAGGTACCTCAGAACTCTGTGTTCAGAATCCACAAGATAGAACTGTCACTTAGCACTATTGAAATAAAACGTTTCATCTTGCACCTGATTTTCAGCACATTTGTTTCCAGTGTCCTAAGCATTATTACTCCTGCACTGTGACCTAAGCAAATATATCAGACAGCCACTTTAATTTCAAGGGGATTCCAAAGGTGTGAGCTTAGCCTTGCTACTTTAATTAAGGACTCAGGACAGGGTTTTTTGTTTTTGTTTGTTTCATTTTCAGTATCTTGAGTGGTCAATCCCAGTTAAGGTGAATAGCAAACATTGAACAATGGCCTGTTCATCTTCATATTTGCCTATGGCACCCTCATGGACGTTAGGGCCTGTACACACACTGTTTATACCTGCTTCTCTCTGGACAGGAAATGCAGTAGAATCATGCAGTTTCTGAATCTGTGAAATAAATTCAGTTGAAATAAATTCAAATAGAACTGGTCTGGGAACTGGCATATGCATTTGCACATATTTATGCTTACACGAGTAATATCAAAGTCTTATAACTGGTCTACATTAAAGCACAACTTGTAGTTTTAATGAGACACTACTGTATTAAAATGGTTTCCTCACATAAGATTGCATATGAATGTAAAACCACTGTTCAAACTATTTATGAAAGAGTTCACCCTTCCATTTTAATGGGAGTTTCTAAGAGACAGTGAAACTATTTTAATACTTTCAGATTTATGGGACTTTATCCAATTGCATTATTGGAAGGAAACTCGCTGTCTGTACTTTGTACTATGAAAATTCACTTTAGAAGTTTCAGCTTTGTGAATATATTAGCCAACAAATTTAAGCATATGACAAAGAGAGTCCATTTGAAATTGGTAAATTATTTGTAAAGGATTGTCAGCTAACGATACTTTGGGGTTTTGTTTTCATTTTTTTATACTGCATTTACTTTTTGTGTTATGATTTGGAACTTCTCTGTTAACTTCTGTTTACAGTTTCTGTTCTCATGAAAGAGCTGGCTAATTAACTGAAATTATACGATTTCTTGCTGGTATGAGAAGAAAGAAGCGAGAAAATCTGAGCATCGTTACCAGTAGTCCTGACAATGTCTGTCTTTGTTGAGGATGGAATTGATGTCATGTTTGGCAGCCAACCAAGATTGTACTGCAAGTAACACAACGATATTTTGGACATGCTTTGCAGGAATTTCCTTTCCAAAATCTTTTTGCAAAGCTTCAGAGTCAGGACCATTTTTCCTCTCTTCACAAAGAATTAATATCAAGTCACAGCTTGTGCTTTTCACTTTTTAAGCAGAGATAATGGAATAATCACTAACAGTCATGAAGAAGAACTCAAGCCAAACCCACCTAGCTTTGATAAATGTATTGGCTTAAATCAACTGCAGTCCTCTTGTCTAACATCTAACCTTCAGTAACATAAGTCACACACGGTATTTTTGTAGCAAAACATGAGCTGGGGGCTAGCAGGAATTGGTGTACAATCAATATGCATATGCTTGCATGGCCACGAACGTAGCAAACAAATCAACAACTTGGGCAATTCTACCCAGCTGTATTCTGAGATGTCTGAGTTGATTCTATGGCTGTCACCAAATTGGCTGAGTGCCAATTTGGCCCCATGACCATGGGTGCCATGCAGTGTGCATGGCACTGGCACTGAAATTTGTGGGTGCCCAGCCCCTTCATGTGGAATTTTGTGGGTGCTCAGGCACCCAGGGCCCCAGGGAGTTGGCATTTATGGCTGTAACAAGTTTTTACTAAGGACCTGACTTCAGCTTTGTAATATGCTTGAATCAACTCCTTGACTGTATTAACAAATAAGTATTTGTGTCATATTCAACTTTCCTACACTAGCATTTTCAGCCCCTGTGTGGACTATCACTCCAATTTAAATGTGGACAACCAACTTCTATTGATCACTGCAGATTCACCAAGCTCCTGTTTTTCTCCCACTCGTACCATTGTCCTTATTTTTTTTCAAAATCTTCTAAATACTGTCACCACACAGTTATATTATGCTGTTTAAAGAACACTTTAATCTATAATCCAGTAGCTGTGGTACTTTAGACATGGTGTAAAACCAGCCAGGCACACTTTATAAATAAAAACAACATTAAAAAACTTCCTGGATCTTTGACATATGATGGGAGAGCATTCCACTGGGTGGGCACCACCACGAAGAAGGCCCTCTGCCTGATTCCCTGAAACACTTCTCACAGTGAAGGAACTGCCAGAAGAGCCACGGAGCTAGATCTTAGTGTCCAGGCTGAATGACGGGGAGGATGGTCCTTCAGGTATACTGGGCTGAGGCTATTTAGGGCTTCAAATGCCAGCACCAACACTTTGAATTGTGCTTGGAAATGTACTAGTAGCCAAAGTAGGTCTTTCAGAACTGGTGTTATATGTTCCCGGCAGCTGCTCCCAGTCACCAGTCTAGCTGCCGCCACCCTGAACACAGAATTAACCTGCACGTCCATGACTACTGGTCCTGCGCACCTGGTCCTTCAGGGGCACTGTTACTTCATTCAGGACCAGAGGGTCCCCCACGCTTGCCCGCCCCCATCCCTCAGAAACAGTACTTCTGTCTTGTAGGGATTCAGCCTCAATGCTCAAAGGTAAATACTTAAATTGGTTACTGTTTCTTTAAATGGCAGTTTTGCGTAATACAGAAGCGTATACGGGACTGACTTGTAAAAGCATAGCTCCTAACCCTTTATATGATAGTTACTCTTGTCCTTCTGCCTCAGCTGGTCAATCTCATCACTACTAGCTACATCTGCTGGTTTGCTATGCACCAGGCTTGCAGGCAGTTCTCTCTCTCTGGCCAGCTGCAAAAGCTGCTTGCTGAACTTCCACACGTTGCCCAGTGCACTTTAATAGCCTTTTCACCAGTCTTCGCCTTTAGGTGCAGTATTCATGGAGTTCATGCTAGTAGGAAAGACCAGATTTCATCATGTGTAGACAAAGCCTAGCTCTACTGAAGTTGATGAAGCAATGCCACTTTCCCTCAACTGAGATAAGTTTCCAAACTTTTGATTAAGCTACTATTTATTGCCTTTAGCTGGATATGTTGCATTCCAACTACCTGACAGCAGTCACTCTTTTTATTTTTATTATTATGTTTAAAAATTTAACAGGGTGATTTTCGAAGTAGGATGTGGTATTTTTGGTCTGCCAATGTGGCATTTTGCTTGTTTTTCATTTGAAAGGCCTACCTCAGCTGTGTGATCATTGTCATCTTTGACTTTGTTACCCAGGAAACAAGGGAACCTTTTTTATATTGCTGTGGTTCATTTTTTTCTCATTCCCTATTTATTCATTCTTTGCTAGCCTGTTTTGTTTAAGGGTGTATGCTGTAGTGTTTTGTTCTGTTAAATCACCACCAGTAAGCTTTCATTCTCTCTTTCATAAATGCTTCACATTACAGTGCTTTAACATATGGCGATTGTGACTCAGGGTTTATATTTACTTTGGTAAAACAGGGCTCTAGCTAATGTATATGCCATAATCATGCTGTATAAAAAAACAACCCTGTGCTTTAAGTACTGTAAAAATTCACACGCATGCTAAGTGCATGAGAACTGACATCTCCAAAGGAACAAAAATTGCAGTTTTGTAATTTATATTAAAATGACTAATGTTTTTAGAGCCGTGGTTCTGAAATAATGCTGTGTCAATTTTTTGAAATTTTTGCTTTTTTATTGCTAAACAGCTGTTTCAGAGAGTGAAAGTGAGGTTTTGTCCCGTCCCCCCCCCAATGGGGAGCTTACCTTTAATCAATCAATTGCCATCTACTACTGCCTTCTCTTTTTTTAATGGTTGTGTTCTCTACCATCCTAGCACTTCTTTGATGTCATTTTCTACCATAGGATTACGGGAATCACATCCTGAATATGTTTACTTCACAGTACATAGGAACATAAATCATTGCCTTACACGGTCATACTGCTGGTCCCTCTAGCTCAGTGCTGTCTACATTCACAAGTAGAGGCTCTGCAGTCCCAGCCATACTTGAAAATGCTTGTGTTTACTTGAGATAGTTTTGTATGCTAAACATCTGCTGTACCATTGAGCAAAGGGGAAACCACACCACATGATGATATCATCAAGGCCAATCAGAGTCTTCGTATTTGCCTTGGTCTGAATGCAATGGAGAGAAAGTATGATGCTATTGTCCAGAAAGCCAGACTGATGTTCTCTGTCTTACAACACAGCACTACTCATTTCATTGTCTGCAAGTGCTCTGTTCATCAGCCAGTTTCAGTCTGCCAGCAGAAACTTGAACCTCGGGTCTTAGCCAAGGTCAAGAGAAGGAAACAAAAAAGCAGTTTCATGAAAGAAAATAATTTTTCTCCCTCCAAGGTAGAGCGGCCTTTATTGGGTGTCAATTGCATAAAATAATGAGATGAAATAACCAATTGAATAAAATTAAGAAAATCCAGGTCAAGGTAACAGAGGGGAACTGTTACCAGAGAATTCTAGAAACTTCTTGTTTACAACTCATCCCCCAAAAGGTAGAGAGTTGATAAACCCTTTCTTCTAAATATGATTGTTTAAATTGGTTAGTTTTTCTGTACCCTGTTTCAGTAAATACAGCTTTATAGTTTAAAGCTGCATAACTGTGCTTTTATGCTTTAATTACTGCTCCAAAAAAAGCAAGCTGCATGGCTGGGGATTTTGCTTGGCATGTAATGTGAGACTAGTTACAGAATATGGATGGTTTTGCATACAAATGTGTATGTCGGTACAATGCATTAATTGTTTCCAGGAGGAAATACATTTGGATGTACATCTGAATGTATAACCACATGGTAGATATACAAATACATGCAACAGGATCTGAGTGAGGAGGTGGAAACATGGTTGCCATAGCAACCAGGATGCTCATTTCTTTCACCTGGCTCCCATCCCCTTGGGAAGAGTTCCATGCTCTTTCAAAAATAGATGCAACCTAGCATTGAAAAGTGAGAGGGCACATCTATTTAGATCTGTGATGAGTGTTCATGAAAATTATGCCACTGTTTCAGTTCAGAACAATTTAAAACTTGGTTCTACCATTAACCATGTGGTTCGTAAGAGACATGTTTCCAGGAACTTGCTTTCTTCGTTGAAAATATATCATAAATCACAACAATTTATGAAATAGTGAATGGTTTGTACTTATTCAGGGACCATGTTTTAAGGGGTCTCAATTCCTTCGCCTCTTGTTTTCTGGCGACTGAAAGTGCCAGGGTGGTGTAGTGGTTAAGAGCAGTGGACTTGTAATCTGGTGAACTAGGTTCACTTCCCCACTCTTCCACATGCAGCTGCTGGGTGACCTTGGGCTAGTCACACTTCTCTGAAGTCTCTCAGCCTCACTTACCTCACAGAGCGTTTGTTGTGGGGGAGAAAAGGAAAGGCGATTGTTAGCCGCTTTGAGACTCCTTAAGGGGAGTGAAAGGCACAATATCAAGTCCAAAGCCCTCCTTCTCCTCCTCCTCTTCTTCTTCTTCTGGCTCAGATGTGAGTCAGCTGAATAGGAAATCCTTGGCCACCCCAAGGCATTTTCTTGAAAAACACTGCAGTCTCCCTCTAAGATCACACAGGAAACCACCTCAGACAGAGATGGTGTCAGGCATAGGGGTGGACTTCAACTCAACAGTATCCCTAATCAAGATAGAATCAAAGAGCTGGAAGGTCCACAAGGGTCATCTGGTTCAGCCCCCTGCAATTCAGGAAACTTTTGCCCAACATGTGACTCAAACCCACAACCATGAGAGAATAAGCATCTCATGCTCTACTGACTCAACTATTCAGGCATTCATGACCGTATGCTAGAAGGCCCTATGCAAGCCCTCAAATCAAGCTCCTAAATGGAGGTTTCCTGGTGAAGGAGTCCTATGGACTATGATAACCCTCCCTTATTAATAACAGCACCACCAGACTATCAAGCATGATGGATTAATCTCCAGTGATATGTCTGAGGGGAGGGATATCACAGCAGTTAACAGATGGCAAGCATTTGGATACTCCGCTCTGACCCACCCCTCCAGCCACACCTACTTCCCCCCACCAACCACCAGACTGGCTGATATCGGTAGATGATCCGCACAATGTCACCCTGCTAAACACATCTTTCAAGAACTCCCACCCTGCCAGGCACTCACTGAAACCAGAGCTGGTATATTATGGAAAACTTTCCACTGACATTATTGGCAAGGGAGATCCCCTGCTATGTGTGTGGATTACCGCCATTTGTCGACTCACAGTTGTCATTGTGTCTGACACTGTGCCACTGCTTGCTGATAGAAGATTCATTCTACGTTTCTCTGGTTCCATAACCAAGAAATCTTATTCCACTTTCCTCAGACCAGCGTTACATATGTGTGTGTGTGTGTACCAATAGTTACAGACATCTAAGCCTCTTTTTGGAACAAAAGGGAATGAGCACAACAAGGTTGCTTTAGAAGCTGTATTGTTTGAAATGAGCACCCATTGTTGGTGCTGCCATGGAAATTATAATTTGAAAGCTCAAATTTTCCCCAGAGTATTGTATGTTGTTATAAGCCTGTGCAAGCCTGAACATTCTGAATGTCCATGGATTTCCCCCCCTATTCAGACCACTCTCCCTTGTTCAGCCTATTAGATTGGATTTCTCAATTCCCATATCCCACTGCTAGAGCCTTCACAACAGAGAAGCCTGTATACATAAGCTGATGAATCTTTGCTTCTGCTTATCCTTTCTTTTATGTGAAAAGGGGAAAAAAAAAACTTTTTTTCAAACACCATCAAACAACTCTGCATCCTTGCCAAACACACGTCAGAGCAGGTACACAAAGGTTGGCAGTCGAGTGGTTCCATAATAATATAAAGCATTCAACAAAGTGCAAAAGAGGGGAGGGAGGGACCCAAGCTATCTGTACGTTAAAAAACAAAGGAATGGCTTTTAAGGGCTTTTAAAGGGGCAAATCTAAATGTTTGGACTGCTTTGGAAGAACATAAGAAACTGCCAGGCTAGAGAATTTGCCAGTCTAGCTTGGTATCGTCTGCCTAACTGACAGTGGCTTTCCAGGATCTAAGGCAATATCCTTAGGATCTTTCCTATCACCACCTAGCTGATCCTTTTCAAGTCAAAATGCTAGGGGTTAAAATTGGGGCTTCTGAATAGGAAACACACGCACTGAGTTACAATTTCAGTTGGAGAGAGGCAGGTTATAACCTTTTGCTCCTGTTCTATAGTCTTCATCCAGATTGCCTCCAAAATTGCTAAGGGGAAGACTTATGGGCATAATTTGTACTCTTACCCCCCCCCCCTTCTTAACTAATATTATTTTAGGAATGGAGAGGATTTTTATCTTGACCCATGGCTGCTTCTTACAAAGAAAAAATATATGAGGCGCTCAAGGCAGAGAGTACATAATGATTAAAAACTACTATCCTTTCCATCCCTATAACTCTGGGATTCCTTGAAAGTTTATCAGGGATCTTCACTGAGGAGATACATCTGTATTCCTGAAATGCATCTTACTTTCTTGAATATGACTTCGATTGAATGAAGAAGAAGAAGAAGAGTTTGGATTTGATATCCCGCCTTTCACTCCCTTTAAGGAGTCTCAAAGCGGCTAACATTCTCCTTTCCCTTCCCTCCCCCACAACAAACACTCTGTGAGGTGAGTGGGGCTGAGAGACTTCAGAGAAGTGTGACTGGCCCAAGGTCACCCAGCAGCTGCATGTGGAGGAGCGGAGACGCGAACCCAGTTCCCCAGATTACAAGACTACCGCTCTCAACCACTACACCACACTGGCTAGTATAGGGAAGATTGGCATGCTATTTTTTGCAGAATAGAAAGAATACTACCTCATGTAGAATAGTTAGTGGTGCAGCATATTCAATTCAGCACTGCTGCTCAATTAGTTCTTGTAGTTCACATGTTCTCTTAACCTGAACATATTATCATGACTCACTGCAGTTAAGGATGCCTCCCTTCACAACCGGAAATTTAAAAGGGTGGAATGTGTTGCATTTTACTACTAATAGTATGATTATTGAAAAATGCCATTAATTTTAAAGACGCATATATAATGGTGAAGTTGTAACTTTGGTGAATATGTTCTACCTAAGAGTGAACTTGGGTGCCCAGATGCCTCTTACTTTGCAGGTGTAACAGGGCCACCTAAAAATAAGATCCAGAGAATTGCGTACATGCACAAAAGTATATATAGGCTTGCTTGTTTTTGTAATCCTCTAGAACTCCCAAATAGACTGACAATGAAATTCCCAAAGCACAGAATGTTGAGATGTCAGCTAGAAAAATCCTGTTTCTTCAGGCCACACCACTTCTCCATAGACCATAGCCATTAATAGGCCTGCTCCATGCCCTCCTTGAGTCATTTGCCTGACTGCATTATATCCTTGAACTTGGTTGCCTTAATAGTAAGAGGCATGTGTGAAAAATTGGGACTTTGGCATGGTTTGAACATAGCCTACTATAAGGGATGTATGAACATATGTACCTCAGTCTATTCTGATATTGATTGGCACTTCCAACTGGTATTTTCCACGCCACGTCTTATTGTTTAGTCATGTCCGACACTTCATGACCCCATGGACCAGAGTACGCCAGGCACTCCTGTCTTCCACTGCCTCCCACAGTTTGGTCAAACTCATGTTGGTAGCTTCGAGAACACTGTCCAACCATCTCTTCCTCTGTCATCCCTTCTTGTGCCCTCCATCTTTCCCAACATCACAGTTAGTTTATTTTGCAGAAGTCAATGTTCTGTTTTGTCAGTTGCTGATGAAGAAATGTACATATTATTAACCTTCCCCCCCCCATAGCACACAATAGACACAATACATCAGCCATCAACAGATATTTACAAATCAGTTACCTTCCTTGCATGTTCTGTTTCAGAGTTAATGAATTTCCACAGGTGTTGCCCTGTTAGTCTTCTGAAGCAAAAACAACAAAGAATGTTGTGACACCTTAAAGGCAAAGTTAATGAAGTAGCTAATGACCCATCACAAAGCTATCTACACCCACAATCTCTCCACCCACCCAACTGTCTAAGCAAGAGGCATTATGACAGTGCAATGACACATTTCTGCCAAGCCAAAGCAGATGAGGATGTACAGCAAGTCCAGAGAGAGGTGTGGCCTGAGGAAGGGCATGGCCTAGGGTAAGTCGCTATAACTAGAGATTCTGCCCATCAGCTGGAAATTATTCACCTCTGGTTTATTTGATAGTGGCATTTAAAACATCTGAGTAGGCAACATTGCTTTATACATGACATAAGGCTTTTGTTATGATCAGCATAAGTGTGAGTACTCTCTTTCCCCCTCATTTTAATTCTGTGAACATAGATATGCTTAGAAAGAGTACCTGCTTATGCACCGAGACATGATTGAAGATGCAAGGAACAGGAAAGTAAATAGACATATTAAAAGAATCAACAAATCCAATGAGTTCACACAGTGTTTCATTAAAACACATCTGAGGTAACAAGAAAATTAACCTAGCAATTAAGTTCCTCCTGTGTTCATAATCATAACATCAAGTCAAAATTTCTTTCATACTCCTTGATTAAAGTAACATTCCATTTTTCATGCTTATTTAACTAATTTTGGAAAACAAGGAGACACTATACCCTTTCAGAAACCTCCGATACCTTTTCCTTTAAACCTTCATTTAAGATATGATTATGCCTTAGTGTTCATAATATTATCTGTTTGAAAGTATAGTAATAGAAGGTAAGGAATAGGAGATGATAAGTTTTTACGGGCATGGATTTGCTGGGCAAAGAGGATCCAAAGGAATTTATATTCTGAGCCACCTTTGTTTAAGGACAACTCCCCCCCCCCCCCAGTACTCCTAGACTAGAAAGCCCCTGCACAAATCTGTAGACATTCCTTCAGTCAGATGTTTTTGGTGGTGAATCAACAGTTTGCCATCACTCTTCGTGTTCTGTGAAATGATCTTGTGCAGGGATATTTTTTAATGAAAGGGGGCACTTTGGTGTAGAGTGAAATCTTTCCCCAAACTTCCCCTTTTCCATATCATTTGAATGCCTATTCATGATTGCTAGTTTCCCAAAGCTCTCCTTTAGTTCAGTTGAGGAGTCCCTAGATGAGGCAGCATGCTATTTGCTCTGCTTTGGTGGCTTGCTCAAGGGAGAGAAAGTTTCTGTTGCCTGACTTGGAACCCCCATTTGATCATGGCACTTGATAGCCACCTCTAGGGCCATTGGAAGCCTCTGTAGGGTGTGTCTGGCTGGACTTGCCTGGTTGTCCGATGGTCTTTACCTGAGGCTGGAGTGGTGAGTCCTCTGCATGCCTTCTTTCCAGGCAGTGCTGGCTGCATCATGACTTTGCCTTGCTGCTGACAGGAGCTCTGAGTCGTTCTATTGGTGTTGGGAGGAGAAAAGAGGTGAGATGGCATGAGCACCCTTGTTCGCTGTTTTGTTTTGTTTTAGCAGAAACTCTTGAATTTCCTAATTGGAACTTACCAATGTAAATTGTAAGCAGAGTGCTCAGCTGATAGGATCCTACTCCTTGCTGATCTCCCTTTTCAGAAGCTGATCATATTTATAGCTGTATAAGTAGTAGTAAAAGGGACACGGGTGGCGCTGTGGTCTAAACCACTGAGCCTTGGGCTTGCCAATCAAAAGGTCAGCGGTTTGAATCCCCTTGACGAGGTTAGCTCCCATTGCTCAGTCCCAGCTCCTGCCAACCTAGCAGTTCAAAAGCACGCCAAAAAGTGCAAGTAGATTAATAGGTACCGCTCTGGCGGGAAAGTAAACGGCGTTTCCGTGCGCTGCTCTGGTTTCACCAGAAGCGGCTTAGTCATGATGGCCACATGACCCAGAAAAACTATCTGTGGACAAACGCCTGCTCTCTCGGCCTGTAAAGCAAGATGAGCGCCGCAACCCCAGAGTCATTTGCGACTGGACTTAACTGTCAGGGGTCCCTTTACCTTTAAGTAGTAGTAAAGAGCCAATGTGTTGTACCAGCAACACTGGTGCCAACTGTGAAGGAAGCCACACAAAGTTAGGCCTTGCTGCAGTTTCCTGAGGCAGTCAAGCCTCACTGCCTTCAGCCAGGCCACCAATGGATTGTTAGGCCAGGTATAATGTGCACATTGCACAGAGCGTTGCTGGTGCACGGCTTCACCCATCCAACTGTTGGGTGAGTGGGGCGATTCCTGGTCAGCACCACTCAAACTGGAGTGAATGAGTGCCCTCTGGAGCTGCTTTCTGCTCTGTATAAAGAGTGACCAGCTGCTAATATCCCTTCACCATGCCGCTTCCCCCTCAGTGCTTTCAGCCCTTGTATTCTTTCAACTTTTTTGCTGCTCTTCACACATCCTACTTGCCATTCAGGTGACCAGGTGGCCAGCTCCTCACTCCCCAATTCTTCTTCCATTGGTTGTTTTGCCTCACTCTGCCGTTATCTTCAGCTTATTCCTCAAGCTTGCCAATGCTACCTCTCTGAGATCTCCTGAGGGTTGTGCTGCTTGCAAGCTCTGGGAGTCCATATGTGCTTCCAGAGTAGACCTGGAAGGTGAAGTCTTTAAGCAGGTACACTCTGGAGCCCAGTGCATCCAGTGACTAGCTCTGAGGCTATCATGGGATTTCCCAGAACCTGAACTCCCCCCCCCCCAATATAGAGTGCTGGAAACACTGGTTGCTCCTCTTCTTGCCACCACATTCGGTTGCAAAGACCAATCCTAGTGAATCAGGGAATGGGGAATATCAAACTGGATGTAAGATATGTTACCTTTCAATGTAGCTTGAAAAAAAGATTGAAAAACAATTGTGTACTTGATGTATTTTTTATAACAACTTTCAAAGTTGATATCATAATTTTTGAATAGCAAATCATTGCTTCCCAGTAGCAAAGTCACCTTATGCTTGATATTCCTGAAGGTTATCCATGTCGATTGATGGAATTCGTATTGACTGTGCATCATTACTTCAGATAATGCTACCTGGTTCATGTCAAGTGTCACTAAGATAGTGGAGGAGAAGGAGAAGGAGAAGGAGGAAAAGAAGAAGGACTGCAAGAGGAAGCAGATAGATTTGGACAAATGCTATGACCCTTCCTCTTGATTCTAAAATACCTCAGAACAGTTGTTAGGCAGTATTGCTCTATTCCCGTCACCCATATGTGCTGATTATTTTAAGAAGACATTGCTCTCTGTGATCTGTCATCTTGAGAAGTATAAAATGTCAGCCAGACAAGCAAAGAAGAATTAGTATATGATCTGATGGGGATCAAGGACAGTAATATAATTCAAAATTCTATTCCTTACTAAATCCATCTGATTAGCGTTCATGAATTTTAGGAATCCCTAGCTTTGTAAAAAGAAAGAAATCAATACTAATACTCATTGCATCATGCCAGTACATTTTCTTTATGCAAAGCACTTTAATGATCTTCCCATTTATTGCTTTAGCAATCTGTGAGATAAAGCATTTCTTGAAGGTTTGGCGACAGAATCCAAAACTGGATCTCAGTAGAGTTTGGTGACACTGATCCTGAGCTTTTGAAAGAAAATAACAATTTAGTATACCAGAGTAACACTTCCAGCTCTTGAACCACTAAATGTGTGGTGTCAATGGTGCATACACCCTGGAATGCCCATCAATTGGTCAGAGGATTAAGGGCTTCTGAGATGTATGTGCATCTATATTGAAAGGTTTGTAACTAATAATAATTTATTTGTTGTACCTTGCCCATTTGACTGGGTTGCCCCAGCCGTTCTAGGCAGCTTCTAACATGGAAGCTTGCCTCTCCAGGACAGGTTATTGGGGTTTTCTTTTCTTTTCTTGTTGCTTTGTTTTGCTTTGGGTTTTTTGGCTTCCTCCATCAAAATAAGTGGAATCTTAGGGGGCAAAAAGTTTTCCTTGAGTAGCTGCATCAGCTCCCGAACAGGGGATAAACCACTACTTTCAATGCAGTGCAATTACGACACTGTAGATTATGTTGAATCAAAGGCAGTTTCATCTGGATATAGAATTGTAGAAACCGCGGAACAGCAAGTTCCTTTTCACAAAGTCCTGCTTGCTAAGGATTATTCTTCACAGTGTATTCTCCAGTGCTTTGTCTACTTTAGTAATACAAGCCTACTTTGTTTTTACATGTCAGGAGAAGATGTAAGCAGAGTGTAAATGTTTAATGAATTTTCTCTGTAAAGTTCAGGTGCTAAGCAAATATTTTTTGGCGGGGAAAACACAGCAGAACAAGTCAAGAGGAAGATTAAAAGGAATAAATAATGCTGCAAAAAAAAAAATGAAGGCGTTGGATAGAAAACTAGATCTAGTGGTCTGAGGACAGAACTTGTAAAATTTCTTACCACTTTAAATTGTATCTTTTCCATAAAGTAACCCATAAGAAACCCTAATGGAAGTGAGATGGATATGATGAGGATGGGGTTAATATATCTACAGGAATATATGTACAAGAAGGGGTTATAGAGTGTACTCCTCCTTCAGGCAACTCCTGAAGTCAAGCTAGCGCCAAATGTATTGCTCTGCTTTCCTTTGGACCATATTAAAATGAGTACTGATTATGTAGACTAGCACCTCTAAGTGGGGACATGTGATCTAGTTGGTATAATGGCTAAGTGGCTGAAGTGCTTAAAATTCTGTTTCAGCCATGGACTTTCTGGGATACCGTAAGTTAGCCACAATCTTTGAAGCTCAGCTGCACCCCCACACACTGTGGCAATAGTAATCTGCTTTACAAGGTTGATGTAACGCAGGGATTGGGGGTGCTGTGCTACACCCATGAACCCTGATACTTGGCCATGCTAGGAGCTGGAGTTCAGTAACATCTGAATGCCCAAAGGTTCCCTATCCCTGATGTAAGAATTTCTGTTGCAGAGCAGAGAGAAACACACTGAACATTGTAATGATGTATGAACACTAAGTCTCATCATTTGCATAATCATGGCAGTTTTTCTTTCTTTTCTTTTTTACCACAAATGGATGATTAGCAGTGACCCCTGTAACTATGTCGTGGAGCTGATGGTTCTGAATGTTTTGGGTCAAGAGGCAATTAGATGGTGAATGCTTGCTATATTAACCAGCACTCAGTTTTGCAGCATGGAATGGACTGTGTTTGATGAACAAGGCCTTGTCTTTTCCATAGAAAGCTCCTTTCCCATCTTTTTCCACTGCCTTTTGCATGTTATGTTTCTGAAACCATAGAAAGAAGTTTAATTACATTGGTTTAAGTGATGCTTTGTAGTTACTGATGACAATTCTGGTTACTATTAACCAAAGTTCATTGTGTGATTATATACAGTCAAAGAATCATAGTCACAAATTTGTCAGACTTGAAGTATTATGTATATTTTCCATAATTTCTGGGATGATTACTATAGCAGTGGTAGAATGGTCCTAAGGTATTCATATGTGACAAGTCTGTAAATGTGTAACAGGTACCTGTGAACTCATGTTGTTTAAGTTTCATCACCATAATTAAAAGGCTAATATTTCACAGGAAGTAGTATAATTTAAAATCTTCAGTTTTCATTTAGAGAGACATATGCTTCTGCCAGTTACTTCCCTGGCTTCGGCATTATGAAATTGTTAAATGTTCTTCCAGGTAAATGTGGACATTTTTAGCCTCTTATGACCTCAAGAATTTGATTTCAGTATGGGTTGCTCTTGTGACCTTGATTGACCCTTTTCTGCAGATTGCTGCACAATAATTTTTAGCTTATCCTAGGAGGTCTTTCATTGACTTTTGGTAGACTTGATTGTAATCAATGTGCTGTGTACGTTTTGGTTGTATTGGGGGGGGGGGGACATGATTTACAGCAAAGTTGAAAATGGTCTGTCTTGCATTTATTAAAGATTGTATTGAATGTGTTGTGATTACTTTTCTAAATCAAAAGATAAAGGTGCTCCTGGGGTATAATAGTCTGAATTGGGCAGAGGGAGAGGACTTGTTCCTGCCTCCCTGAGTCAGTCCCTGATTGTAATGATGCATTCCTGACTTAACACTTTCAGACAGTGGTAGTAGTGAACTGCCTGGCCCCCAACCTGGGTAGCCTCTATAATATACATTTTAGGCCAGAAACAAGTGTGATCAGTTGTGAGTGCTCAAAAATACTACCTTTAAGACTGATTAGAAACTGAAGTCTGAAAAATAAACATCTCATTTGAATTGTCCAACACTAGCTCTTTCAATAGATTCATAGATAAAATCAGACATTTTTATATCAAATGTTGTATTTGCTAAGAACAACTTGCCTTGGGCTCAAAAACCTTTGCAGTGCAATTTCATAGAGTAGCAAGGGCCTTCCCTTGTGTTTGCATTTTTTGCCTCCAAAAGTAGTAGATTGTTAACAAAATAGCGATGCATAATTGTATTACATATGTGGTGATTGAATTTCAGTTTACCAACTGATGTATAAAAGAGAAACAAAATCTTCAGTAGTAATTGTTTATGCATTTAATATATATGACACCTGAGGGTTACTTGTATCTATGCATTACTTGGCTCATTGTATCTGCACTCCCTAACAGGTCTGCTTAAGGATTCTCTTATTACAGTTAATATAGTTTCTCTGAAAATGCTTACAAAATATGCACATTACACATAAAATAAACTTACAAAGCAAGTGAAAAGGGGAGCCCTGCAGCTCCTTAACTCAATTCCATTGTGTTTAATGATTGCAGCTATTAAGGCAAGGCAAAGTAGAGAGTATAAGATTGCCCAGAGACTAGTAGATCATGTTCTTCATGCGGCAGTGGGCAAAAGCATCCTGCATTAAGTCCGCTGAGAAGTATATTTTTGAAATTATCTACCTTTAGGGACATACAGCTCCTGTCCCCGCCCCCTTCTAAATCTAAAATGTGCATTGAGGTCTATTCATGTTGCTTATTCTAGAATTCTGCAGGACGTTGTTTGTAGCAGAACCAAACAGTAATTATATGTAAATGATTCATAAAGGTTAAGCCAAAGAGGCTTGGATCTTATGATTTGATAGTCTTAAAGTGTCACAAGATTCTTTGGTGTGTGTTTTTTACATAATTTAATTTGGAATTAACCTGTTTAATTAGAAGACAGCTGAGAGATCACACCCAAACTGCCTGGTATCTTATGGAGCTGGGGAGGGGCTAGTGAGATTCTAGAAGAAAAATGCCAGTGTTGACCTTTTCAGCGGACTTTTGTGTGGACTCTGCCCAGAAATAATGCAAGATGGTCTTAGTCCCCTCTCCATACAAAACTAGGACAGTCCAGACTTTAATGAGTCCACACATCCCTAGTTTTAGGTGTGGCTTCTGAACAGGAGTCTCCCCTTGGTTTAATGACTTTATTTATTGATTTATTGATTTATGGTTATTTATTAAGTTTATATCCCACCCTTCCACCAAAAGGAGTCAAGGCTAAATTTGGGGTTGTATTCTTAGTATTCATTATGGTGTGAATTTTCAGTGCAAAGACTTGAATATTGTTCCATTGAGCTCACAAAGACTCTCCTCCCTGGAAGAGAGGGGAGTGGTTGTGGGCGGGAGCCCGAGCACTGCCCCTGGCAGGGGCGTTTGCCCCCTGCCTATCCCACTTACCTGGCTGGCGCCCACGCCCACTGACAGGCACCCAACCAGGTGCTGCCGGGGCGGCGTGTACTACAGCCTATATGCTGCAGCACCAGCCCCTTCTCGGCCTCATTCTACGTCGTCCCGTCGCGAGTCACCCACCCTCCACTCCCTTTTAGCTCAGGGTCTAAGTTTTCCTTGGCCTTGCTATGGACCTTAGGTTGGTCGCCCTGGTTGTCCGGGGGGCCTGGTAGGAATTTTTCCATTTGGCATTAGGCTTTTTGGTTTTTTCGCCTACCTCGTAGCAATCGTCACAACTTTCATGGTATTGGTGGGTAGGTTAGGCATTGGAATAATGTGTTGTGGTGTGTCAAAGGGCTAGGTGTGGCCATCGCCTATGCCTTCAATTTTTGGGTATTCCGTTAAAGGAATCTGGCGGTTGTGTATTCTGTCCGATGCCTGCTTGGCGGGAGGCCATAGCACGACCCTCGGTGACATCAGGGGAGAGCCTATAGTTGGATTAGCATCAACAGGCTCCACCTACTGGTGAATAAACCCCCTCTGTTTTGGTCATCCAATGCCTAAGCCAATACCTTTTCACTGCTGTAACCAATAAAGTTGTGGCCTTTTCTTGCCCATAAACCTTATATCACGTGTCCTGTGTATTACTTCCATATCGCGGGGGTCGGGTCCTCGAACCACAACTGCCTATTAGATAGACAGTTAGAGAAATAGTGACTTATTCAAAGCCAGCTAATGAATGTCCAACATTTTTTTTTTTTTTACATTGTCAAACATGATGCTTTGTCCATTGCATCATTGCAGCTGTGCAATTTGCCTGACTCATCAAACAGACCATGACTCATCATTAGGCATGCATTGTGATTTTGTCAGGTTCTCAACAGCCCCCATCCTGGTCTTGGAGCTCCAAATAAGAAGTAGGAATAGGAGGGTTAGCAAATCTCTTAGTGTGATGCTTGGTGAGTTGAAGCTGTGCAGGCCTGGTAAACAGTGGTATTTCGGGTTACAGACGCTTCAGGTTACACACTCCACTAACCCAGAAATAGTACCTCGGGTTAAGAACTTTGCTTCAGGATGAGAACAGAAATCGAGTGGCGGCGGTGCAGCGGCAGCAAGAGGCCCCATTAGCTAAAGTGGTACCTCAGGTTAAGAACAGTTTCAGGTTAAGAATGGACCTCCAGAACAAATTAAGTTCTTAACCTGAGGCACCACTGTACAACAATACCAAGCAAAAATGGATACCTAACTAGTTAGTATACTGTAGAACTTATATGTGAAATTAACATGTGTTTCTAGATTCCCCATTCAAGTAGATAAACATATCTGCCAAAGCTTCATATATAGTTTCTGTGCACATAAAAATTATCTCGGTTATAATGTTTTATAGAAAGAGAAAGTGACTTGAAGTTGATAGCAACTTCCCTGAGTTCTGTTTGATTCTTTGGTGCAATTCTTTGAAATGATAAAGAATTAGAGAAATAATAAATGCCAAAAAGCAAAATTATGGAATTTGAGACATTCCTTGACCTGCATCAAATGTTTGTGTCTGGTTTTTTTCCTCATCTGTCAATGCAAAAATCAGATGCCATTTAAGTGAAGGGTTAGAACCTATCTAGCTTCTTTTCCACTTGTTGCCTTCACATATTTTGAGGCAGGGGGAATCTTCTACTATAGGTTGAAGAGGTTGAAGCTTAAAGACATGAAATAAATATGTAATAAATAGGGGAGAAACTCCCACCTTCAAAACACTATTCCACAGCACCAAAAAGTGACCTCTCAGCACTTAGCAATATTGATTTTCAAAATCACATCTAATTTTCTAGCCATTTCTCTGCACAATTTCAGTGAACTTCACAGGATGATTATTAGGCATTGTAAATCACCGATGCTTGAAACATTTACAAATTAATTAAATGATGGCAATCCATGTAGAAATTGTTCTGCTCTGAATTATTACACAGAAGCTCCTATGTGTAAATGGTATGGTTGATTTGCCCTTCTACCAACCAATTCTTTGGGGGGTCTATAGATACTTAGCTAGTGCTCTTGTATGATGTCTTTCTGAAAATGAATTCAGCAATCAATATCTCCCACAGACTGTTAGTCTTCTAAAACATAGGTAGCCAACAAGGGGTTCCCCAGATGTTGTTGAACTACAACTCTATAGTACATTTCTACAACATTTCTTTGGCACATTTTAGAGGCCCCAAAGCAGTTTAAGTCATTAAATATATTAGTACGGTAAAAAAAAACAGGAGCACTTCAAAATGCAAAATAAGAAACAGATAGAATACATTAAAAGTGAGGCAAATTAGAAACATCTTGACTGCCCACTTGAAAAATATAAAAGGGGCTAGGTTTTTCTCTCTTTAGAGATGTGGTCATAACCAAGGTGCTGCCACCAAAAAACCCTATCTTGTGAAGATCAATAAATGCTGAATGTGTAAAATTCATTTTTAATTATTATTATTTTCTGTATTTCTTATTGAGTTAAGTAGCATGGTAGGTTATGAAAAGCTGGAAGCTTTATACTGTGATTTGAGTATTCTGTTTGAGGTGTTTTATTAAAGCACACTTTGTTGTTAATTTAGCACTAATTAGAGGTGGGCATTTCTTTATAAATTACTCTTGAAGTATTGGACTCTTTTTCCTTAGCATCAGCCATAAACTATGATGATCTACATTAGGCCTTGTTCAGTTTCCTCAGTTTCCTCACTGCCAAGTTTGCAAAGGACTTGCTGAATAAGAGCGAAAGTGTTTAGGATCAAAGCACTAAGGAAAGGGAAAAGATGGATGAAATGCATTAACACAGCGATAAGTGTCAAGTCCACTGAGAGCATTACAGTTTTCACTAAGATCCAGCATAAACTGTCACCACTGAAACATAAATTAACCAGGGCATGTCTAAATTACTTCACCATGACAGAGAACGGCAGAGTGGTTTGGTTTGAAGAGCACATTGACACTAATTAGTTTAGCTGTTGTGAACGACAGCTGACTAAGACTAATGACAGTATATTTTTCTCAGTCATTCCCATGACACTCTTGTTTAAAAAAAAGCATTAAAAACTGATCCATTGAAAAATGGTGGGATTTGTGAGGAGAAGACCTGGCAAATCTAGACTAACAATTCAGAAATCACCAGCATCAGTAATTTTTTATTATGAAATATTTTTTTCTAACAATGTATAGAATTTAATCAAGTATCTAGCATACTTAACAGTGAGAAAAACTACACGCCCAGCTAAATGAATTATAACATTACTCATATAGAAAATCACTTGAAGAACTTTTCTCGTGAACGTACTCTGTCAAATATCCCCTCATATATTTCTGAAGTAGGCCTGAAACCCAGCAAATATTAAAAAGTACTTGCTTGATCAGCACTGGTTATGCCTATTTTCCCTTTGGAAGTCAATAGAAGCCTTCGTTATACACTTTTAGGTGCTAGGCGAAAAAGCTCCTCTTCAACCAGGCCTTTGGCTCATTAACATCCTATATCCTTTTAAATGTGTTTGTGGGAGGGAATGGGGTTATTGGTCCTTGTGTGTGAGGGGATGTTCTTGTTTTAATATGCATTTTGTGTTTTAATCTTGTATTTTTATGTTGTGAACCACCCTGAGATCTATAGATGAATGGCGGTATACAAATTTAATAAATAATACTAATAATAAAGTACTTAAGGGGATTTAAGAGCCCTGCTGGAACAGACCAAAGGCCTATCTAGTCCAGCATTCTGCTCTCACAGTGGCCAGCCAGATGCCAGCAGCACATGAAAACAATATCACTCTCTTGTTCCTGATCCCGAGCAACTGGTATTCAGAGGCATCGTTCCTCCAATTCTTGAGGCAATACAGTCATTGATAGCCTTTGTTGTTGTTGTTGTTCAGTCATTTAGTCGTGGCCCCATGGACCAGAGCACGCCAGGCACTCCTGTCTTCCACTGTCTCCCACAGTTTGGTCAAACTCATGTTCGTAGCTTTGAGAACACAGTCCAACCATCTCGTCCTCTGTCGTCCCCTTCTCCTTGTGCCCTCCATCTTTCCCAACATCAGGGTCTTTTCCAGGGAGTCTTCTCTTCTCATGAGGTGGCCAAAGTATTAGAGCCTCAGCTTCAGGATCTGTCCTTCCAGTGAGCACTCAGGGCTGGTTTCCTTCCATTAATTTATTTAATTCCTTTTAAATGTTATCCAAGTTGGTAGCGATCACTATATCTTGTGGCGGCAAATTCCATATTTTACCTATGCACTATTTGAAGACATGGTTCCTTTTGTCTCTCCTGAATCTCTTCAACATCCAGCTTAATTGGATGACTCCTGATTTTATTGTTATTAGAGAGGAAGAAAAAATCTGTCTAACCACTGTCACTAAACCATGAAATACTTTTATGCATGTCTGTCATGTCACCCCTTTCTCCGCCCCCGCCCCCCGCCTTCACCAGCCGAAACTTAAAAGCCTCAAATGTTATAACCCTTGATCATTTCGGTTGCTTCTTCATGCACCATTTCCAGCTCTACAATATCACTTTTGAGATGGGAGGAGCAGAGCTGTACATGGCATTCCAATCTGGGGAATGTCAAGAGAATTCTGATTTCACTTCACTTTCATGGCAACTCTGGCTATGAACCACTGTATCTCAAGTTCACTTGTTTTCCATGTCATAGGGCAGATAATTGCGCATCAAGACCCCGGTGCACCCCTAAGGATAAATAAATCCACATAGACACAGAATTTTTAGTTTAAGGTTAATGGACAAAAATTTAGGCCACAACTTTATTGATTACAGCAATGTGAGTGGTATTGGCTTAGGCATTGGCAGTAACTATATCTGACTCCTGCCCGCCTTGCAGGAAGTCTGGAAGGGTAAACACCAAACAAGGGAGCTCCGTCCATGACAACCAACTGAAGCTCACCCCGGGGTTCCTGCTGGGTCCTGGCCCCTCAAGCGGACTTTGGATAAGGTCCAGACTCGCAGATTCATTTACTGGAATACCCTTGTACCTGGAGGGGCAGATGATGGCCACACCTCCCCTCCCCCACATCACAATAAGCCAATGCCTAACCACCAAACCTTACAAAAGTTGTGATGATTGCTAAGAGGTAGGCAAAAACCAAATGGCCTGTGCCAATTTGCCAAATGGAAAAAATTCCTCTCCAGCCCCTGTTCCAAAACAGGCAACAAACCAAAGTCCAGAGCAAGGCCAAAGCAGACACCTAAAATACAGGGCGGGTGAGTGGGTGTTTAGCGTCGCAAAGCCAGGTGAATCCCCAGAAATGCATCACTACCTTTTATATGCTCCCACAATCACACCACCGATCTCTGATTGGCCAATACGTAATGGTGTGATTGTGGGACCATCGCATGGACCGGGCTCAATCTCCCACCCTCTGAAGGATGGGGGGGGGGCTTGGGCCCTCACACAGCATGGACCCTCAATTAGGAGTATCCGATTTGCTAGCAGAATAGTCTAGGTTTCAGATAGCACTGTTAAATCCAGCATTCAACATTTTCCAGCAACTAAGTGTTTATCAAAGAGCAGAGTAAGCAGTGGTGATCTAAACTTGCCGTGTGCACAACATATCACTGTTTTAATGCAGAAGTGAAATTGACATAATTGTCTAGTATATTGAATGTAAAACTGAGAAAAGAAGTGCTGAGGAAGCACCATAATCTTCTGACTCAATGGGCTGTCTGAAATTGTATGATGATGAGCTATTTGAAATTATAAAAATGCTGAACGTTTTCTTTCAATGCAGCAGTTTAGAATGGAAGGTGACACCCCGCTGTAGACAAATCATTTGTTCCACATAATAGAAACAGGTCTTGCTGTCACATATGTGTGTGGCAAGGAGAACATGCAATACCTCAACTGGAGCACAGATAAATACATACTGAACTGTTCTCCTTTTGCAGTTGTGAAGATGTAATTTGAAATGACTAATTCACACTGAAGGTTTTTACCACTTTTGCCATTTTATTGTGAGTCCCAAAATCTCTCCTTCTACTCTACACATGCAAGATGAGCCTTGCTTTGGTACTGGCCTGTGCTAGGGCAATAATCAAATGCACTTACTCGGAAGTAAGACCCATTTTATTCTCTTTGACTGGCCTTTGAATAAACAGGCATGGAATACATGAAATCAACAACATTTAGAAGGTCATGGGTTCCCCAACCTTGCTTTAAATCATGAGTGGGTAACCTTTGGTCCCCCAATTCATCTCAATAGACCTCCTAATTTGGCCAGTAATTCTAACTTGTCCAGATCGTGCCCACCTGTCACTCACCTGGTCTCATGTGATATCAAGTGTAGGAGAGATAAAATCTGGAATCTTAAAGTGCAGTGCTGGTTGCTTCACAGTGTGTGTGGCTTGTGCATGACACTGTTTAAATTTTGCACCAAATGTGGGTGGGGTCCAGTGTCTGCTGAAAGCAAGTTGGCTTGCAGTTGTCTGTAAAATGCACACATCACCAAATACAAGTCAAGCTGGCAAAGGAACAATTGATGTTTAATCTTAGTTGCTTTTACTATCTTCAGATAGAAAAGCATGGTACAAATGTTTACAAATAAAAGTAAATGAATTAATTATTGTGATATTATCAATGGACATTTATAGATGTGTAATTTTAAAACTAGTGGTAGTTTAAAGGAAATTTCTTGTATTTTGTTTATTCTTATTGGGTGTTTTTATTTTGCTATAGTTTTTCATAGATAGATAGTTCATACAGGCTACATTTAAGAACTGAGATTCTGATGTATTCTTTGGGGAAGCATCTGATAAAATCAACAAACTAAAAGCAGAAACCTCATAAAATTTAAAAAAGAGAGAGATAAAATGAACCAAATTTTAAAAACAAGGTTACTAATAGATTTTCATTTCTTTATAGGCTGCTTGGGGAAGAACATTTTTAGCAGGCATCAAAAGCAGTACAAAAAAGGTGCTTGCATGATTTCAATAGACATGAAGATTTGCATCTGGGTCCTTAGGATTTAAAAATATGGAAATTGAAATTTTCAAGCAGACAGATTTAATGCAGATCAAACTTACTGGAAAAGGGATTCTTGCTATCTTTTCCACAGATGGTAGTCTTCTAGGGGACTACCAAAAAGCTGTCATATCCAAACTGTCTCTTGCCGAAACAGCATTGTCACTTTTCAGACTACTGAATGTACTGGCCCTTTTATGATTGCATTATGCTGTAGTAAATTCACCAAAGCAAATTCGAGTATGAAATCCGCAAGCTATCAGCAGTCAGAAAAAATATATATACTGTATATAGCTGCCATTAGCCCATGCTTCCCAAGGGCAGAAAATTGAACTTTTAGGATTTTCCTCATCTCTGCTTCTCTAAATCGTGTTGCATTATAATAAAGTCCAATGGAATTTGTACTCTGTTATTGTAGTCTGTGTCTCCTTTGTAACCTTAATTCAATATGTAAACATAAACTCAATTCGTACAAATATTTGATTGCCCAAATGAAATAAGTTGCTAGTTGCCTTGTTTGTATGTCTGTTTATTGTGTGTTTAGGAAATAATGATTTCTATATAGGAACTTAATAATAATAATAATAATAATACAGTGGTACCTTGGTTTACAAACTTAATCCGTTCCGGATGTCCATTCTTAAACCAAAACTGCTCTTAAACTGAGGCACGCTTTCCCTAATGAGGCCTACCACTGCTGGTGCCCTTTCAACATTTAGGTTCCATTCTTAGACTGAGGTAAAATTCTCAAACCGGGACACTATTTCCAGTTTTGTTGAGTTTGTAAACCAAATAGTTCTTAAACTGAGCTACCAATGTAATAATAATAATAAAATTTATATACTATCCTTCAACTGAAGATCACAGGGCAGTTTACAGTATAAAGTTGTTGGATGTCCAAATCAGATCAGCCCCAGCCAGAATGGCCAGTGGTCTAGAATAATGGGAGTTGTAGTCCAGAAACAGAAAGTAGCCATAAGCTCATCTGCTATGAAATGATTTGACATAATTTGGGTTTAGTCTTAGGTTTACAAATGGCCAGAAGTCTCTAAGGAATCTATATTGTGTGTTTGTAATGCTCTCAAACGAGGGCATTTGTGGCATATCTGTTGCCATGGTTTCTGGCTCCTATTGGCTATACCAATTGGGCACTGTGTGAGACTGGAAAGCTCAGCGGGAAGAGCTCCTAGGAGCAAATAAGTTAAAGCGAAACTCATTTATCCATTCTGTGCAGCTTTTAAGAATACAGAGGTTCTCTCAGGGCCCGGCTCTAGAAATCTCAAGGAGCCAGAGAGTTGGGGTCAAACTGAATTCCATAAATGAAGCTATGTAATCAGCCATGGCAGAAGACGAATGGAGAGGGAAGGCAAAAGTAGACTGGATTGTTCTATTCGGGCCCTTTAACACTGCAAGATGAATTAAAATGGAAGCCGTTGGGCAGATAGCCAAGAGACAGCAAAATTAGAGAACTGGATCTGCTTCACTGCCTATAAAAGTAACCTGACATACTGAAATTGATTACTTGAGATGCTTTTCCCCCCCTCTACCATTTCCATATTGCTTTGTATTCAGGTACTGTGAATCAAATGCACAGCACAGCCTCAACATTCCCCATTTCGTCTCCTCCCTTAGCCCAGGCGGAATCCTGCTGTAGGTGTGCATTAGGGATCCTGCCAATGAATTACCAGTATATAGAGACTTGTTACATAAGCCAGTTACTAATACGTGTGTGGAGGCTCAATTTAGCCACCCAAGTTTAATAGAAAAGCATATGTCAGGAAAAGCTTCATTTTCTCTTGAAAATTTCAGATTGCTGAGCAGGGCCGATAAAAAAAAGTGACTGGTGGGAATGAAAGACAAACCAAGATCTTAAGTGAAAAGGGTGAGTGCAAGAGATAAAGAACAGAAAAGAAGAGGGTCATTGGTGATGAGGATTTAAGAACAGGCTGGAGAAGGGGATGCAAAGGGGAAGCTGTTGAAAGCATGCACAGGGGAAAAAACCATGTGAGGGGAAGTGTGTGTATGCTGGTGTCAGGAAAGTGTGTGATGAAATGGGAATGCTGACCCTGAGGGCGATTGCCTGAGAGTACACCCAGCTAAAGGAGATGATGAGATAGGAGAAGGACACTGTACTCTTGAACTGCTGGGACGTAAGGAAACACTGTGTAGTGCTACCTCAGAGTTAAAAAAAGTGAGTGACTGAGGGAGGAGAGCAATATGAAAGCCCAAGATGCAGTGTTGGTGGTTAGGAAGCAGAGAGAAAGAACCCTCATCCAAAAGGTTCCTGCACCTTTAAGAGTTTTATGAAAGAGCATTGCCTCCCTGGCCTGACAGCCCTATGACGGGAAAATCTACACATGGTTGAATTTTATATTCTCTTCAGTAACTAGAGGTGCAGAGGCTCTTGACCTAGAAACCCTAAGAGAACAGGGGGAATGATTTTTTACAAGCTGAGTCATGGGAATAGCAGAAACTAGTGATGCTTCTCTCATGGAAACATATGAGGGAAAAATTGGTCCCAGTTGTGGAACTGGCTTCATTTCTTTCCCACAGGCCACTGTGCATTATTCTCCCCCGCCTCAGGAAAGACCATACTAAGCTTCAGCGCTGACTTTCAGAGCCAAGTATGAACTGCAGTTTGGTTGCTGTGTTACTATGTTTCATGCTAAGTTCAGTCTGACTAAATTTCAAAAGGTTTTTTTAAAAAATCTTAACTAGAATGATGTGACTTAGTTCCCATGTCCAGCAAAATTGACTAACCCATTGGTTTCCAAGCCTCCACCCCCGCCCCCAGACTACAGTGGTACCTCAGGTTACATATGCTTCAGGTTACAGACTCCGCTAACTCAGAAATATTACCTCAGGTTAAGAACTTTGCTTCAGGATGAGAACATAAATCATGCCTGAGGTACCACTGTATTTAAAAATTGCTGCGAGCCATGGCAGATCACTTAATGAATTATCTGCCTGTTGTAAAAATTGCAATTCTATATAATTCAAACTGTAATAAGTGGTACCTCGGGTTAAGTACTTAATTCGTTCCAGAGGTCCATTCTTAACCTGAAATAGTTCTTAACCTGAAGCACCACTTTAGCTAATGGGGCCTCCTGCTGCTGCTGCGCCGCTGGAGCACGATTTCTGTTCTCATCCTGAAGCAAAGTTCTTAATCCGAGGTAATATTTCTGGGTTAGCGGAGTCTTTAACCTGAAGTGTATGTAACCTGAAGTACCACTGTGTGTGTGTGTGTGTGTGTGTGTGTGTGTGTGTATAATGCAATGGATGTGCCATCTCCCATCTTCAACCACAAATCCATACACCAACTGAATGAAGCTTGGAGACAACTACGGGTCCACACACAACCGTTTGGGAATTCATGGACTAACTGTTGCAACTTTTAGGCAGTTTATATGGCAGTGTTTTACTGTCAACAACTGCATGTCCGAATTAAGTTATTGCATTAGACAGTTTATCATTAGCTTCAGTGTGCCTTACATTTTCCTTTTCAAAGGAACTGTCCTATTGAAAGGTATCCAACATGAGGCAGAAGTCTGGTCTGGCTGTTCATTACCTTGTGTGTAAACAGTCACAAGAAAGTAGGGCAGGGGTACACAGCCAAGCCCTCCTCCCTTTGGTATGTCATCCTTATCTTTTGTAGAGTTGGAGGGTGAAGGTTTGAAGTAGGAGTCTCCTCTGCTCCTGCTTCCCATCTCACCCTATTATGATCTGTAAAGTGCTCATGATATTGTACTACTTCTTAATCAAAGTGTTTGTAGGGTGGCCACGTGTACCACTTTACAGGCAGTTTTCCATTTGAGGGAATCCTCCTTTAGAAGGGCATACCTTCCGGGTTCCCCAGAAAAAAAGAGACATCCTGTTTTTTCTACAAGATCTTGACAGCCATTTTGGGTGCCACGCTCTCAAATGCTCTCACCCCCCACCCAAAAAAAACATGCTTTTGGGAGGCAAGAGCCAAGCACGGGTCATGTGATTCATCTGGAAGCACATCCCAGAATATGTGTGTCCTGGTTTGCACCGGGAAAAGTTGGAAGGTATAAAAGGGCTGTTTCTGTCCAAGTCTGGTTTAAAGACAAAAAAGGGAGAGCAGAGGCCTTGAAAATGCCTGCCAGCTGCTCCTGGACTGGGAGATGGAATAGGGACACAGAACACCTATTCACTGTCTCCCTTACTATGTAAATGTATGAATTTATATTTAAAGAATAGAAATCAGCTCTAAATTTGTATCTATGCATAAACATAAACACTTGCAGAGTTTATACAAATTGGTGCCCTCCTCCTAGTTTCGTGAAGTTCTTTTTTTCTTCTCACATGCGTAAGTGGCCCTCATAAATGTTAGTGGCTACAGAGATGATGAATAGGAATTTTATCTGCCAAAGGCCTTTCTTGTGTGCTCTATGTTGCCTTCTCTGACACCAGGCTTTGTCTTCAGTTTTTATTATGGCAAGGCTTTATAGTTTTATATTTCCTTTTTCAATAGGAGATGTTCTTTTCAGCAGGCCGACCGTAATGAGCATGCTCGGCTCTGTTTTGCAATCGCACTATATCCGTTGATCTTAAAGTGCTATGTAAAAGTCACTCATTCTTTTGGACGGTATTTGTTAGGCTCATGCTGAGCAAGGAGCTGACTCTCTCTAGTATCATGAAGACTGAAGATATCAGCATCAGGATTTCCTGCAGCATCACTTAGTGCACTGACTGAAAAATGGAATTTTGGTTACAGAAGCGTACAATTCAGGCCTGCAGTATCACACAGCAATATAGTTTGACATAGCTTAAGTTGCATCTGTTCTGCTTCACCTCTGCATAAGTAGCTTTTATTTATACTCTTAAAATTGTATACAAATGCTTAATAATAATAATAATAATAATAATAATAATAATAATAATAATAATTTATTATTTATACCCCGCCCATCTGCCTGGGCTTCCCCAGCCACTCTGGGCAGCTTCCAACAAAATATTAAAATACAGTAATGCATCAAACATTAAAAGCTTCCCTAAACAGGGCTGCCTTCAGATGTCTTCTAAAAGTCTGGTAATTGTTGTTCTCTTTGACATCTGGTGGGAGGGCGTTCCACAGGGCAGGTGCCACTACCGAGAAGGCCCTCTGCCTGGTTCCCTGTAATACCAATATCTGGGGCTGAGTATTGACATGGAACAGATTTTTTCTTTCTTTAATCACCTTGCATTTCCCTCCTACCATCTAGGTCTGTAACACTGACATTTTTGGTTTAAAAGGGGGGAGTAGAATTTTATTACCCCAAGGATTCTGTCTCCTTTTGCCCCCTACAGGGGGGTCTAGTGGTATTGCCTCTAATCTTGTATCAATCAATCAATCAATCAATCAATCAAATACCTTTATTGGCATCACAGTATAAAACACTTCAAGTAACTGGAATAATTAAAAAGACAAGGGTGAAGCTATCAAGGGTTATAAGGTCACACTATGATCGTGTGCATTTGAATATTTAGCTATGCCCTGTCTATATCCCGAAAGGATAGTTCGTTGAGAACCCTTTCGGGTAAAATTGCGGCTAAAAAGGAAGCTACTAAAGCAGTAATACCTTTCTCCTGATCTGCCAGGAGAAACCTTATTTGGCTTCTTCTTGGAATTGTGGGCTGGATGTCCAACATTTTGCTCAGCATCAGTTGGCGAGGTCTGCTGTGTAAAGGGCAATCTAAGAGAATGTGGTCCATTGAATCAGGTACTTCTTGATGGCAGGCACCCAAACAGGCTTGAAATCGAATGTGTGAGCATCTGCCTTTGGTCACGGAGGAAGGGGAAGCATTTAGTCTTGCAAGTATAAAGGCTCTTTGATGGGAAGGGAGGAGTAGATCTTTTAGATAGTTGGCACAGGTTCCGTAGGTTGTTGTGATACCTAACAAGATATTGGAGTATGAGGTAACAAGCGCTGTCTTTCATGGTCATAGAGCCACTGCTTTATTAATTGGAATGTGTTACTTTTACATACTTTAAGGTTCTCGAGGGCAGTGCCCAAACTACTAATCTTGTAGACGTGAAAGATATAAGTATTATGTTTCTAAACTGGTAGAAAAAGTGACTGTCAAGCCACATTTTCCAGCTTTCTCATCTTCTTTAAGGTTATAATAATGCTTTTTGGAAGTTTGATGTTCTTAGTTCTTAAAAAAATAAAATAAATGAAAGCTGCATTAGAAAAACTGACAGTTCTCCCCCATCCCTCTGTTTGTTATCTTTTTCTTTCAAAATAGGCATAATAGTGTATGTGGACTTTTCATCTTTCTCTGTAGCATGACTCTCCAATTCTTTCTCACTGTGTTTGTTATACTTCAATCTGAATAATGTAAGATTTGTTGTATGAATTAATTTAAAGCCCTATGCAGGTGTAGAAACTGGCATCATGCCCACTGGCCCACACCCCACTTCTAAGTGTTCAAGGTCTCACTTGTACAGGGACCTATACAATCTCTGATTGCAAGTAGGGAGCCTATAGACATAGGTTTGGGACCTTGAATACCTAGTTATCAAGTGAAGCCCACAGGTGTGATCCCACTCCCCCTTATTTGTTTGCAGGTGTTAATTTCTGCAGTTCATGAATGCTCCATACGCTGTCTAAGTGTGTTCTAGTCTCAGTGCAAGAGAGCAGCCTTGGCTTCAGGAGGGCAATATTAGCCTTCAGGCTCTCAATAGCTCTATAATTCTAATAGCTAATTGCATAGGAGCACATTTTTCTTCCAATATAGGGAACTATCTAAAAAATAAACCAATATTTTGCCTCTAGTAGGCTACAGATGGATGATGTATTGAAGGCTTAAGGAATCAGATTTGCAGACTGATTTTGGAATAGAGTTTAATTTCCACATTGCAGAAGATTGCTCAATAAAATATTCATGCTAAGCATAATGTTGTAAGCCGTAATCCAGCACAGAGCTAAAGCCCATTGATTTCAATGTGCTAAAGCGCATGTGACCATATATTGAAATGTGGCTGCAATTTTTCTTCCATTTAACAAGAGCAGTTATCACTGAAATAGGAATTTTGTATTTCTGATTTCTGCATAATAATAAATTTCATTCTGATTTCTTGAATTTTCCTCAATAGTAGGTAGAAAATTACCGCATGAGATGAACTGATACAATCTATTGAAGTTTCCTTTGTTTAATGTCAAAAATTATATTTCAGCGAAAACCAAGCAAACATAACAAAATGTATCTTTTCCTTCTGCTTCAGGGAACAGCCTTGGAGAGCTGGAAGATGAAAGCTCCTATTCCTCACTTAATTCTCTTGTATGCTACTCTTGTTCAGAGTTTGAAGGTTGTGACCAAAAGGGGCTCAGGTAAGAAGACATTCTCTTTTCCATTAATTAGGGCAATGCATTTGTAGAGACATTTGTAAAGTGCTGTTTGGATTTGGAAATGTATGAATTAGTCATATAATGTTCTGTGCAGAGATCAGGCCATTTGATAGCATCTAGAAACATATGCTATATCTATACACAGACTATATTGAGCTCTGTAGTTTATATAGGCACTTGCAACCATTCTTCCCCTTTCTATGGTTATGTATAGCTTCTACATGAATGTTTTTGACTCAGTTTCTAAAACAACTTCATAGTTAGCACTCTGCTACTTTGGCAAATTAATGAAATTGATTTAGAGTTGGGAATGGTCTGAAAGGAACAGGTTTGTGGTCAATCAGTGCTGCACTGAATTGTTGCATTTGAACTATTTCAAGGTGGCTTCTAGGTGTCAGAAAGCCCTTAAAAATTGTATCCAGTCTTTCACGTTGGTTTTTCCATCTTCATCTTTTCCCAGGCTTGATCTGAAGTTGCTTTGGTGCCATTTTTAGGGCTGCATCTTAAGTTCATTATACCAACTGTGCTACCACCCTCCTTCCAGCATCATCCATTGAGCTAGATCCACCACTCATTTCTGCACATCAGGCACAAGTGTCTGAAGAGCAGATCCCTTACACATAAGCAGCTGCTCATGTGCAGAGGGAGCCTCTTCAGGCATTCATGCTGAAAAGATGGAAGATGTGAGGGAGCAGGCTTAGTGCTGCTGCACAGTCCTGCCACTGATGTCTTTCATATTTATAACAGATGAAGGGGAGTTACTTGTGAATGTGATTTCTTGGTGTCAAATTCGACTACCTGAAGACATTGCTGAAGGCATAGCCTTTAAATGGTTTTGTAGTCAAAAGGGTTTGTTACTGAAGTCATTCCTACTGCATTAGAAGTTCCATGGCTACCAGCATTGCTTAGCAGGACTTTCATTCCTATCTGGTGCTGATTGTGTGTTGTTGTACATGGCTAGTTGTGGCGCAAAAGCTAGTTTCTATGCATTTCTGTTTTACCTAGTAAGCTACACACAACTACATGCTCAGAAGCATTAGAAAAGTTATGTTGGCCATGGGAATGCCTTGCCCTTCTCTGTACACCCATCCTTTATTAATGTGTTTGCTACTTTCCCAAAGGGTTGTGGGGCAAAACGATCTCAAGAGGGGAGTTCTTTTCACAGGTAAAAGGGATTTCTACAAAGTTCCAGCCATTTATAATCAATATGCTGCCTCTGTTAAAAAAAACAAAAACAAACCTGAAGTTAGAATGCTTAAAAGAATATTATGTGGGTATCTCTTTGTGGTCAATTCAATATGTTTGCCTATTTTTTTTTTGAATCTGTGTGCTTGAATCTTCCTTGAGTTCCCCTAGGACAGCTTTGTGGTCCATTGGACACTAAGTATTGATCATTTTATTTAAGGATACCATATATGTGACAGCAATGTTTTTTGTAAGCTATATTGAATGTTGTGTCTTAACCACATCCTTTTGATGATGGCTTGGCATGAATTCAAACTTATTTCTGAAGGTATAACAGTTTTCAGCATTGTCTTTGATTGAACTTACAGGTGTTGAACTTTATACAATAAAATGATATGTTTTCCTTGTTTCATATGAGAATAAGTTTATGATGTTGAATGCCATTTCATACCATGCCTCAGTATCTTTGAAACACTGGAATGCATTTAATAAAAATCTCCAGAATCTACGCCCTTGAATCAAATCAAATAAACTTTGGATAAAATAGTGTATCTTTTAAACAAAGATCTCTCTAAACAGCTGGTTAAGATGGTGGTACTGGTTTGCTACAAACACGACTGATATTTTAATTCAGTTATTCACATTCTCCATGGTTTCTTAATTTTTTTATTTGCTTTTTGCTACCCAATTTATGGGAGATGGTTCAACAGACCTGTCTTGTCAGGCACACCCCTGTTTCTCCCAGTATTTCACCAGTGTTGATGCTCAGTTCTTTGCCTAAACAACAGTCCATCTGCATCTGCAATTAAATGCCTGCCTTATGCCTCCCAGACTATGTTCCCAACCTGTCTGGAAAGATGATTACTATGTTATAAATTATATTTTATCTGCATTAATGAGTGTGATTTTAAAACTCACTTCCCACAAACTCTTGAAGAGGAAAAGAAGTTCTAACAAACCATTTCTTATATACATGTTAATTGCTATAATGCTTAGAATTCTGCTTTTATTTTGTTAATAAAATACCGGTTTGATATTAAAATGGTTTCCAACTTGTTCCTGAAATCTGTATCTGTGGTGAACTCATAAGACAAAACAAAAGTTGTTTACTCAGTTCTTGATTCCTGCACCTAGTGATTAATGCTGATTTCTTCAGAAGATCAGACAACAAGTTGTGAAAAATGTAGGGCGATGAGATGTTTCGATGTGTGTTTTTCACCTCTTTAATAAAAAGTGATGGTCTTTTAAGCAATTCAAAGCACACACTTTGTTTATGCAAAGACACAAGCTTTGTTTTTTGCTTCTCTGTTGGCATAAGGAACTCTTTCTAAAAACAAGATAAACAAAGAGATAGACAAATTTCTGTAGATTATTCAATACTCAGCTTGATGGCATTTTTACAAAACAGATTCTTGAGCCTGCTTTCTCCCCTATTTTGTGAAATCGTTAAGCAAAATAGATAAGGGTATGTATGCAACATATACATGGCTTCATCGTAACTACTTTTTTTAAATATATTTTTAACATTTTACATAGTTCAATCATAAACCCAGTAATAGATTTGAGGCTTTTAAAAATTAAAATTGAATGTGTTTCCTGAGAAAACAACTTGGATTCCCTTTGAGGTGCACACACAACTCCTGCTCTCAAGGCTACCCCATTCAGTTTAATGGAAACAACTATTCAACACACTGAAAGAAATACTGTGCCTTTGAGCTTTTACCTCCTTTCAGATAAGCGTTGCAGCCTCCATGTTCTGCTGTTATGTATGTGTCTCAGACACTCCAAGTTTAATAAAATCCACCAGATTAAGGTAACAAAGGTCGTGTAACTTTTCATATTGGGTTCTTCCCCATTGCTTAATTGAAGAAACAGCTTAAAATAGAAAGCCCAGTTGTGACTTTGTTCATGAGAAATTCAACATTCTCTTTCAAAGGCAAAGTTTTACAGCTGTGCTGAGTAAATTTGTCTTTATGAAGAATGGTTCTTAGCACTGAAATTGAAAGCATGAAACTTGTGTTGGGAGTATCTATTTCATTTTTTTTAAAGGCAAACCTTTAAAGTCATATGAAGATGTATCTTTTGAAAAATATTTCTTGATACCAGAATTGAGCAGATTTCCTCACCCCCAGGACATTTCAGTTCTTTCTCAGAAGTTTTTTTTTAAAGGAGGATCCAGTGTAATAGTAACATCATGAATATCTTCAAGGAAGAGCTCTAACCTCAGCACAGAAACTTCTGCATGGTTATTTTAATTGCTAAAGTTTGTGAGGACTCTGTTCTAATCCACAGCCTTCTGAGTCAATGCGTATCAAAGTTATAGGTTGGGAAGAAACACTGTTTGGGATTGAACTCCCTATATTACAGTATTCTGGAAAGAAACAACCTGTATTTGCATCTCTTACATCAGTGATGGCCAAACTTGGCCCTCCAGCTGTTTTGGGACTACAACTCCCATCATCCCTAGCTAACAGGACCAGTAATCAGGGATGATTGGAATTGTAGTCCCAAAACAGCTGGAGGGCCAAGTTTGGCCATCACTGTCTTACATACAAACCCTATGCATATTTACTCAGAATCATGCCCAGTAGAACTTATTCTTAAGCATAAACAGTGGGATTCTGTACATGTCTATTGAAATGTAAAATCTCTGATACTAAGTGCAGCATGCTGCCTACTAAGTGTGTATAGGATTGTAAACATCACCTTCTGTTAGGTATGAAGCAGGGTCTGCTAAACCCCCGCCTAAAAGTACTTTTTCAAAATAAAATGTAACTTCCTCTTGTTAGCTATATAACACAGGTGCATCCCAAACTACTCAAAATGTTTCACATTTTTTGAAAGAAACAGCGCTGGTCAGCAAAAAGATATTAGCACTGGGGAGTCTTGAAGCACAGGGAGCCATCATTCCAGAGGACAGATATTTCAGGTTGAAGATGCTTAGAGACAGGTAGTCAGGTAAAGACTGAATCCTTTTATGCAAGCATTCCTTGAGGACCACAGCAATGAATAGGCATATCAAGATAGATTGGTGCTCTTGGAATTTTCCATCTCCATGACCTACATCTCCTACATTTTTTCTTTCATTCTCAGTTCTTCTGCCTTTACTATTTGTGGGATTGATGAAATGATTTTTGGAGTCTCGTTTCAGGTTATGGTTGATTGGCTGCTTATAGGACTTGGAAGCTTTCTTATCATTGGGCAGCAATGAATTATGGTTCATGAAACATTGTTAAGGGCACTAGTACATTGTCTTCCTTATCTGTGGTTATGCTTGTATTAGGATATAGTGCTAGAAATTCATAATAAAGCAAAAACAAAAAACTCTAGTTGAACCAGTACATTTGTAGACACCATTAGTGGTGCTTGTTTTTGTTTGTTTGTTGCTTCCAGGTTGGTCACTGGAGACAATGTAGGAGTATAAGCTTCTAGGTCAGAGCCAAGTATTTTCTTGACCAACACTCTACTCAAGCCCATTGTCTCCTGTTCTTTGGTTTCCAGCCAATGTTGTCAATGGGTCTTCTTTGAGCATCATGCTGTTCAATGCCTGTAGAACCAGATGTGTCCTGATCCTTGTAGATCAAGGATGATGTACCCGTGACACTCAAGAGATTGTTGGAGTCTAACTCCCATAATCCCTGACCACTGGATGTGCTTGCTGGGGCTGATGGCAGTTGGCAGTACAACAACATCTGGTTGATGCTGAGGCTGTGGGTGATCGTTCCTGAACCTGTACCTGAAATATACCTCAGAACAGATACTAAAGCTTGGATTCTCTTGTGCAGTACTCATCTCTTGTTCTCAAAGCAAGGGGTGAATGCTAGATTTCTAGTATCCATTATAGGTCTAGTCAATCCAGACATTTCACATTATCCGCTAAGTACTGAGACTGATATTGCACACTCCTCTTCTCTCTGTGTAGAGGCTCTGAAGCCCATTCTTGTGGGCATGGTTCCAGGTCCCAAATTCTGTCCATGAGTTCCCAGTTCAAGGCCTGGTGTCATGTCCATTCTTAGTGACCTTTTTTGTGCTTTGCACCACTGTTATTAGGCACATATTGCTGAAATTGCTCTCTCTGAAGGGACTGAAAGGAAAGGACCAATTGGGTATTTTTGTGGAACATCACATTGACATATGATTGGCTCTGGCTCTGATTTGCCAGGCATGCTAGCTGTCCAAGGGTTTTGTTGGGCAGGTAGAGCTAGGAGATATATAGTGCAATGTACTGCTTCAGTGCGGCATGATTATTTTTTGTGCTGCCCATCACTCCTTCCCTCAGACATGACCTGGTGGGCTATAGCTAGTTCCTTTATCTTTTCTTTTCTTTTCTTTTCTTTTCTTTTTGCAGGGATAGAAATGTGTTGGGGTTTTCCCCTGTCAGTCACTATGGATGATGTGATTACTTTCTAATTTGTGAATAGATAATATTGCATAGCTGTCTTCAGAGGTCATGCCTAATTCTGAATTTTACCTGCATATATATTTTTTTAGCTTTGACAAGGCATCCTAGTGATATTATAGTGGATAGCATATTTGATAGCTTCCACTTGTTTCCTTAATATACAGTGTATGTGACACAAAAAGTGTGAAATGAATTCATTTAAATGTGTTTCCCAGTGTGATATATGAAAATGTTTTGTGTTTTGTACATTTTGGGTGATGCTGGAACTCCATATCAGATACATATTGTGATATGCCAAATATCTATATACCAAATTTCCTAAATAACAACATAAAAAGACAGCATACTGATGTGTGTTCCTGTTTTGAAGCTGAATAAGGTCTTTCAAGTTCAAAGTATGTACCCTGCCCCACAGACAACTTTGCCAGTTTGTTGGGTGGTTTTTAAAGAGAGCTTGGAAGTGAAAGAACCTATTTCTAAAACAGAAAAGAAACCTGTGGTGGTTCCATTAGCAACTAGCTATGCCTCTTATTTATGTTTAGCCAACTTTATTGAAGTGTGTTCTAAATAGCTTGGCTCCCATGGTTTCTCTGAAGGTATCTTATTGTGCAACTCAAATTAAAGTCTAAGCCAAAATAAAAACAAATGTGCTTCTTGGTAGGCACATGTTTTACATCCCTGGTAATTTGCAAGAATTTTGTTTAACTCCAGCATGGTTGCTATAATTTCCTCTGCATACATTCCAGAAAGAAGTGATGTTTATTAAATTTTATTATATTCCTCCTCCTGATTGAGCCACTAGGCACCTATTAAAGAGAATTGAGATTTGTTGCTAATGGAGAGTTGAAATACTAATCAAATGGGAAGTAGACCAGAAAAGGAAGATTCAAATGGTTTCTATCAATTCTTTGTATAAGGAATGCCTAATAAAATAATTGAGCACTGCAATGCCATCTGGTGGTTTTGCAAAGATATTAAATAAACAAAACTAAAAACAAGGGATGTAATACAGATGGGGAAATAAAACAATATGGGGGAATTAATAAAACAAATCTTAGATATGGTTTAAGCTGATATGCACTCCTCAGAAGCTCTTTTAAGACGCAACTGGAGCTCCATGCTTTCAAATGAATTTAAAGTATACACGCTGCTTGTCATGTGAATAATTCTTAGTCTTCTGTGTTTCTCATCACTTAATTGGCAGTGGTGTTATCGACAGAGTGCTATGGACAATTCATAAATTGGCAGTAGCCTAGTAGTCTTAACTCTAGCTAAATAAGGACTGCTTTACACTTCTGTATAGGAAACTGCACAATCATTTGAACATATACTGTGTTTGAGGGCTGTCTAGTCCACTCTAGTTTAAAGATAAGGAACCATAAAATTGGAGACCAGGAGCCTTGAAAATCCCCACCCAGTGTTAGCAGCACCTGGTTAGCAGATTGGGCTACAAGGATACAGGTCACATGGCTTCTTCCCAGCTATGATGAAATGTATTTCTATTTAAATTATAGTAATCATTCCCAAATGTGTATTCCACATGCACATTTTATGAAGATTGGTGCTCTTTTTGGTGATGCAATTCCTTATTTTTGATAATGCATACCTCTAGGTGAGTTGCAAGTAGCAAGCAGAAACTTTGGGAAAGTTTTTCTTATTGCTATGCTATCACAGAGCATTGCCCCTCATGTCTACTGTTCTATTAAACTCAAGGCAAATGTTTCCATAGCAATTGGGAAGCACACTTGCACTGGTTCTTTGCATAATGGGTTTTCCTTCTCTCAAGCTTTGGAATACAACATTATTTTATTTTGTTATGTTTTATGTTTTATGTTATGTTATGTTATGTTATGTTATGTTATGTTATGTTATGTTATTCAAGCTGCTACTTATTGGTGTGCACAGTTTATGTGCTGCTTTCTTTTCTGTGTGCTGGAAGGATGATGTTGTCAAAGGTGTTCATATCATATTGTCAACATTTATCAAATGGGCAAGGTAAGACAAATATGAATAAAACTCTCTGGGTTCTAGCCACCTAAGGCATATTCAGAAGAGAACCACTGAAATAAGTAGACGAGTAAGCACGTGGACACCGATCAGAAGGTCGGCGGTTCGAATCCCCACGACGGGGTGAGCTCCCATTTTTCGGTTCCAGCTCCTGCCAACCTAGCAGTTTGAAAGCACGTCAAAGTGCAAGTAGATAAATAGATACCTCTCCGGCGGGAAGGTAAACAGCGTTTCCATGCACTGCTCTGTTTGCCAGAAGCGGCTTTGTCATGCTGGCCACATGACCCGGAAGCTGTCTGTGGACAAACGCTGACTCCCTCGGCCTATAGAGCGAGATGAGCGCGCAACCCCCGAGTCATCCGCAACTGGACCTAACAGTCAGGGGTACCTTCACCTTTACTTTTAATCTGATTTAGGCAGATACAATCCCATTTTCACATGGTTTACTGCTATAAGGCTGTTTTGTCAACAAAAACAAAATATTCTGCCTCTTATATCCTTTCCAGGGACGCGGGTGGCGCTGTGGGTTAAACCTCAGCGCCTAGGACTTGCTGATCGCATGGTCGGCGGTTCGAATCCCCGCGGCGGGGTGCGCTCCCGTTGCTCGTTCCCAGCGCCTGCCAACCTAGCAGTTCGAAAGCACATCAAAGTGCAAGTAGATAAATAGGGACCGCTTAATAGCGGGAAGGTAAACGGCGTTTCCGTGTGCTGCTCTGGCTCGCCAGAGTAGCTTCGTCACGCTGGCCACGTGACCCGGAAGTGTCTGCGGACAGCGCTGGCTCCCGGCCTCTAGAGTGAGATGAGCGCACAACCCTAGAGTCTGTCAAGACTGGCCCATACGGGCAGGGGTACCTTTACCTTTTTATATCCTTTCCTATTCTTTTTTCTGCCATGCTAATTCATGTAATATATTGTACCTTTCTTTAACTATTTTTGTAGCATTGTTGCTTCTCCCACATTCTTACCTTCTTTAGCCTTAGCCCTAATCTCATTTCTCTAACTTTATTCTGACTTGTTTTTGTTTTTTTAAAAAAATAACCAGTTCCTCTTGTTCATTCTTCTTCACTATGTCCTCCACTGCCTTCTTTTAGGCAATTCATAGACAATAGTTCCATGACAGGTAACTGGAGACAAAGAGGCATATGAATTAAGGACGAAACATCTACATGCACACAGAGTCACTGTTCCAAGTGATTCCATTTTCTCACAGCCCAAGAGTAGTATGATCTATACCTTACTGCTCTGGTTTCAGATATACTTTGATAGGTATTGTCAACAAGAAAAGAAACAAATAGAAAGCAGCAGATATACCTCTGCCACGTAGAGTTTTCTGCCATGATTGCAACTTTTAAAAATCTTTCCCAGATTAAATATGAAACACTTGAGGGCTCCTCCGCTCTCAAATATAATGGAGGAAAAAGAGCAGCATTGTGTTCACAAAGCCATGTAAGAAGCAGCTTAGCATATAAGGAAAAGGTCATGCTTTAAATTGCAATACTGGAATTGCTGACACTTCTGCTTAGGGTTCTTTTTGCTGCTATCGCTTTTATGTGAAATGCACATCTTCTGTAGTTGTTTTGCAAAAGTATTTTTATCTCCTTATTGAAAAGCCCACTTTTACCTATAGCTACTAAGACAATTGTTGGAGGAATATGGTAGTAAATGGTGTCTCAATAATATTTTTTCAGACAAATGTCAGACCCTCTGGTCAATTCTATAGTTTTTATTACAATGGTATGAATGCTTGATTTCCCCCCGAGAGTTAGCTTACAGGTGTAGTGTTGTGGTAGACAACTGTCACAGCATTCACACAATTGGATTAGTCTAAATCAGTGGTTTTCAAACATTTTTCTCTGCGCCAGACTTTCATAATAAAAATTTGCTTGCGTCACATGACTTTTTTATTGATAAGAAATACAATGGAAAACAAAAATAAACAACTCCAGCACTGGTTGATTCATAACACAGAATACAACTACTGTATAATATGATCATGGGGCATCCAGAAAGTATAAAACAATGCCGCTACATCAGAATATGAATCACCCCCAAAATATCCATAGTCTGCAAATTAAAAATATACTATACTATACAGTCATACCTTGGGTTACAGACGCTTGAGGTTGCGCGTTTTCAGGTTACGGATGCGCCAAAACCTGGAAGTACCAGAACGGGTTACTTCCGGGTTTCAGCGCTCACGCTAAATCACACTTTGCACATGCACAGAAGCGCCAAATCGCAACCCACATGTGTGCAGATGTGGCACTGCGGGTTGTGGATGCTGCGGGTTGCAAATGTGCCTCCCGCATGGCTCATGTTCACAGACCAAGCATCCCACTGTACTGTACTATACTATACTGAAATGTTTACATGTTTCTTCGATTGTCCTTGAATCTTCCTACCTTGCCATGAGCTCCTGCCACACCAGTGTGGTATGTCATACCCTTTGAGAACCACTGGTCTGAGCTAAGTGAAGATGGTCCTTTCCAGGAAGATGTCACTAGCAGTAAGATGAACGATAATTCTCCATACTATTTGACAAGGGAAGACGGATTCCGATAAATATTCATATGTGAAGATGCTCAGTAGTTCTAGACATTGCTCATTCACTTCAAAAAGCAACATACTGTCTAGTGACATAGATTCAGTACATAAACAAGCTTGTGAATCTACACCAGATCTTTTAGATGACAACTCCCATCAGCCCAGCCAACATGGCTAGCATGGCCAGTGGTCAGCAATGGTTGCAGTTGTAGTCTAGCAACAACTAGCAGACATCAAGTTGGGGAGGGCTGAACCAGACTTTCCCCAATTGTATTGGCATCACAGTGATTGCACCAAGAATTACCTCACCAAAGACTCCTCAGGAGAGTTTAGTAGTCATGGAATAAGAACAGAGGTCCTCTTGTAGATTTGGAATTGGCTAAGTAGCAGGTAGTAGAGAGTAAGAATAAATGGACAGTTCCATGATAGGTTGGAACTGAAATTAGTGCTTTTTTTCTAGAAAAAGAGGTTCCGGAACTTACTATGAACATGTCCCTTGTTCTCTTAGAGTGGCAATGGCACCCACCTGAGAGGTGCCATAACTAACTTCTGGCAAGTTCCAGCAGAAAAATAACCTCGAATAAAACTGCTAATATCATAATGCCACTATACAAATCTATGGTGCAACTGCATTTGGAATACTGTGTACTGCTGTGGTCTTCTTGCTTCTAAAGGGCTTGAACAGGTTCAGAAAAGGGCAACCAAAATGATCACGGAAATGGAGCAACTCTTCTATGAGGAAAAGTTGCAGCACTTGGGACTTTGTGGTTTCAAAAAAAGGCAAGTGATCATATCACAGAACTGTGTAAAATTATGCATGACATGGAGTAGCTGGAGAAAAGTGTTTTTTTTCTCCCTTTCGCATAACACTAGAACTTGGATGAGCCAGGAGAGATCAAATAAAGCACTTCTTCACACAGCTCATACCGTAGTTAAACTCTAGAACTCATTCCCACAGGAAGCAGTGATGGCCACTCACTTGGGTGGCTTTAAAATACAATTAAGCAAATTCATAGAGGATAAAGCTATGGCTATTAGCCATGGCGCCTATAATTTTTTGCCTCCCTGGTTGGAGACAGTTTGTTTCTGAATACCAGTTGCTGAAAATTATAGGAAGCGAGAATATTCTGGTCCTGCTTGCAGTTTTCCCACAGGTTTCTGTTTGGCCACTGTGAGAACTGGATGCTGGACTAGATGGGCCACTGGCATGATCCAGCAGGACTGCTCTTATGTTCAAAGTTGACTTGCAGACCCCTTGGACCAGGCAACACAAATTCTCAAAAAAAATAATACAGACATACACAGGGCATAGAATGCTTTGTAGACTGGGGAGAGCAGTTGTAGCCCCCAATGAGGGAAGCCATGGGGTTATTCTAGTAGAAAATAAATGAATTGTTAATGTATTGGCTCAAAGGAATGAGATACCCAGAAAAACCCAATTTCTTCATGGCAGGTTGAAATTTTAGATAGGAGATGTGATCTTCCTTAATATCTTATTCATCTTAATTAAGATTAGCTACTTCTGTTATGCAGCTTCCCTCAGATACAAGGACAGCTAGGGTTGTTTGTCTGTTCATTATGATTTAGAGTGTGATGTAATCTGCATATTGATTGCATTGTAACCTTGTAGACTGCAGTTTGTCCCATCTCAATCTCTCCTAGCAGACTTTCACAAGCAATGAATCACTGAGATGAGATAACAATTTTAGTACTAATCCACAGGTGAGAATCCTTATATGAAGAAATATTTCTGAAAATTCTGTAGTAATAAATGAATCAGCTTTATTGTTACTTTTCTATCTAACTATAGCTCAGTCTAATAACCTTCATAGCATAAAATAATTAGTGTGAGGAAAGAGTCACAAAATCACATTTGCTTTTGCTATTATTCCACAAAGCCTGGGACACAGTTTTACTTAAAGTCAGAACGTGTGCTAAATCATTCAGAAAAGCACCATAAAAAGCAATTCTGTGAAGAAGTGGAAAGAAAAATCAAAAGAAATAGTTGAGAATAGATACTTAGTATAAATAATAAAAAAGCTATTGCCAAATTCTAGGGGAGTATGGGATGTGAATGTGTTATTCTTCCATAAGTGTGTTGTGTTGCTGTATGGGAAATTTTAGTATTTGCTTTTAAATGCCACTTTAAAAAAACAAAAAACCCTCCATGTGTGGTTTTTAACCTCAAATCATCCAGAGAAAGAGAAGGTAACATTCCTTCTCCCTTGAACCAACTTGTCTAAGAGACTGGAGATAAAAGGAAATAGTAAGTTCTAAAAGTTCCCTTTATCCCTTTTTTATTTTTGCAGCAACACAATTATTTTAAACAACTGAAAGAAGAAATGCATTGCAACATTTATTACATTTTTAATGTTGTAGCACATACAATACTAATTTATCTGAAGAATTTTGTGCATATTTGGGCAGCACAACTTGACTGATATGCCAAGTGGCATCAGAATTGTGGGAAGTGACACAGAACTGCTATGTGGTTTTAAAATCCTTCGTAAAGATTTAAATGGAATGTATTAAATGGCTTATAACGAAGATAGCCAAATTTTCAATCAAAATTGGGTTGGATATGTACTGTTAATCTGAACAATCCTGTATGATTGGCATCTTGTTACTTTAGATTGTGCATAGAATATTAATGCATCTATTGTCTTGGAGACACAGCATCTTACCAAAGTTGACTTTTGCTAACTGTTGTTGACATTGGTACTTGTGCTGTCAGTGACAATTCATTGCCTGTAATACAGTTCAACTTATCCTTTTTGAAATGATGTCCATCATATTCAGTTTTATATTTTGTTTTAGATGCTATAGGGTGAAAAATAAAGTTGTTTTGTGTGTATACCAAAGAAAGAGTCGTCAGTCTTGTGGTGCTGTAATCTGAGCTGATAGATAAGATAGGACTTATTTCTGAGAAGACGTGGTTAGGATTGTGCCATCAATGTCTTTGATCTTTGCACTGCTCTGTAATGCAACACCAGTTTATACAAAATGTTATTTTTGGTACAATAAGAAGATGTGGTAAAAGTCATAACAAAACCCACTACTCTCATTTTCCAGAATTCCAGTACTGTAATGGGAATAATTCTGCTTCTCTTATTGCCCTATGCAGAATGGGAACTGACGTTTTGTGAGAGTGTTGGTTTCATATTACAAATGCCAACCCATCTTATGGAACTGAGCATAGGTTTCCACAGTTTACTGTGCTTAGGCTGCATTACTTATCTGGAAGAGGACTGTGTCCACAATTAAGAGATGCTAGGGGAGAAAGGCAAGTGGCAATTATTTCCATCCAAAGTGATAGAGAAGTCTGTCTTGTTTCACCTCTCCCTCTGCTGCAGCAAGATAAAATTACTAATAATAGATGACAGTTGTGGGATAAGAGAATCCAAATGGCACTTGTGCCCTGTCGATCTTATGGAGTGGGATATACTATCTCACCTCTTCTTTCTCTCTTTCTGTGCTGCGTTTCCCCCTCCATTTCCACTTCAGTGAAAAGGTACAGAGAGGTGCAAAGCTATAAACTTCCACCATCAGCCACTTGAACTCATCTCCATCTTTTTCAACAGTGCATATTCATGTAATTGAAATCTGTTTTCCGTTACCATTCTGTTAGATATTTTAAGCAGAAATTGGTTGTGTTAAATGTCTATTTTTGCAAAGTTTTCTGTTCTGTGGTTTCAAACACCAGTGGAAATATCCTGTTATCCTTGCTTTTTAGTAATTACTGGAATAAGTTAGAATAACTTTCAGAATGTAGATTCGAATGCATATCCTGAAAGCAGCTCTTCATAGCTACACCATTTCACATTACAAAATGATTCCTAACTAGCACAAGAGTTTCTGTATCCAACCACTGGTTTTTTCCTCCCTCCTACTCCTCCTGCCTACTACTACTACTACTACTACTATTCATAATAATAGCCTTTAAGGGTGTAGATCCTGGAGAGTGGTAGCAAAGAGGCTTCCCGGCTCTGGTGGACATCATTATGGGGGGAAGGGTTCAGAGTGCAGTTTGGCAAATCACTCTCTGTAAAACACCTCCACCCTCCTGGTCAAACCTCATTGGATGAATGGGGAGACAAACCACTCTCTGAAGCTCCTCTCCCTCTATGTGGCACACAACTTCAGTGGTGTTTTACAACGGGCGACACTTCAGAGAACAGTTCTGCAATCTGCTTTCTGAAGCACCTACCACCCTCTTATAAAAGGGGGTGCAGATGGGGCAAGCTGTGACAGAAGGAGAAGGGCTGGGTTGTGAGGGGCAAGAATCGGGCGAGGCACGAGGGGATAGGCAAATGGATGGCTGAGGTATAAATATAGGGGAGTTTAGTCAAGTGTAAAAGGAGGAGGGATTGGTCAAGTTTGGAGGAAGGGGGCTGGCAAGGTAGTTAGCAGGTAGGCAGGGTTGGTGAATGGGGTGAATTGGAAGTGGTGAGTGGAATATGTTAGAAAATGTATTTTATGGATGACTACACACAAAAGTCTGTGCTTAATTTTTTTTTAAGTGTGTACAAAATGTGTACAATATGAATGCAAACTTTCGGTGGTCTTTCAAAAAACCTGTGCAAAATAAGAAAAAATAGACTGAAGATTTAGTGTCATCGAGACTGAAATAGGATGGAATTAGCTTCTCAGCCCATCCCTATACATGATATTTGTGAATAGGAACCCTTACGTGTGCACTGTGTGTGTGTGTGTTAAACAGGGGGGATGGGGGATTTGTATTCAAATCACAGCTCTGCAAGGCAGGGTGATATACCTTTTCCCTTATATCCTTTTCTTATGTGGCAAAAACTAAGGCAAAACCTGTTTTAATTTGCTAAGCATCTGGTGATTGTGAATGCATGGGTATTTGATTTGATTTCTAATTTGACCTGTCAGTTGTTATGTTGTTTTCTTTATTCTTTCTCAAATTAGTTTTAATTTTGTATTTATATTTATGCTGTAATACACTTTCAAAAATCTAAAAGGGCTGAAATGCACCATATAATTACTGTTAGCAGGATTAAGACATCCAAAGCACATAGCGCCTTTCAGGATGATGTGGACGAGTTACTGTTCCAGTAAATCTGGTAAACGAACAAATAAACAAAATATTTTTTTAAGTGTATTTTGTAAGTCACTTCTAAAGTGGCCTATACCTCTGTGAATATAGAACGGATTTGTAAAAACACCTTTACATGATGTTCATTTTTGTCCATGGCTAATTAAAATTTACAACATAACAGGTAGGAATACAACACTTAAGGCATAAGAATGCTCTGAGCGTTTTATCATTTAATTTGTTTTCCTTCATGTTTTTATTTTGTTGGTACATTCATGGAAGTCTGAAGAGACTATTTTCATGGAACTTTGTTTTCAAGAAAAAATAGAGGCTCTTGATACGGGATTTCAGCATTTAACTCACATCCATTATGCAGAAGCTGTTTCTTAGTTTTTGCAAGTTTCTACTAGGCAAAGTAATACCTATATTTGATATTTAGCAGAATTGGCGCTATTCTACTAGAGAAAAAGAGCTCTATTCTGCCTTCTTTTAAGTCTGTCCTTACAGATCAGGAGTCTTGTAATAAATAACTATTTAAATGAGTGCATTTTCTTTGCCCTTCCTCCTACACATATGAGGGGGAATGAGGTAGAAAACAAGAATGTCTAGACGATAAAATGGTAATAATTAGTTTCTATATTTTATTTCTATTATAAGCTCATATTTATTCCATAGAAGAGTAGAAAATAGTGGTGTCTATTAATCCAGGAACTTTGGGTAGGAAAAAAATGTCATCCATATTGTTTGGAATCATAGGAGCCAACTCCTAGGGGTCAAAGTCCTTTGATCTCCCCAGGCCCTCCCAAAGTTGATGGGCATTGCCATTCAAATGGTGTGTATGTGTGTATGAGAGAGAGACAGACAGAGCGAGAGAGAGAGAGAGATATCGAGATATCTTGTGATCGATTATGAGGAGCAGAGCTTACGTGCCCCCCCCCCATTATTTTATTCAAGTTGGCATGCCTGATCGGAACCATGTACATTGTTAAAAATGCATCAATATTTTGTATGTGTGAATTTTGAGTGAATGTCTCATAGAAATTAGGTGAGTAAATACTGTAACTGCCAGTAGAGAAGACATAGGATATTTGTTGAAGGCACTTCAAAGTTCCCAAAATTTGAAAGTAAATAGGAGAACTGATTAGCGAGTGACAGGCATATAGTCAGGGGCAATCCATTAACCATTGTGTAGTTAAACATTCAAAAAGCATTTGATACAGTTTCCACCCAAGACTCCTGAGTAAATTTAGCAGTTAAGGGAAAGTAAACAGGTCATCTTGTGGATCAGTAACTGGTAAAGAAAGAGAAAAAAGCAGATAGTGAGAATAAATGGGCAGTTGTCACAATGGTGGAATACAAAAAGTAGATTTTCCCAAGGAAATGTCTATTAATAGGGCATTAGGCCTGGGGAAGCTATGCCTCCCATTCTTATGGGGCTTTTAGGACCAGATGTTTCAGATGTCACTTGGAGTAGAGTGGTAGGACACAACACTTACCCCGAACATTGGTAAAAGAATGCAGGCAGTTTTTGCCAACACTGAGTATAACATTGTTACATGCCTGTGCATATGTGTGTTCTTATACGCACCTGAATTGCTGATACTTTGAGCCTATTAATATATGGCCTGGTCAGATAGATTATGTTTAATACACATTTATATCACTCTGTAAGACATTTATGGTGGTTTACATACCTGATTATAAAGAGACTGCTGTTTGCTGTGGAAATGTTTGTAATATATAACTGCTTTTTGACATTTGTTGTATGTGTCTGTGGTTGTTTCTGATTTGGTAGCAACCATGTAATCAATATACTTCCCTGACCATCTCACTGGTATGGGCTAGTGGTATTAAATTGTATCTGCTGTAGGCAATTCTGTTTAATTTGGGAAGCAGGAGTCACTTAATCTCCATAACTGTAAACACTATATAGCAAGAACCCTATACTGCTGTGTGACTAGCATTAATCTTAAGAGATCCCATTAGCCGGAGCAAGTATAAATGCTGGCACCATCCAAGAGAAGCAGAGAGTTCCTTACATAATTTAAAAGGAACTGGTGATAACATGTTCATGCAGTACTGCTCAAAGTCCTGTGTGTGTCAATTTTTTTTTTGTTTTTAAATGTTGCAGCTGCTGAACCTGCTATCATTTCATTAGGGCCTCATCTTATTCACACTTTCCCCCACTGTCTTCTGATATTATAGATGGATCTATGAAGTTGTTGGGGTTTTTTCCCCTGCTACATAAATACACATTTCAGCCCCTGGCTAAAACAGGGAACATCACTGTTTTAAAGGGGAAATGATATCCAATTCTGTCCTCCAGAGCCTCAAACACAACCAATAACAACTTCCTTCTATCATATTTACATAATAGCTAAGCACATTTGGAACAAGAAAAACAAATATTTTAGAGTATTTTAAAGTATTGAGTTCTGCCTATAAACAATGAACAAACCTTATAACTTCTGCTTCATGTTGTTGTTGTTATTGTTGTTAATGATAATAATAACAATAATCTTGCTTAAGATCTGAACTCAGTTAAGTATATATCCTACTGTCTAGATAAAGTGAGTATACTTCCTTGTACTTGACTTTTATTTCAGTTCTGAGTGTGCCTGAATTCATAACTAATACTGCCAAATTATCAGCACTGTACGTTCTATGTAAGTATCTGAGAACAGCTCATACATGTTTCGATAATATGCTAAATGGTATGATCAGATAGTAATGGCTTTCAGAACCAGATACAAAGAGTTGGAGTCTTACCATTGATTAGAGCAGTCTTTAGTTTTATCAGATTCCTCTTCAGTGTTGTAAAAAGAGGAGAGTTGTATCCAATGTTAGACTAACAGAGGTCTATCAATTTCAATGTGTCCACTTCGGTGGAACTTATTTGAATATAACCTAAAAATTCCCTGGCGATAGCCCTTCAATGGAATTCTCAAAAAAAAGTGTTCCCTCCTGGAACAGTTTTAAGGCACGTAAGTTTCTATTTTGTGTTAATTTGTTTTCACTGTAAATTCTTTGTAAAGCCACAACATAATTTCAAAGAGTAGCATCAATGCAGTCAACAGAAATGCATGTAAAACTATTTTAAATAATCTTCATGCTGATAACACCTCACCCCAAACTCCTGGATGATCTCCAGGTCATCACCTCTTACATCATATACACTGACTCAAACGATCAGATACAAGACCAAACATTTATTCCAGTGTGTAATTAGTTATTATGTTTGGGTTAAACACAGATTCATCACAAAACCTAATTCATTTATTTGTCTCTTCAAAAGCCAAAGAGGCACTAGAAATGTCTGAGCTTGCTTCCCAATATTTAGCAATTGAATGTATTTTTCTGTTGCTAATAAAAAGAACATGATATCCCTATTTTCTTTTTCAATTTGATTTAACACACAATGGAATTACCATTGGGAAAATACTTGCCAGTTTACTAATCCATCTACATATTTTCTGCCAATGGTGCAATATACCAGGGCATGTTCACTAAACATTATGCCTCTATTCATTTGCATTTAGAAGAATTACACTACTGGATTGTTATTTTAACATGATTTTAAAAATAGTAATTGCATTTCAACTAGTTTTTGCTACTCTTTTACATATCCCTTTTCATTGATTATGTGATAACTTTGTCATATTCATTACCCTTTACCTTTTCACACATGCAGTGCTGATTTTTGTAATCCCTTTTTTCAAAAAGAACAGTTCAAAACATATGGATGAAAAGCAAACCAGCTGGTGAATAGAAATTTTAGACTGTACGGCAAATTTGCTTCAACATTTTGCTTTAGGAGAAACTTAGCAACCCTGTCAATGAACAATCCTTTTCATTTTAATAAAATCCATGTTTCCACAGAACAAACCAAAGAAACAACTTCGGCTTTCAATAGGGCAATGGAGAGAATTGCTTTTTCCTTAGTGTGTGGTGATTGCTAACTCAGTATAATAGCACTCAAGATGTTCCCCACTCTGTTCAGTAATATAATACCACACAGTCTGCCCTAAAGCATTATTAATTTGGCTGCTCAATCTGTGTCAGAATCTACCTCCTTCACTCTCTGTCAAATACCCAGCAGTATTTAATAGTATTTTATATTCGTGCACAATAGTAGGCTTCCAATATTCAGCATGCAAACCCAAATTGGTGTGTATTCTACACTACATATTTAGTATCTGATTGTTTTATTATATATCCAGTATCTGATTCTATAATAAATTGTCATGGAAACCACTGAATAACAAAACTCAGACATTTTATCCTTATCACATCAATTAAAAGGAAACATAGTCTACGTGAATCTGGGATCTGAGCACCTTATGGATGGGATGACACATTCTTATGAGTTCTTGTGACAGTAGTCAGTGGTACAGACTTACCACACCTTCCTGCCTGCCAACACCCATGACAGTCGTTTTGTGCTGCTCCCATGGTACTTCTATTGTTCTATGAGTACCAGCACAATTCCCATCATCCCTGACCACTGGTCCTGCTAGCTAGGAATGATGGGAGTTGTAGTCCAAAAACAGCTGGAGATCCAGGTTTATGAAACCCTGATGTGGATCTTTCAGTTCTTTCAGTTACCCCTTCTTCTCTGGGGGTGGAAAGCCATCATTTTGTGGTTCACCTCAGAAGCCAAAATGTCTAAGGCCAGCCCTGACTCTAGGGATCTTCTTTTTACTTGAAATTTGGCAATGTGTATATATCTTGTAATACCATTAACTTAAAACTCATAAAAGGGAGACAGAGGGACATAGGGATATACCAAACAATTTGTATCTGGAGAATGGACTTGTTCAGGATCAAGAAAGGAATATGTTTAGGGCAAGGTGGGGAGCATGGCATATGTGAGCACCCTTACTTGATTTCTTTTATATATTCATTTTTATTTTGGTTATCCATTACTACTGCGTATTCTAATTACTCCATTTCCCCCCTATACTGCTGAATTTACTCTCTTCCTTACTTGATTTCTTGATTACTTGTAAATGAAATGGCAGAAGTCATAAGAGCAGCATTTGTTATGTTTGCAGTCCTACTCAAATTCCTTGCCCCACCCTGCCCCTTCTCTTTCCAGAGGATGGTGGTGCAGTGTGGCATGGATCACCTGACCTCCCAGTGGTTGAATTTCTGCTGCTTTCTAGGAGAGGGGGAGAGAAAGGGTAAAGTCAGTGTGGCAGAAACACGTCTGCAGAAGCACTAGATGGTTTGATATAAGGATTTGTATATCACACATCAATTATATTCCCAGGTGGTTTGAGAAAGAATAGAATGTGAAAGCAGCAGCTGTGAAGTCCTCATATGTCCTAGGAATCACTTTTTTGAATTGATAGAGCAGTCAGGCCAGAGCACAGTTGATGCAGCATAACATTGAATCCCAGGAAAGCTCACACTGTCAAATTCTAATTTTTGTGACTTCAAAGGCATTTATTTAATGCTGCTCCTGAAATAGGTGACAAGAATCATCCTATCAAGTGAGTGATCCCTTCCAAATTAGAAACACTCATATTTCACTATATTCTATATTCCGTGTTCATTTATGCTGTTCAAACCCTAGGGTTTGACATTTCAACAGAGTTCATTTCATCTCTCTTTTTGAAGGTCTACTTTTAAGACAAGTGTTATGAGAATTGTGGCTCTTTGCTTATGCCTAACTGTGAAAACAGGCATTGAAAGACAACAGTTTTATCTGAATGCATGTTTGATTATATGAAAGTAGCTATGAATTTTATAACACAGTGTGATTTGTACAAAACTAAGATGTTGAAAATGAACCAGATGCTGACCCTTTCCTTTTTATCGGACTCTTCCTTTTTCAATATACTTTTATCCCATCCTTGCATGCTGTGATTTTCCACTAACCTATGATACATCTTTCTCCGAGGTTCTCAGGCAGCCAGTGTTCACAGTGAGAGTTCTCACTGTTGTTAGCTTCTCTGTAATCCACAGGGTACATGACATGCTGTGTTTCTAAAAGCAGAAGGTAGCCTTCACTTTGAAGGAAGTCAAGTAAGGTGTAGTTATGATCACTGTTTCCTTTCATTGGTTTCTATAATTGGTCTGGCTAGGTCTACAGCCATGCATTTGTTTTAATCTGAATGATTTAATATATTGTGCAGTGCAACATCACTTAAAGGTAATTTACGTTATTCCTCCTTTAACAATGGTAATCATTATAGTATGATTATTATAGTAATTGAAGGAAATAGTAATGCACATATTCATTCATTTAAGGGACACATTAACATAATCCAAATATAATCAAAATAATTTCATATTAATCTATGATAAAAGCATCTGTTAGAATTGTGAAGTAGTCTCCATGCAATCAAAAAAGATGTATTACTATTTCTGCCTGCAACTGGAAAACCAGGCAAATGAAAGGACAGGCCACACACAGAGACAGCTGGGTGTAAACTAGCCACAATGTTATTGATAAATCTTATGCTATATATTTGGTAGAACGCAGTCATTATACTGCTCTATCACCCCAATTGCTGACAAATCAGCTGTCCTGCTAACTGTTCAGGGGGAAATTATCCCATCAACCTGGCTTGAAATAGCTCCATCAAATAAATTCTACGTAGGGCTGCCCTTGGACCTATCCTAGGGTTGCCATATTTCAAGAAGTAAAACTCCAGACAAAAAAAAATTGGGCTTTTTTGGGGAAATTGTCCAGAAAAAGTTGTTTTGGGGGGGGGAATTAGGAAAATCTGGACGTATTGCAACAGAATGTAGTAGGGCAAAAGACTGGCAGCATATTACAGTCAGTCAGTTTGGTTTATTGTATTTAGCAAGTGGCAATTACACACATAAAAAATAACAGGAATATTGCCGCTTGACCCCATATATCACTGAGATCAACTGGAGAAGCACTTTTAAGTCGCTGTCCATGGTGCAAAGGCCTGACAGGCCTCAACTAGAAGTCAAGCATTTAGTGTTGCCAGTCTCATGTTGTGGAACACTTTTCCAGCAGAGATTTATGGATATCCAATGAACCTGAATATTGAAAGATTTAGGACAGGTAAAAGAAAGTACTTCTTCATGCATAGTTTAACTATGGAACTCACTACTACAGAAGGCAGTGATGACCCTCAACTTGAAAGGGGAAAAAAAGATTAGACCGCTTCATTGAGTAGAGGGCTATCAGAGGCTAATAGCCACGACTGCTATGTTCTACCTGCAGAGGTGGAGGCAGCAAAGTTTTCAAATACCAGTTGCTAGAAAACACAGGAGGGGACAGTGCTCTTGTGCTCATGGTTCTGTTTGCTGGTTTCCCACTGGCAACTGTTTGGCCACAGTGAGAACAAGATGCTGGGTTAAATAGGTAATTGCTGTGATCCAGCAGGCTCTTCTTATGTTCTTATTCAGCAGCCATCCTCACTTCTGACTTCCAGGTGTTTCTTGAATACTTTTTTATGGCAACAGGCTTTTGAAGTTGCTTAAAGTTTTCTTGATGATTGTTCTGGGTGGCATTCTAAGTTTTACTCACAGTAAACCTGATGAAATTAATGGACCTAACTTAGTCATGTTCAATAATTTCAGTGGGTCTACTCTGAGTAAAACCTAGTTGAATACCACCCTCTGTACTACTTTTAATCATTTTTTATGATTTTCTATTGCTCTGCAACTCCCTGGTATTTTGTGGATGTATATAATATCAGTATATAATAAACTTTGTATGTTTATTTATTTGTTTGTTTTAGAAATCTCCACATTTCTCGTTTTCTCCATTGTTTCAATTTTTGGATGCAGTTTTTCTTCTGTGACTTTGCTCAAATTAAGAGGGAAATGGATTCATATATTTTCTATTCTGCTACTCTTTTCTACTCTGCTACATTTGTTTGAAGATGTAGCAGTTTCAGGGATATTACAGATCCTCTCTTGAAATAGACTTCAGTGACTTTCTCTGTGTCTTGCCCTGTCCTCATACCTGTCCTCAAACAGGGAGGCAGTGAAGTGAAAACTGTAAACTCAAATGGATTAACCTAAAACTGGCAAGATAACTGCCTGTTCATTTAGATTTTCATTACCACTGGTGAATCTCCATGTGCCATTTGGATATATTATTTTTTGCATCTAGCTTTCTAAATCACACCAGATTAAGAACCAATTCTTCACATGTTCAACTTTGGCACCAGGCCATGTTCATTGGTCTGGTGCCATCATCAGGGTATCTTAGAAAAATATATAATCTGTTGCCAATAGGAATTTTCAATGCAAATACACCGTGTTATTTCTTTCATTTCTATAACAATAGCCATGGGATTAATACTGTCCATTTCCCACTAACCTACTTTGTCCCATTCTGTCTTTAAATTATTCTGCTTAGTTGGTAAAAAGGAGTATGTTGATTATTGCTCATGCAGCCCAAGTGAAATGACTTCCTATTTTCCTCAGCTTAGGCTGTTAATTATATTTGCCATTTGTTATTTATATTGCCTTCTTGGAAAGCTTGTGGAGATCATTTATCTCTTTCACAATATTATCCTTTCACATACTGCAAACACTGAGCTTTTTCCTCTTGCCTTTCAGAGAAAGACTTGAATCAACAATTGCATTGGACTGCTTTCCCCCTTGTTTATGCATTAATAGTGTTGTTGTCATCTTCCTACTTCAAGCAGAGATGAATATCTGAGAAGAACTGATATCTTTTTTGTTACCAAACCAGTTGTGGGGAGTGGAGTTGCCTTGTGAGCTCTCCTAAAAGCCTGCAAACATCCCTTCCCAAAAATCATTATGATTAGAGTGTCCTGGGAAAATAATTCACTGCAATTAAAACCTGGACCTGTCTACCCGGACCTCTCCCATCTCTCCCTTTCTCTCTCCCAACGAGTTCAGAATATTGCCATAGTCAGCTTAGCTACTCTTTTAAAAAATGGAGTCATAATTTTTCATTGTTTGTGGGCACCAGTATCCTCTGAGTGATTTGGGACTGATTTAAAACAAGATGCCTTCTCTATGACATAATCCAACTCTGGCAGGTGAATTCACCTCACCTGAATTACCCTTGTTTTCCTCATAAATCTGGCTGCACAGAGCTTGTGTGCACCTTTGTTACATACCTATTTACTATCATTACTCACCTTTTCACTAGCCTTACTCAAGGCTATCCATATGCTGCAGTTAGCGGAATATAAACATTAGTAATGCAACAAAATTTTAGAGGGAGAGACCATTCAATCCAGACCATTCAAAATTTGGGCTTACTGTAAATGAGGTTAATCTACTACTCCTGATGTTACTAGCCATCATCTCCAAGAACAGTAACCATCAACAGGTAGGACACAAGCTGGGCCTGCCTGGCTCTGCCTTGGCCTTGAAATAATGGTCCTCAGCATGGGAGAATCACTGGAATATTTGCAAACCTTGAATTCTTGAAAAATTCACCTTTGGTTCTTTGATATTTGGCAGAAATGCTTACAAAGCCCAGATGATTTTTTTCCCCAGTAGGCAAGAGGGATGGGCTTTTACAGTAGTGGGCAGTATGTGTGGGCAGTAGTACACACTTGACCTCTGGTCAGTTGTATGGCTGCTATGTCCTGAGAGATGGAGGAAGACACAAGTTTGGCACAGTGCATATTCACTGGCAAGAACCTCAGAATGGCCCTGCCAGTGTGTTTGCACCACACCAGCCCCATTGCCAACTTACACCACCCCAGGCAAAATTCTGGTAAGCAGCAGTGATATTACCAAAAAGAGATGAGGTGAGCACCACTGCTTTGTACATTACTAATCGGCACAAAAATGTATTGGGTGTAGAATTCAGCAGCCTGAAAAACTGAAGTATTCACTTTAAAGCAAACTTCTGGTGCTAAATATTGTGCATATAATCTTGAAAGGTATGTGAGCATTGCCTGGTGAAGCATCAGAAGTCATGTGGTGGGGTCATAGTATACATAGACAGATCATAGTATGGACACTGAGTGACCTTCATGTGTCATTGCCCCAGCTTGTGACAAGTAAAAGCAGGATTTATCATACAAATAACTGCTACATTCACATACTATCCATTGATTGCAGAATTTTGCTTTTCTTGCTATGTTATGCATTTTTAATCTATTTATTTTTTGTTTATCATATATGAAAAGCCCTGGCTGAGCATTAACAGATTAATCAGGGGGGACGTTGTTGTATGAAAAAGCTTGATCTAATGCTAGTTTCCTAGTTAAGAGTTGTGTATTGATTAATTTCTCATTTATTTATTTATTTTGTATCAATGTACTTCTGCATAGAACTTACACTGACACATCCCCATCTTCTGCCAAAACCTTTTATTGTTAAATCAATTATAACTAGTGATCAGCTTGTCAGCTTTTTAAACCGAGCTCTTTAGAACAATCAATCAATTTCCTGAGAAATAGAATTTAATCACTGAAAACATAAATGCTTCTTTAGCTAAACATATGATTACTGCTAAGTCTAATTTAATTGTTTCTTTAAGGAAACAGGAGTGGTGCTTCTAGTTCTGAACTGGCTCTTTGTACTTGCTATTTAAGATAGGTATAAAGCTACCCATTGGGTCCATTCCATCTCTGATTTTGCTTTCTCATAATACTAAAATTTATCAATGCCCAAAGGTTGCTTCCTTAGAATATATACAATATATATTCCACATTATTAGCCTTTTTCTTGGCCTCTCACCTTGGATTTCCATAGATAAGACTTTTATGCAGAAGTGTGTAGATACCATAATTTGATTTTTCAGCATAAAAACATTGTCCTAAAACAGAGCTAACTACAGCCTAGTTACAAATGCCCTGCCTGAAGGGAAGGAGGATAGGAAAAGGGAGTAGCAGGCCTTGACTCAGGCCTTACCTTTTTCGGACCCAGGACCCACTTTTATCCCAAACATGTATTTGGGAAACTATTTCTTAATCTTTTACTGTATATTTTCATGGTGGTAGTGCTCCTGTTGCAACCAACCTTGAATCAGGCCATGACCCTCTACTGGTTCTTCACTCACCAGTTGAAGACCAGTAGCTTAGAGTAAGCTGTGCAAGTATGGTAAGTGGTGGTAATAGCAATGGAGCTCAAAAGAACTTTGTGCACCACAATACTATGTACCCAATTGGTTTTTGATAGATGTCCATGATGTGAAGAACAAATAAAATCCATTTAGATCACGGCAGTACATTCTATACAGATCAAATTGTTAATACTAGCCAATCAGAGAAGATTAAATGAACACTTCTATAGTCCCTTCACAAGGATCTTCCCCAAAAATTGCCAGGGATGTTTTCCAAATCGGAGAACAATTTTCTTGAAAGAAGTTCCTGCTCCCTTTCAGCTCTGCCTATAAATAAAATATTAAAGCCATTATAACGGCTTTCAACTCTAATCCTTATCAGTTGAATTATGTCTGTAGAAAAATTAGCAAAGTGTCCACCTAATGAAGAATATGACAAATTCTGTACAATTAAAAATAAATTCTACATACACCCAAGCATGCACTCTGACATACTGCCATGTAGCCGTAGATTTGCAAGGAAACATGTTTGAGCACCAATTATGAAACACTGCTATGGTTGAGCTTGCTGCCAAATATATTTATTTATTTTTAATTTGCCAGTTTTCATTCCACTATATGGTATTTGAGGTGAAGATAAATGTTTCTTTGCTGTTATATTTTCATACTGTAGCAGCATGCATAAACCCCTTTCATTTGGGGATCTGTGAAAAATGCCAATAGCCTCTTCAGCACATGTGGGTTCTATTTTAATGATGACAATACAGAGCATAGACCAGCCCCTTTCTGAGTTTAATGAATGTGGAGTTGAATCATTGTGCACATTGCTTTCCACACACTTGCACGTGATAAAGAGGGCCACTAGACACAAACTATTATCTGTCACTTTCTGAACTGTATTTTTCTGAACATCCCAAAACTGACCCCAGAATCCAGTCTAACAGAAGTGGCAATTTTGCCAAGTACAGTTTGACATGCAGAAATGAGAACAAAAGCCAAAAACCTACACTACTGAAATCCCCTCTTCTAAAGTGGGGAAGGACTGTCGGCTCAAGGAAAACTCCAAAGTCTGCATGCAAAAATTCAGTCCCAGGTACGGCTGGAATGAATCTTTTCTGAAATGAGGACATTATGTTGCCTGCCAGTCATTACAGATAAGTACTTTGGCTTGACCCGACGTAAGGCAATTTCCCAAGTATCTAAACAACCATTAAAGGTCCCAGAGCCCTGAATTTATCTTACGTATTACATTTCTTACCTCTTTCTGTTGATCTTCTTGTTGTTGCTCAACTGGAATTCTTGATGGTTTTAGAGCAGAGTTTCTGGGTGAAGGGTTTACTCTGAGGCTTTACTCTCTGGGCCCTGGGGCAGGATAGGGGTCACCCTTGAGGCTAAACTGCTTCATCAGCAGAAGTGATAAGAGCCTCAGGCAGGGAAGAGCAGCAGCACAAGCCTTCCTACTCACCTTCATGGGAATGGGAGGCAGGCTGGAAAGTCATGTCTCCAGTTCCTGTAGGCAGGGGTTTTAGTCTCCTTAGAAACTACATCGGTTCAGGTTTGCTCCCATACCAATGGTGCTTTCCCTCCACAGGGGTTTTACTCTTAAATAACATGACCTTAGTTCAATCCAGCCTCACTGTCCATCTCTTTATCTGGCCATCTGATCACAAAATGTCCCGGGGCCCTACGTTCACCATATACGTTACATTTCCTACCTTCTTGCTTCAGTCTTGTTCCTCAACCCTGGAATTCTTTTAGAAGAGAGTAAAAATTTGTGTACATAATTAAAGCATACATTTGGATACAGGGATGCTGAAATTATCCATAATTTCCTGGTTCCGAAGTGAAAATTGCATATTCATAGCTGGAAATACATAAGTGTCCTGAACAGGCAGCAGGTTTATGAGTATTATTATTGGCTATCCACACACACACACACAGAGAGAGAGAGAGAGAGAGACCTTAATTGTACAAGCTGTTGCATATGTCATTCACAAAAAATATTCAGATCTGTGTTTGTTTATATTGCCATCTTTAATTCTGAATAGTGAACAAGATGTACAATTAAGCCAACTGCACATTGTGATCCATGTGGTGGATCACAATGATTCAGATCTATACTGTTGTCTGTGCTTTTGAAATGGGAGCATGATATGTAGTTGGCATATACGTACAGTGGTGCCTCGCAAGACGAAATTAATTCGTTCTGTGAGTTTTTTCGTCTTGTGAATTCTTTCGTCTTGCGAAGCACCACTGTGTATTGACGGTTTCCCATAGGAATGCATTGGCGGTTTTAAAAAAAAGGTGCAAGACGTTTTCATCTTGCAAAGCAAGCCCATAGGGAAATCTGTCTTGCGAAGCAATCAGAAAACGAAAAACTATTTCGTCTTGCGAGTTTTTTGTCTTGCGAGGCATTCGTCTTGCGAGGTACCACTGTATTTAATGTATAGCAGTAAGTGTCTTTTATTTCCCATGTGCAAGAAGCCAAAAACAACTCATCCATAATAGTAATCATCTCTTGCATGTAACACCCCTGATCCAGACACAAAAAGCAAAACTTTCCATCCATTTCAGTGCCAAGGAAGACTCCACATCTGACCCAGCACTTGAGTGGATGACAGCATTCCTGTCATATTTTTACTCTTTGTGATTCTCTACTCCATGCATGCCATAGCTGATAATTAGAGCTTAATGTGTGTATTTATAATAGTCCTCTAAAAACATTGCACAACATATGTTACAAAACCATGTTCATTCAAAAGATTAATTAGCTGCATACAGTTCTGAAGCTGAACTAGAACTGACTATTTGAGGAGACGGTAACATGCTTAACTGAAAATAGCTTGCATCAGAATCACAAGTGCCAGGATGACAACAGTGGGGCTGTATGTACATATGTTTCAGAGAGATTTCCCTTCCACAAGGCATTTAGCTGTCTTGCAACTATTAATCAGCTCAGGTCCTAAAGCATCTGCTTTCAGATTAATTAGAGAGAATCCAGGAAATAATTCAACTAAATGTAACTCTTGTGTAAGTGTGTTGAAGGCAATTAAGAGTAAGTATAGTCATTACTGAGAATGCCAGGAAGTGTGCCAAAGGGCTGGAAAGTTATAAAACTCTCTGCTGATTCTCTGGTTAGAACAATATATCCATAATTGTGATCAGGAACATGCAGAGTTCAAATTCTCAAAACATGGCACAAACGAGGATTTAGAATGAAGAGAAGAATGGGTAAAAAGGAACTGTCTCCTCTTTGAAGGATCTTTTTATCCTGTGGTTACTGTTGACTAAGGTTACCAGATTTTTTTCAATGAATCTGGGGACACTTTGCAACTTCAGTAGGAATGAATGGATTTTGTCAGGGAGCTGATTTGTAAATCCGAGGACTGTCCCCGGGAAACGGGGACGCCTGGTAATCTTACTGTTGACAGCTCTCCAGCTCTCCAGTGAAGGGGTATCCTTGGCCTATATTAGTATCCTTCTTCATTTTGAGGCATTGGTGGTAAGTATGGAAGGGAAGTGCTTCTTACCAAGCCACTAGATAGCCTGGTTGAGACACATTGCTAAAGCTCACAATTCCAGTCTAGAGCACTGGTCTGAATAGGGAAGCTCTTCAAATCCTTAAATGAAAAGTCTTGCTTGTTCTTTTTCTTTTCAATAGTGAAACCTATTAAAGCTCCTTGCAAAAACTTATTGAAAAGATGACACGGGAAGAGTATCAGCCTGTATTTTATTTCAGTACACTAGGATATTTGGCAAGGAGGAAAGAGTCCAAACTGCATTTTTTTTCAACTCCCCACCACTAACAGCTAATAATCTGCCATTATCTTGGACTTGCTATGCAGACGTTATTCTGACTGTCCCCCCCCCCTCCAGTGTCCTTACACACATTTTAAGAACACAAGACCAGGGAAGAAACAGAAATTTTGTTTGTTAGTTTGTTTCATTAAAATATTTTAAAACTACAATAAGATATAGCAAGATGATACACAACATACTTAATAAAATCAGCAAATGTATCCATAAAACAAAACTTAAAACATCAATATAATATGAATACAGTCAAACCTCGGGTTAAAGTCGCTTCAGGTTGAGCATTTTCAGGTTGCGTTCCACGGTGACCCGGAAGTAACAGAACGGGTTACTTCTGGGTTTCGCCACTCGCGCATGCACAGGCGCTCAAAATAAAGTCACGCGCATGCGCAGAAGCAGCGAATCATGACCCGTGCACACGTGCAGGCGCGCAGATGCGGGTTGCGTTCAGCTCAGGATCCCGGAACAGATCCCGTTCGCATCCAGAGGTACCACTGTATATTGGTTGGTGAACAAAAGAAATGCATATTGTGAAGGCTTGTCCAAACAAGACAGTTTTCAGAGGACATCTTAAAGAAGATGGGGATGGTTTCTGCTGAACCTCTACAGGTAGGGAGTTCCACAGGGCAGAGCCTGCCACACTAATGACTTGGTCCTAGTGAAGGCCAACCAAACCTCAGGGGTATGAGGTACCACTAGAAGTGCCCCATTATAGGTCATCCACCAGGGCAGCCAAGGCTGATTTGGTCCCAAACTGAGGCCTGATCCCGATAATCAGTCTCTCTCAGGAATGTCTCCTGTTGTTTTGCCATGACCCTCTTGATCATCTTTCCCAGAAAATATTTGTGACCAGGTGATATTTGTTACATTCCACTGGGTCCAGGGCTGGCCTTTTCAATAGTGTCCACACTATCATCTCATTTAAGGCAGTAGGTACCACTCTCACAAAAGGAAGCATTCACTCCTTGGACCCACCTCGATTCTCCCTGGATTGATTTCACCAACCACGATGGGCAGGAATCAAGAGGGAGTTTAGTTAGATGTACTTGTGATGGCCTGGGAATCTGATTCAGAGGCTGAACCAGAGGAATCCCAGCCTGCACAGGAGTCCCCGCCCCCAGGGCCGGCTGAACTGGGGCAGGGCCTTGATTCTGAAGCGCCTGCACCTGTGCCTGATCCTCAGGAGCAGGCACCAGGTGAATCCACTCTGGCTCCAGAGGTGGTTGAGGACTCAGTGCCTACAGGTGAGATTCCCCCTGGGTCCAGTAACCCTTCAGCCTCTCCTGAACTGCAGAAGCTCAGGGCAGAGAGGCGGAGGGAACTGGTTTCTCCGAGGAGGAGTGCTCACCTAAAGACCAGGAGAGGCGGGTCTCCTGGGGGCCGGGGCTGCCCCTGGCCTCAGAGAAGATAAAGGCCAGTCAGCCCGGTCCCAGGTTGCAGGAGCAACGTCGTTGAAGAGCTGTTTCGGCCAGGACCCAGTCTGGTTCCCCCAGAGTTCCTGTCCTTGCCCGGCTCCTCGCTGTGGACCCCGCTTCGCCCGTGGAGGACTGTCTGCCGACCCTCGACTCAGGTCCTGGACCTCGCCCCATGGTAACCTCCCCCCTGGACCAGCACAGTACTCCTGCAAATTACCTTGGTTCCTTACTGAAGTCTAGATATCACTGAGGAACTAAAATTGTCTGGCCTATATCATTTCAAGCAACAGGGGAAAGGCCACATACAAAACTACGTGTCAAGGAGCACATGAGAAGTATCCTAATGGTTCACCAAAGACCTATGTATTCCAGAATCAACTAGATGCCTCTGGGAAACTCACAAGCTAAACATAAGAATAACACTTTTCCACCTACTCCCACACTTTGTACATATAGCAACCATGACTTGTAGATACTGATAGACTTAGCCTGCTTGGGTTGGATGACTTCTAGCCTGGCACTCCCTCAGACTTGATGATTTTCTGTAGCTCTTTACAGGTGTTCAGAGTCTCCATTGCATGTTCAGTGAATATGGGAAGGGGGACCATTGCATCAGCACACCATTGGGACTGGTAGGGTAGAAGGCAGGGAAGGCAACAAAAAGCGGAGCCAGAGTCAGTGACAGGCAGAGCCAACTAATTCTGTCCCCATTGGTGAAGCAGTATTGAGCCTCTACATCAAATTCCCTGCTCTTTTAGGGTTTCCAATTTCAAATCATTTCTGAACACCTTTCAAATGTATCCCTACATGAGATGGATTTTTAAAATATTACTATGCCATGTATGATAATGGTTGGAGCTGCCTTTTCCAGGAAGAAACTCCTGGAAACAGACAGGCTTAATTAAGCAAACTTAAGTGGCCATATATGTCACCCATACACACAAATCACCTCATGATTTGGCAGTGGTCAAGTGATAAACTGTCCTCAGTTGCTCCAAAACCGTTGTGTCCTACTACCTTCTTGACATGAGCAGCACAGATGTAGATGAGACCTCAGAGCGTCAACAAGCAACTAATGGTCCTTTGCGCAGTCTGCTTAGAACCATTATATTGGCATGATATTTTTTGTGTGGCCATAATCTCTGTACTCAGCTGAATGACAATAAGGAAGTTTTAACAGCTAAGGAGAAGAACTGCATTGCTTGAATATCTGAGTGTACCACTGTATTAAAGTAATCCCTTAAGATGTAATCACTTTTTCTAAAAAAAGTGTTTTCTCCAGTCTGGTCCCATTTTATTAAACTTGAAACATTGACATCAGATTTTTTCAAAGCATGTATGTAGTTTAAAATTCTTTCTTTGCTTTATTTATATTATGTTCAGCAGGGGAAGTTCACACTTTATTTCTTAATCAAGTGCTTCTAATTCTTCCATAATAATGATGGAATTCATTTAAATATATTAAAATCTGCAATAGATTTCAGTAGTACTTAAGAACTGACTTTCATCTTTGACATAAATCTATCTGACTTTCTGGATCCTATTAGGCACCTCATGATCATATGAGAGCCCCTTATTCAAAAGTTGATCCCACATAGGTAGGGCTACATCTGAATCACACAGCTATGGGGATGGTGCTCGCACCACAGATTTTCAATGGAGCTGGCACCCAGGCATTCAGATTTATATAATGTGTTGGTAAAACAAGCAGAATAGTGGAACAGGCATGATCTCACAATACATATATTAATTCTGTGGTGATACTTGTTGCATATTCAGTTGAATGGCCATCTGTCTTGGATACTTTAGTCGAGATTCCTGCATTGCAGGGGGTTGGTCTAGATTTCCCTTGGGATTGATTCCAATTCTATGATTCAGTGTTTGACATCTTGAGACCTGCATAACAATCTTTTATCTTTGAGCCTAATCTGGACTAACTGCTTGAGGTTTTCACCTTCTTCATATGCAAAACACCACTAACAACTGAGGCATATTTGCATGTGAAATGACTATACATTAATTGGTGCAATTATTCAAGTAACTTATCAACCAAGTATTAAAACCTTCCTCGTGATTAATCACTGGCAACAATTTGGAACACCTCAATGCCCTCTTCCAGTTTTGCAGCCTCACGTTACCAAATCCTTAGCAGGGCTGTAGTTTAGCATAAAGTGGTTTTTTATACCTTTCATGGATGTGCTTTATGCATGGAGAGATATAAGCATATTCACAGTTGCTACATTTTTAAAAACATCTGTTCATAGGCATGCTCAGAAAAATTGAAAAGAGCAAGTATAAGAAATGGCCTGCTGGATCAGGCTAATGATTCATCTAGTCCAGCATCCGGTTTTCCACAGTGGTCAACCGGAATCTTTAACAAGTTTATCTGGAAGTCAAGTGATACAAAATGGGGAAAGTAAGTCCAGTAACTCACCTTTGGGGTTGTGTGCAGTGGGATTTATCCTAGGTAAATGTGCATTTATAGCTTCCTTTTTTACCTTAAATCTGGCTAGTGCACCACTTAGCATTGCAGCTGTTGAAAAAGTCTGTTGTGAAAGAAATGAACAGACTAATTTAAAATGAAGAAGGCTGAAGGTCATTTCATAAACAGAAAACTCAAAGTGGAAAGTGGCTGTCCTTTATATATGAATATATTTCTGAAGTGAAATGCATACTAGGATGCTAAAGGAGCACTTCATAAATGGTACATTCACATCAAGCACTTATCTAGGGGGAAATGCTATTATTAAAAGGAATATTGATGAGCTAGATAAAACTTTGAGTGCATATGCAAACAAATGTGATTTTCTTTCCCTTTTATTTTTGATTACACGTTATATTAATACAGTTTATACGAGATGCCGGTATATTTCAGATCTCTTGCCTTGACAGATCCCCTCCCACGATCACATTTTAATTTATTTTCTCCTTGTGTGATAAGTCGTACACTGCATATGGGATACCAGAAAATTACCAGAGGTATATAGAGGAGGAACATATTCTAAATATGATGGAATGGTGCAGTTGCAGTTTTAGTCAGTGTGTCTATCTGAATATCTTTAATGCCTTAAGCTTCTGAGCAGATGCACTATAAATCTTTTTCAAAATGTCTTTCCTGATATCTATTGTATCAGTCAGCTGAGTTATTTAATATTCTACTAGTCTACACAGCAGACACATTTACAATTATTGTATTCGCCCTAGAGCATTTTATGAAGTTGGAGATCATGAAAGATTATATAACTACTTTATTATACTGTAGGACTTAAAAACTAAGTATATTTTACCTTTAAAGCAAATACATACCACTTGTCGGGATGCTGTCAAATTGCTTTGTTTTAAACAATGTCTGTGTAACAGAGAACATTGCTTCCTGTAGTCCAGGAGGGAAAATGGCTAAGCCAGTGGTGGCCAAACTTGGCCCTCCAGCTGTTTTGGGACTACAACTCCCATCGCTCCTAGATAACAGGACCAGTGGTCAGGGATGATGGGAATTGTACTCCCAAAACAGCCACCACTGGGCTAGGCCATTGGCAAAGTGACAGGTTGTCATTTTGACTCCTGTGTACACATGAGATACTGTGGAAGCCTCCTCTTGAAAGCTTCCAACTATTTGCTTGCCATTTCTTTGCCTCGCCATAATTCCATTGTGTCCTTCTGCAAGGGATCTGTTACTTGCACTGGCTTATGGTCTGTCTCTTTAAGAAACATTAAATTTCGAAGTAACATTCAGCTTCGCCTGTTTTTAATAACATGCTACAATGATGAAATCATTGTGACTTTTGTTCTATGATTGTCTCAGAGTTAATGCTGTGCATTCATATGCAACTAAAGATTCAAACTTCTATATGCATATTTATATTGGATGTGCTAAATTTCATTGTCAACCAATGGCTTGCTAGCTGAGTTTCTCATGGGAAGAAACTGGTGGCTTTGCACAGGTGCCTTCTTCATACTCACATTTGTGGAGCAACATGCAGTTTCCATCATGGGGAAATGGGCCTTGCTAAGAATACATCTGGAAGACAGTAGGGATTGTTGGAACAATAATATCCCCAGAGTGTAGATTGCACCACAGAGCAGGAATTCCGTATTTATGCAAATATAATGCGCCGTTGAATCTAATGCACACCTTGAAACCAAAAAAAGTATTTGCTATGTCAGCGGTGTTTTTCAAGCTTGCAATCGAATCTTATGCACCATCAAATCTAATGCACGCTCTAATTTTGTGACATAATTTGACCAAAAAAGTTGTGCCTTGCATTCGAGTAAATATGGTAGTATCTTGACAAGGAAGCATTAATTCACCAAATTCAGAATAAAATACATAGTGAGTAAGTAGGCTTCAAAATAAGGTAGATAAATATACCTAAATTATAGCCCAATCTGGTTAATTTCTATCATAAAAAATGTATTTGGTACTTTTCATAGATCTACAAGAAATACAGTAGGAAAATGGTGATATTTTATTCCATGTATATTTCAAATAAAAGATGAAATTTTATGAATTTCAAATACATACATTTTCAATACTCTGTTAGTAATGTAACACCAGACTGAATATGCATGGTGATATATTCAGCCCCTTGGCACCTTTAATGTTGACTATATTTTATTTTAGTATATGAATTCTTCCATAAATGTGCTGACTAAAATAATTTTAAAATGAATGAAGTGCAAAGATCAAGTAAATTATCTTTGCTGCACATAGTGATAAGCTGCATTGGCAATGTAAACCAAATTGATTAATGCAAAATATAGATTTCTGTGGCCTTGAAATATCTCTGATTCAGGAATGCTTCTAAGAGTTTTTCCATACAGATTTACAGCCTATGATTTGCCCACCAGAGTTGATTCATATTTTATTATGCTTGCAAACCAGAAGAAGAATTTTAAAGAGTCAGCTATCTTAAAGTTTTACCCCTTTTTTGGTATTACCATCTTACTACTCATTTATTCATTGTTAGCTTGTTTTAAATGAGAACTATATGAATCAGAATTATCCCCATTTAATGACTGCCCAAACACTCTCCCATGATGTGCTGACATTACACAGTTCAATTTATTATGGATATTATTTCCTTGCCAGCGCCACAGCATGTAACCATATCTCCCAACTCATAGCTGAATAGGGCAGTTACTTGTGCATTGCCAAAAATGGAAATTCAACACCCCAAAAGAGGACAAAATAAGAATCAATTTGCATAAAATGTGTATACGCTAATTTGTAGGTGTAAGCGCAATTTAGAAGGAAAAAAATATCATATATTTTAAATTGAAATACATTGCATCTCACCATAATGAGGAAGACTAAATAAGTGAACACTATTCCAGTTCAGTCTGTTGTGCAGGAACTAAGCGTTGATAGGCAAATTCAAGACACTTGACCTACCATAGGGTTCTTTATATTTAAACTCCATGTGGACTGAGCACCCCTTCAAATAGAGGACTGCCCTATAACTGGAACAGTGTGATATTTAAAGTGTGTTCTAGGTAACCCCAACATTCCTAGGAAGCTTTACAGCTTTATCAAGGTCAGTACTGATGGATATATTTTGCTAGAAAGTAGGGCTGGGATCTAACTAAACAAGATGCTAAATGTATTGCCAATCACTTGTTTTTGTTTTTGTTTTTTTGTTACTGTGTAATATTAAGCATGGAGGTGATCTTTATAAGAACCACAGTGAAAGCTTTGAATCAATTAATATATCAATTAAGACTAGAGTATACTAAGTTGCTTATAAAAAATTCAAAACCAAGGTGCGCAATCCAACTTAAATATAAATATCCCTAGTTAAAATTCACAATAAAACAGTGTCATCAAAACAATGTAAGTGAAAAGACCAAAGCAATAAAAACAATGCCTGTATAAAGAGGAGTGTGTTTATACCTATATATAAGTTAGCAGAATACCAAAACAGATGGGCTGTCTTATATTTCAACAGGGAGAGCTTTCCATGACACTGGCACACCAGTGAAACAGTCTGCCTCCATTACCAAAAGCCCATAATCATCAGACCATAGCATGATTTATTAGTTTCCATTTCTTTATCTCCATACCCTCCACAGGCAGTGGAGAGGAAGTCAATCTTTCAAGTAACCTGCTCCAGAGTTGTTTAGGGCTTTGTATGTAACAAGACCTTCAAACGGACTTGGTAGCTAATAGGTAGACTGTGCCAATTCCTTGACACCGATGTGATAAGTGCTTGGTAAAGGCCACTACTTCTCACATGGGATGTGGCATTCTATACCAGCTACAGCCTCTGGACCAGCCATAAGGGAAGCCCCAAATAGAGCTCAATAGAGTGGTCTAAATGTCAACTTACCAGTGCACAAGTCATAGGGCCCAAGCTCAGGAATGCACCAGCTGAAGCTGGTGATAGGTGGTCTTGTCCATGAAGCCCACTGACTCTGGACCTCTCTGAAGAAATATGGTTATAAAAGCACCTCTACACTGTACACCTGTTTGGGGAGTACAACTCCATATGTGTAGAACAGGCAAATCCTCCATTTCCCAGACCTGGAGCCATTCATCCAAAGTGAGTCTCATAGCATTATTCAGTGTATTGGTCCTCATCCAGCCCACCACTGTGTACATATCTGCCCTTTCCTCCCTAGCCAAGATCTACATTACAATACTAAACACCCACCCACACACTGCAGATAGCAATAAGAGCACGGCTTTCGTCACTGTGATTTAGCTTCATTCTTTTGCCACTAAGAATTGGGAAAGGTGCCTCTTTGAGGCCCATCTCATTTTTGTGTATTTTTAGCTAGATTTCTATTTCCACATTAGTATCACAAATTCCACGTTAAAATTTTACATCTCCCAAAATACATCTATATTTACATGTATACTATTATATGTCAATTTACAGATTGAATTGGGCATTTTGATATTGGTTAAGCTGCAGAAAACTTGTTCACAACATTCGAAAAAGTGCAAAATGTGGTGGGTTGTTATGGTCCAATCCATATTAGTTGTGAGAGTTGTGGGTCAGGTAGTTTCATACAAGGATTCATGCAGATCAAATTAAATCCGGCATTCCTATTTTCCACAGTGCAAAACCGAGACCTGAAAGCATAAGTATGGTGTCACCACTGCTAAAAAGACACTAGCATACACACTTACTGAGATATTGGTAGAAAACCTTTCCTATATTTTGATTCAAGCTGACAGTTTAAAACTATTAGAACTGTCAGCGGAAGGTACCAAGGGATCCTTCTAGCAACACTATGTCCTAGAATAGTTATCCCTAAGCCATCCTCCCTCCTACAAACGCCTTTAAGTTCCTGTGTAGGTGTCTCTTCTCTCTCCCCACCCCACTTTTGACTTCTTTTAAAGCTGGCAACCAGATATATTGTAACTCAATAAGGTTGTTGTTGTTGTTTCCAAAATAAGCATTGCTTATAAAATGCTAGAGCTGGTAAAAAAAATAAAAATATAAATAAATTCAGGTGTTAGATTTTCCTTGTTAGGTATAGAAAAGGCAGTACATAATTTGAAGCTTGCATCTTTGGTTGTTGTGATGCATGGTTCCTTGCAGGTGATATTTTTGTTTCTCTCTTTTTTTCTTGAGGAAGAATATGATTTTTTAAAAATAATAATAATAAAATATTCAAGTAACTCAGCCTGAAGAAACAGCCATAACACTTCAGTGTCAGCAACAAAAAATGTAGCTGGAATGTTGGTTTAACTAGAGGTGGCTTCACTGTGTTCTTGATTCCTCATGCTATCTTCTGCTATGACTGCCTTGGGGTGTTAAAAATATCCAAAGCCATCTTCACAAGTGTGAGAGGGTAGAGAGATTATAGATTCCAGTTTGTACAGAAACTGTGATGACATTATTGAGTTCACAGCTTGACTCAAGGCCCTAAATGCAGCATGAAGGAGACTTGCTTAAAATCAGAATCTTAGTGAACATGCCCTTCAAAGTCACCTTTCTCTTGTAGGCCACATAAGACGATTGAAAGGTTTGGTTGTGTGAATAAAATGGAATCACTAAAGTATATTTTATCTAGATTCTATCCTTGATCATCTTGTACAAAATACTCCAAAATAAAATAATTAAAAAAAAACAGACCACAGCAGGTATGTGGTTGGGAGGAAGTTAATAAAGTAGTTATTTAGACTGCTTCCAAGATATAAATGAACTGGTAACCAGCTAAGGCTGTGGCAAGAATCAATCTAGAGTAAGTCGGTAAACTGAGCAGAAGAAAACAAACAACCACCTTCCTCGCCCATTCACCCCATTCAAGAAGCAGAAATCCCAGTTTGCCCACCCTCATTTTTTGGCTTTGTTTTATTTTGCATGTGCTAGACAGGGGCAGCTGAAATCATTTAGCATGTATGACACTGGACTTTATGTACCTGGTCTCCCCATTGGAGCAGCACCACAAAGAAGTTAGCTATAGATGGCAGCTTCAGTCATTGGATCGGGGGCTCCAGCACCAGCACAGGTGAAAGAAAAGATAACATGAGGAATCCTGCTGGTTGGTCAACTGGCTTGGTTCTCTATTTAGAGCCTCAGTAAAGGTAAAGGTACCTCTGACTGTTAGGTCCAGTCGTGGACAACTCAGGGGTTGTGTGCTCATGTAGCTCTGTAGTTCGAGGGAGCCAGCATTTGTTCACAGACAGCTTCCGAGTCATGTGGCCAGCATGACTAAGCCACTTCTGGGAAACCAGAGCAGCACACGGAAACATCATTTACCTTCCCGCTGGACCTATTTATCTACTTGCACTTTGACATGCTTGTGAACTGCTAGGTGGGCAGGAGCTGGGACCAAGCAATGGGAGCTCACCCCGTCACAGGGATTTGAGCAGCCAACCTTCTGATCAGCAAGCCCTAGGCTCTGTGGTTTAGACCACAGCGCCACCCGCGTCCCGGTACATTTAGCGCCTCTATTCAGAGTCTCCCTCATCGGTATGCCCACACTGCCCTTGCATGAGAATGTATACCTTCTAGTCACATTACTTATGCATACAGTTTGTAAGCTGGTAGATGACTGTACCACACATATTGGCCAGATGCCAACAGACAGGGGACCAGGGGGTGGTTGCTTGGCTCCACTCTCTCTGTCTGTGTGTGCATTGAGTTCTCTGCGATAAATTCACTTACTCCTTTGGTCAGCTTTTGAAGACTAGTCAGCTGCAATGCTATCCATCTTTCAATGGGCACATGTTTTCTAGATGTTTAATTCCATTATATAAACTCACCTGTTACCTGCTTGGTATCTCAGCATGTTCACACATGGAACACTCACTTTACTAACAGGGGGGAAATGGTATGAAGCACCTTGCAGGGAGGTCTTCTAGACACTCAAGAATCCCAGCTCTCAAAGGGAAAAAGCCCTTACAATGGCAGAGAGGTTTTCGAGAATATGATAGGAAAGTTTTCTGAAGCACCAGACAAAGGAAGGCATGTAATTATTACACTTTTCAACTTTACCGATTTGTAAGAATATGTTTTGGAGACTAGCTGTATTTATCTGTCTATCTATCTATCTATCTATCTATCTATCATCTATCATCTTTTTATTTTATTTTTTTATTTATTTTAGCACAAGTTCAAAATATTGCAGAGTATGTACAACACAGTCATCAACACTTTATCTTATGTCCCACTTGTGAAAATAGCTTGTAGATTATAGTACAGTAATGCCAGAAGTACTTAAGGTGGAGGGACAGATCTTTAAAAAGTAGAATACTTCTTAATTAACATCAGTGGAAGCATCAGATTTCAACACGCACTTCTCTGCAAAATATTCCACATTATTGTCATACTGTTTAATACAATTTAACAAAACGTCATACAATTTAACAAAAAACTGGATTTCTGTAGTGAAATTGCTGATATAACATTCTCTATTTCCTGCTCTGGGAACTTCCATTCCCATATATGTGAGTTCAAGGAGTTGGGAACCATAGCATAATTAGAGCATTCAAACCTTTGTTGCCCCTTCCAGCCATTTTGTGACAACCCCTGTAGTTCTGTAGTTGGAAATAGAGGAGGGTGAAAGGGTCTGATGACTATTCTGCATGCTGTCTTCTTCCATATAGGTCATGGCATGCTGTGATGTGGGACCTTTGCTCAAAGTAAATTATCTAAATTAGTGACTAGTTGGTGTTATTCTCTAAGGAAAATTAGAGAAATCCAAGCAGAATGTAAGTTTTTTTTACTTCTGGCTACTTCTAAATTATCTTATTGTCGTAAAGCATGCTGTGTTTTTAATAATGTTATAATTTCATATTAGAAAACTCAGGTTAAGTTTTAAATAAATAAATAAATGTTTTATTTAGCTTTGATACTAAAAATGTCAAACTAAATAAAAAATAAACTGGCAGAATAATTTGGTGAGGTGACACAGCCACACTGGCTTGACTCTGTACAATTAAGTTTACAAATTAGCTGCTTGTAAACTTTTTATACGTGTCTGACATTGAATATAGCCAGTGACATCTATTTAACACTTAATGTAGAAATTAACATTAAACTTCAACTTTTCCTTTGAATATTAGCTGAAAATATTATAAGAAACCCTAATTATATTCTTATGGACAGACTAATTGGTACATCTTTGGATGTTGCCATTCTGAGATAGATAGAAAGGAAGAATGAGTCACTTGAGGAAATGAAGTGAAGGAGGAGACATGTGTTTAATGTCATACTTTGCAGAATTACCTGCTTATACCACACACGTTGGACCAATCTTGGTAAGGTTGGTTGCACTTAAGTCCCATTGAAAGCAATGAGCAATAAGCAATCAGTTTCTGCTAATTTTAAGGCTCATTAATTTCAATGGGATTTAAGCATGACTAATTTTCCTTGGATCAAGTCCCATGTCTTCCCACCTGAATGGTAAAACCTTAATTTCTCCCTCATCCTCGTTTTGTATCTGTTGCAATTTATAAGGCTGATTCAAAACACTATCCTTGTTTTGGGGCTATATAAGTATATTTTATCCATGTTTTGGGGATATCATTGAAAATGGAAGAGCAAAATGACTGCTTTCCCTTTCTGCCAACACAATCTGGTGATATTCTCTCTCTTTGAACGCCGCAAAGCCCTAGCAGAAATGAATTAAATGTTTTTCATGCTCTACCCAACTGATTTCACTCCAAACTAGTTGTTGATAGTTCAACATAGCATTTGACTGTAAATACATTGAGCCCTTCTGAGTTCTGCTGTCCACTATGAACTAAGCTAGCACTTTATAGCTCTTAAATACCAATTACAACAAAATCAAAGGCATGTTTTACTGGGGATGTTTTGAAAAGAGTTTGAAAGGGGACAGTGAGATCAGGTTCCTAGAAACTACATCCATCAATAGATGCAAGGCAAAATGCAGGCCTCTTTTCTCTCCTCTATTGCACTCAACCTCCTTTATTCCAAAATACAGATATCATGATGGCAGTCAAAGTTATTGAAAAATCATTGTCATGCACTGCTCAGGGATACAACCAGAGTAAATAAATGATCAACTAATATCCACAGAAAATGTAATTCCAGGTTGAGGTTTCTGAGCAGTTAAGAAATTAAAGATGACTTCTACGACAATGGAAATCAATGCAACACTCATGCATGCTGCATAAATTTATACTCTTGCTGGTAGAACAGGGAGGGTGTTGCATTTTAAACTCTTCCTGTGTTTAAAACGCATCTTGTAATGCAACACGCAAAGATTATGCACTGGCGGAGGAAGAGGAGTGGGGGGGGGAGCGCACCGCCCCCGGCAGCTCGATCCCCAGGGTGCCATCGCAGCTGCTCCCCCGCCCACGCTGGACGGTGTACCCACGCAGGTGGCGCGCCCCTCTATGCGGGCAACACGCCCCGCCCCTGGGATGCGTGCCCCACCCCTAGGCATGGGGCGCAGGTCATCCCCGTCCCCTCCTGCTCTCCGTCCCCCGGTGCCGGAGCATGAAGCTCTGTCACTGAGACTATGCACACCCATTTATGTACATACGGCTCTATGAACTGTGGCTATTGGGATGAAGTCATATGACAATTTTATCACACTGATTTAAATTTTCACAGTCATTTCTGATGTAGAGAGGGATCAGACCCCAGTAGCAGTGACTGGCTTTGGGCTTTCAAATTTCTGTGCGAGGCCAAAACTTGGTCTCCACCCCCACCCTCGCCTTCCATTCTAAGTCATTGTTGTAGGAAGCCCTGTGGTGACTCTTGGCACCCAGTGTTGGCACACTGGTTGTGCTACCCAAAATCTGCCTTTGCCAGTTGTGGGGCACTCCAGGGGATTATTATTTAAGAATTTATTATGTGAAAAACCTCTGCCTAAGAGCCTGGTGAGCCACAGTCACTCAGAATAGACAACATAAAATTAAACAAATACACTGTCCTTGTGTGATGCAGCTCCCTTTGTTCCTAGAAGTCAAAACTCAAAGGAGTGGATCGGGTGCTTGGGCCAATTAAAAAACAAGTCACTATGAAGTCTCTACTTAAAAATTATTTCCAGCCTGTAGAATCTTCAAGATTACCTTTTGGAATTTTTTGAAAGACATTAGGCAAAATGACTGGCTAAGGAAATAAGAAGCAGCAAGTGGCAGAAGTAACATTGGCAGAGGCAAAGAAAAAGGCAACACAGTATCTATAGAACAATGTGTCGGTTTCAGTTCTGTTACTGTTTTCTTCCAATCAGAAATTAGTTCTCCACGTTTCTGCAGCAGTTAAAGCTGGTTAGCATTCAAGTCTGAAATTTTCTTAATAAATTCATTTTTGTATGCTGTTTTGACAAATGTACATTTTTTTGCAAATTACTTTCTCTGATATAATGCATTTTGTATGTTGTCCCTAAAAGTAAATATATTAATGAAAACATTTCCTCCTAATAAACATATTTTTGTAAACGTTGCTTGGAGAACTACACCACAAAATTCAAAGAAGCATGGATTTTGAAGGATAGCTGTGTTTTTGTAGAATCATAGAATTGCAGAGTTTGAAGGGATGACAAGAGTCACCTAGTCCACCCCCCTGCAGGGCAAGAATCTTGTGCCCAACATGGGGCTCAACCCCATGACCCTAAGGTTAAGAGTCTAATGTTTTACCAACTGTGTTGTCTTGGAGAGTGTGAATTAAATATTTTCACTTTTTAAATGAGAACTACCGTAGATTGAATTTCTTCCCCAGAGGGAGCAGGGATATTAATTCCTTCTCCCATCCCCTTTAATATGTCGTTCTCTCATGCACACAAAAACTGATACAGATGAGAGATTCCTCCACATTCCTCCTGGTCTTATTCTGCTTCTCTCCTTTCACAGCAAAGAGTGGTAGCCAAGAATGGGGCATTGGATTAGTCGTGAATTTAATATGCTTCCATTTATTATGCACAGTACACGTGTCGGAGCTGGAGATCAGCTGAGAGTTCAGCTAGGCTGCTCCCTGTACCCCTAGGCATTAGGGCTGGACTGTAGGGAAGGAATTCAGGTGCAGTCCCTCTAACTAGTCCAAGGGAGACCTGTTTGCCTTGATGGAGAGGACAGCAAGCCAGCACTGGACAAAGCACATGTGGGCCTTTGATTTAGGGATTGTTGGATCAACTGCAGAGCTCTTCCTCTCTTAACAACCCCCTAAGTTTCCTTTCATTATTGACTGTCTCTGTATATGCCGAGTTAAACCAAGGAGGTAGGTATTAGACACAGATGTACAATGGCGGTACAAAAGGAGCAGTTATGCACAAAGTGCTATTCTATGAAGGTTTCTAAAATAAAAATCCTTAGGAACACTGAGTTACAAGAAACAACAGAAGCATTTTTGTCACTCCAGCATCCTTAAAGGCAATGCATCTGTTAACTTTCATTTGGCAATTTATTCCATCTCCCAGCACCATACCTTCAGGCATTATGCAGCAGAGCCCTCTGCATGCCTTAAAGCTGTAAGTCTCCTACGTTTTTTCACCAACAGTTTGGAGGCAGTCATGCTTCTGTCTGAGATATAACACTGTATTGGCACCCCTCCCCCTGGCAACAGATCTCTAACTGCATAGTCAAAAGAGGTAAAATCTTGGGCCATGATGAAAAGCATGGCAGCCTGCTGCTATGATGATTGAATTGAGTACTGTTCTGGCAGCTGAGCAATCCAACAGTGGTCATTATAACTTTAATATAGAGAATTGCTGCCTTGGTCCCAGACAATGAGATGGAATATCCCTAAGGAAGTCCATTTTATTAGGCTCCTCCTGTTGTTGAAATTGTGCAGCATTTTGAGTTTGGACTCAACTCTTTGTCAAACATAAAAGCTCTATAATGCAATTTTTGAGAATACGGTGCTTTCATTTGGTCTAATAGTTTAGTTATCCATTGTATTCTGATGTGGCACACTGCCACATGGAGTTCTGAAGGCATTAATGTCTTAAACAGCATTTAAGAATGAGCACGGGGAGTGTTGTTCTTTCCTTTAAAGGTTACTTTTTTATTCTTGTGTGAATTTTGAGATGATTTTAGGCATTTACAGCTGCACAACACATTGGAATTTCTGCTTCTGAATACGAATTGAATATGATCATGCTCCGCTATGAACATGATCACAGATAAGGATAATTAACAGAGGTCCTCTTGTATGTCCCAAACTTGCATTTGGCAGCTGCACCCAAATTCTGGAATTCCCAGCCTTGCACCCTCCTTGATGGCAAGTTCTTCCTGTTTCTCTTCCCTGAAGCTTACATCCCTTTCTCTGTTTGACACTCTAGAGCATGGGTAGGCAACCTAAGGCCCGGGGTCTGGATCTGGCCCAATCGCCTTCTAAATCCAGCCCGTGGACGGTCTGGGAATCAGCATGTTTTTACATGAGTAGAATGTGTCCTTTTATTTAAAATGCACCTCTGGGTTATTTGTGGGGCCTGCCTGGTGTTTTTACATGAGTGGAATGTGTCCTTTTATTTAAAATGTATCTCTGGGTTATTTGTGGGGTATAGGAATTCATTCATTCCCCCCCCCCATATAGTCCACCCCCCCACAAGGTCTGAGGGACAGTGGACTGGCCGCCTGCTGAAAAAGTTTGCTGACCCCTGCTCCAGAGGGTTGTCTGAAGGGTTAGTTGTGAATGAGGAAACTGAATTAATTCCTTTGGATAATGTTTATAGCTGCTGTTCTTAATTGTTTTGTTCCCCAATGGTGTTTTGCTCTTTGTCAAAAAAATAAATAAATATTGTATCTTTTAACAAATTTGAACTTTTAGGAAAACCAGAATTTCCATTTCTCTTACCCAGATAATAGTTTTTGTTCCATGGCTACTGAGTCATCGTTTGGATACTATTGTTCTTTTGTGGGGATGGGATGCTACCTTAAAGTAGTTTGGTTCTCTAAAAGAAATTGTATGCCCCACACAAACTTCTTACTTCTTCCATGTCCTCCGTCATTCAGCAACGTCATACATTCAAAGCACTATTATACCACTGTTAATAGTCATGTTAAATCCTGGGATCAAAACTGTAGTTTGTTAAGGGAGGTTGACCTATGAAGTCAGCACCCTTAACAAAGCACAGTTCCCAGGATTATTGCAGGGAAGAAATTACTATTGCAGTGGGATAAGAATCCTTTAAATGTATGGTGTGGAAGGGACCTTGCATACATGGAAGCAGCAAAGCAGTTGCATATTGAATTATTGTGGTGGGTTTTACAATTAAACAAAGCAAGACTGAAGAATGTTGAACAGATTTCAAAATATACCATATACTCTTGTGTCAACTTTTGTTTTTACCCCAAGGCTGGGACATTTGAAGAAACAATGACTAATGGAAGAGGGACTGTATAAATAACTTCTGCCTTTTTCTTTACTTTAGTTTTATGTCATGCTCCATTCCATTCCATTGACTCATGTGGTAAAAGCAGATTCTTTTGTGCAGGCTTGTGTGAGGAGTGATCTGTAGCGTGCAGGGGTGGTATTAACAGGCAGACAGAATCATATGCCACCTAGTTCTGTTATAATAAGAATGCAAAGTCTGAGTACAGTCCAAGTACTAAGTAACATATATTTTAAAAATTAATAGGATCTACATTTCTGAGGGAGAGATACTAAAGTTCAAAAACTTCCATTGGGGTAGCTGTGTTAGTTGGCTTAAACAAAAGTATTACTGGAAGAAGTTGGAAGTGGCAGAGGAATATAAAAAGGCCAAAGCTTAAGAAGGGAATATGAGAGAACTATGCTCTATCAGGCATGAAAGCACAACAAAATTGATTTCTAAAATGTGTTTAAAACAAATTTAGAAGAAGCATCCTTTTCAAAATACAAAATTATAAACAAACTTTAAAAATAGAGCAAAGATCATGTTTAAAATTACTCAACGTGCTCAGTAAATACTTGTAAAACACATTTGTACAAATGGAAGACTTCTCAGTGTATTGCCAATAGGATTGTGACAGGATTTGTGACAAACTCTTACCTTTGTCTCTGATTTTGATGTTAATTTGTTAGTACCTAAAATTTTAAAAGCCTGCAAAAATTTAAAAAAACTTAACAAATATGATAAATAAAGTAGTAGCAGTATGTACTAGTATAGTAGCATAGCACAGCAGCAAAAACAAAGCACCTTTATCAAGCCCTCTCTTAAACCAGCTATCCAGACCAGTAGAATAATATTCTACTCACACACACATTTTTATATATCATGTGTTGCTATCTAATCTATATTCTTTATGTTTCTGTAATAATTGTTTTAGCTTTTGCATCATCTGCTTTCTTTTGCATGACCCCCTAAAACATAGGTAGCTTCTCACATTTTGACAAGCTTGTAGCACAGTTGTTTCCTGCCCTCCTATGCTGGCCCAGACTACCCTTCAGCTCCTGTTTTTCTTTACTTTATGGATATGGTGGTTTTTAGTCTCCTTTTCTTGCTCTGCTCTGCTCTGCACCTTTAGCTTATTATCAGTAATCAGCTTCTGGAGCTAACATGCTGTGCCTTTGCCTTGGTTGGTATAGCCACACCAATGCAGTTTTTGATAGCTGAGAGACTACAATAGGTTTCTCCTAGAGAGTGAAGCTTTTATTGGGGCTCTGTCACTCAGTAGTTGCATCCTTGAGCCCACTTATGTCCTCAACCCTTCACACCTTTTTACCACAAAAGCAGGCTCAAGTAATATATCTCAGCAGAAATCTTCCTCCTGTCTACAGCCGTCAGATCCTGGCATGCCTTTTATCGCCAAAGTGCAGTTATATTCACAACTGGCCCAGTGCTAAAATAACACTATTACTAGTTTTAGCCAACTGAACAATCCTCAAACCTCATTAGTATGTAAAAGCACCGGAGAGCAGAGGTGGATTTAAAAACAATTAAAAAGATGACACAGGGAGACTGGGGAGAGAAGTTAATCTCTTAATTGTGCTTCCTCTGGGCACCCCCTGCAGACTCACCATGCCTTCCGGGGGCACTGCAGTCACTAGAATTTGAATTATATTGTCAGTGAGACAGGAGAACCACTCAGTAGCAGTACAAGCAGCATGGAAGAAAAGGAGTATCAGCTTTAGATAACAGATAAAAACAAAATCCCAATAGTTTTGCCTGCTAAAATATCAGATAAGATCATCCACAGTGAGAGTTTTTAGTCACACTGAGAGTTAGGAGACCCATTTATCTTTGTGCAGCACATGCTATTCTGTACTGTTAGGCAAATGACATTTTCTGTATTCAAAAATACTTCAGACAATATCATTTGTTAGATTGGAGACAGTATCAGTTTTCTACTCTCTTTTTTTCCTACTCTAGCCTTACGGCTTCTTAAAAGGAATAATTTTTATTATCCAGTGAAATGGTGTTCATACTAATTCTGTTCTGTGTATCATTTCATTCTGTGGTAAGGGTTTTCAAAATTAACTGACTAAAACATGGAACCTCAGCCTCTCCAGACACTATTGGACTATAACACCCATCACCCCTGACCATTGTCCATGCTGACTAGGGCTGATTGGAGTATTGAGCCGCAGGTTCCACACATCATTCACCATAGCTCAAAACATGCTTTTCACTGGAGACTAGTTTGACCAGTGAATTAGTTTGTAGGGGAACCAAGGAAGTGAAAAACTTTTCATGCCAGGTATCCTAGGTGAAAGGTAAAGGACCCCTGGATGATTAAGTCCATTCAAATGTGACCATGGTGTGGCACTCATCTCTGCTTTCAGGCCAAAGGAGCTACCATTTCTCTGCAGACATCTTTTCCGGGTCATGTGGCCAGCATGATTAAACTGCTTCTGGTACGAGAAATGATGGCAGAAGCCAGAGTGCATGGAAACAACCTTCACCTTCCCACTGCAGTGGTACCTATTTATCTACTCATGCTGGTATACTTTTGAACTGCTAGATTGGCAGGAGCTGGGACAAAGCAACAGGAACTCACCCCATCACACTGATTCAAACTGCTGACCTTATGATCGGCAAGCCGAAGGGGCTTGGTGGTTTAGACTACAGCACCACCTACATTCCCAAGTGGCCTAGCAGTAACTCTGCTTACCATTTCCTCCCTTTTGCAGTGTGTGAAATGGCTGAGCCAGTGAAAGTGTCCACCAGTGAGCAGAAGGAGGGACCTTCTTCTTGGTTATTCATACATGCTACCAATTTCTAGCTGTTTCCTACTGGAGAAAAGAGGGGATCATAACTCAGTGACAAACACATGCTTTGCATACAGAGCATGCCATGGTTGCCTATTGAATCCCTGGCATCTCCAGTTGTTTTATTTACTCATTTCATTCTATGTAAAATATTTCCAATCCACTTTTCCCTGCTAGAAGCAATCAGACTACCCCAAAGCCTACTACTTAGTAAAACCATCAAATAACACCAACAGTAACAATAAAGCCTAATGACAATAGACTCTTAAGAACATAAGAAGAGCCCTGCTGGAACAGGCCATGCGCCCACCTAGTCCATGATTCTGCTCTTAGAGTGCCCAACCAGATGCCTTTGGAAATCCTGCCAGGAGCCAACAATTCACCCCAATGCCTGAACTAATAGATAGGCATTTAGCTGGTGCCAAAAAACTCATCATAATTGGTGCCAAGCTTATTTGGGAAAGGGTAGAATTCCACAGGTGGAGCACTGGTACCAAGAATGCCCTGCCACACATCACCACATACTGAATTTCAAGTTAAAGAATTCCAGCTTGATGGAATGGAAACACTCCTATGAGTCAGAAAGACAAGACGGAAGTGAAACAAAGGGGCACACGTGGAGGAATAATCAACTTCCTCTTACCTCCATCTGTCTCCTTTCCCTTCTTATCTTGGCAGGATGATTGCGCACTTGGTTTCTATAACCCTTCAGTTTGTCCCATTTGGCTGTCACAGTCCAAAGCTAAAATTAAGTGTAAACAGTAAAAGTCTTAGAGGCAGCATTTCTATTTTCATCTGGGCCTCTGGACCAGTTTATATATGATGCAGGGAAGGAAGCAATAGTGACTCATGCTTTTTCGCTACCTCCTGCAAATTGCAGGTCTCATTTCATATATTAGAGCATGCACGAAAAGAGAAACCTCAATCCTTCTGTTCTTTCTTCCCCTCCCATTGATCTATTTGTAAGTAACATATTAAGGTTGCAATTCTAAACTCACTTTCCTGGGAGTAAGCCCCATTGAATTGAGTTGAACAGAGATGGTCAGGAATGCAACATCTAGATTGTCATGACTACAGAAGTTCACGAGAAATATGTTTCCTGAGACCACAAAATGCTAATACTTAGGATTGAGCAGCCATAAAAATTATCTAAAGCAAATTGTAATCTAAAGCAGTTTTGCTGAGTGTGATCTTGCACAGCGCCCCAAATGGCTGCCAGGATCTCACATGAAGAAATGGGATGTTCCTCCCCCTCCCCCGAATTGTTGGTGGGTATGAAATTTGAATAGACATTTGCAGTACTTCTGTCACTGCTAAAGATATTTGGCCATCTCAGTGTCAACAAAAGCTTGATGATATTCACCAACATTAAACAAATCCAAGGAGACACAATGGGGTGGGAGCAAGGATGTATTTCAGTTTCTATCATTCCCAATTCTTCATTTCATTATACTGTAATGGTGCTTGTAAATAATTCATTCTAATCATGTGCTATCGTTTTCCTGGCTGCATCAGAGATTAACACATCATCCAGTCAGAGTTGATTTGCTTATGCTGTTGATTATTCATGGGTTACTCAAATGAACTGAAGGCATCATTATTGATTATTTATTTATTTATTTTCAGCAGAAGCTTTCAGACTCAAACAATGCATTTCTGATTGAGAGTGAGGCTTCTGTCATCTGTAATGAAATGTTTGAGTCTGCGGCTATTCAAGAGTGAAAAATGTGACATAGCATCTTAATTTGTGTGCCCCTATTGTAAAAAGAGAACAATAATAGAGAATATAATCCTAAAACCAAGAAAAAGCAATTGCTCCAAGTGACCTTTACACTCAGTACTTACGAATATAAATGACCATGAATGTTTTCCCTAATTTTTATTTTTACATTAGTCAATTTTCACTTTTGGCTCTGTTGACCTAGTCTTAGGCATTGAGGTAAAGTTAATTAATAGTAACGCTGGACCTATTTTAGGAGGGGACATCACCCATTTTATGAAGTGTGAATTGAGTAATTTTTTTGGTCTTTCTTCTGTAGATATAAATTTGGCACCAGCCAATAGATCTATCATTACAGAAGACTCTAAAATTTCTATTTCCATGTTTCATCAAACACTCAATAATACAAGAGAGCTTTAATCAATACATAATGAAATACATACTGCACCATTACTAGCTCAGATTTTGCATCATTTCCCCCTAAACAGCAGGTTAGAATTGTCCTTGGCAATAGTGCTCTGATTTTGTTTAACCAAGAATAGTCCAGCATAGTTACATTTCCCCTTTAAAATGCAGACATTTGTATGTTTTGGTTTTCAGTATAAATTGTATGCAAAGCAGAAGCAGCTGCATCAAGGCACTACTAATGTTGATCAATTTTATTACAACTGATGTAGATGTATATGACATTTACTGTTCTAATAGCCTATGGCTTCACATGGTATATGTTAAAATATGTGATGCAGCAATTTTATATTAGAATTTAATTGTTTTACTGATTTGCCTGCAGCAACTTTAAAAGAGGTTTGCACTTGCATCAGAGTTATTACAATTCACTAATATTCTTCTCTCTGTGAGATGCATCTATATGCAAATGAGCATTCCACTTAAGCATATTCACAGTCTATAAAAATGCAGCCATCATCTTGGAATAAAAAGGGAACTGTAATATAACTTGACATTCTGTTTGTTTTCCTTTTTTGAGAGAGAGAGAGAGAGAGAGAATGCATTTATCTTTCTGTTAAGATATACTTTTTCACTTAATAACCCCAAATCTTAAGACTTGTTCTATAAATAAGTTGACAATTTTTGGGATCCATGGCATAAAACATGGAGAATGGTACCTTTTCAATCCATTGCTGGTGTTTACCTGTTGTGGTTGATGATATGTCTTCTGCCTAAGTTTTTAGAGGACATTAGTTGGGGTTGGTCCCTCAAGACACCTTCTTTGGTATCTCTTCCCTTTCCCTTCCTATTGAGTGTACTACCATTATTTTGGTACCAAAGGTAAAAATCTATTATCATAGTAAGACATTTCAGGAAACAGCACAAGCGCTACGCTGCTGTTGTCTAGCCATCATTTTAACTGCTTCTGTCTGGTTTGTGTGGAAATATTCACAAGCAGAAATGTAAGTCATGCCCTTTCCTTGAAGCAAGAGAAGGGGCCTATGGAAATGAGCTCATGTCACAGTCTGCTTTTAACTTCATTTTTGTAGTCTTTTTCATGGCACACCATGAATGGTAACTGTAGATGCCTTTACATCACTGGAAGCCAAAACAATGGCATTGTTTTCATCTAAACAGCCTATAAATAATCACTTTAACAACATGTAGACAGGTAATTTGGCTGGATCAAGCAAGCCATTCTTTTGGACATAAGCACAACACGTCAAATATATATAGAACTCTGAGAACAGCAGGATATGTACCCCAAGGCATGCTTGCTGTGTCTCAAAATGAGAGAAAATAGGAAAAGATTAGTTCTTTATATGTTCTTAACAAAATGTCTTTTCGGTTGCAAAATGCAATGCAATTTTAATAAGAAAATTAATATGATCAGAATATATCTGCTGTAGTTCATTTCAAACAATACTTCAAGTGTAATATAGAGAACTGCCTTACGTTTATAAAAAAGTCATGTAAACTCTGAAAAAGAGAAGTATGGAGAATGTATAAATAGCTCAGCATTGAAGGCTCCTCTCCTTTAACTTTATACTGAAAAACTAGGTCAAATCATTGTTTTTCAGTGAAAGTAGGCAGATGCAGTAGGCTTACAGAGCGTGGAATCTTCCCATAGCCATAAATTTATTATTGCTCAATACTGTGCATAATTCAAATTCATCTGTCCTTTATATCTCACTGGTATAGGCATTTTGATTAGATAATGGAAGCTCTAATCACAAGCAATTTTTAAAGGTGTGTGGGCAATACTAAGTACAAAACTATAATATTTCTCAGGAAGAGGAGCAAAGTAATGCCATGGAAGTTAATCTTCAGTCTTTGGGAACATCAAAGCTATAGATCCTGGGAAGTTATTCAGATAAGAGATTTAGAAAGATGTCAATTATTGCTAATTTGAATGTCTTATGGTCATGTTGCTTAAGCTGTAGTTAACATTTCAGTAACTCATACCATTAGGAATTAAACATTGGAGCTTTTTCAGCTAAGCCATGGCATTGCTGAGCATTATGTATGAACCTGAGCTCATAGGGGTTTTTGTTTGTTTGTTTTTAACCAAATAAACCATGATCTGTAACCAAGATTTGGTCTTGGTTTACTGTATGTGGTCTGGTAGGGTGAGATAGACCACAAATCCAAGTTCACACATAATGCTAAACCAAACCATGCTTCAGCTTTATGTAGAGCGTCAGCAACAGGAGGAGAGGAGAAGTGAATTTCACTCTGTACCTGCACACGTACCAAGATTTTGCTCAGTGTACCATGCTTGCTTGTTCATGCAAAGCATGACGTGAGGAAGGACTGCTTGGTGTCCCAAGTGTCCTCAGATATCCAGCATGCAAAGAGCAGCTTCATGCTTGTATGCCCCTAGCTCTTATCATCACAGAACACACACTGCCTAATTCATTCAGTCCTTCCTCTGGCCCACTACTGAGATGTCTAAACTCATAAATTCTCAGAAAACCTTCCTGACCCACTTCTTTTTCTTATGCTGAGGGAGAACTGGCCAGTTAACCCCTAGCAAGGTTAAATTATCCACAGGCCAATATCTCCCATTTACCCTCTTTCAGGGGCTCCTTGCTCCTCTAATGCCCTCTTGTCCCTTCCCCTTCCCCTGAGATATTTATCAGTCTCTGTCTTTGCTCTGCTTTCTTCTCATGTAGCCTGATCTCACTACCCTCAGTCAGATTTTAAATTCTACCTCCTTCCAGCTAGCTTTCCTTACCTTACTTTCAAAGTCACAGCTATCTTCACTCTCAGCTCCCTATCTGCCTCTTTCTCAGTGTGTAACAGGCCCAACATTTTCTTCTTCTGCAGTCCTTTTTTCTGCTCTTGATTAAGGAATTTCTCTGGCATTGCTATTTCACCTACCTCCTCCCACCTTGCGGTGTGCCTTGCTCCTAGCCACGTCCAAGCGCTGCTATTGCTGTTTCATCTCCCACTCCTCACACTGAGTCATAGTTTAGCTTAGCATTATGTGAAATCAGGCCACTGATGTGGAAATATCTGCACTCATTGCTCGCTTACGTATGAGCAGGACCAGGAGAGTGATTTTCATTTTGTGTATGTGGACACGTGCTACTAATTCATGCTTGGCCATGGTTTGGCTTAGCATTACATGCAAACTAGAGCAGTGTAATATGATTCCATCTGGCTGAATTAGTCAGTGTTCCACTATATATAAAACAAATTCATGCAAGTCAAGCTTTTATTTTGTGACACTGAATTGTTTATTTTTCTTTCATGATAACGGTGAACAAAGTATGGTTTATTTTTCTAGTTCCATGGCTACATTTATGTTTCAGTTCACTTTATTTTTAGGACTTGAGGACAAAAGTGCTAATTATGTTTCAGTTCATTTCACCATTATTTGATTGAAATAGCGCAACTGAAAGTTTCCTGGACTACAGTGGCAGAAGCTAATTACTTTGAAAGCCAGATATCTTTTTTTTCTGGGGGAAATGACACAAGCAATGTGTTCTAAATTGTTTTTGCAGATGAATCAGAGGCTAAAATTGTAGCATGTGTATAGTAACTGACATTGTGGTTACCACAGTGGGTGGCAATTTCTACCCTTGGAATAGTTTTCCCCACTGTAGGTTATTTTAAAATCAGAGTTGTTGTTGTTGTTGTTGTTGTTTAGTCATTTAGTTGTGTCCGACTCTTCATGACCCCATGGACCAGAGCACGCCAGGCACTCCTGTCTTCCACTGCCTCCCGCAGTTTGGTCAAACTCATGCTGGTAGCTTTGAGAATACTGTCCAACCATCTCGTCCCCTTCTCCTTGTGCCCTCCATCTTTCCCAACATCAGGGTCTTTTCCAGGGAGTCGTCTCTTCTCATGAGGTGGCCAAAGTATTGGAGCCTCAGCTTCACTATCTGTCCTTCCAATGAGCACTCAGGGCTGATTTCCTTAAGAATGGATAGGTTTGATCTTCTTGCAGTCCATGGGATTGATCAGATAGATTCATCAGCTCTGAATCTACTTGTACTTGTCCTCCGCTCTTCCTCAATAGCATGTTGGACGCCTTCCGACCTGAGGGGCTCATCTTCCAGTGTCATAACTTTTCTATGCCTGTTGTCTTTGTCCATGGAGTTTTCTTGGCAGGGATACTGGAGTGGCTTGCCGGTTCCTGCTCCAGGTGGATCACGTTAGGTCAAAACTCTCCACTATGACCTGTCCATCTTGGGTGGCCCTGCACGGCATAGCTCATAGGTTCTCTGAGTTATTCAAGCCCCTTCGCCACGGCAAGGCAGTGATCCATCAAGGGGGTACAGAGTACAAGTTTCTAAAAAAGCTTTTTAAAATGCAAGTCAATATCTAAAATCTACTTAAGTCAGCCTAGATTTCTTCAAACTTTTATGGGGTTGGATCTAGACATGTCTATCAGCCTGGTTTTATGGGATCCTCACCACAGCTAGTGTGGTGTAGTGGTTAAGAGCGGTAGTCTCGTAATCTGGTGAACCGGGTTCGTGTCTCCGCTCCTCCACATGCAGCTGCTGGGTGACCTTGGGCCAGTCACACTTCTTTGAAGTCTCTCAGGCCCACTCACCTCACAGAGTGTTTGTTGTGGGGGAGGAAGGGAAAGGAGAATGTTAGCCGCTTTGAGACTCCTTAAAGGGAGTGAAAGGCGGGATATCAAATGCAAACTCTTCTTCTTCTTCTTCTTCTTCTTCTTCTTCTTCTTCTTCTTCTTCTTCTTCTTCCCTGCCATCCTGCACCACAGTTGACCCCATTCAGCATTGCCTCAAGATACATTTTAGTACTAAAAGGCTGCCAATGGAAGCCAGCCCCCTTTGACATACTTAGCTCTAAATCTAAAACATGGTATTTAGATAATTTTAGAGCTGTGGTCATTAGTCCATTTTTTCCAGAATAGCTCTATTTATTTCAATGACACTTCTCAAGACTGAGCAATTTGAGTAGTTGTTTCCTGCTAAACTAAAAAAACACAATATTTTACAGCATGTCAGTGCAACAACCATCCGAAGCATTTCAGATACTCATGAAGCCTGCATTCTGAAACACACCTAATAGGAAGTATGTTTAATTGAACATAGTGTTACTGTTTAGACTGGTGAAAACAGCAGACTGGGTACTTCAGATGTGAATCTGCTTCAGATGATCATATCTCAGGTTCATAAACCAATATGGTAACAAGACTTTTTTGTCTACATGTAGCAACTGTATTCACACAACAGGAAATGAAACCAGGAATACTACAATTAGACATAGTTTCATTCAAGCCAGGACACTATGTTTACTAGATACAGAAAAGGACATGCGTTTTCATATACGTCCAGGTCTAGAGAAATCTTGTTTAGGAGGGGCTTCACTCTCAACTTTTTCAGCACATCTGGCACCACCTTGACACAATGAGGCATTCCTGGACCTCTCTTGTCAATCTCTTCCAATCAAGCAGGTGTTCTGGATGCCTCCCCTGGAACTGCATTAGTTTTCAAGTTGTTTAATATCGTCAATTATTTCAAAGCCTTGTTTCAAACAGACTGGAAACTATGCTTAATTAGAGGTTTGCTGGTTTGCTCAAACTGTGATTGAATGAGTGAAGATGCTGCAGGTATGGGCAAAAGGTTTGTTCAGTTCTCAGCCTGCTAAGTCTGAATACAGTGGACGCTCGGGTTGTGAACGTGATCCATGTGGGAAGCACGTTTGCAAACCGCAGCATTTGCAAACTGCAGTGCCGTGTCTGCGCACACACGGGTTGTGATTCGGTGCTTCTGCGCATGCGCAAATTGTGATTTAGCGCTTCTGCACATGCACAAGCAACGAAACCTGGAAGTAACCCGTTCCGGTACTTCTGGGTTCAGCGCAGTGCGCAACCCGAAATCGCACAACCCGAAGCATCTGTAACCCAAGGTATAACTGTACCTGCTTTGTCTCTATCATGTCCTTACCTGAGATTTCATGATACACTTCCACTAGTCTCTCTCTGTGTTTCTTTCAACACAGTGAGACAGCAAAGGTTTTATCCATTTTCTTTCAACATTGTCAAATAATTAGCTGCCATTTCTGGGGCTTGGAGCTTGAGGGAAGGTAGGTATGCAGAAGTGATATAAATCACTTCTCTGATGAAAAGCTAATCATATTAATAAGCAAAGTCATAAAAAACTGGACATGTTCCTATATTAGCTAAAACATATTATGACCATTCTACATTAATAAATTCCTTGAAGATATCCACTAACTCACTCTTGATCTTTCAGAAATGTGGATTTTAAAAACCACATTTGTTTCGGCAATGCTATTCATTTTTCCTCTCAGTTCTTCTTGATACTTTATTCTTTCCTCCTGTTTTCTTAGAGTGGACATTTTGAAAGTTATTGTGTTATGAATTTGCAGGGTGGGGGTGGGGAATCACCCCAAATAATCTCTAGAGTCAGTGAAGGGTTAGACTTTCAGCAAACTCATAAATTCATTAATTTAGCAAGGGCTGGAAATAATACCATCTAGCTTCCTCATGATAGTGGTAAGCCACTGGCAGAACATAAGACTCTTTGATGAGTAGCTATTGGGGTAGGATTACCATTGACGTGATGTAAGCAAGTGAAAAAAAATGTCTTTTGCATTCGGCTTGAGAAACAGAGGTTGGTAGGATGTCTCGGGGGGGGGGGCGCGGAGACTGGAAGCGGAAGGGGAGGAGCTGTTTTCTGCAAACTCTCCTGGGAAGTAAAGGGAGGAAGTGGGCAGAACTCTATGTGGGGACTTAAGGGCTGCAGCACAACCTATTACAGAGAGACACAGGCACTTAGGATGGCTCTGCACTGCTGGGAAGGACAAGCCTCTCTTGAGTTGTAAATGCTGCGAACTCTCCATAAATACTCAGAAGTAAATATAATAATAATAATAATAAATTTTATTTATACCCCGCCCTCCCCAGCCAAAGCCGGGCTCAGGGCGGCTAACAACAATAAAAACAATCCAACACTCTAAAAACTTTTCACCATAAAATCAATCAGAAACAAATTGATGGCAACCAGCAAGCAGGACCCTGTGCAGATTGCCAGAGGAGGGGGTCAGGCTGCGCCCTGACCAAAGGCCTGGTGGAACAGCTCTGTCTTACAGGCCCTGCGGAAAGATGTCAAGTCCCGCAGGGCCCTAGTCTCTTGTGACAGAGCGTTCCACCAGATTGGTGCCACAGCCGAGAAAGCTCTGGCTCTAGTTGAGGCCAGCCTAACCTCTCTGAGGCCTGGGACCTTCAGGATGTTTTTATTTGCAGACCGTAGGTTTCTCTGTGGGGCATACCAGGAGAGGCGGTCCCGCAGGTACGAGGGTCCTAGGCCGTATAGGGCTTTAAAGGTTAAAACCAGCACCTTAAACCTGATCCTGTACTCCACCGGGAGCCAGTGCAGCTGATATAGTACTGGATGAATGTGATCTCGCAGTGACGACCCCATAAGGAGTCTCGCTGCGGCATTCTGCACCCGTTGGAGTTTCTGGGTCAGTCTCAAGGGCAGCCCCACATAGAGCGAGTTACAATAATCCAGTCTGGAGGTGACCGTCGCGTGGATCACAGTGGCTAGGTCAGGGCGAGAGAGATAAGGAGCCAACTGCTTAGCTTGGCGGAGATGAAAAAAAGCCGCCTTTGTTATAGCTGTAATCTGCGCCTCCATAGAGAGGGAGGTATCGAAGATTACACCCAAACTCTTAACGGACGATGCTGGCACTAGTTGCACCCCCGCAAGAGATGGGAGTTGCCCCCTCAATCCCATATCGCCCCGTCCTAGCCAGAGGACCTCTGTCTTCGAAGGATTTAACTTCAACCGGCTCCCACGAAACCATCCAGCCACAGCTTCCAGGCATCTGGTCAGTGTGTCTGGGGCCGAGTCAGGATGGCCATCCATCAACAGATAGAGTTGGGTGTCATCAGCATACTGATGGCAGCCCAGCCCAAAACTCCGGACAAGCTGGGCAAGGGGGCGCATAAAGATGTTAAAAAGCATCGGAGAGAGAATCGCACCCTAAGGCACTCCACACACCAGGGAGTGGCGCGATGACAATTCCCCCCCAAGCGCCACCCTCTGTCCCCGACCAGAGAGAAACGAGCGCAGCCATTGAAGGACTGTGCCCTGGATCCCCACGTCGGCAAGGCGGTGGTCCAGGAGTTCGTGATCGACCATGTCGAAGGCTGCTGACAGGTCTAGAAGAATCAGCAGCCCCGACCCGCCTCGATCCAGCTGCCTGCGGAGATCATCTGTTAGGGCGACCAGAGCCGTCTCGGTCCCATGACCAGCGCGGAAGCCGGACTGGAATGGATCGAGAGCCGATGTTTCATCCAGAAATCTACCAAGCTGTTCAGCAACCGCTCTCTCAATCACCTTACCCAGGAATGGAAGATTCGAAACCGGGCGGTAATTGGATAGATCTAAAGGATCTAATGATGTTTTCTTTAAGAGCGGACGCACCACTGCCTCCTTCAGTTCCCCTGGGAAATATGTGTGAATAAACCATTTTTCATAAATATACTAGTCTCTGCCATGCCTTATTCCAAAGGAATACAAACCCTGGTTAAGTGCCAAGACGCCTGGAATTTTGAATCGCTCGGTAGAGATTGGGGTGATGTGTACCAATACCTTGCCACTTGTGTCTTAGATCAATTTCTGTACGTCATTCCTTTGCTTTCTTTTTATGTTTCAATCCTTTTATTACAGGTTTTCCCATATATTTAATATTATACTGCAATGGGTCCAGTAGGATATGTTGAACAGAAAAAGGATCTGTGTGCACAACTGATGCTGCAGACCAGATATCCCAAAAATGAAATACTGAATCCTATTGTAGCATGTGATATACGACTGAACAGAGTGTTCGGGTTAAAGAATGAGTATAAGCACATCAAAAATAAGTCCATTCATGATTTTTACATTATTTCATATTATTAAAAAAATGTGTATGCTATTTTCTAAAACAAAGAGGGAGGGTAGTATTAAAATTAAAACAAATTTAAAACAAATTTACAGAAAGTACATAAAAAAACAAAATGGAGCAGCAAAAGATGCTCCCATATGATCAGTACAGAGGACTCTGCTAAGAGTGACACATCCACACATGGTTCAACCTGTGAATACCTGAAACAGTCTTCTCTGTCCCTGTAGCACAGTCACATATGCATCATTCAGTAGTTTCTATCATTGTCCATCCTATAAGGAATTTGAGGGAATCTATACTTCTCCTTTATATAAGATTTGCTATTCTCTTAGGTTACTGCCAGCTAATAATTGATATCCAGTAAACTGTGCAAAGCTAAAGTAATTTCATTTTTGAGAGGGAATAAACTTGTGTTACCATTCATAGCTGCGCTGTTCATTCTGCATTGCTAACATCAGCCTTTCCATAAATGCTAGAGATATATGAGGAACTTCAATGCTGACAGCAGTACTTAAGAAGCATGCTTGGTGAAATAATTGTGCAGAAGGAGCATCATAATAATTTTGTTCCCTTTGATTAAAATGCCATTTTATTTCAGATAGCTTAGGGCAATTAAGACGTCTGCTTGTATATTTTTGGAACCACAATTAACTTTCCATATCCATGATAACACTCCCCATCTCTTGTCTCTTCATTGCAATAATAGTTCAAATTTACAATGAGAATCAAAATTGTAATGCATCAGTGCATCTCTCTATTTATTTTTCACATACATTTAGAAAATATAATAAGCCAACAACTTGAAAATAAGGTTTATAAGACTTTCATAACAAGGGATCTAATTTCGCACAATACTTTGTGTTTTCTATTTTCTTAATCACTAGGCTTAATGTAGACAGTATATTGACTTAAGACAGGGGATTCTTTTATTTAGAGTTTATTCTTTGCTGGACATGTAATACCTGTAGCTGACCTATGTAAAGCAGATATACCGTATTTTTCGCCCTATAGGACGCACCGTCCCATAAGGCGCACCTAGTTTTTTGGGGGGGAAATAAAGGAAAAAAATTATTTCCCCCCCAGGCGCGGGGTTGGGGAAGCCCGAGCTTCCCCCGACCCCAGCCCCCAAACAGGCAGCTCTCTGCAAGCCGTGGGAGCCCAGTGCTGGCTCCCGCTGCTAGCGGAGGGGTCCGCGAAGCCTGGACGCGCTGAGCTCAGCGCGCACAGGCTTCGGCATGCAGGCACGTCTCCGCCAGCAGCGGGAGTGCTCCCGCTGCTAGCGGAGAGGTCCGCGAAGCCTGGGCACGCTGAGCTCAGCGCGCGCAGGCTTCCGCATGCAGGCACCTCTCCGCCAGCAGCGGGAGCGTTCCCGCTGCTAGCGGAGAGGTCCGCGAAGCCTGGGCGCGCTGAGCTCAGCGCGCGCAGGCTTCCGCATGCAGGCACCTCTCCGCCAGCAGCGGGAGCGTTCCCGCTGCTAGCGGAGAGGTCCGCGAAGCCTGGGCGCGCTGAGCTCAGCGCGCGCAGGCTTCGGCATGCAGGCACGTCTCCGCCAGCAGCGGGAGCGTTCCCGCTGCTAGCGGAGAGGTCCGCGAAGCCTGGGCGCGCTGAGCTCAGCGCGCGCAGGCTTCCGCATGCAGGCACCTCTCCGCCAGCAGCGGGAGCGTTCCCGCTGCTAGCGGAGAGGTCCGCGAAGCCTGGGCGCGCTGAGCTCAGCGCGCCAGGCTTCGGCATGCAGGCACCTCTCCGCCAGCAGCGGGAGCGTTCCCGCTGCTAGCGGAGAGGTCCGCGAAGCCTGGGCGCGCTGAGCTCAGCGCGCGCAGGCTTCGGCATTCAGGCACCTCTCCGCCAGCAGCGGGAGCGTTCCCGCTGCTAGCGGAGAGGTCCGCGAAGCCTGCATTCGCCCCATAGGACGCACCCAGATTTCCCCTTCATTTTTGGAGGGGAAAAAGTGCGTCCTATAGGGCGAAAAATACGGTACCTCTTTGGTGATCTTCTACATGGTGGCCATTATTTCCCTTCCCTACTCTGAGGTCTCCTCCTCTTTCTCCAGGAATTTCCAGAACAGTGTCCTGTAAATTATATGGGGATTCTGTTTTTGAAGATGTTTGACTCCTCCCTTGCTGTGTTAGAAAATGAGCTTCTGCCTCACACATGGTGTAGCTTGACTTCATCCCTCTGTTCTTTTGAAACATGATAATAGGTAATACACATCAGTTCAAATAGGGCTTCAAGCAAGTCCATATGAAAGTACTTTTAATTTGCCCTGGTTTACCCTGGTATTATGGACAAGATTGCTGTTATCATGTTCAATAGCAAAATGAACAAAATTATTAGATAGTTACACAGGTTGAATATGAATACGGAACATTTAGAAGCCAATGGGCCTTTACATGGAGTCAGTCATTGTTCAGTGTGAAGAAAGGTGGCAAAATTGGGCTTTAATGAGAATGGTTGTAACTGTATAAACTAAATTAAAGCACATTGAAAATTGCATATATTAAAAAATGAGCTCTGCCCTACATAGTGTAATGGAAAATGCATCATTTAACTCTAATTTTCTTATCCTTTTTTCCCTTGGAATTGTTTCTTGAACTTTGTTCATTTTTCAGAAGATAATGCTCTAAATCAGTGTAATTGCTTGAGCAATGCTTCTTGATTGAGAGAGTACTTACTTTGGAAATAGTTTTATAAAGCATGCCCTAGATAATGAAATTATAGAAATTTATAAATCCAGAAAATACTAATAATAGTAGTCCAACAAATTAGAATAGTGAGATATTTTTCAGTGAAATGTTCTCAAGTTCTTAAGTAGCTGACACATCCATTTCTTCTTAAAGATGAAAAGTGAATATGATTTCATAGGGATAAAAATCACTCTTTTGGAAACCACGGTACACAGCTCTCAGGAAGTTATCACTGTAATACATCTAAACTATAGTTTGTTAGACGGTGTGTTGATAGTTTATTTAATACACATTTAATGGGAATGTAGGAGTTCTGGAAGAACATAGTTGTTGAAAGTGCCAGGAATTTCTCCACCTTAGAGATCTTAGGTAACTCCTAAGCTTGGGTGGGAAAACCTCAGCCTGTGGGCCTGATCTTCCCCAGCTAGCAATTATTCTGGCCTCCCAAAACCCCATTAATTTTGATGCTAACATAGGAAAAAATATAAGTAGACGTAGTGCTAGGCTGGGCTGAGGCTTAAATCTATCCATCCAGCCCATGACAGTGCCTAGAATGGAGATTAAAATTGCTCCCCTACCCATTAGATGATCAGTAAGGTGAAAGGAAAAAATCTGAACCTTCATCACTTTCTAGACTGGACAGAGAGGTTCAAACCTCTCCATTAAGCGCAGTCCCATGTCTACTTTATTTTATTTTATTAGTTGTTTCCTTGCTAGTACCAACACAAAAATTGTCCCTAACTGCAGTTATTTTTTCAGTGTGCAGCCTTTTGCTCCTTCATCTTCACTCTGCACTCTATGTAAAATTCAGAAATTAAAAATGGATCAATTGAGAATTCTTAATGGTTTGGTTCCACTTCTGAAATATATGGAACTTCAATTATCATAGGGGAATTTCAGAAACCTTCATCGTCTGTTTGGCTCATTCTGGTATGGCTTTTGAAGTAAGACTTGAGCAATTTCCCCCTTGATGATACTTTCTGTGCAAAAGATTCCAAGTTGATATCCAGATGGGGAAAGACTCCTCCATGAAACCCTTGAGAGCTGGTGATAATTCAGAAAGTTAAAAATGCCAAACCATGTAGACCCAACAGGCTTTTTCAGTATAAAGCAGCTTTTTTGTCCCCCACTGCTCCAAATGTCATTTGCATAGCTTAGCTTACTTAAACACGATCTTATGCAGGAATTCATGAAAAACTGTGACACTGTCTGTGTTAGATGATAGTACCAGTGTATGGGGTGAATTGTCCTTTTATCCCTAGTCCAGAGTTTATTCTTAGTCTTGTGGGTTGCTGCTCTACCATTAGTCTTAAGAGATACATAGCTTGTGAATGAGCAATAGCTCAAAAAGGTTAAAGTTGCCATGTTCTAATCAAGAATTATTTCAGAGTCCATTTTGTTGCTAAATGAAGCCCAGTGAAAGAATAAGAAAAGTTGAGAACTGCAGAATGGAAAAAAATTGAGTATTAAGATCAAAGTATATGAACTATTTTTAAAAAAGAACTGCTGAATGATTCAGGAACACGGAGATTTTATGAGTTATTGTTTATAGTTTAAGTTCAAGATGTTCCATTGTCAGAAAAACTTAGTAAATTGGTACTGGGAATTTCTGAGTAAATCATTTTGATAGAATTGTACAGATACAGCAAAGCCTACCTAAATAAGTGATGACTAAAAGGATGAATGTGTAAATCATACACATAAATCCTTCTACATTCCATTTTTATAGATCCTGTGTGCAGACTAACTCTATATATCAGAATTATCTTGCAACTGCCAAAAAGAAAAAAGAAAAGCAAAGAGAATTTGGCTTGAATGGAAGGCAATCTATTAGTTTATGGGCCCAAAATAAGCAAAACTACTTTACACAATTGTTTCAGTGTTTTTGGCATTCTTCACAAATGATTTACATTTTGATGATGTCACAAAGTCCAAGTCAACGGTAAACAAATGTCGGTATTAAGTTGTTTGAGAAACAGCATTGTTGTGAATTCTGTTAGGAACAGACTTGATCCACATCTCCCAGATTAATGGGTTGAATGGAATGAAACTACTCACTGGATTTTCCATGATCTTCTAATGCTGAGGCACAGTTCCCGGCTAAACAAAACTAAAACATACCAAATACCTTTTAAAATGTATCCTTTGAGAGAAGCAACTTTTAGAAATATGTAATTTAAGAGAAAGTCTGTTTAGCAGTACATAATTTGTAAACTGCTTTGAGGGTTTCCCTCCCCTACAATCAAGTGTATATAAATTTTATAAATTAAAATAAATAAATATTTTGAGAGAAAAGTCATTTAAAAATCAATATTTAAATTCTAAATGGAAATTTTCAATACATTTTTTTAAGTACATTAATGTGGAAATGGGATAGAACAGACTTATGGGTGAATACATGTTCTGGTCTGTAACTCAAGTAATTTGTCCCTGCCTAGCTAACATGGGAACTGGGTTTGTTCACTTCCTCTCCTTTAACAACTTGATCTATTCACACCCCATTGCAGTTTGTAGATACAGAGAGCTGTGACCTGCCTAGACAGATGAAGTTTAGTAAGCAGAGCCACTGTATTCTGTTAAAATGAAAATGTTGCAGCTTGGCTAGCACCTCTTCTTTTACCAACTCAAAATAATGAAGGTTATTTTCTTGGGGCCCTTATTCACAGAAAGGTAATTTATAAATACTATAAATAAATGAATAATATTATGTGAGCTGAAAATGCATATATATACTAAATCTGGTATCCCTTAAAAAAAAGCTGAATTATTCTCTGTTGGAGATATGGGAATGTTTTATATGATCAGTGGCCTCAAACAAAATCACCTTTAGTACCTAAGTTATATCTCCATGTATAGTTTCTGATACATGCAATAATAATTTAACTTAAACAGCATACCCAGAGTAACAGAAGCCTAAGCCTAATCTGCAAGCCATTTGGCTAATGGGCAAAACTGCATCCTCTAAAGTTAAATTTCTTTCTGGCTTTTACAGAAAGGAGAAGGCATTGCTGACCTGATTATACACAGTTGATTTAAACATTTGAAGGGACGTGTGGAAATAAGTGAAGATTATAGATGTGGCATCTAAGCAATCATGCAAGCATGTTCTATGAGTCCTGGGTTAAACAGGATCTATTTGCAGGTTGCCCAGCCACTACACTCACTAGTTCCTGCCAATTTCCCGTTATGAATCTGATTACCAGCACACCAGGGAGAAAAGTCAAGACAATCAAATGTGGATAAATTGATTGTATTTATTAAAGACAACATTTTAAGGATCCGCAAAACCAATTAACTAGTCAACCAGATTCAACCAATGTAACCAAATCAACTAAAGTCCGGGCAGGTGTTCATTAACAGATGGGGGTAATTTCTACCCCCATCACCTGGTCAAGTTAACTGCTGCACAAGGTTTCCTAAGGTCCTCCCTCCCAGCTGTGTGGAACTTCGGTGTAAGAGCCCAACAGCCACACTGTAGCCCTCTTGGCCAACGTTCACCCCGATGTGTCTACCAGGTCAAAGGGAATCCTCTAGCACCTGCAGGCCATGCCTGACAACAGTAACTAAGGGATGCCCACAACCCAACACTGCCTCAGGTAAGAGTTCCATTATTTGTGAAATCTCCTCACCTTCCCAGACCACATGCCGCAGGAAGCGAGCAGCTTCTGCATGTTCGCTTCCACCCACAGACACAAGGCCTTTGGGCCAAGTTGACAGGTAACACTTAACAACTGCCACCAGGCAGAACTGAGGGTACGGACAACTGGCCAATTCAACAGCGGCCCCCAAACCCTTTTAGTCATTATTAGACTGTTGCATACATATCCGCACCTCCCACGGGGTGATCATAACGTCTCTATATAGCACCACTCTGGCAGAGACACATACTGTCTGGACACCATTAATTAAAGATAAGTTAGAATCTGACATACTGCTGAATATGTGAAACAACATAGCAAAGGTTTATAGATGCTATTCAAATATCACTATTTAGTAAGCAAAGTATTTCACACACTACTTCTTATAAAACATTTCATGAAATAGATCCCTCCATCTGTCAGTAAGGCTATTATTACCCAATATATTATCCATGTCTCAGTCAATATAGTTTGTAAATGCATATAACTTTACCAGAAAATCTGCAGTTCCCACATGCATATTGTCAGTTGTATGCTGTTATCATGTTTCCATATATCAGCTTAATCAGTAGTGGCCAGTGGGGCAATGCAGGTGGAAAACAGTTGCTCTGCTAGGTTCCCAACACAGCCTGTGGCTGGTGCTCACAGGGAGGGAGCAGGGAGGAGAGGGGTGAGGCACAGGGAGATTGGTGCTGTGTGGCATATGGCAGTGGACCCAATCCACTGCTACTTCTGTGAGGTGCTACACAGTGTCAAGCTCCCCATGCTTCACACACAGCCTATCCCTATTGGTAAACTCTAGCAACTTGCTATGTGGGGAAGCTGGGAGAACAATGATGTCCCACACATGCCACCTCGGCAGCAGCTACTGAGCTTAATGATCTGGGCTTTAATAAGTGAATTTCTAAACTTCTATATCAGCAGTCATGTTACTGATTTGGTGTCATCTAATTTCATCTCAGTGTTTTTAAACAATCAAATAGTATTGTGGCACCTTAAAGACTAACACGTTTCTTATGGCAAAAGCTTTCATGGGCTCAAGCCCGCTCAAGTCAGATGAGTGGAATGAAATCTTAGTTGGCATAAGGAGAAATTTGTTGAAAGATAATGAGATGCAAATTTTAAAGTCTGTGATAATTAGAGCTTAAGCATATGCTAATTAAGCACACCTTTAACCTTTTAAAACAGTAGCAGATTGATGGCAATTGCTGATATATTACCACCTGTAATGGGGGAAAGAACCATTTATAGGAAACAGTCATAAATAGCACAGATATTTAGAGACTGGTAAACTAATTAACACATATAGTGTGGTTAAAAAAATCCATTCTCTTGATTTAACCCACATGTGATGACGTTGAATTTATTTTAGAATTCTAATTCAGCTGTTTCACTTCATATTGTTCCTTTGAAGTTCAAGAATGATGACTTTAACGTTAGTTGCAGAATATACTGCGAGGTTGAAATGTGGTGCCACTAGTTTATGGATAATGACATTTCTAGTGTTAGGTTTGTATCCATTTGTTCATTTGCATAATGACTGATTTAGATACCTTTCTGTCTTATGTAGAAGAAAAGGCTTATTGCTGGTACATATTCACATAATGGCCGTTCACCGAGTCTCCAGGGGTGGGCGATGTTTGTGGTCTGGCACACGGCCCTGCCAACCTCCCAAAGCCACGTTGCTCCTATGGCCCCTAGGGTTGCTGTGGAGGCCTCTGGGTTCCTGCCAAATCCCCATTTTTGAATCAGCCAATCTATAGTGGGCTGAGGAGCAGACTGTGCAGTTGCAGGCTTCACTCTGGTCCAGTTTCCTGGTTTTTTAAAAGAAAACAACAAAAAACCAATGTTTTAGCTTCCCTGTACCAATGAAGAAGAAGAAGAAAGTACAGTTTTTCTTCTTCTTCTGATAAACTGTTAACACACAGTTGTAGTCAGGAAATCTAAGAGACATATATGTAAGGAATAGCGGGGGTGAGAAAACTCAGTAGAATCCAATGATATATCATTGTATGAGGAGTTTGTTTTAATCTAATTAGTGGGCATTCAACCATGATTACTAAACAATAATTAATTACACACTTGAGACCTGCTGTAGGAAAAAAGTGATGAATCTAGATTTTAAGTGCTGTATAATTAAAATTCACATATTCCTTAGGATTGTTTAAAGGTAAATACTTAGTAATGTGAGACATGTACTAAATCTGATATTATAGTTCATAATATGCTGACATCTTATTCATTATGGATTGTTAAACAAGCTGTTAACTGGAAAAAAAATCTTTTAAATCCTCCTCTGTGAATTTAAATTGCTTACTGATTTTATTACTAGAATTAGTAGACTTTTTATTGACAGAGTGATGAATTTCCATGAGGATATTTTTTCTAAATGTACAAAATGATGTGGAAATGTGGAGAAGTAAACTTAAAGTTGGAGAGATGAGAAACCGAGAAAAACTGAAAGTGACAGATGTGCCCATCACTACTCTCTACATAATATTTTTATTGGGAGTGTGTGCGCATAGGGACTAATGATAGAGCAGAGGAAAGTGAAGCCCTACTGTTTGAGCATAACTCCGCTCATGTAATGTCGGATTTCACCATACAGTTGAAATGCATAAACAGTAGAGGAATCATTTTGTTGGAACAAATGCATTTATATGTGCAACGATCTTGAGGCATATGACTCAGTTTCCTCTTGACAGCAGCAACCTTATGTGTGAATGACTGATGCAGGAATCCTATGTGCAGAATATATTTCCACAAGTATTCTCATTTTGCTGTGTTGAAATTCTTTCATAAACGAAATTTGTATAAGGCTTCATTTGTATAAAATTTCATTCATCTGTGGTGTACAATCAGTTCTTCAAACCTCTGTTTGCTGGAAACCTGCATATGCACACGAAGTGAGGCATGTTTTTACTCCATTTTTAACCACCAAGCTTGGAATTAAGACATGCTGGGATATATTTTTAACTATAAATGTGATTAAGTTTGCACTGTTAAATATGTAAGAGAATTAATATGCTGTGAATCACTGTAGGAATGGGATAGGAGACCTAAAACCCTCTGGATATTTTAGAGTCCAAAACCTATGAACCAGAACCAACATAGCCTGATGATCATAGATGTATTTCAGCAATATCTGGAGGGCCAAAGGAACTCTTAGCCCTTCTTTAAAATAATAAATAAGTAAGAAAATGAATAAATTTCCCTACACGTAGTAGAGCAACTAAAATAATACATGGCAATATATTTAGGGGTGGGCATTTTTATTACATCTTTACCAGTTTTTGTCTTCAAATGGACTATTTTGTTAATATTTCATGCTTACCAAAAAAGAAAAAGTGTAATAGTGTTGCTATATGTCTTTTCTTGTTTGTATTTACTAGTCTATGGAGATGAGTAAAGGCCGTACATTATAACCATATCCATTTATTACCAGTGTAATTCACTTTGTGTCTCCAGTGATCTCTCAGTAAGGAAATGTATGTGTTCAGTAAATGCTTCACAGAGATAAACACGTCAACATTATCATTTTGTAGGATTATTTTTCAAAATAAATATTACATAATCCATATGATAATTTTTTTTAGAAAAGCGAATATGGTTCTGATTTATTCCCTTGCTAGGCAGTTTTAATGTGCTAGGTAATAATCATTTTAATGCTGTTGTACTCCTGTCATTCAGTGGGGAAAGTATGTCATTAACTCAACATTTCTTGTGATTATTTAAATTGTTTACATTACCATAATTGAAGCTATAGTGCTCTTCATCCCTGTGCTAAAATTAAGTAGAATGGAGTGATCACCTTTTAAATAACACAAAATTAACTGCCATTAATGAGAGCTAAATTACGATGTTTCACATTAGATAGAATTAGTTAGCTAATGATCTATAAATTTATATCAAACGCAACTTAACTATATTACTTGCATAATAAAAAATCTAATCCGAAAGTCTAAAAACTCATTAAGATGTCACTTTGTAAGCTGTATTTCATTGTCCATTATAACAGTAATTGATAGTAAAACAAAAGGTATAAAGAACATACTCTCTAGCAGAAAGCCCATTTTACTGTTCTTTGTACTAGCCAAAGCCATCTTGACCTGGTGAATGTGCTAAAAAGTCCAAAAGAGACTTCTCCCCAGTAACCTTAATTCAGTATGTGGCCAATTAGGTAATGGGTAACTTTTGGCTCAGAGTAGACCCATTGAAATTAATGGATCTATGTTAGTCATATCCATTAATTTCAGTGGATTCACTCTGTAAATGGCAGCTGAATATAATCCAATGTTGGGTTCTTTTGGTATCTATTCATGCATTTTGGGTAAAGCCGGGATAAAGCTTTGTTACAATAGCTGCTACTCAAATTATACACATAAAAGCATCAAGTATGAATGTGACAAATATATGTTTTAAAACACATGTATCATATAGATACACTCAGCAAAAATCCCAGAATTGGCTATGACAATTGGTTGGTTGGTTGGTTGGTTGGTTGGTTGATTGTATACTTGGGGATCACCCGCAGATTTGTAGTTCTTGTTAAGGTTATAATGTTATATAACAAAAAGATGTAACCAAAATACAGCAATAGGAACACACCCACACACCCATATAATTAAAACAGAAATATATGGATGGTGATTCATGGAGGAGAGGGCTATCAAAGATTACTAGCCATGATGACTTTGGTCTGCTGCCACAGCTGGAGGCAGTAATGCTTCTGAACACCAGTTGCTGGAAGCCACAGAAAGGGGCATTTATTTTGCACAAATCCTGTTTATGGGTATCCTACAGCATCTGGTTGACCACTGTGAGAACAAGATGCTGGACTAGGTGGGCCATGGGCCTGTTCCAGCAAACTTTCCTTGCATTCTTAATCTAAGCACCAGCAAATTGTTTGCTATGATTTCTTTTTGTGTGTGAACAAATGTATTGCCAGCTACATAATGTAATACAAATCCATTTGTAAACAATGGCCAAAAACAATTGCTTTGCATCTTTCTTTGATGACATACTGTGCAGTTTTTCTCACAGCCATCCCTGATACCTATATTATAGAATTTATGTATTTGCCAGGCATAAAACTTGCTATGGTTAGTCGATTTTCAAATCCTTAAAAATGACTTTCTGATGAACTTAGAAACTTGTGTGGGTTTCAAATGACAGTGAGTTCATTTTTTGTGTGTCATATGCATGGCAGCTGGATTGAATGCAATAATGAAATTGCTTTAGTATATTCCCCAATGGGAAAACCTCACTTGCTTTAATTGTGCCAGAGAGCAAAATGTGTTATATTAAGATGAAAATTACGCAGTGATTGCAAAACAATAAAGCTTCAGTTAAACAATGAGGAGCTGAAATTTATTCTGAGTTACTATGCTGTCATGTTTAGAAATAACTATGCTGTAGCATAAGCAGAACGGTTTTTGTGTGTGTTTTTAAAGGACTTTATGGGAAAGTATTTAACTCTTGAGTTTATACATTGGTCCAATTCAGACATAAGGGTAAACCATAGTTTTCTCCTATGCACACTAATTTACACAAACCTCTGAAGCATGTGCACTCCCTCCAGAGGAGAAGATTGGAACTATCTACCTCCAGTTTGAAGCAAACCAGTTTGCTGTGATGCCCAAATTGTGTGTGTTCTTTATGTCTCACTTGCAACCTCACCTGCAAACTGACATTTTTCCTTTGCCAAGAAAATCCAGATTGCCTGTATATGGACTTCAAAGGGGCTCCCTGGAATCACCTATCAGTTGTTCAGTAGTTATAGTGGGCCCCTTTAAAGGTGTGCTCTTCATGTCAATCAGGTGAAATTGTCCCTCCTATTGAAGTTGGCATGTTTGGGTGGAGGAGATAAAGTCTGACCTGTTAGCCACTAGTTCCCCACTCCTGGTTTAAGGTTTCGGAACAAGCCAAATCTGAAGGCATAGTGTGATCTCACTTAACCATAGCTGAAACAAGCAGTTCTTTGAGTTCAAACATCATAGGAAGCTGTTACTAGTTTAAAGCTAGAAATTGGCATTTCTGATTTCCAAATCTGGCATGCAACAAGAAGAGAAGGGAGCGAAAGTTTGCAAGCCTGAGGCTTTCTGTGGCTCAGTCATATGGCAAGAAATCATGGTTTCACATTAATTTAAATGTAGTTTGTCACCGACTGCACACTGAGCAGGAAAAGATGATTAATTCCTCCAGGAGGACCAATATAATGCATGTGCTTTTCATGTGCACATTTCTACAATATATGTGCAAGTAGATGTGGGGTTTAAGATGGGAAAGACAAGCCACTCTGATTCTAACATTACCAATCCAAATGTTAATTAAAAGTTTTTCCAAATTCAACTCGTTATGTACTATAGAAAATATTAAATAGCATTTAAAGTTAGTGTGGCACTACTGAATGTTGGAAAAGAATTTTTCCTAAAGGATTAGAAGTAGAGTTTTAAATTTAGATGTGCAGTTCCCAGAAACAGTGCTCCCCCCAACAATAGGATGCAAATCATTCCTTTGATTCTGACGATGTGTTTCTCCATTAAAGTGAAGAAAAAGATAAATATCTTCACCAAATGCAAAGAAAATTACATTCAGATAAACACCTCTTATTAAACCCTTTTCTTCAGGAAAAAAATGAAAGCAGTAAGAACATTCATTTTATGTGGCTCTCAAGGAACAGTTTTCATAAAAGTAAAATGAGAAACAGTAAATTATGGGGAAGTCTAGCAATAAGAACAAAGAAAGCATATATTTAGCAAAGGGAAAAACAATGAAGAGTAGGATTTTGTCCTTTAATCTCAAAGCTCATTTAACTGGATTTGCTATTCTCTCTTAAAATGTAAGAATGAAAGGACTTCACAGCAAAGGAAAACAAAACTTCAAGAAGATCCTTAGTACAAATTTATTAATAATTTTTACAAGGTGGCCTTGATTGTGAAATGCTTTCTATCTTATTAAAGGTGTATATCTCCCTGTAGTTGAATTCTCAAACACTGGTGTTTTAGTGTTCATACCAGTGGCCTAAAGTGTAGTACAATGGTTCTCTGCGAGCAAAGGCCACCCACTAGGGATACCTGCCATGTATCAGCCTTACTGGGTGTCTTGACCCATGTCTCCAACTCCATATCAGAGAAGAGACCATAGACACAGAGGATGTTTTTGACTGGGAAGCGTATTTGCCCTCAGAGCAAGCCTTCAGCATCCATGCCTTATTGGATGTTCCAGCACTGGAGGAGGCTGTGATGCCTTGCCAACCTGAAGAGATTGTATAATAGAATCTTCCCAGTGCCAGTGAAGTCAATGGTGGAATCTACACGCATATTTTAAAAGTCCTGAAAATGCTTTTTTTAAAAGCGTTTCAAAAAGTACATTGAATTTTCCTTAAGGCTCACCACCACCATCTAGTGTCAGATTGTATATTGCACTTAAAATGTTTTATTTGCAGTTGTATAGCTGAGTCCTTTGACTCCTAAAACAGGATGTGCCCCTTTAAGAGTAGAGGCTCTATACATCAGGGTTCTTGATTGATTTGATTTATTATATTTCTATACCACTTTTCATTCTAATGAATCCCCAGGTGGCTTACAAACAACAAATAGCAATAAAATGATAGAACGTAACAGAACATCATAATATAGAATAAATCATACAAAATAATTAACAAATCATCAGTGAAACAATTGCAATCTATAAAACACTTTTAACAAAGCAGCAACTTAAAAATAAGCTAAACATGCAAATTAAAGCAAAAGTCATATTACATGACTTATATAGGCATGGAGCTATCTGCTCAGAGGAAGCTGCAAACCTATTTAAATCTCTGTCTGGGCTGTCTTTTCAGCATAGGCTGTATCCAGACCTTTTCCAGGGTGCTACCTGCCTTTTCACCCTAACTTTGTGTACAGGATCCTGAAATGGAAACAGCAGAATGTGATATGGGGTCTCTAGAATCTGTGCCTAACACACCTATTTGGGCTTGAATCTTGTCCCCTAGCTGGGACCACTTGTCTGAGACAGAACACAGAGCCCAGCATAATGATGGACATTCTCTTATTGTTTGAAGCAGATTTTTCCTATAGATGTGGTTTATGTTTAACATACGGTGTTATGCCCCTGTTTGGAGACCAAAGACTGATTGGGTGGGTGAAAATGTATACAGTGGATATCTAGAGACACTACTGAATATTTTAGCTGACAAAAATAAATAAGTTCTTGATAGTGAACATTAAAATGAAATACCCTTGCCATCTTTGAGAAGAAGAAATAATAAGGTATTTAAATAAAAGCATTTTTTTTAAAATAAACTGCTGGGTTGAAGATGCTCCCTGTCCTGTTGGTAATGAGAATATTATTTCTAGCTCTAGCAGCCGATACCTGCTGGTAAACACCCTTTCTTTGAACTTGAGATGGAAAGTACACAGGCGGTATTATTATGCTAGGTAATGTCTGTTTTCAAGTATATTTAGCAAAATGATTTTTTTAAAAAAACTGCTTAGGCATTTTTCATTATCATATTTAATTAAGGAACTGCAACTTCTCCCACAGACAATTACAAACAGATATTTCATGACTAAAAGCAATGACAACACAGAGCAACTGGAAATACGGCAGATATAACTTGTTGCTACACACCACCCCAATCTCTAAGTAGGCACTTAGGATTTGGTTTCTTTGGAGTGAAGGAATGTGGTGTCTTTATGATATATAGTTTATTTGCAGATGCAACCTGATCCTAAGATGGAGGGACTCATAGCATTAACACACCAGTACTTCTTGCGTGGCAGTCTTGACATCAAACAGAAATCATGCATAGGCCTATCTAACAGTTTCAACCTGCTTCCATCTTGCACACCAGTCTGATTCAGCAATAAACCATCTTGCATACCATCTTGCACACCAGACCTGGCTAACTTTCAATCTAACTACCAGCCAGGTGAGGGCGGAAAGGCCCACCCATTTGCCCTCTGGCACAGAGTAAGTTATTTTGTTATACAGTGGTACCTCAGGTTAAGAACTTAATTCATTCTGGAGGTCCGTTCTTAACCTGAAACTGTTCTTAACCTGAGGTACCACTTTACCTAATGGGGCCTCCTGCTGCCGCCGTGCCGCTGCGGTGCGATTTCTGCTCTCATCCTGAAGCAAACTTCTTAACCCGAGGTACTATTTCTGGGTTAGTAGAGTCTGTAACATGAAGCATCTGTAACCTGAAGCGACTGTAACCCGAGGTACCACTGTACTAATGACGGTACTTAGGTGGCAATTACGGCCATTATTTTGCAATTGCTCAGTTAGCAACAGAATCTTCCATCAGCTTTAAACCCTTACTGAGCCCAGGACTCCAAGAATTAGAAGGGCTCAGAACATCATGCAGACTGAACCCCAAACTCACAACAATATACAGTGGTACCTCGGGTTACATATGCTTCAGGTTACATACTTCATTAAATGATGTCTCTTGATTCCAGTTACAACATGTGATCTGTCTGTATGTTGGTGAGCTGTGCTAGCTGCTGCTTCTGTACTACAGAACAAACTGATAGGGGGGAGAGAGTGATAGATGAATTACATTTATAAGCAGATCTTAGAATCTATGTTCTGAGTTCTTTTCTTTTATACATACAACATGGAAATGTATTGCCTAAGATATTTCAGCTTAGCATTATAAACTATTTATGTAAATATTTATGCACATTGTGACCTTTTCCTTCTTTTGTCCCTAATGCCCAACTGTGATTTAAGCCCTTCAGTGATAGTATCAATCTTTAATTATGTATAGTGATGACAATGGGGTGCTGCGTCTCTGTTGGTGGCATATGAATTTTAGAAAGAGGATCAACTTATTCTTCCCCTAAACTAATGTTAATAGCTATCTGAATATGGCAGATTAAGCAGATGGGTATTCCTTCACATCTTGTTTTATGCCACTTTATCTTCAACAAGAGGTCCTACTCATCTCCATTCTATCTGCCCTTGAGCTTGTGTGATTTGACTTTATTGCTTCAACAAATGTCCTATCATTTCCCTTGTTGCATTAGTAGACTTTTGCTTAGACTCTTCAGTCATGAAGATAACACACTAGAGTTAATAATTTGCCATGGAATAAGATGGTCTTTTTAGACTTCTTATTGTTACCTTGTGTTTGGATAATAAAATTCCCACCACTAGTGGGGGAAACATTTGTTGCAGTTCCCACCCCTACTCAAGTTGGTCTCTTCTAGAAGGAGGGATGACCTTGTTCATGAGGGATAAGGGACCAATGAGGAACAGCTCTCCATCCTTCACTCCCTCCTATTGCATCACAGCATTGGAGAGTGAAATTTGCACTGTCTGTGCTGCAGTGGCCCACTTTGCAAACTTCTCAAGGTGCAGCAGGTTGATTGACAGAAAGCGGATGGAATCCTTTCATGTGGAAGCAGAGATTGAAAGCCATACTGCAGAGATCCATGATTGTTGGCCTGATATTCAGCCAGCTTCCAAGACATGGTGGGCAGATTGAGAGGCAGCCATTTGAGCTCTTTGGAGTGGGGGCACCTTGGAACAGCAACTCCGAGGCCCATGATCCCACCAGAGGGGGGGGTGGCAAATACAATTGTGGATTGCATTCCCTGCCTTCAGTGGGAGATGGGATTGGGGGTTATTGGGGAAGGGCATTCCAAAGGGGCCATCAAAGGCATGGCTTTTCTGGCAGCATGATCTTTGCCTATTAAGAACCATGGGCTTAAACTCATAGCTAGTAGACTTTTAATCTTACCCAACTCTTAGGCCTTGTTCTCTTTTATCTGCCTATTTAGATCCCGTGGTTTAAACACTTTGGACACCTGAGGCGTAATATGCTACCAGTGCTACTCTCCCCAGGTCTAGACCCATGCCCCAGTAGGGTAAGAGGAACATGCAGTCCAAGGCAGGTTGCTTCAGGTCACTTCACTGGTGTGCCAGACATGCTAGGGCAGGAAGCTAACTTAGAAACTGCAGGGCAGACCACATGGTGCACTTTTGTAGCCTCTTTCCACTTCTCAGAATTTGCCACCCAAGGCAGCTGCTTCATAGTACGGCTGGCCCTGAGTAGGCAGTTTCCAGACCTGATCCTTGGCTCACAAGGCCCATTTCAGGGTATGAAGGCTTCATTGTCCAACCTACCTGATCAAAAGGGCTTGGACCAGGTGCTATGCAAGCTTGCTTGGGTTAGATAGTTCCATCCCAAGTATCTCTGGAGGACCTCTGGTGGACTTACTGCTTGGCTAGGTAAACCCCAACCCTTTAAAAATTTTGTACTAGGAGTAGAGCTTTTCACAATTTCTACTGCAGCATCAACCCCTCTACTCCCCCTCCCCCTAGCTTGCATGGGGGATGGGTCTATAGGAATAGAATCAGGAATCATCCTTTCTTTGGGCAGCGGCAATACTGCTACCTGTAATTTATTGCTTTCTCTGTTGCCTGGGCAGCCTCTCTGGTGGTTTTTGAGTATTGCTCTGATTTTGGTGTTGATTTCTTTTTTAGGTTTTGTCCTACCTTCCTGTTTTCATTGTGATTCTGAGATAGGTCGTAAGAAGGCACCACACAAATGTGGGGCAAAGTTTATGTGCCAAAACAGCTAAGCAGGAAATAATAGATCATCTAATAAGGAAGAGGACATGGTCCAGGCATTAGCTGCCCAGGTTGAGGCTTTGGAACAGGAGTAAGTCATGCATCACCCCTGCATTGAGATATACAGTACTATATTGAAACCATAACTACACCACTCTGCAGGTCAGTGCTTTTTTTCTGGGGGGATGCAGGGGTACGCATACCCCTAAACCAGGCATGGCCAAACTTGGCCTCCAGCTGTTTGGGAACTACAATTTCCATCATCCCTGACCTCTGGTCCTGTTAGCTAGGCATGATGAGTTGTAGTCCCAAAACAGCTGGAGGGCCAAGTTTGGCCATGCCTGCCCTAAACAATTTGTGAATCTAAGTTTGGCCTCATTGAGGGGCAGAATTTCAATATGAGTAGGAAAATGAGAGTACCCCTAAACATTTTTTAAGAAAAAAAAAAAGCACTGCTGCATGTTAACAGTGCAATGCACACTGCATATGTATTTGGTGCATATTGGGATTAACAGTTTTCTGGTAAAAGGAACTCTTAACCTGAAATGTCAATGGATGTTAGGTTGTGGATATCACCAAATTGTTACAATTCAGAATTTTTAAGTCTCATTAATTTCAGCAGAAGAGATTTCAGCATGTTTTAAACTAAATGGGATTTAACAGTGGTTACGTTAGCAGGATCGTATCACATGGATATATTTAAATATATTGTTTGTGTTCTCTTTTGCATATTGTGGTACTTCTGTTCCCTTTTAAGAGAAAGTAACACTGCATTGTTAAGCAGTAGCAGGGTTTTGCCACATTGTTATCATGTCATAACTTTCTGAATGAAATGCTCTAGTAGTTGCTGGTAAACCATTTTCCTGCTATCAGTTTTTTTTTTTTCTTTTAAGAAAGAAAGAAATTCCAAGCAAAGGGATTTTAAGGATTTGTTCGTGAATGTCTTCCTAAGACTTTGGCCTACGTTTTTTGCCTTTTTAGCTCTGCTAATAATAGCTGCAGAGGCACTTGGATCAGCCCACTTGATGAAGAAGCTTGTTTAAAACCACATTCTCCAATTATTCAGGCTTTTGATCTTGTATGAGATAGAGTGAATATAATGGATTTTGAAAAGCTCTTATGAGCACTACAACATTTTGGGAGGAGATCCTAAACCTTAAATAAGCCTCAGTATGGAATATTAAGTTCTTACTGAGCCTTCTTCACAAAACTGATTCACAAACCGGACTCCATAGGCACCTGCTTTCCCTCCCCCTTCCCCTTCCCCTCCATTATCAATATGCTTTTACTGAAGGTGGAAAAGGTGGGTACTGCATTTCACTCTTACCACATTTTGACCACTCAGATTCTGTACATTCCCTCATACTTTGTGTAAATATTATAAATGTGGCACTTGGTCAAGGTAATACTAATTCATCCCTTGTGAAAAGGTGACATATTAATTAAAGTCTACTCTAAGTATTGTTCTCACCAGCCAAACTGTATTCTAATCAGAAATGAAGTCTAGTTGGTTATTTGGGATCCCTACCACTGCTTGAAATCCAATCTGTTTGGGTATTTTGAGTATTTTGGGTACTGTCCTAGCTGCACAGTTCATCTTGCTGTTAATCCACTAGCTGTTTCAGGTTCCTTGGAGCTAGACGGGCAGGAAGCATCACTGTATGTCTGTCTGTCTGTCACTCACCTTTCATCTTTTCTTCCAATCTTGACAGCTTACCTTTAGAGTTGGAGACACCTCTCCTTTTGGTGTACCTCCAGTAGGAAGGCAGCACTAGTCATGCTAAACTGGGCCTGTCATTCCTCAATAGTTTACCATGCACAGAGTTTATACCTGGCCAGCTTCTGGTTTCTAAGATGGCAAAGCAAAAAACCCACTATTTTCTAATAGCCAGCTAAGGAGGAGGACATACCTAGGGCCCATGTGATCAGGTCTGGAACTAAAAATCTATATAATAATGGACACCTGGCCAGACGGCATCCAGCTACCCTCCAGTGGCATCATGGCAGGCTCTTTCACTCACTACTCTTCCCCCTTGCTACTTAAAATAACACATGTTCATGTATCTCTCAAGTATGTATTTTTAGTAGTGTTTTTACATAACTTTCCTGTGACAAGTACTCTAAAGGCAGCTTAAAATCAAAACTTGAATTATAAAAAGGCAATCATAACCATAACACAAAAACATGACAGTAGCAATATAAGACATCTCAGTCCATGGGAACATGGGAGGTGTAGTTCCCCACTACTGTAATTTCAGTTCCTGTAATCACCGTGGCATTTCATTTTTACACTGTTTGCCAGTAGAGAGGGAAGGAGGGTAGAAGAACTTCCTTTCAGTCTTCTTGCATGCTTCTTCTGCTACTGATCCTGCTACCTTTGCTGTTTGTAACATAGGGAAAGGGGATTATGATTCTAGAGGTAACTGGTTGATTGGGAGGGGTTTGTGGGACTTCAGGGTTGGTAAAGATAAGTAAGTATTTCCCCAAGTCCTATGACGCCATTCAAGTTCTTTAATTTTATATTTTTGGGTTCATGATTTGAGTTAAAATACCAGGTGAGGTCATATCTATCTGTTTCATTCACTTGTTCTGAATATTGTTTTTTTATAAGTCCCTTGTGTGTGTTTCGGGATGCAGGTGGCTTTGTGGGTTAAACCACTGTGCTGCTTGGGCTTGCACATCGAAAGGTTGGCGGTTCGAATCCCCGCGACTGGATGAGCTCCCGTTGCTCGGTCCCAGCTCCTGCCAACCTAGCAGTTCAAAAGCATGTCAAAGTGCGAGTAGATAAATAGGTACCATTCTGGCAGGAAGGTGAATGGCATTTCCGTGTGCTGCTCTGGCTTTGCCAGAAGCAGCTTAGTCATGCTGGCCACATGACCTGGAAACAGTGTCTGCAGAAGTGGACAAACGCCAGCTCCATCAGCCTGTAAAGCGAGATGAGCGCCACAACCCCAGAATTGTTCACAGCTGGACTTAATTGTCAGGGGTCCCTTTACCTTTACCTTTTTGTGTGTGTTTCAGAATTTGAGCTATTCACAAACAGGCTTGCTGGGGAATAGAGGTAGCACCATTGATGAGGCATATGCTGAAGCTTTGTTTGACTGATGAGTTAATATTTTTGATTTCCCTCTATGAAATTAGGTTCTGACTTGTTTTTAGAAGTCAAACACCAAGTGAATAATATACTGTAAGGTAACCAACAATCCCTCAGTGGTCATGGTAGGTGTTCGGTTCCTTTTTAAAAAGCTATTAAAAAGGAATTAACATGAATCTTCTCAAGGGGGTGATATGCATTAAACTGATGCAAGCCTTCCTGAAGCGATTGTTATGTGCTGATTGTTTAGCCTGAAATGAGTTACCATTCAGTGTTATTAACTTTGCAGTGCAGTGCATCTAGATCTTTCTATACACAAAACATGAAGATCATGAGAAAAGTATGCAGTTATACAGTTGTAAATATGTATTGGGCCCACACTGAGTTAGCAATGAATACCAAAGCAAATTAAGTATTTACTCAAACAGTTTTCTTGCTAGCATTGAGGCATGAGTCTTTTGTACAAACAGTGTGGTTTTAGATGTTCAGGAACAAAAGAAAATGATATATATTTACTTGGTAATGTAGTTATATGATGGTGGTTTCTAAACTTGCATAAAATGTATGTTGTCTTAGTTATTAAATAGGTGATGTACTCCCCCCTTTTTTAGAGGAAGCCAACTGTTCTAAAAAGTTTCCTTGAACTTGATCAATGCATTTGAGCAATCTGCAGTGGTTTGGCAGACCTTCAAAAGAACTATAATGCAGCACAACAATAAGGGTGATAAAGGACACAATGCTCCCATTACTCAGGAATCAAGAAGAAAGTTATTTCTTGAGGCAGTTCACCTAGTTCAGGTTTCCTCTCAGACCTACCACTCACCTAGCAGACCTCCCTGTGGTGAGAAGGTGCCCAAGCAGTTTTCAAAGAAATGCGGAAAGAAGCCCTTGGATACTCAAAAGTGTCAAGAAAACAACGACTTGTGCCCTGCCTTTTTGTATTTGGGCTTTTTCTGCAGCTTCTTTTGATCCTCCTTTGTCTACTGTTCAATAGGTAAGCAGTAAGCATGGCCAAGTAATTAGAAAGCCTAGGTTTTTTTTTTTGTGGGACTGCACAGGACATGGAGGGGGGCAATTAAAAGGCAAACAATTCTGCTTTCCTTCCAGGAAAACTAATGCAAGATTTTGCTTTGTGGACTAGTATAGAACAACCCGCTCCCTTTTTTCCTGTGATCTGCTTGTCTCTGTATCTTGGAAGAGTGTCACCCATCAAATTGTTGTCCTTGATGAAAAATATCCACAATATAACATATTTCAAATTCTAAAGAAGGATTTGTTCTTGTCATCTAAAAAACTGACACTGTAATGGAACAGAAAGGGAAGGGAAATCTCCACTCCAGTGCTGCATTGTGCATGGTATTCTCATTAGGAATTCTCATTAGCTTTGTACTGCAATATGTAGCACTTGTCTCCTGGTATTCTGTTTGCTTTCTTAGCAAACTCTATAGTGACAATCAATCTAACCTAAAGATTTTTCCTCTTTGAAATTGAAGCTGTTGGAACCGCCATGCCATTCCTTATATTAGAAGACAGAGTAATTTGACAAACACAGCAACAGCTCTTTACATTACTTCTAAGAAACCAAACTTCAGCAAACAAACACATTTTTCAAAAGAGACAAAAAGAGGATGGAATAACAATAACAAAAATGAAAGAAAACAAAACTGGTATGTTGTCACTTACAATCAATACTACTGGGCAGATCATATGTAATAAGCATTTTTAAAATTATTTTCTTTAAAATTCTGTGTTCAGATGCAGACACATTTGTACAATGTATATTGTTAAGTCATCTCCTCTGGGCTACTTCCATCTATCAGAGGTTTGTTTGTTTTTTCCCCTCAAGCCTACCCCAAAATCCTGTAACCAATTCCAGAAATTCAAGGGCTGAGTATTAATATTTGCAAATGGGTTCAGGCATTTCTGCTGCAGCTCAAATTAAGACATGCCTTCAGTATGTGATCCTTCACAACTTAAGCAGTGAAAGCAGCAATCCCTCTTGCTGTTCTGGCTTCTGGGATAGCCGCACAACCTGCATCCGCTCCATAAGATGCACACACATTTCCCCTTACTTTTTAGGAGGGAAAAAGTGAGTCTTATAGAGCAAAAAACACGGTACTTGAATGGCCCTTAGTGTTATCAATCTGCACAGTAAATGATACATTTAATTCTTCAACTTGTAATATCAAATTGTAATAGCAAAAATTGAATTGGACACATCATACACTTATAGAATCTAATACATTTTTACCAGGAAGTTTACAAAGACACTACAGATTGTGCCTATGAAAATACACAGCAATTCTTGAGACTTCAGCTGTACAGACAAATATGCAATTAATTTTCCAAATAAAATAAAATCAACCTGGCTTCTGCTGAAGCACAATAGTAACAAGACCTGTGGATAAGAATAAATTCAGGATTCATTTTTAATAGGCCTTTATCCAAAGTCCATTGAAATCCATGTGGAGTTTCCATTGATGGATTTCAATAGACTTTTTATCTTGCCTTTAGATGTTGCTTATATTCAGCAATGCAGGTTGTCTTCATTCAGTGTCATATTGATCCAAGTGTATGCTGCATTAACATTGGAGTCAGCTTATCAAAATAAATGTCACTCCGCGAATGTACATAAGCAATTTAAAAATCAATTGTACAAGCTTCTCAAGTGAGACTTATTTGCTGTGTGAAAATGTAGGGCCTCCCTCACTATAGCTTGAAGTGTGCAAATATGTATTGTTGCTTAACCTGTTAAAGTATTATAGCTGAGTACTTGGAATTCACAAACATGGAACATGGCTACAGTGGCTCCCAATTCACTTCTAGACAAGACTGAAAATGTGTTTAACCTCTAAGGACATGTGCAGCTTGAAACCTGTGTGCCTTAAGGATGGCCTTCTCTATCCAGAACTGACTTGGATATTACTATTTCCTTGATTTGGTAGCTCCACTTCTGATCTCCCTTCCTTCAGAAGATAAGTGTTTGGTACCCTGGGAAACTAGGATGGCACCCCTTAGGGAGTGGAGCCCAACTTTGGAATGCCCTCCCCTGGGATGCACAGCTGGTTCTGATGTTTTTTTGCACAATCAGATGAAACACTTTTATCATCCATACCTTTTAGTCTTCCTAGCAAGTGTTTTTAATCTATTAAGAGACCAACTTAAAAAGAAGAAGAAGATTGTGTAGCACTGTATTATTTTGTTGTGAGATGTTTTATATGTTGCTGTATTGTTTGGGCTATTCTGACAGCTCTTGAGATGAAGAATGGAGTGCAAATGTTCTAAATAAATAAATATGACAGCCGCAAGAATAAACACAGCAGGCATAAACTAATATAATCATTTCTTATGTTTAGAAATAGAAAAGTACTGTTTAAGTCTTTTGGAAGCTTGGTCTTCTAATAATGTTAATCCAAATCCTAATATAAATTGATATCATGCTTAACCAAATACAGGACTTCAGAATATATTATTCTGCTTTGAAAGGGTGTGTACTGAAGGTCCCAGAACATGGTCTGACGGCACATGTATTAACCACCTTATTGAAAGTAAGCAGGTCTGCCTGGGTCTGATTAGATATATTAAATAAATAAAATAAGGATTGCCTGTCTGCAATCACCCTACACGTCTGTATATATGTTAATGTACGAAAGCAATGCAAGCACAATGTTGGAATTGGGCCTTAAGTTTGGCAGCACCTAACTTTAGGAACCCTTTCCTGTTGCCTAACAGACAGGAGCTATTGTAGGGTTGCCATATTTTGAAGAGTAAAAAATATGACAGCCATTGAAAGCAAATAAATGTGATTTGTCACGAATTTTAACCCTGGAAAGGAAGACATGTCCTGGAAAAAGAGGACACATGGCAACACTAAATTTTGCTATTGCCTTCTTGGCATCTGTTGAAGACTTTTCTTTTTCAACAACCCTTCCAAGTGATGCTGTTTATCCCAGTTGGTTATATTGGATTTGGAATAGTTTATATTGTTAGGATTCTTGCTCCGTGCTTGCAGTCATGGGATTGTTTTCTATCACATGACGGTGTATGTTTTCATTCCACATTGTGGGAAGTGGCGGAGAAAGGATGTTTTGTATTACTGTGTTCTGTTGTGTGTGACTATTGTCCTTTGTTCTTTCTCTTTGCTGTCTGATGAGAAAGAGGAAGGAGCTGAGGCAGAATGCTCTGAGTGTACTATATGTACCCAGGAGGGAGAGAACATGCCAGTCGGGCAATTGTTTTAGCTTTTTTCATACATGTAATATCTTTAAATTGTGTTTATATATCCAGTTGTTGTACATGTGTGTTTATGGCATTTTGAAATCACTTTGAGATTTTTCCTAAGAAGCATTTAATAAATGAAATAAATAAATAGGCAGGTAAAACACTGAGTAAAATGTAGAAATGGATTAAATGTGATCCACTTCTACATTTCAAAGTGATCCCCACATGCAAGAGAGAGAGAGAGAGAGAGAGAGAGAGAGAAATTTTGTTCAGGTTGTTTGGTATTCTCATCTTTCCCTATTTTAATTACTCTCTTTATAGTTTGTAAGCTGTGCAGTTGTAAAATGTCCAGATTTATTGCAACAAGAGAAATATTTATCTGAACAGGTGCATTACTATTACTGTAAAGAATGGTCCTATTTTACTTTATCAGCAACGAAGGGGGAAGGTTAATGGCTATGATGTATCTTTTATGTTGCTGTGAAACATGGAGTGTTCTGCACTGTTAAGATTTACTATGGGAGAAGCAAAACATATGTTATTCCAGGCATTTCTTTAACAATGGACTTTAAGTTTAAGGAGGAACTTCAGTTTACTATGCTCTATTAGTAAGGTGCACAGAAATCTATCCTCTTCTTCCTTTAGCATGCTCATTATTTTTATATTTATTATTTATTAAATTTCTTTGCCACCTTTTTCTGAGGATCACAGGGCAGTTTACAATCTAAAAACACAGTAATACACAATAATACATAACAAAACAACAACAAAAACCCATAGTTTAAAAGGCCATAGATTGTTTAATTAGTCAAAGACCTGGGAGAGGAGAAATGTTTTTGTGAAGGCACCAGGCGAACCTCCCTGGCGAGAGCATTTCACAAACAGGGAGCCACTGCAGAAAAGTCCCATTCTCGTGTTGCTACCCTCTAGCCCTCTCGTGGAGGAGGTACATGAAGAAAAGCATCAGATGGTGATTGCAGGGTGTGGGTAGCTTCATATTGAGAGAGGCAGTCCTTGAGGTATTGCAATCCTGAGCTGTTTAAGGTTTTATAGGTCAAAACCAGCACTTTGAACTGGGCCCAGAAACTAATTGTCAGCCAGTGCAGTATCAGTGAAATATGCTCAAACTGTCTTGCTCCAGTGAGCAAACTGGCTGCTGAATTCTACACCAGCTGAGGTTTCTGCATCATCTTCAGACAGGGGTGCAGCTGGGTCATCAGCTGATGGAAGGCACTCTGCACCACTGAGGACACTTCAGCCCCAAGCGATAGCAAAGGATGCAGAAGGACCCCAAGCTACATACCTGCTCCTTCAGAGGGAGTATAACTCCATCAATAGCAAATAATAAAGAAATAATTGCTATGTCAATGGTGAAATGTAGTCTTTTTTTTTTTCTTATTCTAGTCTTGTGGGATAAGATGTGCAAGTATCTTTTAGGAAGGACAATTTCTTACATCACTTCTTTTTCATAGTTGTTGTCTCCATGTGGTTGTACGACCTCTAGGATATGTAGCTGTGGGGGAGAGGATTACTTGTCTGAAAGAACATCAAACCCACATCTAAAATTTTTCTCCTTTGCTAGACATGGTAGTTGTTTTCTGTGTGCTGCCTTGACATGTGTAGGGAGATATAGATGTACGTGGTGCTTTCAAACAGGTTCTTTCATGTGCATTCAAGAAATGGTACATAAAGTCTTATGAATAATGTACTATGAATCCGCTTTAATGTTTGAATTGGCTCTTAAAGCTGTTACCATGCAGTTAAGTTACTTGGTCCAGCATCATGTTTCCCACAAATATTGAAAAAGTTTTATCATTTTAGACTAATGTCATCTAATTCCTATTGAATTACAATTTTTATTATACTGGGAACTTTATAGAAGAAGCTCATATAGGCCATATATTTAATAGCTAGGAAGGTACTTAAACACCCCTCCAGTGAATTCTAAGCAGAGCTCTCCAAAAGGAGAGAGGGGGTCACTATTGTCCTCACTTTTCCTTTTTAAGATCTGTAGCCTTGCAAGCTAAGGGAAAGTTTAATTAAAATCAATAGAAAAATCTCTGAGAAAACAAATTAAGGACTATAAAAGGCTGCTCTTTTTGTGAGGTAATAACAAAGCTCCTTATTTTGATTTTGCTCTCAGGTTAACACTAAGCAACACAAACACAAATCTGTGTCCCCCTACTATAAAAAGAAATACTGGCAGCATTTTGGTTGCTTTGACTTTTCTAAAGCTGATGATAAATGGAGCTAAGCAGTGTGAGATTTTGAAAGTGCATCTAACTAAGGAAGCCTTGTTCACCAGAATGTGAATTTTTTGGGGGGGAGAAATAGCTAACAACTAGGACTGAAGAACTACAAGACATCTGATTTTCATTCTAATGCCCTTTGTCCAAAATCTGTATTATGTTCACAAGCAATACTACATCCCAAAAAATGGTTTTTTCATGGGTACTACTTGTTAAATTCAGATTTCTTAGCAAATTTGTGCAATGAAACAACCACAGAAAAATTACCATGTTGGCACGATGCTTTATACCACCTTTCTCTAAAGTTCATAGCAGTAGGGTCACATCTAGGATTTCAAAGGTGAATTGATGTCCGGGGGGATTTCCAAAAGGCAGTGCTTTGTCCTGTATCTTAGGCAAGTCAATCAAAAAATTGCATTTTCTTGGCATTTTCCTTAAAAAAAGCTCATAAAAAACAACTTTCAAAATGTCCTGGTTTTTACTTTTTGCAATATGGCAACCAGACAATTTTCTTTTCAGTTATATAATTGTATAAAACTATATATGGATAAATTTAATTGTGATAGTATTCCTCTTTTTAAATCCTCTTGCTAGTGCTGTGCAAATGTTTTTATCATCCTCTATCAATTAATGAGAAAAGAAACTGCATTTGGAAATGATCAAAGGGGAGCTAAAATGTTGCTGAAATTCTTTTGGGTGGGATGCAGGTTTTTTGTTGTACTTAGCTTACTTTTTCGGTACTAAGGCATGCATTGCTAATATGTTCCGCTGTTCTGTAATGTGCCCTGGCTCAAATGAAACAATCAGTTTTCCTCTATTGGCTGGAATAACTTGTTATTCTAATTTATAGGGGGAAAGTGTTTTGGAGAATGAATAGTTAAATAAATTTTCTGGAAGAAGAAAACTGTATACAACTAGTAGCAAGTTTTCTTCACATTTAGAAAGTTTTTGTATGTTTAACTTTTTGGCAATGGATCTGGAGGTCTAAACAATACATGAATTCAAAAAATCATCATCATCATTTTATTTGTATGCTGCCTTTCCACAGTCAAAACAATGCTCAAGGCGACTTACAATATGAAAATATGTACATAGTTACAAACATAGCAAAGTAGTCATAAAAATAAATAAAACACATCAAAAACGACATAACCAAACTGAACAATTTCCACATAAATATAAAGATACAAAAATTAATATCAATAACAGCAAAGTCTCCCAACAAAACTTTCCCAAAAGTACCCCTATCCTTGCTGGGCAGCAGCAGTTCTCATGAAGCCCTAGGCCAGGTGGAGAGAGGCAAGAATGGGGCCCTCAGGCTCCCAGCAGGTGAGACTTATCTTGTGTGGTATGGCTTCATTTCAGAATAAGAGGTATAGAATAAAACTTGTCTAAAAATCATACTATTTCCATGTTGATAGATGTGGAGATTGTGGTGGTAGCAATGATTTAGAATAGAGGAGACCATAGCACTCCACACCGGCATAATGGAACATTTTCCTAAAGAAGTACAAGTCCTATTGCAATGAAAGTAGCAAGGTCAAAATCTGCAGCTTCATCAGGTCCAAATGTTACCAGTGACCACTGGGCAAAATGGAACCCTATGCATTCAGATAGCATAGGCGTCATGGGGTTGAGCAGAAATTCCCCAGAACCCATCTTTTGGGTTCTGTGACCCAATTCTCAATTCAGCCACGTGGGAGGATATCATAGTGAACGGTGCTGAAAGACAATTATATATATATAGGAGAAAAAACCAGATTGCCACCTCCAATCCACACTAGTCTACCTCCAAGTCCATGCTATTTATGAGACTAAGGCCCAGGGGCTGGATGCGGCCCAAACACCTTCTCAAACCAGCCCACAGACTGTCTGGGAATCAGCATGTTTTTACATGAGTAGAATGTGTCCTTTTATTTAAAATGCATCTCTGGGTTATTTGTGGGGCCTGCCTGGTGTTTTACATGAGTAGAATGTGGCTTTTATTTAAAACGCATCTCTGGGTTATTTGTGGGGCATAGGAATTCATTCTTTTTTTAAAAAAAAAAAAAAGTATAGTCCAGCCCACCACATGGTCTGAGGGGCGGTGGACCGGCCCATGGCTGAAAAAGGTTGCTGACAACTGGACTAAGGCATGGTTTCCACGGGGTTAAGCAGAAGTCCCCCAGCACCACCTTCTAGAATTGGCATACCATTCCTACTGTAACATAGTGCATGTGAAGAGAAGAAAACACAACCAGCTATATGAAACAGGGCACACACTGAAATATTGTCTGTCACTGGTTTGGAAGAGAGCAATAACACAGCTAATAATATTTCTTTAAAAAAAGAAAGAAATGGGGACAGATAGTTGGGCACAGTAGAAATGGTGGTTGAAATGGATAATCATCATTATTTTTATATTACAGCCAAAGGGTAGAAGCCTAACATTTCAATTATTACAAAGAATGAAAAGTGTAGGGGATAAAATCCTATGAATTTAAACAAAACTAATAATGCTATACTTTCAGGATGGGATGTCTGTAATGCAAGCCCCCCCCCCCCCAAAAAAAAACAACACACCAGATTTGGAGATAGAGCTTATCACTGAATGGGGCAAAAACCTATCAAGTTTACACAAAAGAAAAGAAACTTTATCTTCAAATAGATATTCATTCACCCTTCGAAAGTACAGCCAAGATTATTCGATGGCTACTGTTACCTCTGAGAGAATTTCTTTCGTGTTTAGAAAGCCACAGCGCTCATTTTAGTCTTTCATTGTTGGGAAAAGAAATAAAAGCTGCTTTCTTATAAGGGAAAAAAATAACTTGAAATACAAATGTATTATTCTTACCTTTAGAAGTCTGCCAGATAATAGGAAAGAATATAATGGCTATTTCTTCTTTTTAATAAAGAATCACATAGCTTTCTTTTTTTAAAAAAGCCATTCCATCTTTTAATGTTTGATTAAATATGAACAGAAATAGTGCTCATGGTAATATTTATAGCATAGACAATTTGAATATATAATGGACACATTTCATCCAACCCTTTTAGACACACTGAAGTGTCTGTGTGTCCCCTGCTGTACTGGACATCTCTCATCTCCCACCCCAGTCACTGCATTGCAAATTCCCATAGCCTTGACACTGAAAAGAAGCTTTAATTGTTATTGTAGAAAGAAGAAGAAATAACAGTGGCACTGGTAAAGCACAGCTTTGGGTTCATGATGTTGACGAGGATACGATTTGTATAAAGAGCTGATACACCTTGCACAGTTTCCCAAGTGTAATACAACATGGGTTTGAACAGATTTAATTTCTGAAGGTTTTCTGTAAATGGGGCTCTGTATTCAGTTCATTGACGTTTTGAGTTCAGGATCCCTCTCCTTTGTCCCACTTCTACAACTTTGTGTTGAAATAATGGCCTGGTTTGGATGTAATTCTAAAGTATGGTTCAGCATTAAATGATAACCAGGTTTATGCATTTCTTCCCCCTTTTTCTTGGGTATGGCCATAAATAAGAAATCAGAAGCTTTTGTTTTCAGTTAATCACAGGTTAGAGTTGCACCTGAACACTAAACTGTGGTGAATCTTAACTAATATTTATTGGACTATAAACCATGGATTTTGTTAGCTTGTTCAATAAATGATAGTTAATACTAACCACAATTTACCTGGTTTCAACCATAACACTAAACCGCATTGAGTTCAAAATGGAAGCAAAAGCTGCTGATCTCATCCTTGTTCTCTTACTAGAGGAGGAGAATAAAGCGGGGAAAGCCCATAAGTGAGTTTCATTTGGGTAGCACTAAACTACATAATGCTCAACCATGGACTGAACTCAGATGATGTCTTGGTTTTGTAATTTTGGCCTATTTGTGATATCTAGCACCCAACAAGACATCTTAAACTAACACATCCCCCCTACCCCCCAAGATGAGTTTTCATAAGAAAAAGCATTATAATGTGATACCATCTGAAAGATTTGCAGGCTATATCATGTCTTGCATTGATCCAGCATAGTAGTCCATCAAGAAGAGGTCCTAGTGAGCACCTTGCTCTAACAAGAGGACTTTTGAGCCTCATGTTCTAGCCCAGGCATAGGCAAACTCGGTCCTCCAGATGTTTTGGGACTACAACTCCCATCACCCCTAGCTAACAGGACCAGTGGTCAGGGATGATGGGAGTTGTAGCCCCAAAACATCTGGAGGGCCGAGTTTGGCTATGCCTGTTCTAGCCTATTTCTATGCTTTGTCCCCTTTTAGAGAACTAGAAGGCCTGCAGAAGGGCACTGCTTTGCTGCACAGCCTCTCACCTGCTGTGCTCCCTGTGCTGTTTGACTGCCAAGGCAGTCTGGGAGGCACTTGGTTCCTTGGGCCCAGGGAATGGAAGTAATAAAAGTCCTGGCTCTGGTCTTTGGGCTCGGGAGCTGGTTTATCAGGCTCCTGTCTGCCAGCTATGCCTTCAATGGTCCACTGATCACCAGTGTAAGTCTCAAGAGTTAAGAGCCCAGTCAAGCTCATTAGCTTGCAAATTGGTGCCTTGGTCAATGGTGGACTCTGGGGTCCTGACATAATATGGCTGACAGCATAACTGATCGATATATGTGACTTATAAACCATGTTATTACACTGGAATACAGCATAACCTAATTATTGGAGCAATAAATATTGGGAGTCTGAATTAGGTTTCTTTTTAATAAATAACAAACAATGTAAAGTGTTTAATTAGCTTCATGAATTTATCAAGGTAATTTCATAAATGTTATAGCAACAATTCTATGAAAAGTAACTTTCACAGTCAGAGAAAACGGCTTATGTAAGCTTTTTAAAAGCATGTCTTATGCTAGGAAAGAATTGACAGCACTGTCTGACTCCTTAATCATTTTGTCAACATACATTACGACCCTGCCAATATTAAGAGGTAAACATTATCTCAAAGTTGTGACTGATCAAAGAAGGGCGCATTCAAGTACCCTGTGCTTAATTGAAATGATATTTCCTTCCTTCCTTTATTTTTTTATGGTTGTTTGTGAAATGCGCAATTATAATAACATAATGGTCCCAAGAATGAAATATGTTCCAAGGGGGGCTTTGTGTTCTTTCCCTTTTGTCAGCCAATGCAGAATTTGCTGAGAAGTAGGTGCAGCATTCACAGCATAGTTATGCTGAGCCAGCACAGATTAGACTAAATGAGAACACAAGAGCTATAAATTTAACAAAGTGTTCATTTTCTAAAGTGACTGCTTTATGCAGCTGCAAATAGAAGGAAACAGCATCTAACTCCCCACCCCCCCAACCGACACAAATAAAAACTTTAGTGGTGAAAGGCTTCATTTAGTGTGTTTGAGCTCTTAGTCTAATAGGAGCTCTTAGCCCAAATACATTATGCAAAAATGGGTAGAGGTTTATTTAGGAATATAGCACTTTAAGTACAAATATCTGTTAATTTTTTAAAGACCCAAATTTGAAAGTGGTTTTATTGCCCTATCATGTATTTCTACACTAATGGTTTAAGGGTGCTCAAAATAGCATTAAATTTTAGTACAGCAGGAGATTTTGTTTGTTTTAACACTTTAATTGTGTCCACGAGTTGTTTCCAGGTCATGCAATTTAGACTGAATTTGGAGCAAAAAGATTCTAAAAAACATCTTTATTCTCCTTCCCTAGTATATCTGTGTACCACAATAACCATGCATTGCTATGAACCTTGAATTATTACTTCTTTATAGAAACATAGAAGCTTACTTGAATAAATTTCATTACATAGAGGATAATTTGCACAACACTGCTTTTTAGCTTTTGTATTTTAACTTCACTTTAAAAAAATATTAAGAAATTTTACTAGTTTCTTCTACATTATATAGACAACACATGGCTTCCAACAGCTCATCCACATTTCTTCCTTCTTCCTATCTTAGTAACATCTAGTAAATATCAATGAGTAATGCAATGTCATCACACCGAGAGTTTCTCCACTCCACTTCTGTAGCAACATGCAGTTTTCCCATAACTGGGGATATTTTATTTTCTTGCTAATTGTGCTGTTTTAAATGTGCATTTTATATTTGACTTCCTTTAGAAATGTTTTTTTTTAATTAAGAAACAAAATAATTTTTTGATAACTTTGCTGTGTTAAATGTGCATTCTGCACTTGATCACCTTAGTAACGTTTTATTTGCAAATCTTTAAGATAATATTTAGTTTCCTGTTAATTACGTTGCTTTGAATGTATATTTGGCTTTCTTCTGTAACGTTTTACTCTGGGTGGTTTCATCTGACATTTTAATGTAGGTTGTAAACCACTTTGAGATTTTTATCTTAAAAATACAAAGTGGTATGGAAATGAAATGAATAATAATAATAATGTATTTGTGAAACAGACCTGTGAAGGCAGTAAGCTGGCAGGCCTCCAGCATCACAGGTGCTTTCTTAATTCATACTGAACTTCCTTCAAATGAGTTAATTCCTATATATGTGCTTTGCATGAATAAATCTATCACTGATTCTTGGTGGTGTTAGGCACTGGCTGGGGTCCTGGTATTTATTTGTTTATTTAACTAATGTATTATTTATATTCTACTTTTCTATTAAAACAATAACAAAAGCAACATAAAGTAAATATAACCTAGTAAAATAGAACAATAAAACAACATTTCTAATAAAATAAACAAGTAAGACATCAAAAAGCAGAAGTTCTCAAATTTCAGCAAAAGCATCAAAACAACATGTCACTAATTAAAAGCTAGCTGTAATATTGTGAACCATGGTATTTTCCTGGAGCCAGTTCTAAAGGGGATTGGAAGTTGGAAGCACTCTACTGCTTCTTTACCTACCTGCAGGGTCATTTCCAGAGAGTATTAGGAGCAGAGGTGGCAACAATATTTTCTGGGGCTAGGTCACAGCACAGTGGTACATCTGGTTGTGAACGTGGATCTGTTCCGGAGCCCCGTTCACAACCTGAGAGGAATGCAACCCGCGCCTGTGTGTCTGCACACACACACGGGTCGTGATTTGCCGCTTCTGCGCATGCGCGTGACGTCATTTTGTGCATCTGCGCATGCGGCAAAACCCAGAAGTAACCCTTTCCAGTACTTCCGGGTTGCCGTGGGACGCAACCTGAAAAGACGTAACCTGAACCGAACATAACAAGAGGGATGACTGTATATGGATATGGATCAGCTGCACATACAAAAGAAGGCAAATTAGCATAAATGTTCCCATCCTTTAGCCCCATTGTGCTTTCCCTTTATTATTTCCCATCCCTTCTCCTATTTCAGTATTGATTTGTGCTCATTTCCCCCATTAATGCATTTAATAGCTTCTATTCCATTCTCCCCTATTCTTCATTAATTTCCACATCATTCCACTGGAATTTTTTTTTTTAAGCCACTTGCTTTCTTCCTATACTGTATATTATTCAGGAACCTCTCACTTCTCTTATCTAGATCATGTGATCAGAGGACAAATACACAAAAACATTTTAGGAGCTTGGTTAAGATGGTCAAAGTTTAAGGTAATTCAAGCAGAAAACACTCATGAATTTATTACGAAAATGAACAATCAGTAATCAAGATCTAGGGTCATGAAAGAAGTATAAAGCTATTCAGAATATTTCAAGATTGCAAGCTAGTCACAGAGATGATGTAAGTGTTGATCAGTTAATTTATTTAAATTCATTGAAAGGCCATAATCAAAAGGAAGACTTTACGTAATTGCCATGACAGTATTTAGCAGCAGTGGTAACAGAACATCTCAGTAAGTAAATTCTTACATTACACAGAACTGTGACATGATACAGCCAGCTGTCATACATATGCAAATTGCACGGTTATAACCAATCCCATTTGAAATAGCTGAATCATTGACATATTTATTATTGTGGGAGGAATTCAACACTTTACTAAAACAAGCATTCCATCAGCACATGCATTTCTCCTTGCCTAGCAGAAAGACATCTCTTCTCCTCCTCCTGTACGGTGTTCTGGGGGTCTTTCTGACCCTCCAGAGCTGACTTGGAGGGCACAGGAGGTGTGCAGGGAGAGGAGAAGGGGTGTGCTGTTGCACTAACAGGAGTTATTGTGCTCACTTCCACTAGTGGAACAAAGTGGAATCCAGTCCACTGTTTCCGGGGTGGGGGTGGGGAATGAGTTACATTGGTAGTTGGTGTTACTGCCAGAACACTATAGGTCTCTGTACAAATATTTCCCTGGGGACAGTTGGTACACCATTTTTAATCATATGCAACTAGGTTGTCAAACTACAAAGATTCAGGAAGCTTTTGCACAGATTCTGAAAATTTAGTTGGGCCATTTCATATTACAAAGATGTGCATCTTTCTGCTTCTCTATATACATTTTCATAATGAAAGCAAGAAAAACAGCTTAGGAGAATTGATGAGGAATATACTCACCACAGACATAGATCAGCTTAGGAGTTATGATGCTACCTCTGTAGGAAATCCATGGCACTGTTGTTCTGTGAGGAGGGTTCCTCAAAAAACAGTGATTACCGTGGTACTAGTATGTGCACAAATGCACATCTGTGCGTAGACCCATGGCATTTTAACTGGTATAAAGCCAGTTTAGGTGTTTGGCATGGGTATGCCTTTATAAAGTGTCTTTATTGAAATCAATATGGATTAGTGTGCCTTCTGATGTCGATTTTCCATATTGAAAGTATGTACCCAGAAGTAGATTGCCAATAGCCATGGTTGGCCCTGTCATGAGGCAGAGTGAGGCAGCTGGCTCAGGCGGTAGCTGCTGAGGGACAGGGAAAGGACAGAGCTATGAGTGCTGCGTGGCCCGCCCTGTACCTCAGATGCTAGTTGACTGCTTTCAAGTGCAGTGGATGATACTTTCCGTTCATTAGTATTGCAGTAAGATACAACTGCAAATCCAATTGGCTTCTGTGTGTGCCTTGGGGGGAGAGTGTCATTTGGTCCTTCCTCTCAGGCAGCAAAATGTCTTGAGCTGGCCCTTGCTAGTATGGCAGCAATCAGTTGAGCTTCTTCAGTGGTAGTTAAAGTAAAAACCTGGAAAAAGCAGAGAAAAGAAGCTGTGGTGTATTTGAGAGGGATGCCAGAGGGATTTTTTTTTTTTAAGTATTCTTCACTTTTACACATGTGTAAATTCAGGCCCTAAGCACACACAGAGTGAGTGCTAAAAAGGGAAGGAAGGAAAGAACTGAAAAGCAATACAGTAGTCTGTTAGTCTTTTCAAGTCAACAGCTTAGCCCTCAACCTCAATTTCTTACCTTTTTATGGTAGATATTTATCTGAATATGGATGAAGTTAAAATCTGTCGGGTAGTGCTAAGAAACTGAGCTGGGCAGACAACATAGTAATCTTTTTAATATTTCATTGTCACCAAGTAGTTAAAGAGGTGGGGCATTAGCATTCCGGGAAAATGAAGCCTTACCAGAATAGTATGTGGTTCTATACACCTAGGGGTGGGAGTTGACTCTAGTGGTAGGCAAAATTCACAAAGCATAATATGAAACAGTAAGAAATTATAACTGGGATTTAGGTACAAGAAACACCGTGAAAGGCCCTGAAATGACAAAAAGACTTTAAACACTGTAAGGAATTAGACAGGAAGCTTCTGGGTTGAGTCAAGACAGGGAGTGATCAGAGTGGCACAGGTAAAGAAGATAGCTTCCGATACAGCTCATTAAATAGGCAGGGATCAGAGGGATATAGTAATCCATGGAAATGCTAATAGACCTATTTTTGCAGACAGGAACAGAGAGGAAAGAACACCTTTGAAAAGGGATGGAGAGGAGAAAGTGACAGGGTTTTCGTGAGAACATAGATAAGTTTAAAATAATCCTATAGTTAGAATTTTGAGGGCCTGTGGGACACTATACAGATGTCATTTGAAAAAAGAAAAATGGAATAAATATTCTAAATTTAGGCTGCATCCATCTTGCTAAAGGGTATGACACAATGGCCTGAGGGCATATAGCAGGATGTTGCTGGGTGAAGCAGATATTTTCAGGTCAGTTGTAACTGGCTGTGAACTGCGTCAGGCCTGCCATTCTCTAATTAGGTTATTTGGCACACAGAGTAAATTGCATATTATTGGCTGTGGCTAGGGATAAACATTGAGGTCACCAACCTTTTTGAGTTCACAGGCAAATCTGGAGATCTGAAAAACCATTTTGGACACCACAACAAAATGGCTGCCATTGGGGCTTGGAGTACAAGGCACAGTTTGGGGTCTGAGGCCTTGAACACAAAACCACACCTTTGAGTTTATAGTTTTCTCTTGCAAACTAAATACCACTTCAAAAAAGGCAAAACCTGCCAAACAATCTGAATGTAAGACATCACTAGAGTCTTAAGTCCCAGAACACAAAACCACACATTTTAATACTGAGATAAAATGAAGCTTTTTAATGCCTCCAGGGCCATATCATCCTCCTTATGCTCATCCTTTTCTTGAAGAGTGGAAGGCCTTAGAAGGAGAAGCCTCTAGCTTCAACCTTAGTCCGTCTCCCCTTGCATCAGACCTCCAAGGTCCATTGCCCATCTTGTCAGACTGCTGTGGGGATGTTGCCCCTAACACGGTTCCTCAGGGTGCAGGTTCCAAGAGTACATAATCTGAAGTTGGTGCATCAGGATCCCTCATGCAGGCCCAGTTATGACCCAGCACCCCTGCCTCTGGTCCAGTGAATCAAACTAGCATTTATCTGAGTTGGATCTCTACTGGAGGAGCCTTGCATTTTCAGTTATAACATTTTAAAGTTAGAATTATGTGTTTTATTGCATCACGGTTAGCTTTCTCACAACTGCCAGTGTCACTAATTATTGCAATTGATAGGTTTTGAGATAAGCCCCAGTATGACTTGCACCTGAGGCAAAAATTAATGTTAATTATCCTTGTAGCACTAGAGTAAAGATCACACACTGTCAAGAACTGTTCAGAAGGGGAAATCTTGTTAGCTGAAAGAAATCTGAGCTCTGCTGATTCAGAAGGGGTGGGGCTATCCACCAAATTATGCATCCTGCTTCCCACAGTAGGTAACCAAATGCTTTCAAGAAGACCAGGAAGGGTTTAAACATAATTGGCCTTCCCACTATTGTCTCATTTCTCCCCAGGTACATTTCTTACACCAAATTTAAGAGAGTAGAATGCCATCTAAGATTACATTATGTTGAGCAGGCAGGGGAAGAATGTGGAGGGAGGGGAAAGAGAAAATGAAATAGTCTGAACCTGTTCAGTGAACCTAACTCATTTCAGTATGTCTTGAGCACATGCAGGAGAGCTTCTGATACATAACATGGCAACTACCAGAATGCATTTCAAAAATTTAATAAAATATCAGTTAACTGTTTTGAGCACCTTCAGGAGCTACACAGCCATTTACTGTGTGGTAGCTGCTTAAAACAGCATGGGTGGTGCAATTGTGTAGCGTGAATGTTAGCAGGCTTAAAATGCCCAAAGAGTAAAAACACATTATACGCTACAGAAACAGGAAATTTGAAAACAGGAAATTTAAAAACAATAGATTTAAAAGCAATAGGTTTAATGTTATTTTAGCAGGAACAGGATGGAGTATTTGCGTGTGGAGACCCCCAAACCCCCTCCAAAATAAATCACACAGGACACAGAATATTTGTTTAAGATGTTTGGCATTAATTTGGCCACAACTTTATTGATTGCAGCATGTGAGTGGTTGCTTAGGCATTGGTTCGGACTACTTGAACCTTCACCGGCAGGAACAGGACTGACAACTGGAACCTGCAGAGGTCAGTAAGGGAAAACATACTGGGGGAGCACAGAGGCGGATTTCCACCTCTTAGTTCACCCCAGATGCTCCCAGGAACTCTGGCATGGCCCTATGCCTGTGAGGGGATCAGACAGAGCAAATCAAACCCCTGGATTCCTTTAACAGAATTCCCAACAAAAATGAGGGGCAGGCACAGCCAATCCATAATCCCCTCCACCAAAGAATGAACCAATGCCTAACTGCCAACCTTACAATTTGCTACACGGTAGGCAAAAACCAAATGGCACCAGCCAATCAGCCAAGTGGCAAAATTCCTACCAGGCCCCTGCTCCAGATGACCCTTGACAGGCATAGCAAACACAACCTTAAATTATAGGGAGGGAGGGCGTGAGATCCGCTGCACGATGTGAAAGAGAAAGTCGAAAGAGAAAGTACTTCACCTTGTGCAGCCCCTTAAATAACCCCTTAGTTGCCAATCAAACCCCAACCGACAGAAAATTTCCCCCAGTAACAAAGAAGCAACCAATGAGGTGCGGAGGTCATCCAAACAGGCCCGTCCCAGCAACAAGAAGGCAGTTGGGTGATCTCACCGCAACACACAGCTCTCCATGATTTGGAGGACACAATTTATAAAATTATTGCTAAAAGCCTGGCTCCTGTCAATCATATATGATGTATGTTAGTGAAGGGGGGTTTGTCCTCTGCCAAAGTCAAAGATAAAGGGATGCTAAGCCTTTATGTTATGTAAGTTGGTTCCTCATGAATGAATCTATGCTGTTGCTTGCTATTAAAATACTCTATTCATCACTGGCTCTGCCCCTCCACCCAACCAAGCAAGCAATAGAACTCCAATAGTCAGCTCCAATAGAACAAGAATTCTGGCTAAGATGACTTTGTGAATCTGAGTAACGGATCTGTGGAGATATACTGTATCATAGCAAGTGATAATTTATTGAGTGCTTAGTATAGCATCAACATTTTACTTTGCATGAAAACAATACTGGCACTCTACATTGAAAATAATTGCTACTACTTCTCTGGGAACCAGGTGGATAAATAAGCTTATTGATGTCTAAGAAATATATTAATAAGCAGGTGCTTCTATCAGCTAGAAGCATTAAATCTCACTCTGTTAGATTTAGATCTACAGCTTGGGTAAATGAGAAATAAATCTTCCATACAGTTGTACTGGGCATCTGCTTTAGTCATCAGTTTACCAAGTCACCAGACAACATTAGTCATGTGTGTCAGCATCTTTAGAGGTTGTCTGAAATAGTCAATTTATAGAAATCTTTTCTTAGACCTATTCAAAGGATTAGCTTGCATGCAACTATTAGAAGTGGTGATGGCAGGTTATTATGTGGGCACCAAATTCAATTTCATTGCTAGGTTGTGTATTTCAGTCCACTTCTTATGTGCCTTGACCATCCCCAAAGTGAAGCATATGGGTGCTTTAAGAATGAATCTGACGTTGGAATATGCTTTATTATAGGCACATTCCTGCCAAATTTCAAGTGTTTTCAGTCAGATACAATTCACAGATTTCAGTAAGAAACAAGTATGTGCTTAACTTTCTCAGTGAAATCAGTGGGACTTAAAACTACTCAAATTTGGTTCGATTTTACTGACTTGAATCTATAGTAGATATTGCTTGAGGTACTGCATATTTATAATTACCCTTAACTAATTATGCTAGTATATGCAGTTAAATTACTTATAGGCTATACTCACCTATTTGTTTCTGCGTGTATGCTTATTCTTATTTATCTTAATGAATGAATTAGATTAGATTCATTATCCACCCTTCACCATTTTAAAAATACAACATTCTATTTAAAATACGGCTTTCTATCCACACATAGCTGGGAGTAAGTCCCGTTGAACTTCTGCATTGCACTGTAAAAAGTAGAAATATAGCCCTTATTCCTTTTCCACTTTTTTGTCTCTTGTAAATCAAGCAGCTGATAATGAACTCTCTCCTCTTTCATGATCTTCTGTTCTTGCTGTGCATGAGAAACTTGTGTCACAGAACAGCAGAAATACCTTTTTCTTCAAAAGCCAATGCAAAGAGTAATTTAGAAAACTTGATTGCGATCCAGCTATTATGACCATTGTGGTCAATGCCTATACTGATGTTAATGGAAATATTTGTGCACATATGGTTGTAGGATTGCAGTGTGTGTAGGCTGCACATTATTAAATGTAGTAGAAGTAGTTTACTTTTTAGTGTACAGTAGATAAACTTAAGAAGAATATTTCAATGAGGACTTCTAAATAAAAGTGTGGTCATCTGTAGATTATCTTATTTATTGCCACAACTAAACTACAGGACAAATCTTCAAGTTTAGGGTTTACCTTTTAAAAATATTAACTTAGCATATGTTTGAATTTCGATTATTAACATCTTCAGCATAATTCCTGAACTCCAAATTCATTATTTTTCCAGTCTTTTGAAATCAGAAAGATTTTTTTAAAACGGCTCTTTGCAGGATGTGGACTTTGTGATGAAATATGGGCATCTAGCTGGGAGCTTGAAGAGGGAGTGTGCAGTGTGGATGCTGGTAAGGCCGTGCAGCCTAGTGGTCCAAAAGCCACTTTTAGAAAATGAGATATACCTCTTTTAGATAAGGCACGAACAGCAAGGGTGCCTACTAATGGATTTTGTTTTTTGGGGGTTGGGAAAACAACAGGACTGCAGATACCAAGGCTACGCTTTGCACAGTGGGTAATAGTCATTTGGTGTGTGCTTTGTGTGCCAAGTCAGTCAGAAAAGCAGTTGAGGTTCTCATTATTGCAGAGTGTTTCTTTGTGTGAGGATGCAGCAAATTGGCTTAACACATTCAGGAGTCCCTTTAACCATGTTTAGGCATGCAGGAGTTAAACTGGGGAATAGGGGCAGGGGCATGCACACAACTGCTGCCCAAACACCCCCAGGCACACCAGCCACTCTTTAGGTTTTTTTAGTCACACAAATGTCTGAAAGGGTTCTTAAACTGTTCACATGAGTGGGAACCTTTGACTTATTAGGGTTTCAGTTGAACACACTTAAAAACAACAACAACAACTTCTGACCTTTATGTCAATTGCACAAAGATCTAAAAAGCAGCCATCTTGTTTTGGAATGTTTCGGCCAGCATTCCCATGTTGGGTTCTACACTTTGTACGTTTAGGCAAATGCTTGAACACTGCTGTACCCCAGATGGCATTCAGATGTTGGGGCTCTTTCCACTTAATTTCAATGGAAGCTGGTCCTGATAGCCTGCCCCTTTTGCCTTTGCCAGCTGGAAGCAGACAAAATGGAGGTATGAGGACAAAACTGAAGTGGCCTGGCATCACTTCAGTTATCCCCACAAATCTAATTTGTATCAATGAGGGCCTTCTGCCAGAGTGCATTAAACTCATCCAGCTCCTGCATCATTGTATGGAAATCACTACCACTTTCAAGATCCTATCTCCTCCTGAACACAAATGAAGAACTCCTGCCCTGCTGTGACTTACTCTGAAAATAAGATTCCCATTTTTCCCTTACACTTTCAGTACTAGAATAAATCTGTGATCAAGCCACACAGTATGAGGTCAGTGTGTGTTGGAATTAAGCTTACTGTCACATTCACTGTGCCTCTGGGTCCATCCACCACTGACCTATGAGAGAGTACAACCCTATACACACACGTGTGTGTGTGTGTGTGTGTGTGTGTGTGTGTGTTTTCCAGCTTTGATACATATCGTTGGGTGAAGGGGACAGAAGAACATGATTAGTAGCAATAGCTTTGTCAGAACACTAATTTGTAATTATATTCAGTGTGCCGCGGTGGCACATGCCTGTAATCCAGCCACTCTTGGAGACTGAAGCTGACAGATTGCTTGAGCTCAGAAGTTTGGGGCTGCTGTGGGCTATGCTGATTGGGTGTCTGCACTAAGTTCAGCACCACATATATATATATATATATATACCAGCTACACTAGACCTGAGTGGTATAACTTGTGACCTACCAAGTTAAATGCAGATCATAAAACACATTTACCAGTCCACTGTGACACAACTTGAGTCACTCAGGAGACCTGGAACTTCAGAAGCAGGTGATCTCTGGCCCATAACCATATATATTTCCTAAGTTATGTTCATCTTGTTGAGCCACAAATTACGTAGGTCTGCTTAAAATTTTATTATTGGGACCTATAGCAATGTATTTACTTTGCATAATGCATTAATGTGGTGTGTTTTTATTGAAAAGGAGATCACTAACGGTTTTCTAATTAGCATTATGAATTCGTATTTATATGCTTGTTACATTTTACAGCTCACTTCATTTGCATGAAGTAATGAATATCATTAAAATATTTTTGAGATAGAATTACACTGCACTTCAAGTACAAGAGAGCAGGAATGTGAAGAAAGATAACAGAACACTTAGTGAATTTAAAGGCATATTGTGTTGCAGTGACTAGTTTTTGTTTGTTTTTTATTATCAGTCTTCAATATATTTTCTCAATTAAGCTGAAAAATTGCACACACTCCTTAATGTTAAATTTTATATGGAGAGTTGAAGGATGTCAGTCATCATTCTACCAGGCACATACTATTCAGTACAAATGTCTGTACAATTTTTTCTTTATATTGTAATTTATTTAAATATTTCTAGGCCACACTTTGAATGACAAGAAACCAAGGGATACCCACTGGATAGTTACACGGGAAATTTTGTTCAGTTGGAAGCTGCAAGTGTCTCCTCAATTTACCCCAGTAACTAGAATTTAAGCACCACAGGTTTATACAATTATCCAAACACACATCGGATAAGGGCATGCTTTCTTTCCTTTGTATTTTTAGGATTAATAAGTTCTGGATTTTTTTGCATGAGGCGGAGGAGATCTGTCCATATACATAAGGAAATTTGGTGGGAAGGTACCAGAGAGATTGCGTTCAGGATGCAAACAGGGCTCTGGAACGGATCCCGTTCGCATCCCGAGGTACCACTGTACTTTATATGCACTGCATATACCAGGCAGAGGACCTTCTCAGTAGTGGTGCCCGCCCTGTGGAACGCCTGCCCATCAAATGTTTACAAACCTAAACATCACCTACACATTTCTAAATGTAGCAAGCACTAGTATAAGAAAGGTATACAGATTTTTTAAAATAATAGTATAGAGAGTTAGTGTGGTTTAGCGGTTAAGGTGTTGAACTATGACCTGGGAGAATAGGGTTCAAATACTCACTCAGCCATGAAGCTCACTGGGTAACCTTGGTCCAATCACCATCTCTTGGTGTAACCTACCTTGATGGGTTTTTATGAGGGTAATATGGAGAAGAGGAACAATGAATGTCACTTTGACCTCCTTCAAGGAAAGATGGGATATAAAAGCAAAAATAAATATTGTCTCAAAATACCAGCATCTAATTTATCTTGGCTGAATTTGCCAAATTTAGTTCTCTCAGTTTTTCATTTTTCTAGTCTTAAATTCAGTTCTCCACATTCTACATGATATTTCTCCTAATATCAACATGCTAGCATCCAATTTGCATATTGCTTCAGAAAGTGCAAATTAGGTAGATGCCCCTTTTGATTCAAACTGATTTGAATTTCTCCCCTACCCTTTCATAAGCAGCCACAAGTTACAATTTTCATCATGGGAATGTCTTTTTCGTGAGCAAACATATTAATATGAGGAGTGGGCGTGAGGCTCCTTATTAAGGAGCGAAGGCAAAATCTCCTTCTTTGACCTCCCTCTTATAAACCCTGGAAGCAAGGCTGGTCCAGCATACACAAAATAAGGAGTAATACTCTAAAGCTTTGATTCTGTCTCAAAGTAGAAAAGAGCCATTATTTTGTGTTACTGTAGGCCCTAGCGTTGCCCTTGCCTGCAAAACCACCAGGTGCATTGGTGTTTGCCACCAATCTCCATTTTGATCTTCCCTTTCTGCAGGTGTGTTGACGTTAGGCCAAGGCTAGTTCAAGATGCACCTGATCTTTCAGCAAAAGCAAATTTAGCAGGAGAGCTGAATTTGCCTGGGATTCAGATTGCATCATACCTGAAAGTAATTTTTGTGAACTCGTCTTCAAGGCAAGTACCAAATATAAACATTCTTTTTATTGGGAAACTATAAAATCTTGACTGAATAGCAGGTGAACAGCTGGATCCATGTTAAGTTTTGCTTAACGATTATGTACCAGCTCTGCCAACAGGACATTCTTGGTATAATCGCCGAGCCAATGGCCACTTTACCATTGCACTTTCTATGTTTAAATATTTAGTGTTGGAGGAAAATGATTCATAGCAAACATAACTCAGAAGACTATTAACATTTATCCTTGAGGTATTGCAGGTGTTGCAGGCTGTCCCATTTATTTGAGCATTTTGTATTTATCTCCGGAGTGTCTTCATTCAAAAGGGATTTCTGCTGAATTGGTGCATCATATCCAGCATCAATCACTTTGATTAGGGTCTCACTCGACAAACCCAGGCGCTTTTCTTCCGTGGCAGCTCCATATGTTTAGTACAGCTGTTCCCATTTTTAGATGGAAAGTGATTGCAGTCTGCTCATAGTTTGTGTCCCTGTCAGAATCCAGCAGATTAGTCCTTTATGCTTAAATTTGCCTAGGAAGCGAATGGCCTGAAATACTGCTTCATTCTAGCTGTAAAGTAGCCTACAGGAAATGGTGTCTGTGTAACTTTTGATAGCTAAGAGATTAGGAAGCAAACATTATCACTGCAAAAGAAAAAGGGGGAAAGCAGGGGTTGAAGACTGTAAGGTCTGCAAGAGAGTTGATGTAAAGGATTACTTCAGGAAAATGTCAGTATCACCAACACAAAATGAAAAGTTTATCAATTGGTCACTTTTTTTGCTAATGGCAGCCAAGTTGAATTGAACATATAGGTTGCATAGACATATCTCTATGCTAAGTATGTTATATATATAGCTTTCTGGTAAATATATATAGCTTTCTGATAAATCGTGTCCTCCAAAAAAGAGGGCACGTGTTGCGATGAGACCTGGAGACTGACCTCCTGGTTGTGGGTGGGTATATAGGATATATAGTCACAACACCCAATTGGTAGGTCCCTCGTTGCTGGGTTTAATCTAGCCGATGGGGTGCAGTCTAAATGGATTGAGGGACCTATATAAACCCAATCACATGTCCCAAAGCTTCCTCTTTTGGCTCGTGCATCGGAACACCTGCCCACCTCTCCCTAATTTTAGGGCATTTTGCAAATGACCTTGCTATGCCGTTGTGTGTCATCTGTCGTTGGGACAGGGGCACAGCAGGAATTTCCCCCATTTGGCTGTAGCCATTTGGGTTTTGCCTGCTGCGTAGCAATTCATCACAACTTGTAAGGTTGCAGATAGGCACTGGTTCATGTGATAGGGATGGGAGAACAGTCTCTGTATTCTGTTAAAGGAATCCAGGGACTCAGCTTGGTTTGGTCAATCCCCGAGAGGGGGTTGTGCCCGTGCTTGAGTCTAGGGGAGCATCTGGGGAGTGAACAGAGTGTGTTCCCAGGCTTTTCGCCTGCCTCAGGTGTTCACCCTTGGCTGACCTATGAGAGTTCTGGGTCAGCGCTATCTGCAAGGGTGTAAGGAGCTAGTGGAACCCAAGCCTATGCAACCACTCACTTTTCTGCAATCAATAAAGTTGTGGCCTAAATTCTGCCAAAAACCAAAACTAAAATTTGAGTCAAATGTGTCTTTATTTAGGGGGGGGGGTCTCTGGGTCTAAACACGCAAATGTTGACAATGCGCATATTTAATAGTATTCAAAACGATGTACTGTAAAAATTTAGTTTTTTGTAGAGAATTCTCCAGCATTAGCTATATTAATACCAAAGAATTTTTGTTTAAATGACATTTTTGGTTTAGCGTTTGAGTTCACATAACTTTATTATATTGAACATTAATTTTTAATCTTTTTCAGTCATAAAGACTATTTCTTTTATAACTGAAAGTCACAGGAATTTACTATTTTCAGAGGAATCTGACTATCTGGTACTGGACACTGAATGCTGAACTGGGTGGACTTTGGCAACATACTTTTTATATTCTTCTTATGCATATTTTGTAAACTGCTTTGAATATGTGGGGTATTTTTTTTTCTTTCTTTCTTTCTTTCTTTCTTTCTTTCTTTCTTTCTTTCTTTCTTTCTAGTATCAAGCAGCCTATATAAATCAGAAAGGTTACTGACTGAAAGGAGACCTAAGAAAGCATATACAAATATTATATGTGTGTGTGCGCACACACACACACACCGTGCTGCTTTGACAGAAATACTTTCTTCGCTTTCCTTTCTGTCAGTAACCTTTCTGATTTTGCCTGCTTCACTGGACTATTGGACCAGAGCATAATAAAACATCCTAATGGAAAACCTGTGCTTAAAGTAAAGCAAACTGTAAAGATTTACAGAGCAACTCAATGTATGTTTACTCAGAAATAATAAGTGCAAGTTGCTCCCAAAGTCATAGGATTGCTACCAAAATCAGTATACGCACCAGAATTTTCATACAAGTCGAAACTGCAAGCTGCCTGCCCTGCACTGGTATATATCTATCTCATCACCATATTTTAAGATAGAATATGTGTTTATTTATCCAGGGAGACTGGTATCTGGACAGGTATGTCACAATATAGTAAGGCTAAAAGTAAATCAAGCAGCTCAGAACAAAAAGTGAAGAAGAGTAGTGAATACTGATTGGATATGATATGGTCCTCAAGCTCCAAATGGCTTGAATTTTAGGCAGAGCCTTTTCCATTCACTACAGCTTAGCCATCTGTTGGACATAATGTGAAGAGCTAATATAATTTTCGGATCCCAGAGGAAGATAAACGCTTGGAGAAATGTTTATCTATAGGCCTGTTCAGTGTTCCAGTGCCAGCATCCAAATTCCACTGTAGCTGAAATGCGCTTCATGATGTAACTGGAATCCAAGTGCCACCAGAAGATCACATTTCAAGGTTCAACATATGCATATGAACTTCAGGTGCTAACTCAATATGACATTATTGCAGAGCCAATCATTTGCCCAAAATATTGAAAGCAAATAAATATGGAAGCAAATAAAGAACTGTGACTAGCATGTTTGTGATGACCTATGTTCAGGTTGTCATTCTTTTTTTATTTTTAGGTATATTTGTATTGCTCTGTTTCACTATAATTTTAATTTATACATATTGTTCTGCCCATTACTTTGAAGCAGTAGCAGTATGAAATCATGAATATAGGATTAGATGGATATGCTCCTTATAGAGTCAAGTGAAATTTCCCTGTTGCAATGCTCGGCTGGGATGAGAAGTTTAAACCACATCATATTGTAGCATTAGACTTTGTAGATTTAAACCTATCCAACAAGTCCAATGCTGTGATGGGAATGTAAGTGTGTATGCGGCCTTCGTGGTCAGATCATGTGTGCACTGTTTGTGTGGTATGTATGAGTGCATGTGTATGTGCACACAGAAAAGAGCCAGTGGTGCAGCCATGACAACTTTGACGATGTCGACTTTTAATTTGGCCATACACATCAGAGGATTGACCAACACGTAGGGTTCCCATTTGTCCTCTTTTCCATGGGTATGTAAAATGAGAGTTGTCACGGCAATCCATAGCTAAAAAATAGAAGCCAGCAGAGGTGTCCTCTTTTTCGCTCTTCAAGCTATGGCAACCCTCAGGCGGAAAAGGGTTCTTTTCCTCACCTAATAAATTGATTTCTTAGCATATCTACATCCAGAACCATAAACATGCAGGCATTGTTCTCTGGATACAGTTTGCTGTCTGAAGCGGAACCCAAAAGACAAACCTCCCCCCCCCCTCCAATTCTGCCAGAGTCAATGCATTTTAAAAGTATTGCTGCACCAATTTCTGCCTTCATCTGTATCCTTTTATTGTGCTGCCTGAAGTAGATTGTTTTACCCCGCTGCGTGGCAGAACTAGCCTGAAGTTTAGGCTCAATATTCAGACTACTAAAGTGACATTCTGAGTTCAAATACACTAGTGCTGCCTGTTACAAACCTGTAATGAATCTTATTTCAAGGCAGAGAAAAATATGATTGATCTTGAATATAAAAATCAATTCTTTAGGTTGTAGAGTACCTTGCAAAAAGACAGGAAATATAGTTAATGGAAAAAATTGCCCTATGCTAAGAGGGCAGGTAGTAGCGAAATTGTATTTGCAGGGGAATGGTCGATCTATATGAATGAAAAGGCCAGAAAGTTCTGACAATGATGAAAAAGCAGCTTCCTTAATCCCCACCACCGCCACCATGTACCTTGCCTTAATGATTGCATTTTGATTTGTTTCAGGGTTTCCCCCCATTATTATTATTATGGGGTTTGATATTTCATTAGAGCTTTTTATTTAAACTTGACATGTAAAAGCTTACAGAGAACAACAATGTCTGATAAAATATTCAAAAAACATTAATAGTTCCCATAAGTAGCAAGTTTTCCCTGTTTCCCAGAATCTGGTTGCATGTATCACATTTCATTGGTATACTGAACTGCACTGAAAGGGAGTGTGTCCATGCCCACTGCACCTCTATTGGCTGTGTATTCAATGAGTCACCAGCACAGTGACCATGGGCACACATGAGCCTGCAAAGGTTTTGCGTGTGGAGGTCCCCAAGCCACCCCTCAAAATAATTCACAAATCACATGTAATTTTTGTTTAAGGTTTTTGGCATAATTTTGGCCACAACTTTATTAAAATACATAATCTGTGAGTGGTTGCTTAGGCATTGGTTATGACTATCTGTCCCCCCGCTTGGGCCAGAACTGACTTTCCGAACTCCCTCGAAAGCCAGTGAAGGGAAAACAATGTTGGGGTTCAGTTGAGTTGAGCGACAGTCCCTCACCGCTCACCCAACCAGCTCCACAAGACTTGCCGGCCGTGGTCCGATTTCAGGGATTGGACGAAATTGTGGCAAGCCCCAGGATTCCTTTAACGGAATTCACTTCCAGCACCATTGGAGGGGCAGGCACAGCCTATCCTGACCCCTCCACCACCAATTTTTATAACCAATGCCTAACCGCAACCTTACAGGTTGTGACGAATTGCTAAGTAGTAGGCAAAACCAAATGGCACCAGCCAATCAGCCAGATGGACAAAATTCCTACTAGGCCCCTGCCCCAAGGGCAGATGACCCCATGACAGGCATAGCAAGGTCAATTGGAACACAGGGCAGGCGGGCGGGTGATCCGATGCACTCAGTGAAAGAGAAGGCAAAAGCAGAGTGCCCCAATATTTAAAGCATTTGGTCCCACCTACCCAATTTGCAACGTGCAATTTGCCCCAGCAACCCGGTCATCCAATAGTTGCTTCAGGAAATCACCATTAACCTGCCTGGCAACAGAGGGTTGGCCTGGCAGACCCCACCGCAACACGTGCTCTCATTTTAGGGAGAACATGCTTTCCTGGGCACATACAGCTATGACCCTCCCTGCCAAAAACACCTCCCACTGCACTGCAATTAAGCTTCAAATATAAACCTTCTACAAGTTATAATAAAAGGTTTCTTTTACCCTTCCCTGCCCAGCTGTGAACCACCTGTCCTCGATAGTAACCCTGTGCTAAAGTTAGGCTTGAAAGAAGCCAAGAAAAGACATGTTTTACTCTCAAATCTAATTGAGGGGGGGAGGGCATTGTTGGGGTTTTTTGTTGTTGTTGTTCTTATTTTTATCCTGCATTTTGTTCTACTATATTGTATTTTTATGTTGTCAACAGCATTATACAAATGTAATAAATAAATAAATAAATTGCAGGAGACTGAACCTCCTGGAAATAGACGGTAGGGAGGGTAGGAGTGCCTCTCCAGCTTTAAGTAGAAAGGAAAGGAAAGGAAAAACATCTTTTTCAAGCCTAATTACTACCAGGAAAAGAGTGGTTGTGGGTCATGTGGCCATGCCCACAATAGTTTCTCTAATATCTTCTCACCTGTACTATAGTAAAGATGGATCAGTGTGGCTCCCCGCCCCCCCCCCCAGCAGCTGCAGTAGCATCCTAAATAGAGATGTGACTTTCCCTTAATGCATCCTTATCTTCAAGGTAAATCCCCATTCCACTTTTCTTTAGCTATTGTACAACTAGCTTGCATCTGTGCTGTCAAGTACTTAGCATACTGAAATGTCAGTGTCGCTCGTCTATCCAACTATATGCAATACCAGTCTTTATTGTATAGCAAGAAATTGCCTTCATACATATTACTTTGGGGGCCTACGTTATTTTTGTGATTGTAAGTTGTTTTAAACTGTTTTTATTATTTTCATGTTATGTTGTAACTTGCCTTGGGACCTTAAGATTAAGGATGGGTAAATAATAATAAAATACATCAAGCTGATGCATTCCATACTGTTTCCTTCTATAATTCATGGACCCATTGAATGGTCTGGGTTTACAGGGGTTTACTATCATATTCTGTGGTCAGAATTATGTTTGTCTCCCCTAACATTCTCTTTCACTGCCTCCTGAGTATCCTGAAGTGCAAACACATTGCTCATTATACTGAGATCCTCCTCTCCCTTTCTGTTCATTGCGTTTTTTTGCTTAATATAACTTTTCTGGCTACCAGCTGTCTCACATATATATTTTGTGCAGCAAATGATGTGCTTTCAATGTAGTCATTCTTTGTAACAGCAGTATTAAACATGCTACTGATTTGTCAAACAATGTTTTATTACAATTAGACACAGTGAATAAACATTTTAAAGGAGTTCATTTAATCTGAACTCCTAAGATTGCATTTATTTGATACATTCTTAGTGTGGTTAATTCAGGGAGGGGGACACACAAAACAAAATAAGGTAAATTCGTTGACCCAGATTTTGCAGCAAATTGTTAACAAATATTGATTTTGTAAAAAATAAATAATGCTCATTAAATTGCCTGTGTTCTAGGATATGTCTAGCTGTCTTGCTCAGAGCGGGTTTCCTTGAATTGCTCTTGTGACACTGTCCATCGATTTTAAACAACAGCAACAAGAAGTTCACTGATACTGGTGGTATTGATAGTGGATAATACCAATGCTGATGTTTTTTTCTGAAAAGCAATGGTGTGGGAAAGGATTCCTTTTAAAAACATTAAGAGACAACTGCTGTTTTTATAATTGCCAGACCTCTAAATATTTATTAAATATGGTAGGAACTTATTTTGTTATTATTGTTTTTTAGATCTCTGGAAATATTTTTAGATCATTGGCCCTAAACATTTCCCCTCATCTATGACAATTATTAATTTCATTGCTGCAAATTAGAGATAGCAAAGAATAGTGACAACTTTGTGTGTGTGAATGCTGTTTTTAGCTACAATATATCTTGATTCCAGTTTCTGTAGAAATATGCAAATCCTGAAGTTTATTTCCTTGGAGCTATACTTTGTAGCTTGTGTGTGGTTCATTGCATGTGCTGGGGGTGGGGGGAAATTGTGTGTGTGTTTGCATTTTTAATCCAGCATTTCCAGTATGAGAACATTGCCTCTGGCCTTGTATGTGTTGTCATGCTTCTCAGCCCTTCAGAATCTAAACAGACAGTGACCCAAAAAATGAGGGCAAATCTAACAGCTCTGAAACACTTGGCCAACAGGTGGTACTTTGCAAAATTAATTAGTGAAAGCATGACAGCTTTAACGTAATGGACCAAAACTGAGCAATCCACCCTTTGTTTTTTGTTGAGGAAGGAAAAGATCAAACTCTATGCAGGTATATAAAGCAGTTAACTCAAATCAGACATTGGAATCACACAGTCATTATACATGTTGCAAATATCTGCCCAATACAGTGCAGTGTGGAACTATATTCAGCTGCTTTTTTAAAGTTGATGAATGCTAACTTGACAGTTTTGTGCAGAGATACTACTACACAACAAAGTATGTCTCTCAAATTATTTTCAAGAAAATAGTCAAAACTGTTGGGAGAAATTTATTGTTGCTTAATTCATAGTTGTGCTGTTAATGTTTACGTATATTTTATGCTGCCTCCAACCCTGTGGTCGTGAACTAATGAAAGGCTGGATATAAACGGGGGAAAATAAAGACATTTAATTGTTGAAGGTAAAGCAGTAGTAACATGCCACTTTAATGCTACTTTGTCCTCACAATTTAATGCTACTTTGGCTTCACAGTTCTCAAAACAGCTGTGTTCTTTAGATTTAAATCTAGGCAGATTTAGGCAAGCAGCCACTTAAAGCAGTGCTCTTCAGAAGGACAACATCCTCATGCGGCAAACTATTATTCCCTTCCTTTCCAATCCCAGCAGTCTGCCAGGGTGCAGTGATGTGGCTATAAAGGCCAATGCCCAGCTTGCTACTCCCCAGTGGTCCAGCAGCAACCAGCACAAATGCTGGAGCTGTTGAGATAGTGCTGGTTCAGCCTCTCAGAATTAGATTCTGACAAAAGCCACTTATCTCTAGTATGTTGCACATTGTACACATTCAACATGTTCTTCTAGTGTAGTGTTGCAAATTCCTTAGTGGATCTGTAGAGGATGAGGATAGAAATTGTCTGGTCTGATGATAATAGAACAGTAGTAAAGGATCCTTATGAATGAAACTTTTCAACACAGCAAAGAGGCACTGGTTCCCTCCATCTTCTAAAACTCTCCATCTTACTGAATAACTGTTCAGGACAAAATATAGGCAGTGAGAAGTACTTAAATGCAACAGTGCTGTGTGTTAACCATGAAAAGATTTGTGACCAAAGCTAACCTACAAAGAGTTATCAGGAATGTACAGCATTTCTTTCATTAGTGCATCAGGCAGAGATCGGTTTCCTAGCAATGGAACTACTGTGCTGTGACACATCCATGCCTTTATGGAAAAGGATTAGTTTTTAAGCCTGTTGAGAGACAGAGACTTCTAACAACATTCATGTGCAGTTGTTTTGCAAATGATAAGTTTAGTGCCAATATAACTGGAGAGTTTGCTCTAATTACAATCTTAAAGTTTAGAGAGTGGATCATCTTGAGCTTGTTTTCATTCTGTTAAAAGCTACCATTGCGAAACGTTAAAACATTCCTTTTCATTTATTTCACCACATGTTGTTGTAAGGTGCTATATTGATTTGTATGAGGTGAAATGCTAACAAATGACCTGCCACCACCATTCTGTTTGGAATGATCAAAGCTGTCTTCAGGTGTTTTCCTGGAAGAAACAAAGCTACTCTCAGGAATGCATGGAGTTAACTTCACTCCTTGGGTGATGTGCATGCCTGCAATGCTCCTAAGTTAACATGTAATTGACTGAGTCTAAAAGGGGTTGCGTTCATCACACAAGGTATTTCTAACATGGAGTGGAAACCCCACTAATCAGAGTTCCCATCCTCACATCCTCATGCTGGAAACCCTTTGAAATATTAACCATCCCCTTTTACACTCAGTCAAACATGCATCAGTTCAGAAGTGTTGCTGGTGCACATGACATCCAGATGTGGCCTCAAATGTTCCCACAGGCACCTTAACATGTTCTGACAGGGCTAAAGTAAATATTCTGTACAAGCCTGTCATGTATTAAGAAAGTAAATTGTTTCTCTCCATTCTTACATTGTTAATCCACTTTTGCAGCTGGCACACTGGGGTTACTATTCTGGCTGTGGTTTGACACTAAGACAACTTTAAGGGTTAGAATTGCAGCAGATGGTAACCTTTAGTTTTGTTTGAATTTCTCCCTTTCCTTCATCCTGTTGACTCCTCTTTAAAGCCACTGATTTTGGTGGTGCAGCACCATCAAAGTTCCAGCTGTCTGTCTTGCTCAGCTCAGAGCATGTATGCTCTTCTGAATTCAGGCTAACTCCTAAATTAAACGTAAAGACAACAAACATCCTTAATCTCTAGGCATTAAGATGAGGGCCATCCATACTGGACCTAATGGCACCTGCAGAAGCTTTCGGCAAAACTTCCAAAGCAGTCTATATAGTGTCCACCTTCCACAATGAGAATCATTTTTTATTCCCATTTTACAGATGGGTGTCAGACACTGAAACAAAATTATTGCCTTAAGACCAAATTAGGAACAACAGTACAATGAGTCTAATCGGAGGTAAAATTTATTTTTCTTTTGATTTTTTCTTCTCTTTTTTGTTTCTTTTCATTTTCTTTTCTTTCTCCCCTCCCCCCTTTCTCTTTTCCTTTTTTGTCTTTTTTGTGGTGTAAAGCAGATATGGATAAAGGACTATGGAATGCTGATTTAGTTGTTGCGATGTTTTGTAATGTTATGTATTGCTAAGGATGGTTGACTGTAGTGAATGGTGAATGGTTGTGTTAGTTATTTTTGATTGTTATTGTTGATTGCTAATAAAAAAATAAAAAGGAAAGGAAAAAAGACCAAATTAAGGAGGTTTCTAGGCAAATAGGTCATTGTGTGGGAAAGCAGTTCCTGGGCTACACCACTGTAGGCAAGGGCTACTTGTATGTCAGGAATATTTATATTTGTTATGTGCAGGAACATTATATTTCCCATATAATAGATCACCATAGCTGCCCTTCACCCTAAGGTCCCAGGGCAGGCTACAGCATTAAAATACAATCCTAAAAATTGTATAAAACAACTTACAAATACTCTAATCTTTGAGAATTCTTGGAAAACAGGTTGAGGTCCCTGTGCGTTGTAGGCAGGTAAATGTCCCATCTTCAAAGAGGGGAAATAAATAATTCCAGGTAACTTCCAATTGGTCATCAATACAAGAGAAGGTCCTAGTACAGCAGGCATAGGCAAACACGGCCCTCCAGATGTTTTGGAACTACAACTCCCATCCCTGACCACTGGTCCTGTTACCTAGGGATGATGGGAGTTGTAGTCCCAAAACATCTGGAGGGCCGTGTTTGCCTATGCCTGTAGTATAGATACAAAGTTGGTTTGTGAGCACCTAGAAAAGGATACAGTCATACCTCAGGTTACAGACGCTTCGGGTTGTGCGTTTTCGGGTTGCGCACCACACCGAACCTGGAAGTACTGGAACAGGTTACCTCTGGGTTTCAGCTCTCACGCAAGTGCAGAAGCGCTAAATCGCACTTTGCGCATGTGCAGAAGCGCCGAATCGCAACCCGCGTGTATGCAGACGCGGCACTGCGGGTTGTGAATGTTGCGGGTTGTGAACGTGCCTCCCGCACAGATCACATTCGCAACCTGAGGTTCCACGGTACTGTGATTACTAAGACCCATAATGGGTTTCTCAAAAACAAGTCATGCCAGATGAATCTCATTCATTTTTTTACAGAGTTACAAGTGGATCAGGGGAATGTTGTAGACATGGTGTACATTGATTCCAGTAAGGCTAAGTAAGTCCCCCATGCTATTATTGCAGGCAAGCTGGTAAAATGTGGGTTGGATGACATTTCTTTTAGGTGGATTCGTGGTTGGTTGGTTGACTGACTGACTGAAGCCAAAGAGTGCTCACTAATGGTTCCTCACCATCCTGAAAAAAAGTGACAAATAGGGTGTTGCAGGGTTCTGTCCTGGACCTGTTGCTGTTCAACGTCTTCATAAATGACTTTGATGAAGGAATTGAGGGTGTGCTAATCCAACTTGCAGGTGACACTAAGCTGGGAGAGGTAGCTAATCCTGCAAAAGACAGAATCAGAATTCAAAATGAGCTTAACAGATTGGAGAACTGGGTCTAAACTAACAAAATGAATTTCAGTAGGGGCAAATGCAAGGGTCTGCACTCAAGTTGCAAGAAAGGAAATTCTGACTAAACATCAGAAAGAACTTTCTGACAGTAAGATCTGTTTGACAGGGGAACAGGCTTCCTCAGAAGGTGGTGGAGGTTTTTAAGCAAAGGTTGGATGGCCATCTATAATTTTATTTGATATTTCTGCATTGCATGGGGTTGGACTCATGTGTCAAAAGCCAAGCTAAAGAGTAATGACAGTACTCAGGTAGATTTCTGGGTAGGATTTAAAAACAACAAAATACCGTAACCGTATTTTTTGCTCTATAAGACGCACCAGACCACAAGACACACCTAGTTTTTGGAGGTGGAAAACAAGAAAAAAAATATTCTGAATCCCAGAAGCCAGAAGGAGCAAGAGGGAACACTGCGCAGCAAAAGCAGTGATCCCTCTTGCTGTTCTGGCTTCTGGGATAGCTGCACAGCCTGCATTCGCTCTATAAGACGTACACACATTTCCCCTTACTTTTTAGGAGGGAAAAAGTGAGTCTTATAGAGCAAAAAATACGGTACTTTAAATAACTGTTAAATTAGGAGGCACATTTTCTTATATGTCTTTACTGATTCCCTCAACCCCCAAAAACGAACATATAGAGAGGCACAATTTTTAAACTAAAACCATTGCCTACGCTCCTTTGCAAAATCTCTTTAAAGAAGGCAACTTCAGAAATGCAAATAACAGCTTTAAAAACCCTGTGTTAATGTGAGAGGTCTTGTAGTCAGAAGTGTGAAAACTAGAAAAGGTTAGAGTTTTAATTACTGAGCTTTTCATTGCCTATAAATAAATGGTGTAAAAGTGGCATTATTAACTGTTATCATTTTGCTAATCTGTCTGTGACCAATTCTCCACTCAGTTGTAAGACACTGCTCCCCTATTGATCTCAATCATACTGCTTAATTTACATGCCTCTTGGAACCATGATGAAAAAGTCAATTGGGAAAAGAGAAGAATTTAAGACTAATGGAAGCAGACATTCAAAAGGTACATTTGTGTATGCTATAAGCAGCAATAAAGACCAATTTACACTGGTCACACATGGACCTATTGGGAAATCCATCTCCCCTGCCCCCCATCCAAACACACTAGAAATAGTGTTAAATAGTTACATAGCATCATTTCTAGACACATCAGTCCAGCTGCAGTTACAACCATACAGCAGGAGCTGTCCTTTCCAACTAACTGGTTTATTTTATTTCATTTTTAGCATTTTATTTCATTCTGCCCCAGCCACTCTGGGTGACTTTCAATATAATAAAAGCATAGCAAACATCAAGCTTCCCAATACAGGGCTGCCTTCAGATGTCTTTGGAGAGTTGTGTAGTTGTTTATCTGTTAGGCTTCTGATGGGAGGGTGTTCCACAGGGCAGGTGCCACTACTGAGAAGATCCTGAAACTTCACTTCTCGCAGTGAGGGAACCACCAGAATGTCCTTGGAACTGGCCCTCAGTGTCCGGACTAAACAATGCGGGTGCAAGTCCTCCTTCAGGTATACAGGGCTGAGGGTGTTTACAGCTTTAAAGGTCATCATCAACAGTTTGAATTGTGCTCAGAATCATACTGGGAACCAAAGTACAGTGGTACCTCGGGTTACAGATGCTTCAGGTTACAGACGCTTCAGGTTACAGACTCCACTAACCCAGAAATAGTACCTCGGGTTAAGAACTTTGCTTCAGGATGAGAACAGAAATCGTGTTGTGGAGGCGGCGCAGCAGCAGTGGAAGGCCCCATTAGCTAAAGTGGTACCTCAGGTTAAGAACAGTTTCAGGTTAAGAATGGACCTCCAGAACGAATTAAGTTCTTAAACCGAGGTACCACTGTAGATCTTTTAGGACCGGTGTTATATTGTCCCGGCAGCCAGTCCCAGATACTAGTCTAAGCAGCCACATTTTGGATCAGTTGTCTGATAAGCAATAATAAAGGCATGGTTTTCCTGTTGCTTGAATTCATTGCACCACAGCTTGGATCATATGCTGTAGCAGCAGAGACACAGAGTAATCTTAGTCCAATAACATGGATTATGTTGTTGTTTGGTTCATAGGTGAAAGTGCCAGCCAGATTTTCCTCTCCTTGGCTGATCCTTTCCCGTGACGGATATATAACTTTCCAAGTCTTTTGCCATCTTTCTACCACATTGATGGAACACATGCTTTAGATGCAGAAGATCCCAAGTTCAATCCCTGGTATCTCCTATTAAAAGAATGGGGTACCAGGTGACAAGAAAAGCCCTCTGCCTGAGACTCTGTAGACACCAGTCAGAGTAGAAAATACTGGGCTAGATGGACAGTCTAATCTAAGGCAGTTTCCTATGTTCCTTTTATCCCTGATATACAGTAATGCAGCTTCCTATATCATTCCCATTATTCTGGTATCTACAAAATGTATAGTCAGTACATCAAAGATTCTTAAACTATGTTCTAGTGAATTATATTAAGTCTTGGATAAAAAGTGATGTGGACTATCATCCAAGAACAAACACAAAGTTACCCCTTTTCTACTTTTTTTGAACCAATTTCTAAACCAGTAGACTAATGACCAGATCCATTTTCCATCTATACCATCCCTGAGCTATAAGTAGAATAGGCCACACAGAGCCAACTTTTAATGGCTTATAAGAAGAAAAACTTGCCAGATGAAGAGCTGCTTTCCGACAAGTTGCCTGTCAAATCCATTTCTAATGCTATATATATTTTTAAAAACTTAAGTACTATTCAAACCAGGAGAACTAAGTTAACCTCTGCTACATTATCTCTCAAATTCATTTATGCATTTAAATGGCACCATTTTTATATTTTAATGCTCAATTTCTTATCATTTATGCAATTTTTGAGAGGGTTTAAAATCTTGTTAATTGAAATCATGTTGAAATCATGTTGGGGGTATTCTTATCTTTGTTTTGGTGACCTTCATGATTTGTTCCCTAGGCTGTTTTTGTGTGAGAGCACGAAACAAAAACCAAAAAATGCTAGTAAGAAAATTCATGAGAACTGAAGGCTTTTATGTGCAGAGATTTCTTCTCTTCTCACAATAAGTAAATATAATTTATCTAGATAGATCACTTTTAGTGTGCAGGTTAGAAATGGCCACAGGGTTATTGATTTGAGATGTAGGTAGACTTTGGTTCAGGCATTGAATGTATATTCATTCTAGCCTCCTTCTGGAGGGCTGAAACTTCAATAGGGTCGTGCCAAGGTTTATGGTCTCGAAAGACTGCTGCTGAAAACTCTAATGGCCACCTACCCTGTGCTTGGTTTCTGGACAGAGACTTCCACCTAGACCCCTCTAATGGGGTTCCCTGCGTATGTATTTTGTTACAGTGAAGCACCAGTTCAACTGTGACCTTGATGAGTAGGATTCCACCCAATGCCCTACCTGCTGAAAGTTGCAACATTTTGCTATAGGGAAGGCAAAACCTCCAAACAGGCCCCATCTGTTTGCAGGCAAATTCCCTCCCAGCTCTGAATATGGCAACATTGGTAAGCATAGCAAGGTCAGGTAGTACAGGGAGGCAAACATTGTTAAAACAAGCAACCTAAAATGAAATTATGGTTAAACAAGACATGATTAAACAAGCGAGCTAGAATGCAAAATAAGGTTAAACAAGACACATTACAGTAGCATGACACGAGGGGAGGGAGGGTTTGTTTTTCTGCTGACTGCACTGAAGGTGCCAGGCACAATAGGCTTTTAAACATCCACTTCCTGGTCCACCAGTGAGGTTCTGCCTTTTCAGATGCCCAGGATTGGGCAGTTTGAAATAGAGGATTTAGCAGAAAATCCCAGACATGCCTGTGGAACCTGGCTGCTGGGAATGGTGTTCAGCTTGCAAGGAGCTGCAACCATTGCCCACCTGAAATAGGGTAAGTGGCCATTGTAATGCAGCACTGATCATAATACATGGGATACTGTGAAGGAGCTTTGCTTGTTTGAATGGGGTGGAAGAACCTCTTTCTGTTTATCAAGGGAAAAACTACACATCCAAACAGTTATTTGTATACTGTTACGTGTCTGATTTACTAGGGAAGGGGAAGAAATGGTTACTGTGTGGGTTCTTTCTATTACCCAAACAGAATGTCCAAGTGGTCTGTCTGCGTGGTTAGCACAGATAGTTTGCTTACCAATAACGCCAGTTCTCCAAGGTTCATTTTTAGTTTATAGGATTGTTAAGGGATCCATTCACATGCAACATTTATAGGTATTTTCAGTGATGAAATTGCCAGTAGAATTTACTGCATACCTGGGGAATGTCCTACAGCAATTTGATGATCTTTGGTGGTAAATAGTAATATTTATTAAAACCAGTATGATCTTGGTCACAATTCTCTTCTCAGTCTATTTCTTTTTGTCTTGTTTCTGTCATGGCATAATGCAGAAGTCCAATAAATTTCTTTCGGCAGATGCTGATACATAAAACACTTATTTTTAAAAATGTGGAATTTTGGTACCTGTTTTTGATGTAGATGTCTAAACAGATTTTCCTTTCCAGTTTGATTAAGATCAAAAGTATGGAACCATTTATTTTCAAAACAATTACAATTCTTTCCTTTGTTTGCAGCAGCTTTATTAGTTTGGGCACATGTCACTGAATAATTTAATGAAAGTTTATACTTAATTAACAAGAAGTTCAACATTCTAAGTGAGGGAGAGAAAGGGCACACCGCAAAAGTCCAAAGCAATAATTAAACATGACTATAACTAAAGATTATATTATACAGTTGTTGTTGGCATTATACCGTAAATACCATGTGCTGTTGAAACTGCAGCAGCAAAGCTGAGCTCCAGCGGCCACAAGGGCACAAAAGGCCAGTCTACCATCATTAATTTCAAAGTATTGCTCTTCTCTTGTCAGCAAACTGATCGGCAGAGACTTGTACTTTGGCAGAAAAGGCTTCAGAAAGGAGTTAGGCTTTGTCTCCTCACTCAGCTCTAATAATGATACACTTGTGAAAAGTTAGGAACAAAATTGTTGTAATACATTTCAATATGTCATGGATTCCACTCATAAGAAGGCATGCAGATCCGGCTGGAATTCTTAAAGTTTTATCTGCAAAACTTGCTTGCTTTTTCTGTTGCTTTCTTGTAGATTATTCGTTACATTGGATAATACATGCAGTTATACAATTCGGTGTAGTTTCTTCCACTTTGTTGTTGCAAGATCATAAGAGAAACAGTTTTGTTAGCTCAGACCCGCCCAGCATCCTGTTCCCACTTTGGAAACCCTCATACTGAGTTTGAAATCAGAACAGTTTGGACCTTTCATGCTAAAGTTTGGGTGAAGTCGTGTCAAAATAATGTTTCAGACTGCCATCTTCATTCAAAAATGGGAGCCATCCCAGTACTGATTAAAACTGCTACACTCCCTTCATGCTGACTTCAAAGTCTACATAGTTTGGTTTGGCCTTTCGCACAAAAAATAAAATAAAGTCACATCATACCAAAATCACATTTTAGACTGCCTTCTCTTTTCAAAGTGGCAGCTGATTGCCCATCATTGACTAAAACCACTGCCTCTCCCTTGGAAATCCTCATGCCAAGGATGACAGTATCTCAGGAGGCAGCCCAACCTATTGAAAAGAAATAGACAAACTATTTTCAAAATATATAGTAGATACAGAAAGACAACTGATTTCTTTTTCTGTATATTTCCTCCTTTTTTCCTGTTGTAATAATTGGATTTGCAATTGTACTGCACATGATGTGAGTTTCTCATCTGGCTTCCAATATAAGTATGCTATTGTACAAGCAAGTTAAGCATTTGCATTGCTACCTATTTTATGGAAATATTGGTCTTCATCACAGACTTCCCCACAGTTCCAGTCATTTTCTGAAATATTCAGTAATCGTGCCCGTCCTGTGGAATGCCCTCCCAGCAGATGTCAAACAGATAAACAGCTATGTGACTTTTAAAAGACATCTGAAGGCAGCCCTGTTTAGGGAAGTTTTTAGTGTGTGATGTTGTATTGTGCTTTTACTGTTTTTTGTTGGGAGCCACTTAGAGTTGCTGGGGCAACCCAGACATTTGCACAGTCATAGAAATTTTTTAATTTATTTCAGTTTACTGTGTAATCTTTTTGTGTTTTACCTTATAGCACACTGCTTTAGTATCCTTAGTGACTGGGGAAACTCAGCCAGATGGGCGGGATATAAATAAATTATTATTATTATTATTATTATTATTATTATTATTATTATCTTTTAGTTGTGAAGTGGTTTATAAATCTGCAAACAAATAAACAGGAAACTAGAGATAATTATTTTAGTACATTATCTTGGTAAAATATTGCTCTTGTCCCTTAATGCCAAAAACATTACTGAAAGAAATGGTTTTTGTGTACAGAAAGATTAATGTTAAAATTCAAATCCCTTAGTTTTATAAAGAAATAAACTGGACTTTTGTTGTTAGCATATTGCATATGCACATACACAAAGAAAATCCAGTTGTATATCATATTATTTAATTTTACAGAAACTATGAAGATGTTTTGAAGAGTCATATAGAACAGACTGCTGTGTTTTTCTTCATTCATTACAAGAGAACTGAAGACTATGAGAAATCCACAGTTCCATTCACTATAATTTCTATGTGGGAGGATAATGAATCTTGATTTATGATCCACTAGTGAAGCACTTATTGATAGGGGCTGCTTATTAGCAAGAGATACTGGGAAAGGATACTGGAAAAAGAATAGTTTGGGAATTGACACAATTAACTATAACAGCTCCTTGGAGCTATTGTGGTGTGTGTCAGTCTATAATTAGAGGATTTAAAAAATACATTATTCATTCCAGTCTCTAATGATTCTGTCATGAGCCAGGGCCCTGCAAAAGTGCTCTTAAATTGTAAAAGTGTTTCCTTCTGACAAAATATATGAACAGATTATTATTAGTACATAGTTTAAGCCTATCTTTTCTCTGGTTTCAGTAATCCTATGGGTATTGAGATTAAAAATACATTGTAATGGGCATATTTATTTTTATTTATTACATTTCTATACATGGATCACAGCGAGGTTTACAATATAGAAACACAAAAATGCACTACATAGTAACAAACGAAAACAATACCCCTCTGCAGATGGTCTAATTAACCAAAGGCCTGGGATAAGAGGAATGTTTTTGTTTGGTACCTAAAGATAGGTGCCAGGTGAGCTGGGCCTAAGACCAACTCTGTCCCTCTGCTCACCCACCCAAATCCCACTGTAACAGACCTGATCAGCCTCCTCATCCACAATCAGATCATAGATGAGAGACAGTCTTACTCAGAGCTGACTTGGTATTCAACAGCAGCGGCTGTAGGCCCAAAAGCTGGACAACCTTAGATCACCAGGTTGGATGAAGTGTTGGCATATGTTACAGTCACTAACTGCCTGTGCTGTGTGTACCTTACTCGGCCTGCCCCACTAGGGTGCATCATTAACAACAACAACAATTTATTATTTGTACCCCACCCATCTGGCTGGGTTTCCCAACCCACTCTGGGTGGCTCCCAACAGAATATCAAAAACATGATAAAACATTAAACACTTCCTTAAAGGGGTGCAACTGCAATAGACGAAAACAGCTTAAAACTTCATTTCAGCTCCCTGCTATCAGGCCCTACCAATAAACCTTTTCCACACCTCACTGTCAGCCCTATTAGTATATGAACCTAAAAGAAACTGTGTTTTGCTCCTTTTGCATGTTGTAAACTGTAGCACGTGTGCAAACATGATTTCCCCTGTCCCTAGTCTACTGCGTGGACTGTCAGAAATCAAGGCAGTTGCTTGTTAGTGATGCAAGCACATCCTCGCATAAAATGCTCTTAATATTTACTAGTGAAGGTTTCAGGAACTACTGTACCTGTCTTTAGAATCATTTGTATGCAAACTATTTGTTCAAGGACAAGTATATTAAGATGATCAACATGAAATAGTCATTGATCTCAGTGTTATGACATTCTACTAAGTCCTTCCTTTTGCCGTAGCACTAGTCACATTAGTCTGCTGCACCAACAAAAACATCATGAAGAGGACTGCGGATACCTTAATAGAAATGTTTTAGGACTCTGCGGTTCGAGTCCTTACAAGATTCATGCATAGAAGTCTGAGAGCAGAAGTGCTCAGGGAATATTCAGGATAAATGATGTCTTATAATAGTCATTTTTCACCAGACATTTTAGTTGGGGTGTTTGTAAATTTGACTCTTTTCCCATCTGCTGCATGTTTTTGAGGGATAAGATATGCACCACTCAGTCCCTAATGCACTTGAGTGAAGTCTTCAGCTATTAAAGGCACTCAGATTCTGGGCTTCACTGACAATTCATTGTGGTTCATTTAAAATAAATGTCATGATTCCTGTGATGACATTTTGATACAAATGCCTTGGCTAGACCTGTGTAAGTTAGAAAAATCCACATATTTCACAAGAAAAGTATCCTTGATAAAAATGTTGCAGCTTTGGAGGGGCTTTCCGCTTTGTCTGGGCCAGCTAGGTTGTAAATTATTTTTGTTCTTTCTATGCTCTTTCCTGATTTTCTGGAAGGGATCAAATGTGATTTCCCCCTCCTCCCTTCTTGATCAGATTGTTCCTCCAATTTTATAGGGCCAGGTCTTCAGTCTCCATTTGTAGCATTTGAATGTCTGCCTGGTTGTTTAGGGCTGAGAGGTTTTTTTTTCTTCATTGCTTTTATTAGTTAAATCTGCAATTTACTCAGATAGAAACTCTAACTTCTGTTCAAAAGGGTTCGAGGCTGCTGCCCAATCAGAAACTACAACTTTCCTTATCTTGTTACTTAGCCGTTTGATTATCTGTCTTCCTCCATTTCAATAACATTTTGGCATCTTTTTCTGCTCTTGTTCTTCTCTTGGCCATCTTTTAATCTGAGGCCTTCTCTGAGTCCTAAACGAAGGCTCCATCAATTTCTTCTTGAATATCAAGTTTTGTTAGCTTGTTTTTTGAACCCTGATGTCCATTCCAGAGCACAGATAGAGCTTTAAAATCTTATGTGCTTAGAGTCTACTATGCATCAAAGTAGTCTTGTGGCGATTAGAGACACTAAACTACACTGTCACTTAGCTCCTCGGCTACCCATACACTCCTACAATCCGAATGTTGACAGCAGGTAGATAGCCATCAATGGAGGAAAAAAGGAAAGCATAATGAGGAGGAATATATACAAACGTTGTTATGCATACTTAGGATTTGTTTCATCTAGGTAGGCTATCCGGGATAAGCCAAAGGAAGAGAGCTTTAGAGAAAGATTTGAAAGAAAAGAGAGGTTTCACTACATAAACATGAATGCATAAAGATGAAGAAGATTGATTAGAATGCAAAATCCATGTCAGTTTTGTTTTCTAATGTGGCATTTTTCACATCCATTTTTTTTTCATTCATTCATCCATAGAATAAATACATTATGATATAAATGATTATAAATAAAAGGTTGTATTCACCAATTCTCAGAGGGGAGAAAGGACAGTATCCGTTGCATTAAGAAGTGTGAATACAAAACGACAGATGACTTTGGTTGGAAATGGCCATATTTTACTTTGCATAGGAGCCAACTCCTAGGGACTGAGGTCCCTTTAGCCATCCCAATAAAATATTTGAGGGAGCTGCCCCCCAAGTTGGTGGGCACTGCCATTCAAATGGTGGGTGTGCACTGCGTCTTGTGATCTGTTATGTGGGGCAGGGCTTACCTAGGCCTCTGCAATATTTTGTTCAAGTTGGCACTCCTGTTTGCATGGTATATATACAGTTTTCTGTATGAGCAAAAAAACAAACCATCTTTTATTATGTATGTAGCATTATTTCATTGTAATGTGTGAAGTGTCCTGGCAACAAGTCTGACAAAGGGTCCATACCAAGGACTTAAGTATTCCATAATTACAGCTAAATCTCTAAATCAAGAGAGATATAACTATTACTTTTTATTAAGGATCATTTGTGACAGTAATTGTGTGTGTGCGTGTGCGTGTGTAACATGCATCACACTTGTTATGTTAGGAATAACTGAGATTTACTTTTGTTTAGCCAAGCAAAGACAGAGAAACCACAATCCTCACTTATTATACAAACATTTGGCAGTTCCTGATGTCTTTAGCGAGACTGACAGACATGACAATATGCAGCAAAGCAGCAACTTGGCAAGCCACCAAAGGGAATCTTATTCAAAGGAATAGAAGCATCACAAAGATAATCCCTGATTTAGGTTTTGACAGGTTGGCATCTCAGCATTCTCCACTGTAGGAGCTTTTATTTGCTGACTTCAGCATAGGAGCACTGGAAATTGGGGCATGACTACATATTGCAACAGTGTCATTTTCAGGCTCTAAGAACAATAAGTATGATTTCTGTCTCTCCCTCTCATTCTCATTCTTTCTTTCCTAAATCTTCATGTCACAAAAGGCAACATAATATAGAAGATGATATATCTTGCATGATCAGGTTGGCATTGTAGCATTTAATAAATGGAGGTTGGTGGAATTATTTTGTGCAACTGAAGCACAGGGAGGAAGACCCGTAGGATTACTTTGCTTGTTCCAAAATCTCCTTTTAAGAGGTCAGGCCATTTCTTATTGCCTTTATTTTATCTGAATTTTTGGAGGGTTTTTTTCCTCCTCCATATACATATATGTAAAGGGAAACCAGTGACCTTCCAAATATTGCTGGAGTACAACTCCCAACATCTCTGACAGCTGGCCAAACTAACTAGGTCTGATGGAGATAGCAGTCCAACAATATATGGAGGACTACGGGTTCCCTATCTCTAATGTATAGTCAGCTATAGAAAAACCCCAAACAATTATATATTTATTAAATATATTAAATTAATTGATGCATTTGATACAAATGTTTCCTCTCCCTCCCCCCTGCAAGTTCCTATAACATGCATGATGTACAATAGGCATGTATTAAGGTCCTTCAGTTACTTGATAATCTGCTTTTTTTGCAACACATCTGGATCAGTTTTGAGGCCCTTGGCAGGCATTATTTAATGTATTGTTTGCTGAATAGAGTCCAAAACATGTATTTCCAGACCAGTGTTACTACAATATAGGCTACAAATACAGTTATGTGTTGATATTTGTAACAGAAGAACACTGATCTTCAAGTGTATTGTAAAATCAATCACCTTCATAATCCAGGGATAGTTCTCTAGTTAGGATTATGTATTCTATATATTAAAGGTTCCTGAATTACATTTGGATCTAAATTAGGGTTATAAATCTTTGGTTTCCCTCAAGTCATTTTTCATAAGTGCATAGTTAAAGTGATTATCTCTTATTTATTGCATTTTGGAGCATCTTTGAATAAGTAAGCATTCCAGCTGTTTAAAAAATGTGCCATCACCTGCAGTTTCCTCCTTGTTAGCCCTAAACCATTTGCCTCTTTGCACAGATCCCTGCAGCTAACATTATTAACAATAAAAAGTTTAGCAAGTATTGAGGCTTGAAAGGCTGTGTTATAACATGGCAGGCTAGCAATTTCTTTCAAACAGATAGCAAATACAAATGTATTTACCACAGCCCTCATTCAGAATTGTAGGTTTAACTTTAAAGGCAACCATTGTAATCTAAATGTTGATGTCATGTCGGGAGAGAGGAATTGGAGAAGAGGTGTTTAATCTTCTCCTGAATGATGCATTTATCAGTGGCTTTTCTGAGGCAGTTCAAACTGGTAGCAGCAGCTATTTTTGTGTGGTATAAATATTAAGCACCAGAAATTCTTGTTTTACACTGTGCTATGATAGCGACAGTAAGGAGATTTCAAACCTTCAAGGCTCAAGTTGACATTTCATCTGTACAGTTATTTTATATACAAGCTTTTCTTCCTTTCCCCTCTTGCTGTGATGTTGCCTTGTGATGATGAGATCTATGTCTTGTTTCACTGAAAGTCCCAGAGGAACAGCAGTAAAATAAATCCTATATGGTGATACTTCAACAAAAACAATCAATATGCAATATGCATTATGGTGAAACTGCACAAAGCTACACTGAATGCTTACAGATGTGGGTAATTTGAGGACGTTTTGCATAAAAGGAACTACCTAACTGGAATTGTACATCCCTTAGTGTAATAAAGGAATTATGGGAATCCCCATTCTTCAACATTGCCCTCCAGGGCTTTTTTATTATTATTATATAAATATTTTTGTCCCATTTATTCCTCTGTGTAGCTCTCAATAATCTATTGTAAATCATTGTGGCTAAGGTTTTATTTTAAAGAATCAAACAATTGAAAGGGAAATAAGACTGCATAGGAGCAGCAGTGTAACAGCTTCCTCTAGTATTTGCCTTTCTAAAAGTAGGCAGTGAATGATTCAGGCATGGTTCCTTATGCTGCATTATAGATATAGCTAGTTTGCATGGCATGTTGTGCCAAACATTGGCTTAGCAAGGGTGTGTGAACATGTGGGCTTCTGGAGAGGAGCTCACAGATACTTTGCTCCTTCCTGGTCCTTTTGCTTTCCCACTGCACAGTTCATGGTGAACAAGGTGAGAGTCTAATCAGAGTCTCTGTTCAAACAACATGCAAAGCAAGCTTCAGCTTAGTGTTGCAGTGGAAAGGACTGGGGAAGAGCAAAGCAGCTCATGAGCTCCTTTCTGGGACCCCATGTTCACATACTCAAGGTTTGGCTTAGCTTGTTGTACAAACCAGGCCAGAGTCTGTTGAGCATTTCTTCTCTGTATACAGTGGTACCTCAGGTTACATATGCTTCAGGTTGCATATTCTTCAGGTTACAGACTCCGCTAACCCAGAAATAGTACCTCAGGTTAAGAACTTTGCTTCAGGATGAGAACAGAAATAGTGCTCCTGCAGTATGGCAGCAGCAGGAGGTCCCATTAGCTAAAGTGGTGCTTCAGGTTAAGAAGAGTTTCAGGTTAAGTATGAACCACCAGAACGAATTAAGTACTTAACCCGAGGTACCACTGTACTAGTGTTCCCCTCAAATGAGTTCATAGTATGTGGTATCCAAGTGAAAGAGGCAGCCATCAAGACTCAGATGAGCATTGACATCACTAACATTAAATTCACCACTGACCTCACCTCCTTTCACCCCCACAAAAGCATTAAATGTCACCCGTAACTTTGCATCATGCAAAGAAAGTGGCCAAAATGAGAGAGGCATTTCAGGTCATCTGTAATTCAAATATTATAGGTGTCGAAGCCTACTCACAGTGCTTTAGTGACTCAGTATCACAGAAAGAAACACATGTGTGAAACCAATGCCTCATGAAAATGCCTCATGAAAAGAAGGCTGCTATCATTATTGTCATTTTACAAACCACACAGAATTCATTTCAAATTAAAATGCAGTGGTAAGATTACCATATTAAGGATTCTATTTACCACTGCAAAAAAAAAAAACTGACCCTAAATTATGGTTAATAAATGCATTAATTTATCCTGATAATAAATTGCTTGCATGTGGTAACACTGCTCATCTGTCATAAAGGCCAGCCATGAACATCCATACTGTAAATGGAATTTTCTTTTTTAAAAAAGAAGATATTGTACTTATCTGCCTGGATTCTTTCAATTCCCAACACTCCTTGTTGTCGATGCGAAGCAAGCAGGTCTCTCTCTTTTTTTAACCAATTCTACCAAAAATACAAATAATTCTTTCTTAGTATAGACATTATTATTCATATTATTATAGTATGCTCATATTATGTCCATATACACTTTGGGTTTCCTGAAGTAACCAGAATATAAACAGAAATATACAACAATGCATGTAACTGTAACAAAATACTTATATGTTAATACTTTTATGCTGCAGAAATATAGTACCACATGGAGTTTGGATTCCTCTATACATTTTACACATACACTTTGCATATTTTGTGGTTATGAGTTTGCATATAATTAGTCAGGCTTCTTTTCTTGATGATTATGCATGAGCTGCTCAGACATAAGTCAGTGCTTAAGGCAAGAAATGGTCTGATGCAGGCAAAACTCTTATCAAGTTGAACTGCCAAATTCCATATACAAATCCATTTTTAAAAGATTATTCCTCTGTCCCTAGTTTAGAGGCATTGTGTCTCTGATTACTAGTTGCTGGGACTCACTAGTGGGAAGAGTGCTGTTGCATTTATATCCTGCTTCCGCAGACATCTGCTTGGTCACCAGACGTGCCAGCTTGGCCCTGCAACCGTGGGTGTCATGCAGTTTGCTTGGCCCTGGCACTGAAACTTGTGTGTGCCCAGTCCCTCCATGGGGAATTTTGTGGGTTCTAGGGCACCCCGGGCCCCAGGGAGCTCGCACCTGTGCTGGTCACTGTGAAAGCAGGCTACGCCTTTGGCCTGATTCATCAGAGCTCTTATAGTCAGGACCTTCACACAAGGCAGATTTCCTTGTCATCTGCTGCCAGTATGGAAGCTTTTTACCCAGTGTACTAGATGTTATGAATGAGTTGAGGAATATTCCCACATGGGAGCAGATTGTTACTGGGCTATGTGTGAGAAGGCAAAATAATGAGAATAAGGGTTTGCTTGGTAGTCGCTATGTGCATGACTCTTTTCTATGGAAATGCATCAAACTCCCAACTGAGCATTTAGAGGAAACACTGTAAGATTGCCTTGGTTAGTTTAACATTTAGCAGCTGAGATAAAGCTAGTGATATTTAATTTGATATACCTTTTTATCCTTTTATTGTTTCTTTTATAATGTTAGTTCTGAAAGTTGTCCTAAGCACGCATGGGCATGTTGCACCAAATAACGTTGCACTTGACATCTTATTTGTTTGTTTTTGCCCACTGTCATTTTATTATAACTGCAGTTATTTCAAAAGCAGTTACGTCGTAGCCACATTTTTAGCAGAAGGGCCTTGTGTCCTAGAATGGAGTGGGGGCGGGGGAGGACCACCATTAGATGAAATCATCATTATCTAAAAGGCTGGCTCTTTATCATTTACCTCTAAGCCCAGGTTGTATAAAAGAAGCAGGTACAAAATAATAGTAAAATCATTCCAAGATTGGTTCTCAGCAAGTGTCTGACCTGTGATCAATAACTAACTGGAAAAAGGTTTCAGGAAAATAGTGTTTAAATTTAAAAGAAAAGAAAAGAATGATAGCTGTAATCCGCAGACTGCTTTGTGACAGGAGTTGCAATGGTTGCTGGTTTCTGTGACAATTTGCCCTTGTATCGTATGCCTTTGGGATTTCTGCAGGGCACTGCATGATTAGCCAGTGCCCTTACCTTGTTGGAAGGGCAATTGACTTTCTTCATAGGAGCAATGGGGAGGAATTGCTTGCTCTGGCTCCAGATTGGCTTTGGACATTCTTTTGTTTTGGATTTTTAATTTGCATGCATTTAATTCCCTTGCAAAGGTTCTTCTGAAGCCATTTGTCCCTAATATTAACCATACCAGTCTGTTCCTGATAAGGAACTATGACACTGTAAATGTGTCATGAAATCCCCATGACCACTGATTGAATATCTTTTGTGTGAATAGCACCCAATGCCAGGATGTGGTGTGCATCTTTTGCATGTTCAGACCCAGAGACCTCCCCCCTAAATAAACACACAATTGACTCAAAATTTAGTTTTGGTTATTGGCAGAATTTAGGCCACAACTTTATTGATCACAGAAAAGTGAGTGGTTGCATAGGCTCGGGTTCGACTAGCTCCCTACACTCTTGCAGATAGCGCTGACCCAGAGCTCTATCATAGGTCAGCCAAGGGTGAACACCTGAGGTAGGTGAAAAGCCCGGGAACAGACTATGTTCACTCCCCAGATGCTCCCCTGGACCCAGGCATGGGCACAGCCCCCTCTCGGGGGTTGACCAAACCAAGCTGAGTTCCTGGATTCCTTTAATGGAATACCCTTCACACAGGGATGGCGAGACTGTTCTCCCATCCCTATCACCTGAACCAGAGCCTATCCGCAACCTTACAAGTTGTGATGAATTGCTACGTGGCAGGCAAAACCCAAATGGCAACAGCCAATCAGCCAAGTGGGAAAATTCCTGCCGTGCCCCTGTCCCGACAACAGACGACACACAACGGCATAGCAAGGTCAGTCACAAAATGCCCTAAAAGTAGGGAGAGGTGAGTGGGTGTTCTGATGCACGAGCTGAAAGAGGAAGCTCTGGGTCATGTGCATAGGTATATATAGGCCCCTCGGTCCGTTTAGACTGCACCCCATTGGCCAGATTAAACCCAGCAATGAAGGACCAATCGGGTGTTGTGGCTATCCAATATCCCCACCCACAACCAGGAGGTTAGTCTCCAAGTCTCACCGCAACACGAGCCCTCTTTTAGGGAGGACACAATTTAATACCCTTCCCATTTCTTTGAAGAAAGCTGGTATGTTAAAGATATATATGGCAGGGCCAGTGTTTAATGGGCAGAACACATCCTCATTTGATCATTGGAATCTCCAACAACACTAAAAATGTAGTATTCTATTATTAAATAATTCAGAAAAATATTAAAATATACCCCTTTCAGGTGTTCCAATCTAAAGACGCACAGAAGCTAACTGTATATTAGAGAACAAACAAAACATTTGAAAGAAAACAAATCCAAGGGTAAAGAGCACCATCTATTGGACTGTAAAGAATGGCACCAAAAGTAGCCAATCATAGCCAAAGCTGAACGTCTGGAAAATGGAAAGGTGAGCAAATTGGAAAGGGAAGGGAATATAAAGCATGGTTTGATATAAAATGTTAATTGTATACCATCAGGTTATGTTTCTGACACATATTCATGCTGGAAATACAAATGTGGTCACTTACATAATCTATTAGAAAGAATTCGAGACCCATGCATCAAAAAATACAAAGTAAAAGTTATTTTCTAACAGTGCAATTCTGTGCATATGTACTTGGCAGTAAATCCTATTGAGTTTAATTGGACTTATTCCCTGGTAAGTGTTTAGGAGTGCAGCCCATGTCACTGGTTGTTAATCAAACAATTGGAAAATGAAAATGAAAGAAAACAAGTTTCTTTTAGTTTATGTTATTCACCCTTAGTGGTTTAGGGTGGTGGAATGCTTGGTTTTATATCAACAATTATAGCAGACTTAAATTGTATGACTTTATTCAGGCATTATTCATACCCATTCTGATGAATTAGAGGAATACAAAAGCCAGCTAAAAGCTAGAATAAATGTCGGAGAGGGGCTCCATTTATGAAATGGAAATCATGCCTCCAGAAAATTCCCCAATACGGCAGTGGAAAGCTCTGCTGCAGTAGGTGTACTGTCAGCGGAAGGGCCATGTGTATGTTTCGAGTGGGCCGAGAGTGGGATGGGTCAGCCTTGGATCCACACCCATGGATCCTCTGACATCCACAGATCAGACCCAGCCCTGGAACTGATAAAGTCAAACTTCCTCTCATTGCAGGGAAAATGAGAGGGGAAAATAATGAAGAGCTACCCCCAATATCCTGCCCTCAGTGCAGTGAGTCATCAAAGCCCTGGGTGTGGTACAGCATTTTTACTTTCTGTACTGTTATTTCACACAAGCAACTGTTGTTGTTGTTGTTGTTGTTGTTGTTGTTGTTTAGTCATTTAGTTGTGTCTGACTCTTCATGACCCCATGGACCAGAGCACGCCAGACACTTCTGTCTTCCACTGCCTCCCACAGTTTAGTCAGACTCATGTTGGTAGCTTTGAGAACACTATCCAACCATCTCGTCCTCTGTCGTCCCCTTCTCCTTGTGCCCTCCATCTTTCCCAACATCAGGGTCTTTCCCAGGGAGTCTTCTCTTCTCATGAGGTGGCCAAAGTATTGGAGCCTCAGCTTCAAGATCTGTCCTTCCAGTGAGCACTCAGGGCTGATTTCCCTAAGAATGGATAGGTTTGATCTTCTTACAAGCAACATTACTGCAGGATAAAGAAGGAACTTGGTAAACTACCCCAATAAAATTATTTGAGTCTCCATTCAGTGGCAGAGGAATTGTTTTCTCACAGGGAGATTTGTTTCTTACTAAAAGAATTCCAAAATCATTGAATTATAGAGTTGGAAAGGGTCCAGAGGGTCATCCTGTCCTACCCCTGCAATGCAGGAATCCCAACTAAAGCATCCATGAGAGATGACCATCCAAACTTTGCTTTAAAAATTCCAAGGGAGGAAAGTCCACCATCTCTCATGGGGTCTGTTCCACTCTTGAACAGCTCTTACTGTCAAAAAGTTTTTCCTGATGTTTAGTCAGAATCTCCTTTCTTATAACTTGAAGCCATTGGTTCAGGCCCTAGTCTCTGGAGCAGGAGAAAACAAGCTTGCTCCATCCTCCATGTGACAGCCCTTTAGATATTTAAAGACGGCTATCATGCCTCCTCTCAGCTTCCTCTTATCCAAGTTAAACAAACCCAATTCCTTCAACCATTCCTCATAAGGCTTGGTTTCCAGACCCTTTATCATCTTGGTCACCCTCTTCTGCACACATTTCAACTTGTCAATATCCTTGTGGTGCCCAGAACAGGACACAGTACTCCAAGTGTTGCCTGACCAAGGCATAACAACGTGGTATGAGACACTAAACTTCTGTTGATGCAGCCTAGAATAGCATTAGCTTTTTTTTGCTGCTGCATCACACTGTTGACTCCTGTTAAGCTTGTGGTCTACTAGGACCCCTAGATCCTTTTCACATGTACTACTGGCAAGCAAGCCAAGTGTCCCCATCTTATATTTGTGCAGCTCATGCTTCCTGCCTAAATGGAGAACCTTACATTTTTCACAATTGAAATCCATTTTGTCTGTTTTGGCCCAATTCTCCATTCTGTTAAGGTAATCTTGAATCCTGCTTCTGTCTTCAGTGGCATTGGCTACCCCTCCAGATGGTCTCATCTGCAAACTGGAATAGCATACCTTCAATACTTCCATCCAAGTCATTTATAAATATGTTGAGGAGAGAGCCATGCAGCATCCCACTTGTCACGTTTTTACAGGATGATGAGGAACCATTAGTGAGCACTCTTTGGGTTCAGTCAGTCAACCAGCTACTAATCCACATTTTACCAGCTTCTCTGCAGGAATACCATGGGTGACTTTGTCAAAAGACTTACTGAAATCAAGATACACATGTCCACAACATTCCCCTGATCCACTAAGCTTGTAACTCAGAAAGAAAGAAAGAAAGAAAGAAAGAAAGAAAGAAAGAAAGAAAGAAAGAGAGAGAGATTCATCTGGCATGATTTGTTTTTGAGAAATTCATTAAGGGTCTTGGTAATCACAGCATCCTTTTCTAAGTGCTCACAGAGGTAGTTACCTGGGGGTCGTCTTCTTTTTATTATTTTTAACCTCACTGACATTTTTGTAATTTTCATAAAATCATAGACTTGTAGAGTTGGAAGGAACCCAAGGGTCATCTAGTCCCATACCCTGCAATGCAGGAATCCTGCCCACAGCTGTCCCTGGGTGGGCTTGAACCACCAACCTTCTGGTTAACACCCATTGTGCCACTGGGACATTTATGTTTACCTAAGTTAATCAAATATTTTCATTTTAAGTCTCGACTTTTGAACAATGTAGGTATTTTTTTCTGCTATGTTTAGTTATTTTTACTACATCAATTTTGTTTTCAATAGAATAGTTCTTACATTACTTTTAGCTAAATTAGGGGGTAGTTTAGTTTATATCATTGGCAAGAAAATCTCGCCCACAAAATGTATCAACACTGAATGCTTATTTTATTCAGGTGTATGACATTATTCATAATCAGGGCACCTGAGGCATGTTTAGTCCCATTATTACTAATTTGCAGTGCTTGATGCGTGTGCTACTGCCAGTGATCAAATCTATTTAAAAGAAAAGAACTGTATGGAAAAGGTTGGTAATAATTTGGCTTTAGCAGCTGTTACATATTTTGTTAATTTAGATTTTTGTGTTGTAGTTTGTATTTTATTCTTAAGGTTGAACAGAAATGCACATATGTCTTCTTAGTTCATCCTTTTGTGACCCTAGAGAAATATTCAAAGTACTGTAAGATTAATTGATTTATCCATGAGACACCCCACAAGCTAAATTACAGCACAATTGCAATTATGTTGCAATCATCCAGTCTCAATTCTGTTTTGGTGATAATCTGCTAAACCTGCCCTACTTTTTACATTTGTATACTACTTCAATATTATTATATTGAAAATTGTGCTCAGGGAGTGGGCTATCAGCCAAGCCCAATAAATTGGCCCTGTCGGGGGCAAAGTAGCAGCTCTTCAACTTTATGGACTGCTAGGGCGAAACGGGGATAGAACACTCACACTCTGTCTTCAATCTGCACTTCACAGCTAATGGGAACATCATAGAACTTACCTACCTTCCTCTTGAACTTACCTAAAAAACAAGAAAAAACAAAAATGAGTCAAGAAGTTGTAAGAACTTAGTAAAATCTGACACTGCAAGTTCACTTTATTTTAGATAGCTTATAAGTTTGCATGGCACCTTGTAAGTAGTTGTCTTATTCTCACGAATCTGATAAATGGTGAAAATTTGTTTTTGAACAAGAATATTAATTGTGTGAATAATTGTCGCCTATGTGCTATATGACTTAGATTGAGCATGCTTCTCTTAACCTTGGTTCTTTATTCATTTTCTAAAAGTTACATGCCTTGCAGTATCTGTTCTACAGATTTTCCTCTGTAAAGTGAAGCTCATTACATTTCTACTGATGTTCTGTCAGCAGGTGGTCTGTGTCGATTATTTTTTGCTTCCGTGTAATGGCTGCTGTTACATATTCAGTTGACTTCTGTTATTGAACCATTTTACCTCTGGTATTCTTTTGTGCATACCAGCAAAAATCAACTCTACCTAGCCTGGCCTTTCTAAATCCCTATCCTGCAGTTTTTCCACATGTTCACAATATGACACAGATTTTCAGACAAATGTAACTATTAATTTAACGTGGTACCCAATGCAGTGCTAAGTTACCATCACTTTGCTGTACACTTGTTACACTGGTGGAATGTTTTGCACCAGCAGAATGCACAGGCAGGTTGCTTGTAACTTTGCTGCACAATAGATTCTGAAATCTATTTCGCACAAAAAGTTTCCATTAGCACAACTTGTGTTGGATCTCCCACTTGTAGTACATTAAGACCCCTTGATACAGCCTATTGAAATTAAGTGTTGATTTTTTATTATTTACACTTTAAGAAGTGTCACACTGATCAAACTTGTTTTCTTTTGTGTAATGTAGCTTCAATAGGTTTTAAACTCTCTTTTTTTAAGTCCAACTTGCTTTGGATCCCTAAATGCCATCTGATTCTTTATGTTCCACATTGATCACTGAGATCCAGTGATGGGTACTTCTGGTCATTTTCCATGCTCCCATGGTCAGCATTCACTAGAAACCAAGCCTTTAATTTTGCAGCTCCTGTCCTGTGGAACACTCTGTAGGCAGGGCAGAGGTGAAGAAGATTTTTTGCTCCTGTCAGTCCACCTGTTAGTCACATGTCACTATAATGTGACATGATTTGCAGGCTGGTGTTCCAACCACTTGGTTTTGTTATTTTTTTATTCAAAATTATTATTAGCCCATCTGTGCAAAAAGGGTAATTTAATGTTACTGGAAATGAAAAATTCAGATGTGGATGTATGGATGTTGTGGAACACCAAATATAGGGAAAACCTTGATTGTGAAATATACATTCAGTTTTACTCTAAGGTTTTGGTCATATTTGATCAAAACCTTTGTTAATGTCAGAAAAAGTGTCAAAGGAGGCCAGGCACAGTCATAGTCCCTCATAGTAAGTGTCCTCAGGTGTATCTAACGCAAGTCTTGATGCGTATGTAATTCTGAGGTTAATTACTGCTGGTCTGGTCAACAATATAACTGGTTTGTGGAAACCTAGACTTTCAAGCACTGTCAGTCTTGCATGTTTCACAAAAGATAAAATCTATTGGAATGAAGGCATTGATTTTTAACTAAACCAGTGTTTTATGTTGTGCTTTCGGGACTAGCCATATTAATCTTGCATTAAATACTTTTACAATATAACACTGTGAAATGGAAGTGGATATAAAAGAGTTCAAAATGAAAATGCCCAAAGCCCCTTTTAAGCTCTCGCCCTAGAGTCATGGTCTTACTTTCAAAAGACATCGATACACTGTAGCATGAATAACATCAAAATAATGACAGGCACTCTTGAACTATTCAGTGTCATGGCTATGACAAATGTGAAAACAAGGAAATACCTTAAGAATATTCCAGTGAATGTTTTCTATTTCTAGATGAACTAGTAAAATTAATCAATCACAATCCTTTTTTGCAGCCATTTATATAAATATATTTCAGAGTGTGACTGCAAGGCAGTCTTGTTGCAGCAAACTGGGAGATCCTTGTCAGGAGCATTGTATTGTTCTTACATTCTGAAATATATGTATATGTTAAGATTTGTGAAGACTTCAGCTAATCACAAACTAAGACTTTGGACATTATCAGTGCTTTTTTTCTTTAAAAATGTTTAGGAGTACTCTCATTTTGACTCAAGAAAATCACAATTTTATAGTTCAAATCGGGGAAAATAAATACAGTAAATGGATAAAAGTTTCAAGATTCACAAAATGTTTAGGGGCATGCATACCCCTGCGTCCCCCCAGAAAAAAGCACTGCCTATTATTATTTATTATGCAAGGTGCAAAAATTCAGGAATCATGTGCTTAATTGCCTACCTGTCCTGGTTTCTGTAAGAGACCTGCCACTCAGCAGAAGATGTGGAAAGCAAGTCTCTTAGAATCAAGTAATTTCTGAGTTGGACAAGAGTTGGACAAGAGTCATTTAGTCCAACTGACCAAACTGACCATCTCCCACCTATCAGAACGCTCTCCCAGAAATTACTCCTTTTATTTTAGTTCCCAAAGTGCTGTCTCCACCCCATTCTGGCTAGCCGTCTTGGTAGCCAATCAGAGAGATGTTCCAGCAATGTGGTGGAATTATGTGGCACTATATCAGTAAACTGTGGTCTAGCTCAGCTGTCTCACCTACAAAACCCCTTTCATTCAAAAATGCAGCACTTTCCAAGCAAATCCAACTGTTTCTGATCATTTTCATAGAATCATAGAATCATAGAATCATAGAGTTGGAAGAGACCACAAGGGCCATCGAGTCCAACGCCCTGCCAAGCAGGAAACACCATCAGAGCACTCCTGACATATGGTTGTCAAGCCTCTGCTTAAAGACCTCCAAAGAAGGAGACTCCACCACACTCCTTGGCAGCAAATTCCACTGTCGAACAGCTCTTACTGTCAGGAAGTTCTTCCTAATGTTTAGGTGGAATCTTCTTTCTTGTAGTTTGGATCCATTGCTCCGTGTCCGCTTCTCTGGAGCAGCAGAAAACAACCTTTCTCCCTCCTCCATGTGACATCCCTTCATATATTTGAACATGGCTATCATATCACCCCTTAACCTCCTCTTCTCCAGGCTAAACATGCCCAGCTCCCTTAGACGTTCCTCATAAGGCATCGTTTCCAGGCCTTTGACCATTTTGGTTGCCCTCCTCTGGACACGTTCCAGTTTGTCAGTGTCCTTCTTGAACTGTGGTGCCCAGAACTGGACACAGTACTCCAGGTGAGGTCTGACCAGAGCAGAATACAGTGGCACTATTACTTCCCTTGATCTAGATGCAATACTCCTATTGATGCAGCCCAGAATTGCATTGGCTTTTTTAGCTGCCGCGTCACACTGTTGGCTCATGTCAAGTTTGTGGTCAACCAAGACTCCTAGATCCTTTTCACATGTACTGCTCTCAAGCCAGGTGTCACCCATCTTGTATTTGTGCCTCTTATTTTTTTTGCCCAAGTGCAATACTTTACATTTCTCCCTGTTAAAATTCATCTTGTTTGTTTTGGCCCAGTTCTCTAATCTGTCAAGGTCGTTTTGAAGTGTGATCCTGTCCTCTGGGGTGTTAGCCACCCCTCCCAGTTTGGTGTCATCTGCAAATTTGTTCAGGATGCCCTTGAGTCCATCCTCCAAGTCGTTGATAAAGATGTTGAATAAGACCGGGCCCAAGACAGAACCCTGTGGCACCCCACTAGTCACTCTTCTCCAGGATGAAGAGGAACCATTGATGAGCACCCTTTGGGTCCGGTCAGTCAGCCAGTTACAAATCCACTGAGTGGTAGCATAGTCAAGACCGCATTTTACCAGCTTCTTTACAAGAATATCATGGGGCACCTTGTCAAATGCCTTGCTGAAATCAAGGTAGGCTACATCCACTGCGTTCCCTTCATCTACCAGGCTTGTAATTCTGTCATAAAATGAGATCAGGTTCGTCTGACATGACTTATTTTTCAGAAATCCATGCTGACTATTGGTGATCACAGCATTCCTTTCTAGGTGCTCACAGACTGTTTGCTTAATGATCTGCTCCAGAATCTTCCCTGGTATTGATGTCAGACTGACTGGGCGGTAATTATTTGGGTCCTCTCTTTTCCCCTTTTTGAAAATAGGGACAACATTTGCCTTCCTCCAGTCTGCCGGGACTTCGCCTGTTCTCCAGGAATTCTCAAAGATGACTGCCAGTGGTTCTGAGATCACATCTGCCAGTTCTTTTAATACTCTTGGATGCAGTTCATCTGGCCCTGGAGACTTGAATACATCTAAACTAGCCAAGTATTCTTGTACTATCTCCTTAGTTATTCTGGGCTGTGTTTCCTCTGCTGAATCATTTCCTCCAAATTCTTCAGGTCGGGCATTGTTTTCTTTATCAGAGAAGACTGAGGCAAAGAAGGCATTGAGGAGTTCAGCCCTTTCTGTGTCCCCTGTTTGCATTTCTCCATCTTCTCCTCTGAGTGACCCCACTGTTTCTTTGTTCCTCCTTTTGCTACGAACATACCCATAAAAGCCTTTTTTGTTGCTTTTAACCTCTCTAGCAAGCCTGAGTTCATTCTGTGCCTTAGCTTTTCTGACTTTGTGTCTACATGTGCTGGCTATTTGTTTGAATTCCTCTTTGGTGGTTTCCCCCCTTTTCCATTTTTTGTACACTTCCTTTTTTAATCTTAACTCAGTTAGAAGTTCTTTAGATAGCCACCCTGGCTTCTTTAGGCACCTTCCATGTTTCCGTCTCATTGGTATTGCCTGAAGTTGTGCTTTTACTATCTCCCTCTTAACAAACTCCCAGCCATCATGAACTCCCTTTCCTTTTAGTATTACTGTCCATGGGATCTCACCCAGCACTTCCCTAAGTTTTATGAAGTCGGCTTTCTTAAAGTCAAGAAATTGAGTCCTAGTATGCTTGGCTGCTCCTTTCCGCTGTATAGTAAACTTCAGAAGAGCATGATCACTCGCGCCTAATGATCCTTCCACTTCTACCCCACTAACCAGGTCATCAGCATTGGTTAGGACCAGATCTAAAATGGCTGTTCCTCTTGTTGCTTCTCCCACTTTCTGGACAATGAAGTTGTCTGCAAGGCCAGTGAGGAATCTGTTTGACCTTATGCTCTTGGCTGAGTTTGACATCCAACAAATATCCGGGTAATTGAAATCCCCCATTACTACTATCTCCCTTCCTTTTGCATGTTTGGCCATCTGTTCAAGGAAGGAATCATCTATGTCCTCCGTTTGGCTTGGGGATCTATAGTAAACTCCCACAATGAGGTCTCTGTTATTCTTCTCTCCCTTAATTTTGACCCAAATGCTCTCACTTTGGCTTTGAGGTTCTAAATCTTGGATCTCTTCACAGGTATACACATCCCTGACATATAATGCCACTCCTCCTCCTTTCTTGTCTGGTCTGTTTCTCTGAAATAGATTGTATCCCTCCATTATTACATTCCAATCGTGGGACTTATCCCACCAGGTTTCAGTGATGCCTATTATGTCATATTTAGTTTGCTGTACCAAGAGCTCAAGCTCATCTTGTTTATTTCCCATGCTTTGTGCATTAGTGTACAGACATTGAAGTCCATTAATCATTCCCCCGTGTCTCTTATTTAAGGATTTTTTCCTCCCACCACCAGGTCTGCGTGTTGTTTGCTCCATTTGGTCTATGACATTTGGATGATCATCTTCATCAGTTGATAGACTCCTACCTTCAGGAGCACTGTCTCCCTCCCCCACATTAGTCAGTTTAAAGCCCTCCTGATGAGGTTTCTGAGATTTTTGGCAAAAACATTCCTCCCAACCGTTGTGAGGTGCAGCCCATCGCTTGCCAGAAGTCCATCTTCTAGAAACTGCAGTCCGTGATCGAAGAATCCAAACCGTTCCTGTTTACACCATTTGCGAAGCCAGCTGTTCACTTCCACTATTTTTCCCTCTCTCCCTGGGCCACGTCGTTCAACTGGGAGGACAGATGAGATGACAATTTGTGCATTTAATTGCTTCAATTTCCTGCCCAGAGCCTCGTAGTCTCTTTTGATCTTCTGGAGGCTATTGCAAGCAGTGTCATTGGTTCCCACATGAACCAAGAGGAAGGGGTATTTGTCAGTGGGTTTTATGATTCCTTGCACTCGTTCAGTTACATCTTGGATCTTAGCCCCGGGGAGACAGCACACTTCCCGAGACATCTTGTCAGGCCCACAGATCACTGCTTCTGTTCCCCTCAGTAGGGAATCCCCTATCACCACTACACGCCTCCTCTTAGGTTTGGTCGGGGTTCTTCCATGAGCTGTCCGTTCCAAGGTCGCCTGCACATTCCCTGAGGACTGTCTTTGCTGCTCGTCTTCATATACCTGATCGACTGTAATGAGGGAGAGATCCTCAAATGGAGTCTGCTCTTCGTCTTCCATGCTAGGGGAGAGGACCTCAAAACGATTGTGTATTTCTAAACAATCAGAGCGAACCCTGGGCCTCCTACTTCTTTGAGTCACGTTTCTCCATATATCTGGCTCCTGTGTTGGTGAACTAGCCTCCTTCTCAGGGGAGTCCCCTGTCTCCTCCTTGGTGGAGACGGTGTGCTCTGTTGCTTCCAAGAAGAGCTCCAGCTCTCTAATTCTTTGGAGCGTAGCTACACGTTCCTCCAGTTGCTGGACTTTGTCTTTTAGGAGGGCACTCAACATGCAATTGCTGCACGTTGTGAGAAGGAGTAATCAATCAATTGTGCCTCAAACCCAGTGGAAATTTACAGAAGACCCTGTATGCAGGCAGAGTCAGCAGCTTGAGCGTGCTTCCTGTCAGTTAGACCACAAAAGACCAAAAAAAAACCACAAGGAGCTTCAGAATGTATAGCTCCCATATTAGGAAAAGAGTGTAGATTGGTCTATGTATTAGAGTTGTGTTGAATTGCAATAGGTAGATTGTAAGCCAAGCCTCTAAGGGAGGGGCGGCAGCAATAGGAACAAAAGTCACGATCCGTAGCTTGCTCGGGGCCTCTCCGTACTCTTGAGTGCGGGGGGGCCCGCCTTTGCAAACGCGTTACAAATAAAAGGGTTATCCTTATATCTAAGGTTTCCTTGTCTTGTTTGGTGACCACGTTCAATATCTCACAAATTGGCGCCCAACGTGGGGCCCTCGACGAGCTGTGCAGCGACCCCCGGTGAACGGGTAGGCGCCACTCCGATTTTTCGGAGAAACCTGACCCGGGCGTGTCTGTGACGGTTCACGAGGGCTGATTGACGGAAACCTGATATAGGGAACTGAATCCGAGACTGAGAGGGAGAGATATCGCGGTCGGGGACCGTGAGTACCCAGCGGGGACGCCCGCCTGTTCACTAGTCGTGGGAAACGGCGCTGAACTGCATTGGGTGAGTAAATCCTGGGATTTATAAGAGGGACGGGGGTGAGAGACTCGTCTCCTGAGTGAAAGAGAGGTTCCATACGGACGCGTGAGTGTGGATCAGGACCTAGTCCTGACGAGAGGATTAGCTTGCGGTTCCGTGGTCCCGCGAGGGAAACGGCCAGGCGAGTCCGCGTGAATCTGTGAGTGAGCGGTTGTGAGACATTGTAACAATGGGCAAGGGACAGAGTACGTGTAGAAAAGGGTCTAATGGAGGAAAGCAGGATCCCATTGATCCGAATAGTCCCTTGGGGCAGGTCCTACTAGAATGGGATGAAGATGGGGTGAGACAGTATACCAGGGGCCTGTCAAAAGTAAAAAATGATTAATTTTTAGGGTAGTTTGGCCCCAATATCCAATAGGACCTGAGAGAGGTTATAATTGGAATCCAGAAGGGGAAACTGATACATATTGAAGGAAAGAGTGTACGTGACCAGGAGCATGCCTCCTGAGAAGGGAGGGGGAAGAGAGACTGACTTGTCAGTAACGGGTGAAGCAGTTACTGGTGGGGCAAGATAGGGTTGTTGTGCAAGGGGCTGTGCAAGTTGAGATAAACAAGGCTGTTGCGCATGCAAGGAAATGCAAGGAAACCTCCCCACCCGATGCCCAAAGAGGGGAAGGGAGGAAATTGGGAAAATAAGGGAAAGGGAGATGTGAGGAAGTCGAGGAAATAAGTAAATGAAAGATAAAGATATGGAAATTGGATGTGTTTTTAGATGTTTTTGTTTTTTTTTTCTCTTGGTGTTTTGATGTATTGTTTGAAATGGCAAAAATGACTGGCAGAATCTGAGACCAGGGAGAAGAGTCGATGGAAGAAGATTGGAAAAAAATTTAAAGTATATTTACAGAAATATTGCAAAATTGAAAAATGTTATAAAGGATTAAGCAAAAACTGACTGTTAATGGGCTAAAGTGGAAAACTTAGACTGTGTTAAGATAAATTATAGAACAAGGATTGAGAAAGAGGGAAAGGATTTGCTGAATTAGCTAATTTGAACTAGAATAAAAAAAAAAAAAAGGGAAAGTGTGTGCCAAAGTAATCCAGTGAAAGGATGAATGTTTGAGTGGTCGGGGCTTAGCGTTTCCCCTTGGCTAAGCGAATGGGGGACTGTGCATTTCTTGAAGTCACAGTCTGGAGTGAGAGCTGCTTGCCTGAATAAAATTGTCTCTAGGAGCGGATTACTTTTACTTTGTTGAGGAAAATTAAGATGGGGTCGGGAGGGAGTAAATGCACCCCTTTACAATGCTTTCTGAACAACTGGAAAGCGGCTACTAAAAATGATGATTGGGGATTCAAATTGAAGACAGGATAGCCCTCCGAGGGGACTCTTGATTTGCAATTAATCAACCCCCTCTGGAGGAACATCATTAATATCCACCCAGACCAAATCCCCTATATTTCTACTTGGAAGACTTTTGTGTCACCCTATAAGTCCGCACTGGACGTGGCACCCCATCTGTTGGAAGCAGGGCAACGTGGCCAAAATCAGACCGCTAAGTTCCAAAGGGAGTGGCTGAAAGCAGCAAGGCAGGCTCACTCTCACATTAAGCTTGAGCGCAGAAAGAGAAGAGGCTCAGGAGAACAAGCTGTGGCAACCATGCCTTTGAGGGTGGTTTATGACTCTCCCGGGGTGCCAGACGCCAATGGAGTGGTCCCTGAGTGCACTTACACAGTGCAACATGTGCCATTTTCCAGTGCTGATGTATGTAATTGGAGAAACCAAAATCCATCCTTTGAGGAAAACCCAGAAAAAAAAAATTTATTAAATTGTTTGAAGGCATTTTTAAAACCCATAACCCCACATTTGACGACGTGCAGTACCTTCTAGACTCCATCCTGACCACTGAGGAGACTAGAAGAGTACATGCCGAGGCGAGAGCCTTTTTAAGGAACCAGGGAGTGGACGGGGGCCAACTTGACCAGGTCTACCCCCCCCCCCCACTCCACGGTGGAATTATCAGGAGCAGGCTGATTTAGCCAGCCTTACCACTTACAGCCAGCATGTGCTGACCGGAATATCTCCCAACATACCCCTTCAGGGACCCTAGTACGTTCATCTCAACCCCCTGCTGTGTTTTGGGTGGGATACGCCCGAGCTAGACCAAATGCAGGAGCCTTGGAATCATTGGGGTTGGTGGCTGGGAATTGCAGTGGGAACCCTGTGCTCCTGGATGGCCATTTATTTCTGCTGGCATAAACGCCATAGAATTTGTGGGGAAAGCGCCCTGCAATTATTTCCCCTAGTGTTCTATTGCTTTTTCTAGTAGGGGAGCCCACAGCTGCCGGAGTTCCCCCTTCTCTGGTATGGGGCCTCAATCTCACTAACCAGATGTGTGTTTGGGGAGCCCACAATCCCTATAATAGACCTGGGAGGGCTGGGACATGTCCGGGTTGGAAAGACTCCTACCACGTGGTTGGGTTCAGGGACTCTTTGCAATGCTGATAGGGCCCCTGCTAATTCTTTTGCTCCTCTGCTTGTGTATTCCCTGCTTATTGCAATGCTTGCAAAATATGGTATAACGTTTAATGACAAAGATGATGAATCCTACGGTGATTGCCCTGATGAAGGAATATAAGCCAGTCCCCCAGGACGAACCTAAGTATATTGGGTTGTCCAATAGAAAAGGAGGGTGGTTGGGAGACCCCAGAGGGACAAATGGTACTCCCCAAAACAACTATGATGGGAATCTTGGAGAAAGTGCACGAGAGTGGACATTTTGGGACTGAAGGAATGATTAACCTAGTTAAGCCCCTGTATTGGAGCCGTGACATGTGGCCAATGGCTCATGCCATCGCCTGGAAATGTTTAATTTGTCAGAAGGTTAATAAAACGCGGGCAAAGAAGACAGAAAGAGGGGGGAGACCCCTCGCAGTATGGCCTTTTCAACGAGTGCAAGTAGACTTCACTGAATTACCGGAGAGGGGAGGGCAGAAGTACTTATTGGTCTTTAAAGACCACCTGACGGGATGGGTGGAAGCATACCCAGTAGAAAGGCCACAGCTCAAGTAGTCATCAAAAACATACTAGAAAGCCTCATTCCTAGGTATGGAATGATCGAGACATTGGACTCAGACCGAGGAACTCATTTTACCCAAAAGGTGCTGCAGGAAGTCATGGGGTTGGTAGGAATAAAATGGGACTTTCATACTCCTTGGCACCCCGAAAGTAGCGGGAAGGTGGAGCGTGCAAACGCAGAAATTAAAAAACATTTGACTAAATTATACTTGGAAAATGGACTACCTTGGACGAAGAACCTACCCCTGGCTTTGTTGCGAATGCGGGTAGCTCCTAGGAAAGCCACAGGGTTGTCCCCTTTTGAGATGATGATGGGACGGCCTTACCTGACACAGCTGGGGAATCCCCAGATAGTATTCAAAGACTTGTTTCTGAGGAAATATTTGCAGTCACTGTCCCAGTCCTTATTATCTCTCCATAGGCAGGGAGTCTTGGCACAAAGACCCCCGTTGTTGGAACAACAACACCTTTCCCAGCCTGGCGACTTGGTCCTGATCAAAACGTGAAAGGCGGAGGAGCTCAGCCCGAGTTGGGATGGTCCTTTCCAGGTCCTGCTCACCACTGAGTCAGCAGTACGGACCCGAGAACACGGATGGACTCACTATCACCGGGTAAAAAGGGCCCCGCCTGAGAGTTGGACGGCAACACCGAGCCCAGACAATCCGTTGAAGGTGAAACTCACCAGATCAGGGACCAGGAACCAGGGAGGAGATTAAGGACAGTGATTATTCTCCCGATGTGCCTATTCTGTACTTGTAAATGTTTTTATGAATGTTGCTGTTGTGCTCACTGTGAGGCTTGTGTTTGTTGCGTGCATTGTACAGAGGAGTGCTCCATTGTATTTATAGAGGATGTAATAGTCCAATATTGTAGGATCACTCTACAAGGGGCCGTTCATTGTGAGTTACTAGAGACCCCCACTGTAGTACAGGCCCTAAGATATTTGAGGAAGTGGACACCCCCAGAATGATCCTGAGGGGAAAGTGGGGCCTAGCCCTCCTAGTCCTGGGCGTAGCTCAGGCTAGCGACGACTCATCGTGTATTGAATGCATCCAGACTACTAAAACAGGGAACAAAGTACCAGAACTTTAATGTATTACAATGTGGCCCCGGAGTGCCTCACACAATTAAGACCGTGTATATATAATCAAACTCAGTATTATAGGTGTCAGACCAAAGAAAATAAGACAGAATGCTATGAGCCTCTGGCGGTGGGGCCGATCACTTCAAGTATATATGTATATGGATACAAAGGGGGAACTGCAAACAAAGGGGGGGGGAAGGAAGACAATGTTCTCTATAGCCCAAGACAGGCAGGAGTGACATGTGGGTCCCACAGCTGGGAACAGTCATATTTACAGAACAGGAAGTATTTGTTCAAACGGATAGGAGAGACCAATGTGGGAGCAGGGAGTGGGACGTGGAATTATTGGTACACGGAGGGAGTCAATAGGCAGCCCAGTTACAGGGGACCTGAGGGGGTAAATATCACCACTAGGGGAGCATCCACAGACTGCAAATCTGGAGGATGCAATCCCGTCTGCCTATGGGTCAAGGAATCTACAACAACCACACCGAAACACATATACGTGGGATTGGGGATAGATGGTACAGGGAAGGATCCTTATGGCTACTTAATTATTCAGGTACACACGAGCAAAGTCACAAAGAGACCCATTACGGTCTTTGATAGTTTGAGGAACAGATGCAACAGCTCAACCATCTCCCTCTTCCACCTAAAGCTCACAACATGTTTCTAAGCTTAGCCGAAACAATTGCAAAAGAACTAACAGTCAGGAATTGTTTTGTATGCGGGGGCACCAACATGGGGGATCAATGGCCCTGGGTAGCCCATGAGGTGAACTATACTGAGGTCTATAAAAGCCAAAAGAATTTTACCTACCACCATTTGGGAAATGAGATATGGCAGATTTCCAATCAACTGGTGGGAACAGAATGCTTTGTGAGGAATGACACCAATGGAACATGGGTAGGGAATATGCCCTGCCTAGGGCAATGGAATGGTAAAGAATGGTGGAGCTCGGATAATCCCTCCAAAAAGTGGCCCTTATTGGACTCATAGCTGCTGGGTGTGTGTTAATTCCATGTGTTTTGCCCATATTTGTAAGGGCAATCAATAATTCTCTTTCTCTACTAGCGCAAAGGCAGGTCCAAACCCAGCTAATGTCCATGCGGTATGCCCCTGTGCCTACGGAGGGCGAAGAAGGAGAACATTGGGAATTGTTATGTGAATTTGAGGCAGGGTACAACAAGAGGGGGGAATTGTGAGAAGGAGTAATCAATCAATTGTGCCTCAAACCCAGTGGAAATTTACAGAAGACCCTGTATGCAGGCAGAGTCAGCAGCTTGAGCGTGCTTCCTGTCAGTTAGACCACAAAAGACCAAAAAAAAACCACAAGGAGCTTCAGAATGTATAGCTCCCATATTAGGAAAAGAGTGTAGATTGGTCTATGTATTAGAGTTGTGTTGAATTGCAATAGGTAGATTGTAAGCCAAGCCTCTAAGGGAGGGGCGGCAGCAATAGGAACAAAAGTCACGATCCGTAGCTTGCTCGGGGCCTCTCCGTACTCTTGAGTGCGGGGGGGCCCGCCTTTGCAAACGCGTTACAAATAAAAGGGTTATCCTTATATCTAAGGTTTCCTTGTCTTGTTTGGTGACCACGTTCAATATCTCACAACGTAAAGCTGCCTGCAACCTTTGGCAAGATGGCAAACATTGCGCAGGAACCGCAGGCGACTGCAGCTGTTCCCTCCCCCTCCATCTTGAGAATGTTCCCTCTGCAGCTGTTCCCTCCCCCTCCATCACTTGCATTCCTCCGTCTGCGCCTTTTCCACATTAATTTGCATTTTAAAAGCACAAAATTGAGCACTGAAATTTGTATTTAAGCATTGCTCCTGAAAATATGAATTTGAAAAAAAAAACAGTGTTGATGTGAACAGTGTTGGAATATTCAGAAACTAAGTCCACACACTAGACCAGGTGGGGCAAATTTCCAATTCCTTGAGCATTCCTGGCCCTTTTCTCCCAGGTGTGTTGATGCAGGTTATTGGCATGGTGCTGGAAGAAAGCTTCAGAAGGCTGGATTGTGCACAGGTATTGTGCTGTTTTGCTTGACCTAAATAAACAGGAAATGCTGTAGAAAAGAATGTGGTAGTACTGAGGTACGATTTCCTGATCAATTTTTATATTAGCTTCCTGAATTTGAGTTTTGCTTGCATTTATGAGCTGATTCATTAGAACTGTGTCCTATCTCATTTATCTGTTTTCTCTGTCTTGTTCCATCCAAGGCAAATGTAATGTTGAAGGGGAATATTAATGTGTTTGCATAGGCTTGTCCTGCTTACAAAGAATGCCTGTTAGCATGTTCTTTACACTCATTCTACTGGGACACACAGGAGTAAAGAACGGAATGAATTTTCCTATAGATCAGCAGCAGGTAAACATAGGCTATCAGCTGCTGTGGTTTATGTGGCCAGGTGAATTTGGAAGCTAGATAAGCAATTTTTCTTTGAGGTTATTAAATAAATTATTCATGAAGATCTATTTCATGAGATGCGCAAGCAAATAATCTGTTCTTCTATTCAGTGTAGACTACGGGATAGTAAGATAATTAGCAGAGAGAGGCAGCCCCATGATATTTATAGAGTTTGTAAAATGGTTGCAGTTACACTAAAATAATAATAATAATAATAATAATAATAATAATAAAAACAATCACAAAACACTTTCAAAGAATCAATTTCTGCTTGTTTTGAGTTATCCTGGCATCAATTTTCACACATTTCCTGGTGAGTGTGCTTTCTACCATATCACAATCCCAATTGTTAATGTTGCTGTTAGATGCTGTGTTCTTGAAGGAGCCACTATCCCGAACTCATTGAGCTTCTTCCCCTGCCCCCAGTCCCGATCTGCCACTCCTAGCAACAGAAATATCAACACCATATCTCTCAGTGTCAAATGCTTTATCAACTCTCATGAGACAGAGAAGATCCTGAAATGGAAAGGCATCTGAATGGGGTGGCCAACCAGTCACCCAAGTAGATATGCTGTGCTTCAGACAGTGGCTTGGCAGACAGCATAGCAGCCCATGTAGTGCCACTTCACAAAGAGTATTATACTTCAGACAAGACACAGTATTTGCATAATGCAAAGTGGGTTGGGGAGACAGTCGCAGTAGTTGTATATTTCCTTACTTACCTGTGTGGAGTGCTCCACTGGCTTCCTCAGTTGAATGAGATTTGTTGTTGGGTATTTGTGTAAAAAGTCCCCAGGTAAGGTAGCTGTTGGGGTTCTAGGTAGAGAAGTGTTAGCAATGTGTCCAAGTTCCCATGTGTGTTATGCTATTTTGTGCCATGCTGCTTTTCCTGAGCTTCCCAACATCTCTGTTCTACCCTGTGGGCTCTGTAATTGACACAAGGCCAGAGAAATCACCTGCCATCTGAGCCTTGGTGTTACACTGGTGTTGCTGTGTTTTGTTTGGATATCCTATGCTCTGCCATGGTGTCCTAGATGAGGCTGTCACTAACAATGGATGCATTCAGACAGCACTTTATCCCATTTTCTTAATATCCCCCCTCCAATCATTTCCACATTTTATGTGATGTTTCACATGACATAAAAGCCACTTCTGTAAATCACGGGGAAGTTTAGCACTCACTTCCGTGCTGATTGCCTCCAGGAAAAACAGTCTATTTTCAACTCTGTTAACCAGGAATGGCATGGGAATTATTTGCTGTAATTTTCCTGCCATGTGATTAAATTTGTGGTGGTATTCCGGCATACAGTTATTTCCTGCCATTTTCATGGGTGAATCATGGGGGAACAGAAGCATACATGCACATGATGGGTGGTGTCATGTCCAATGACATCTGCTGTTGTGTCACACCATGTTCACAGGTGTGAATGAAACTTAGTGCAACAGGGTCGTTTATTGTTCAAAAAGCCACAGTTCCGTAAAGTGAAAGGTACTGCAGAGTAAAAGGAACACTAGAACTCAGGATAGAAGTGCTAGCAACCAGCAAAACTAAAGCAAGAATCTCCATGCTGAAAGCAAGGACAAGGAAAGCTATTTATTTTTCCAATGAAGTGAATTGAGTGAAAATTTGGTGCAGTTGGTGCAGATATAAGGCTTCTCTATAATTGGGGGCATAGCTGTAAAGTGAAGGTACAAGTGTGCTTCCTATGTCCTGCTCATGTCCTCTTTTAGTCATTCTGTAAGCAATGATCTTTGCGTGTTGAGGTCCCCAGGGCCACCCCAATAACTCACACATCACACAAAATTTTTTGTTTAAGATTTTTGGCATAATTTTGACCACAACTTTATTAAAATACAAATTTGTGAGTGGTTGCTTAGGCATTGGTTGCGACTATCTGCCCCCACCATGGGGGACAGACTGACATTCTGCACGATGTGAAAGTCAGAATAGGGGAATACACTTGGGGGTAGCGACGGAGCAGGGAACCTGCCCTCAACCCAAATGCAACCAGGAGCTCAACCTTACAAGTTGTTACGATTTGCTACGCAGTCGGCAAAAACCAAATGGCCCCAGCCAATCAGCCAGATGGACAAAATTCCTACCGGGCCCCTGCCCCAAGAGCAGATGACCCCATGGCAGGCATAGCAAGGTCAAAGCGAACAACCCTAATTTGGGGGGGGGGGGGACGGGCAATCCGATGCACAGTCGAAAAGAGGAAGCCCTAGCCTCATGCAAGGAGTTTTAGCATTTCTGGCTGTCAATCAACAAATGGCAACATTAACTTCTTCCCAACAACAAGGGAAGCCCCAATCGCATCAGTGGCCAACGATCAATTAGCCCGCCCCCAACTTTGGAGTGTCCTGGCGGCCCCCACTGCAACACATGCTCTCCATGAAGGAGAACACGCTTTCTCAAAACATGTAAGTTACTCCTTCAGCATATCTGTCATAGAATGGTTTTTCGGGCTCCTAGACACCTTCAGCTGGATGATCTTCTGTAAAGAATTCTCCCTTAATTATTTTCTAAATGCTTTAAGTACTTTTTTTTAATAAAGAAAAGAAACAACAATAATAATCTAATGAAGAGGGAAGGTCTCTGGTATAGAAATCAGGCACATTTTGCTGTTGATGACTAACAATCCTGATCTATGATGTGTAATTCTGTTGGCCTATAAGTCTATATCCAGCATTGTGCTGAGGTCTGTTAAACATTGATAAGATGTTATTTCTATGGTAGGCCCTCTGAGACCATTGTGCCTAAATGCCATAAAGACCTGGATTAGGTTTATGCATTGTCAGGATACATCTTAATATTGTCATTATATTTTGTAAAGGTACTGGCCAGCTTTGGAGGGTGGGTATTAGCATCAGTATGATTGTAATGCTTAGCTTGCTGGAATCTCAATTCTTAACATGCAGTTTAAATAGCAGTATTACACTTTTTCTTTTGACCTTTCAAGCGGATTTGCCAGCATCAGAAACTGCAACAGTGCTGAAGCTCCCTGTGATATTCTTATGTTTACCTTCCTATGAAAGACCAAATCTTTATTTAGCACAGGAGTAACTTACACTTCATCTGAAATATGAATGAGCTTTATTCTGTATTAGATTCTCCATGAATTTGCAGTATTGCAGCAACACTCATCTGTACTAAGTCAAGGCATGAGCATATCTTTACCCTGGGAAAACTATCCTCAAGCCATACTTAAAATATAGATTAGTCCTGTTTTACCGCTTCTACATCCACAGATTACCTTCCTTCTTAACTTCGACCGTGGGCATGAAAACTGCAATAAATGATTGCCTTATATATTAGTTTCAAGGCAATTTACAAATGTACCTTAAAAACATTGAAATGTAGTTTTTGAGACAGTACCAAAACCATCAACTATTAAATGTAGATTTTAAAACAATACAAAATGAATACCTAAGCCAGAACCTTTTCACCCAGCTGGAAAAACTTGAAACAAAAATGAATTGGGACCCTATCACATCTTGACAAGGATGGTATTCCGCAGAATAGGAGCACCCACATGCTACTGATATTTTTGGAATTTGCAGGAGACGTTCTGTCACAGACCACAATGATCTATTGGGTATATAAGGGCTAAGACCATCTCTGATCTGTCTAGGTCCTAATATACATTAGTACCAAAAACCTTGAACTTGGTTCGTAGCAGACTGGCAGCCAGCACAACTCTTGCAAGCATTGTGGTATATGCTGGCAGTAATTTGCCCCCAGAAGCAGCCTAGCCACTATGTTTTGCACTAGGAATAGCTTCCAGAGCAACCTCAGCAGTAACCCCACATAGACCGCATTGCAGTAATCAAGCCTTGAGATTACTGGTGCATGGGGAACTATAGTAAAGCTTTGCCAATCCAGGTTTAGTTATGCTGGCCACATGACCCAGAAAGCTGTCTGTGGACTAACACTGGCTCCCTCAGCCTGAAGTGAGGGACCCCATAGTTATCTTTGACTGGACTTAACTGTCCAGGGGTCATTTACCTTTACCTTTACCTTTACCTTATTATGAGAACAAGCATTATCTAAGGTGATCTAGTGCTAAGCTATTTGGGGCTTTGAATTGAGTCAGGAAGCCAAAAGGGGGAAAGCAGATAGCTCTGACACAGAATCAGCATTATGTTCTTTGAGCTGCAAGCACCAGACAAAACATAGCTACAGTATTTTGGACCCCATGAAGCTTTCAGACTCTCTTCAAAGGTACCATCTTTTACCTGAGATCCCTATACCAGAGATACAACAATTTGAAACTGTCTATGTGCAAGACATGTTCTACCTGAATTGTATTAGCAGCTGTTAGGACATTGTTTGCTTTGCACAGCAGGATGTATATTGCACCCATAAATTATTGAAGAGTATGATCATTAGCAAATTAATGAAGTAATTGGCATTTAAATTTTTATACATATAACACTAATATAAATTGGTAACACCTGGGAAATTTTTGTTCATGTACATTTGATTAGTAATATATTAGTGTGTCTTGATATACAAATGGGAAACTAAATATAATAAGTCCATCTTCAAATAATTATAGACAATCTGAAATTGCCAAGATCAATAAAATACATAATGGAAAACAGCATATTTTATGTTATATCTCATTTTTCAAAGGCTAATTTCCTAACCTTTCAAGACTTTTGACCAATTGCAAGACATTTTGTCATGAATCTAAAGATCTACAGATGTAGACTGAGTGCCAGTAAGTCTAGAATGCTTCTCTTGAAGTTTGCCATTCTGTTAGATGCAAACTGGGATATCATCCCCATGAGGAAACCTTCCCTGCATCCCTTCTTTTCCATCCCACTGTGATCCCTGCCACAGGCAAAATCGTCTTAATTTCTGTTATCTAATATCAACAAGCTTTAAATTGATTAGTCATATGTCGACTGCTGACCTTATGATCAGCAAGTCCTAGGCACTGAGGCCTTTACCTGCAGGTCTGGGTACCATGAGCTTTATTCCACTTTTGGGAGTGGGACACTCACCCGTAGCTTTAGACTAAAGGTCCAACCCAATGCCTTTTTCTGCCAAAAGTTGTGACAATTGCTATGAGGAAAGAAAACCCTCAGACCAGCCCAATACATCTGTAGCCAAATTCCTTCTGGGCCCCAAATACGGCAACTGAATAGTTCCATAGCAAGGTCATGTATGTGCACTGCCCGCTTATCACTGTGCAGAGGCACAATATACAGGGTGGGTGGGTAGCATGACCAATTCTGACTGTGCTGCCAGGTGCCAATGCAGCTGGCTTTTATGACCACAAGCAGACCTCACAGAAGATTGGTTCAAGCAGGTCTGCCAGAAGGGCACCACCCACTCCTCTGGGTCTCTGATTGGCCCATTTAAATGTAAAATTATTCAGTGAACAATCCCACACATTTGGCCAAGGCCAATCCTGACATCAGCCAACTGTGCAGGCTAACTGCCTCTCCCCCTCAGCTCCTCACTGGGCCTCAGCAGCTACCACCATGGGAATTATGGTAAGCGGTCTTTGTCATTTTGTGTATACAAAAATAATTTTTATTACTTATGCAGCTATAGCAGAATTCAGCAAGTCGAGATACATTTCTACAAGCTATTACACATCACTCAATCCAAATATTTCACTCATTCTTCCTATAGATTCATAGACAAATCGGCTACTTAAGAACCTTTATTTTTGTTTGCTTGTTTTGTCACTCTACAACTTTGTGATCAGAACAAACATGTAGCTGTTCATTCCTTTGAACAACATCTATCAGCCTCCAGAGGCTTTTCCCTTTCTTGTTAGAACTACTAAATGGGCCAGGCTCTTGAAGCAAACAATAGGAAAACAATTCCGTTTATCAGCTGGTAGCATTGTAAAACATACAGCCAGACACACTGGATGCAGTGAGATAAACTCAGTCCTCTTCTTACCACTTGGTATTGTCTATTTTTACTCGTTTTGTCTGACTGGCTATTCTCTCCTATGTATAGTCACAAGAATATGCCTTAAATGTATTAGTTGCCATATTTCGCTGTCACGGCAGGTATGGGGAGCGGGTGTCTCCCACCACTCTTCTGCATCAAGCCAGCCCATGACATTTGCTTAAAGTAAACTTTTGAATCAAATTTTGAAATTTCTGTTTGAAGTTTTGATAGAACTTTAAGCTAAACCAAAATTTTGAGGCGAATGTTGGGATTCTTGCTTGGGGAAAGCATCTGAGAGAAAGAAAACCTTCATAACATCAGAGTCCAAGGTCACCCAATGAAGCTGAGGATTTAGGACGGACAGAAGTCTGTCCTCACACAGTACATACTGTAACTATGAATTGGCTACCATAAGATGTCATGTCTAATCTAGTGAGAAGCTTGTTCTGGGAGAACTTCATAAGTATCCCTAGCAATAAATTAATATATTCTGTTTAAGCTAGCTTCAAAACATTTTTGCCATACATATTCACAGTGAACATTAGTTTTCCTGCGCTGTGTCAGTCATAGCCATCATGACCTGGTATCCATGATTTTCATGTTGCCACTCCTATGGCAAGTTATAACAGAAGTTCCAACTGGCAAAATGTTGATAAGAACAAGGGTTTATTGTGTTACATTCTCATGGAGGAATGAGAAATGCAAATCATAGTTCCAACTGATTATATTTAGAGTCTGCTAACATGCATTCACTTGATTAGAGTCACAACAGCATGTGTCCAATAGGGACTTCATATGCATTTCTTGCTGCTTATACAGATAAACAAACTCTAACATATTTATTTTAGGAAATCATGCCAAGGTTACCTACAGCCTGTCACTATCTTGTGAGAGGGATTCAGTCACACACCGTAAATTTAGATCTACACAGCTAAAGCACATTAAAGTGCTCTGACTCTGGTACATCCAAACAATTATATATTTTTTAAAAAAAGTTGATTTCATGCACCAGGCAAGTGATAGTGAAATGCACTAAAAAGTGTGCATTTTGATTGATGGATGGAAAGGCATATAACTTTCCTGCAAACAAATCAGGATGAATGCTTAATAAATAGGGGAAATGTACAAGCTTTGTGCAAGGGAATCAGGATGATTGCTCAGTAAACGTTTTGTCTGGAGGAGTTCCAAGTGTCATATTTTACTATGCCTGAGGTGAAACTTTTGAATTCAGGGATGGGGGGATGAGGAACGTGCAAGTGGGCAAGGGGAATAGCATAGGAAGGGCAGCAAAAACAACTGAGGTTCAGATAGCTAGGCAGAAAAAAAAAGTGCCCCAACCATGTCATAACCTAGCGGTGAACACCTTGAGCTTTTTATGGTATTTTCACTGGTTTTTATAAATCCTCACACACACCCTGCCGTAAATGGACCTGCAAAATTCAGGGTTTCGACAAGCCATACATTTTACACATATACCCCATTTGGGCAGTCAGTCCATGGGATGGCTAGTAGCGAATTGGTGCAGCTACGGGCCATGCCCCCACAATTGCATTAGGACCATCCCTCCCCCTAGCCCAGCCCATGCATTGGAGAAACACTTGTAGATGGAAGCCTGCTTTCTGCATTGCTTCCCCTGTGAGATGGAAACTTCACTGCACAGGATTCTACCCCCTCCCTCCCCCAAAAATAGGCATATAACATTTAGCAAGCCATTTAAAATCCTGGCAGCAGTTGTTTCTCCATAACCATGAATATATCTTACTGAGCCACACTGCATAAATTTAGCAAGATTTTCCTACATGCTTGTGTTCTGTGTTCTCTTTAAAAATGCCTGTGTTTGGATGACTCTTTGATTGCCCAAAGCAGCTCTGTCCACAGTGATTGTTTTCTGTATCTCAAGATGACATTTGTTTGGGCAATCTCTCTTCCTAAATAAATATATTAGTTGACATTTTTAAGTGGCTTACAGGAAACTAGGGGGCTGGATTGGGAGATTTTTTTGAAATAAAATCTTCCTCAACTGTTTGGCTAAATCACATGCCATGGCTTTATTGGAGCCACGGACCAGAATATAGAGGCATCATACAAGAGATGGGCTAAACTAGGGCTACAACTTTATTTAACTTAATAAAGAGATCTGCCGCAAAACTAGATGTGTATGAATCATTTGAGGTAGAATAAGCCTTGCTACCAACTCTTTATCTATGAATTGTGGGTATGGCTTTGCTTCCACCTAGCCAGGCACTTCTTGGTTGAGGGAGGTCCTTATTATTCAGTATTCCACCCAAAACTTTGATTATTTGTTCTGTGTGAGATTGAAAGGGGATATTGTTGTTATTTCAGCACCCACAGTTCTCTAGAGAGAGTCTAGGGTATTCCCCTTCACCATAATGACATCTCAAAGAGTGTCCACATAAGATTGACTAATCTAATTTGCTTCACGGCCACACAGTTCTGTCCCAAGTCCTTGATCAGGCTGACATGTTAAACTCATGGTCAGCTTGTGAGCTGTTCATAAGTGTTCCCGTAAGCATCCCATAAACCACTGTGAGAACAGGATACTAGACATCCAACTCTTATATTCTTCTTGTTCTCACATACATTTTGCAAAAATCAAAACAAAAACAAATGGTACCCTAGCTGTGCATATTTGATCATCGCATTTTCCAACTTCCTGTAACTAAACACTCAACCAGGGACAGAGAACACTATAGCTCTAATTTATCAGGAACCTAAGGCACAGTCTGAGAGGGACTTCCAATCTTTAAGCAGGATCTTGTAACTATGGCTACCATAGTCACAGAAGTCAGATTTCTTCTCTGAGTTGTAAGGGTGTCAGAGGACATTGCTAGCAGTATGCTCACATCATGGTGAAATGCTACAGCATTAGTATTTTTACATGCATGCAAATGTAGATTCAGCAAGGGCACAGTGCTCTCTGAATTGCCATTGACAAAATGCACTTGGAGATTCAACCCAAGTCCGTATAGACTAGATACATGAACATCCTTTATCTTTATCTGCTTTTAATGTGACATTGGTCACAAGTGACAAAAGAATCAAACTGATAAATTTGTATATGCTTCTCTATCATTGGTTCTTGGATGTTTGCAATAAGAAGTGGTGACACTCGCCCTGTAAGTGCTAGAAAGCCATTTTGCTTGTGAGTGGAGTCACTGAATGCCAGTAAATAATCACAGAGGGATGCTATTAAGTTGTCATGTTTATGCTGTGACACTGCAGCTTCATAACTCATTGTCATCCCACATTGATGCTGTGTGGCCTGTCTACAAGCATTGAAACACAGTGTCACGAGTGGCAGAACTCTGCAGTTATTCTGTGGCACACTCTGACTTGATTCAAGGCAAAGTACTTTTTTCTTACACTTTTCTAAGCTGCTGAATGGGAGGAGGAGAGAGAAAGGTTGTATCTCATCTGTCTTTGTCTCTTTCCTCCTCCCTGGACACTTCCCGTCTGTCTGGAGGGCTAGGAAGCGGTTTAGAGGAAAGAGCTTCAACAAAGCAAGGCAACCATAGGTGTCAATCTGTTCATATACTTTAAGATCAGCATACGGTAGCATAGCATCTTTAGTATCACATAATCTTTTGGGGGGGTTCAGAAGTCTGGGTAAAGATCAAGGACTTTTGTGTTTAGAATTGTGTTTGTTTCATAGAAAACAGCTTTAAACAGCTGTCAGAGAAATTAAGAGAAATAAAAACTGACTTGAAATCCAGCGGCACTTGGGAATTAATGAAAGTAGGCTTGGCCAACCCATGTGTCTGTTATATGTTACCATTTATACATGTTAAACATTAAGAAGAGATGCTGTGATTAGTAAGTCTGTAAAATATGTGTCTTAAATCATTTAACTCATTATACTTAAAAGTATTATAAGGGCTGGCCTCTATAATACTGTTCACTGATCTATCTGGAGTCCAACTCTTGCTGGGGCAGGGCGTGCGGGGAGTTTTTTGGTGGGACAGGCTCTGGAATGGTGTTCAGACTGAGTTGGTACTTCCCTGTAATTGACGCTGAGTGTTGCTCACTCCATCATCATCTCAGTCCATGGCAATCTGTCTGCTCCCCATGTGTATAGGTAGCTCACTTATATATACCAAGCATGTACTTTGAAAAGAAAAAAAGCATTATTGTTACTTTTTCCATGCAAGCAAGAGTGTACTATTTTTAAAATGTTAAGCCTCTTTATGCTAAGTGCCTTCATCAGGTTTTCTTTTGAAAATTGCCTTGTGTTGTTGTTGTTGTTTACACACACAAACCCCAGGAAATATATTTGCTATGCCTATAAATTAAAATTATTTTGATATGCTTCTATAATTCAAATAATAAACAGAAAGTCCTATTTCCACATGCCTTGCAGTTCCCAAATAAATAGAGCAACTTGTGAGGTAGGTGAAGTGAGGAAAGCAGAGATGGAAAGTGGAGAGAGAAATAAAAAGAAGATGAACATGTGTCAATTGTTATTATTTTACCAAATATTTTGATATTTGTTTCCGTGCTGAAATAACTGCTCAGTTTGTTTCCTTTTGGTTTAAAGCTTCCAGATAACCTTAGGCAACATGGCACAGGTTAAATGATTGATTTTTTTATTGGGATGGCTGAACAGCTTTGAGATAAATGCTCTTTGCAGGTCACCTTGTTGTGTCTCCAAACTAACAAAAAGGATCAGGAAACACACCCCTGCATAAAGAATCTGTAACCTTTATTGATAAATGAATATCAACAAAAAGCCTGTTCATTCCCTTGTAGTTGTGTACAACAAGACAGTGTAGGATTAATTTGCAAGTGTTTCACTTTGTCCCTTAACCAAGCAAAAACTGTGAGCAAACTATAATGTGTAGTTAGTTCAATTGCGGATTCCCCCCCCCCCCCCACGGAATCAGCTAAATAAATAAATAACCAGAACATTTGTTTGGAAATTCATTACTATGATATTTTCTCTAATGCTTGCTACTTGGTTCTCATCACAATGGGAACAGAGAGAAAGCAATGGTGACTACAGTATGTCAGGACTGTGATGCTCTCAATAGAATTATTAGAGATAATAGCATATGTGACACACTCAGTTTACATAGTTGCAGGATGTAGGCGTTGCACAGCAGCATCCAGGCAGAAAGCGAGGGAGTGATGGTGATATCTCTGTTACTATAGCAACAGAATTTTTGTTGCTGTCCCCCTTGTGCTTGTGCTTGATGGACCATGCACCTATATGGATTGCCTTTAATAATGGAAATACAAGATTCTATTGTGCCAGTAACCCAAAATCTACTTTGGCAAGATTTAGAGAATGTCTTATTTGATCAGTTCCTGATGGGGTGAATAACATGCCTCCCACTTCCACCTCCTCCGTACTTGCACACTGTAGCCTGTCCTGTGCATCACATGCTGAATTATATTTCCAGTTGTTACCTCATTTGAGTCTTGGTTCCACTGTCCTATCGTCCATTGTATTTCAAGGAGCACATGCTGTAGATTATTCCCTCCCAGGTAACTAGTGATATAAAAGTAGGCAAGGAAATACTGCTCTTGTAATAATTCACAGCTTTATAGCACATGCCTGTACCCACTAAGAAAACTTGATTTAGTGTGCTGTGTTTATTCCTCAGTGATAGATTATAAGTGGTTTTTTTTTGCCAAGGTTATGATGATATCACCAGGTTGACCAGAGATATGATGAAATTCTATCGACAAGAAAAATGGTTGTACTTTGCCTACCAGAGAAAATGTTTTGACTGATGCTTCACTCTCAGCAATATTTGCCATAGTTTATTCTTCTGTTTTGTATAGAAATTATTCAGTTTTATTCATACAATAAATCATAAGGTAAGTTATTTTTTTAGAATTTAGTGGCAATCAACTATTGACACATTCAAAAATCAATCTTAGAATACACGTACAATGTGCAGATCTCTACAAGAGTATCTTAATTAGACAGGATACATTACAGACAATGACATAAGATATGCCAAGTGTTTTGTTTGTTTGTTTGTTTGTTTGTTTGTTTTAAATGAAATAACATGTCCTTTGATCCCCTGCCCTCAGTGAAGTTGGCTGGGATAAACTAATATTTCAAGAATTGCAGTTGCATTTCATACACACCCACCCACACCAAACTTTATTGTACTCTGGTGACAGATGGAATTATATATCAGTTGAAAAATGAAAAGAGAGTTCAGTTTTCAGAGGCAAGGAAGCCTTGCTAGTAGCAAAAGATAAGGGAAATGAGGCCAAAAGGAAAGAGAACAGCCAAAGGATATGCAGAGCTTCCCAATGATAGAGGTGATACAATGCATCTGGATGGATCATTGATCACACAAGACAAGGAATGGAATTAGGATGGAGTGACTGAGGGTTTTTGTTTTTGTTTTAGAATGTCAGCAGGTCTTTTTAAAGTAGTCAGTATATGGCTTGATTTAGCAAACCCGAAGAACTAGAATGGCTTCTAAGCAACAGATTAGATTATTGTATTTACATATATTATTGTATTTCTCTTTTGAGGTAGACATTTCTGAACTGGTTTAAAGCCCAATGGATACGTTACCCAATCATCATAGGTGCCACTTTGCTGTGGTGTATAAACACAAGGACCTGCCTGGTTCCCTGTAACTTCATTACTCACATGATGGAATTGCCAGAAGGCCTCTTCTGCACCCTCTTAGTGGATGGTGACAAATTACGTTAAAGCACCAGCTCCAATGGGTATTGAGTAAATCCTGGAATGGTTTATGCCAGCAGGGGTTTCCTAGACTGCACCTCACTCCTCTTTAATGTGATAAAGAACAATAGCAGATTGTTGTTAATTTTTTAAAAAAAGTTTTCTTAATTTTATGTGAAGCTGCTGAACTGTGGCAACATATAAGGCAGTGAGTGTGATGAATGTAATATAATGAGCCCTTCTCAAAAACTAACAAGTATGTAATGAAAAAAATAAGTTTTAACACATTGTTCTGAATCCTAACACTTAAGGTAGCCTCAGCAATGTTATGATTCATTTGTATGTCACCCCTTTTCTATAAAGCTCAGCGAATAATTTGAGCCTTGCCTTGGACCAATGAGAGAAACATGATTTCACCCAAAGAAGACTTTCCTACAACTATCAAAGCTACATGGCTGGGTGGGAATTTGAACCTAGTCCTCACCTGATTAGACAAATCCTGGCATTTTGTCTATGCTTGAAATAATTCAAAGTTCCCTTTACTGCTGCCTTATTTAGTATCAGCATTTCAGTTTTCTTAAAATAGCTGCAATCCATTGGTTGCAGTCATCCAGAAAGGTGCATCTGTGATGGTTGATATTTAGCTTTTTCTGCTGTACAGAGCCCAGACATCCAGAATGAACACACGAGTAGGGCATGGTCTCTTAAGTCCCTATCTCCACAGGAATCCTTTACATGATGATAAAGGAAAGTCTGAAGTCATTCAAAAGTACTATGTCTCCATAGAAAAACCCTGACTTCACCAGTATTACATACCTGCTAGTACATCTCAAAATAAGTGATGAAGAGAGAAAATTAATAAACAAAAATATGGATGTGCAAAACCTTCTTGTAATTTTTGCAAGTGTTTCCATCTTACCCAGGAAAGACATCACATGTTCAAGGAATTCATCTGCAAAAGTAGATAAGTAATTTTCAGAAGGCTAGGATTTTCCACACAGTTTGGAACCCAGCACTGAGGACGTATTTTCTCTCATTTAATATGTCTGTAGTGACTCATGAGTGGCACCTTCTCCCATGAATTAAAACTGTATTGCAGGAAGCAATCTTATGAATGAAGATGATTCAAGCAAGTACACAGAACCAGATTGAGTCATATGTACTGGGACTTATCTGCATCCCACAGAAAGAGCAAATCACTGGAAACTGTCAGCTTCTGAAAGCTTCCAAAAGCTGCAATTGCACCCAAAAAGAAAGCATTTTACTGAACTATCAGTTTTATCTGTTTTACAAATCACATTTGTATGCATTTCATTCCCAAATTACTCATTTCATGAGCATCCAGGTTTCAACACAGGAAACATGATAAACCCAGTGTAGTATCATTCACTGGATTCCTTGCAACACTTGTTCATCACTGGGTTTCTTCATTTCAGAGAACTCCAAAGTTGCTACTATAAAACTCTTAATGACTGAGGAAATCTATGCTGCGTCATGAAGGCTCCCTGTGTTTATTGCTCCCAGGCTGTGTCAGACAAACCAAATTTTATTAAGCTGGGTCCTTCACCTGTGCTCTTGGAAATATTAAGAGTTTATACTTCTCACAAAGAAAAATGATCTTAAATGTAATACGCTTCACTCTTATATGGCTTCTTTTAGAGTTTGAAGGAGACATACAGGATGTGAACTTTTAAAATAAAAAAGTTTAGTTAGTCCTTTTATAGCAAATTTCACCTATATATAGCAGCTTTCTTTATTCTGGAAGAGGACAATATTTTTCAGTGTTCAGAAATGTGTGGGAGCATTCAGATTTCAATGATAAATGGGACAACATGATTGGGAAGGAAATGTCATCACCTTATAACTTCCTTTTGTTATATATCGACACATTATACTTTCTTTCACTTTCCCCTGTTTGCTCCATGATGTCAAAAAGAGGATGTTCTCTTATCTGTCTCATTAATCATCTTTGACATTGTTAAAGGCTTTATCCATGGCAATCTTTCTTTAGTGTTCTATAGTTGCCTCTAGCTCACTTTGGGAAAGGGACACAGTGTGGTTGAACTGAACTCTGTGATCTAAAGATACAGGTTGGTTAAGGCTGAACTCCTTTTGATTCTTCAGTGTACTTTATGTGCAACCCCCCACCCCTTTATATTGTACCTTGCCAATCTGCTCTGTTCAAGCATGACAAGTTTACAACAAAACAACCTTCAGTGTGATAGACAGAAAAGGCCTTCACCTTGCAGTGACATAGGAATGACTGATGTTATGATCACCACCACCACTCTGTCATCAGTTTAATTGCAAAGACCGCAGCCACTCTTCAGAGTGATTGTGCTAGAGTTGGACTTGATGATTTAAAGGTTAACTATTCACAGTTTCAGCTTGTTTCCATCCTTCTGAGATAAGTCTGATGTTTGGGCCTTTTTCATGTGTTACTCTCAAGTGGAGTATAACCATGTCGACAGCAAAGTGGGACTGTGGTATTAGCACTGCAGCCAACACCACCACTTCTTCCTGCAACAGCCATGTGCTGCACGCATTTGTCTGCAAAGAAAATTCAACGCTCAACCACCTGCCTGCACATAGAGGATTAGTGTCGTGTGGAGCCCTTGCACGTGAGAAAATGCTTGTGCATTGGAATTTCTCTGCAGACAATTGTGTGCCAGACACAGCTTTGTTGCAGAAAAGACTCATGCTCTTGGGGACAGGGCTAAATGTGAAGCTCTGCTCTGCTGTCAACACAGATATGCCCTACATGTGAATAACACATGACTACAGGGTTTTGTAGTTCAGTAATTAGAGTGAGGAATAAAGACCAGAATCCAGTGAACTATTTATACATGTTCAATAATGCTTTAGACTAACCTTTATATCTGGTATTTTTATGTTGTGAACTGCTCTGAGATCTATAGATGAAGGGTAGTATACAAATCTAATAAACAAATACAGCGGTACCTCGGGTTACATATGCTTCAGGTTACATACGCTTCAGGTTACAGACTCCGCTAACGTGGAAATATTACCTTGGGTTAAGAACTTTGCTTCAGGATGAGAACAGAAATCGTGCTCCGGCAGCGTGGCAGCAGGAGGAGGCCCCATTAGCTAAAGTGGTGCTTCAGATTAAGAACAGTTTCGGGTTAAGTACGGACCTCCAGAATGAATTAAGTACTTAACCCGAGGTACCACTGTAAACTAAACCTAATACCCTAGCCTGGCCCAATGTCCAAAATATTTGGAGAGTATCAAGTTAAGGGAGGTTGGTTTAGGCTTAAGTTTATTGAATGGTATTTACCGTAACTCATACATTGAATACCAAAAGGCTATTGAAACTGAAGGAAATCACTTGAGGTTTTTTGCCTAGCGAAAGGTATCTCTTCAAATCCCAGATTTTGGGGGGGGGGGGCAGGCGGGGAGTTGCTTAGACAGGGCTTTAACAGTCATATTTGTATTTTTTTAATCACTATAATCTCCCCTGATGCCTCATAGTAAAAGAAAGAAACAACAGCAACGGCAACATGGTATCCGAAGAAGTGTGCATGCACACGAAAGCTTATACCCACAAGAAACTTAGTTGGTCTCTAAGGTTCTTCTGGACATTTTATTAATTTTTAAATTTATTTTGACTGCGTCAGACCAACACGGTTACCTACCTGAATCTAACAACATAGCTTGTAGTTTTGCCAAAGTTTCAGCTCAGGTCAGGGAGCTTCCCCACACTTGACCAGGAATAGACAGCACTAGTAATTCACTTCTTCCAAGGCATAGACTAATCACAGTTATCTGAAGTAAACTTCTGGGACTTGCTGCAGGGGAAAGGAGAGGCAGTGGTAGAAGTGCCATTGAGCTTTTTTTTTGTGAGCTCACTTAGAATGCTGCCAAAGGCTTGAGCTTTTGCAAATGTTTGGTTGGAACACTTGCAAAGACTTGTCTTACTGTTTGACGGGCAGCAGGATGCTTGTACATATGACACAGGACTTGGCTGGTTGTTCCAAGAGATTCTATTATTTTATCCATCTTGTAATTTGATATATTAGTTGTATTAATGGACCATTATAGCTGGTTAAAAATCCCTCCCACGTATCTGGCTGACAGTGTACAATTTACATATTATGAAATAACTGACTTGTTATTTAAAAATAGGACAAATCTTTTCATATTTGAAAACACTTACTGGCCATAATTCAGCACAGAGCTAAGCGCACTTAGGCCTGTGGAAACAAATGGCCAGAAACATGCTTTACTCTGTGTTGGGTTGGAACCATTAAATCTAGGTGTAGACAAATTACCTCACCATAGCAAGATTAAGTTGCTTGATGATCTGTTGTAAATTGCAAAAAGATGATAATGAAACATGTACATTTTAGGAGATTGTTATTATTTTAATACTAGAGTGTTTTAGGACTAATAGAAGAGAAATAATTTATATTGCAATCAGCTTTATATACACAGTTACATTTTATAAGCTCAGGAGTGCATTTGTGGACATGGAGTTGTAGCCAAAACATATCAACAGCAGATCTAAACATGTTAATATTTAAGGAAATACCTTTAAATCCTGCATCACAGTACCTTATTTGACAGTTTTCATAATGGCATTGGCTTCTCATCAATCCTTTTCTCAGGTTCAGCTTTCCTAGAAATCAATTGTGCTTCCATAAAACACACTTCTCACCTTTGACATAGGGATGGAAAGGCAAGGTGCTTTAAAATTGCAGAGAACATAGGGAAAATATTATTTTTAATAGTGCACTCCATCGTTTCCTTTATTTTCTCAAACCATGCACATGAAGTATTTAGATAACACAAAATTATAAAACTTAGTTATAAAAGATGAACATAGGGCAAAACACAACTTATCAGATATTGCTATATACTTTTGAATGTGTACATTTTAAGCCAACACTAGTCATACGCTAGGCATGCTGTATCTTGAAACATGAAAAACCTGTGTGGTTTTAGGAAAATAAGATTTTTTTTTTCTTTCTAGAATCAACCCACTGACTTTATTTTTATTGAATGCAAGGTTGAAGGTTACAGGACGAGAATCCCACAATCCATCCTGAAATGCCCAAGTCAAAGAATGCTAAGTAAATCATTCCACAATAAAGCAAGCCATAACCTTTAAAAATGTAAAGAGGCGAATCCAGTTCTAAACAAATGGCTCAATTTTTCTTGTCGAATTGCCATAGTGACAGAGCATTTCATAGAACCTTTATGGTTTCACACGTCTACAACATTACAATGCAGACTTACAATAAAATACTTTATGAGAGATTTCCCAGTGAAACTGGCAGCACAAATCTCCAATACAAAACCATATTGTATTGGAATATATCTAAGATAGCACACAACAGACAGGACAGGAGAAGGCAAGACATAAAACCTGAACTAAGTACTAAGGATATAGTACAGCGCCAGCTAATGGTTGGTTGCATATATATTCATTACAATATATCTGTTACACAACATAGTCTGTTTTTTAAAAATTCAGCAGTTCTTCAACAGCATTGGCAATATAAGGGAAAAAAGAAACACTGCTTCTCATAAAATTCCATCTAATTATGGGGCCTATCAAAAAGTCATTAAAGTGCTACAAGGAGAGGCAATGTAAATAGAAGATACTTCAGCCCAGAGGCATTACAGCAGGAATCCTCATGGAAATGAATTATTAAATAAGAGAAACATCTGAATACTGATATGGCATCTAAAATCCATCTCACACTACAGTTTTACATAAGGCATTGAACAGCAGATACATTCTTCATAAGTCGGCAACTACATCATTCTCCTAACTACCCCTCCCCAACTGTTGTAGGTGGTTGCTGAACCAAGGACACAGATTTTATAGCTACACATCACTTCAGAAATATGCAGACAGTTCAAGAAGTGATGACCCCCAGCATATTAAACCATGAACATTTTGATCTTTGGCTCCTTAAATAATGCCGCTTTTGTTCAGTACATTTGGGCATAAATAGTACACTTTGACATCAGGGTACAAGGTCCAGATTTTGAGGGGGGAAAGAGACCCTTTTACATGTGAACTGTCAGATGAAGTGCAGAACGCAAGAGAAGGTCAGAGTGTACATTGAAAAACAATGAAAGCACTGATAAAAAATTCATTAGCCCAAAATAAATTTCTGGATTAAAAATATTAACAAAATGTTTATCGCAACTAAACATATTGTGGTCACGATGGCATTCAATACTTCAGGCATCTATGGCACTGATTTGTTACGTGCAAAATTAATCCAACTACTATATGATCCTACAGTGGCATAGTACAACCTCTGTCTGCCTTCACTTGCATTCATCTCTGCTCCAAGAAGTGACTAAAAGCAAATAATGTACAAATTATTGAAGAAGCAGCCAATTCAGGTCAAAGAATTTGAGACGTACGCATTGAGAAGTATACATTGCCTAGACAGTTTGGTTCTGATTGAAAGGGCATAGCTAAAATTGTACACTTGGCAACACTCAGTGAGTCTTGGAAATGGAGCTCATATATTTGTGCAAAATGCTGAATCTCTATAACATCAAATAGCATCATTTATATGTAGCACCTTGAATACTGGTGAAGTGTGAGAGCCCAAGATTAAAGTCTTACCACAGTTTACTAGGGAGTAAGTCCCTTTTGATTTAGTGGACTTCTAAATAAAAATCTTGCATGCCTTTAGTACAAAATAACTTCTCAAATGTGCTTACATTCTAGAAGAACCCAGAGTAGTACTTTTAAGCATACTATTGTAAATATATGCTATACCAACTTTGTATTTTTTAAAAGACCTATCTATGAGTCAGTGTTCTGAATCCATTTTGCAAACTCTTTAAAATGTACAGATGATTTTGAGTCTTTTATGTGCTCTTTAATGATTAAATGAGATATTATATCTCTCTTGGGGTAAGTATATCTCTCTGCTGTAATAGGTGCTGTCTTATAAAGTACATTTTGTGTAATCTCACCATTTGCAATTTGGAATATATTGTTATCATTCAAACTTGCATATTTGAAAAGTGAACATGATTGCACTCATTTTCCTTACTTGCAGGTGCTAGTTGTCTAAATCAGTAAAATTAGCTTTCCCTGCAGTTAAATGTGACTACAAAAAATGCTATTTGTCTCCAACCTGATATCTCATCCCATTTTGGACCCTGTCTGGATCCATTTGAATAAATAGCTAAAGAATTCTATATAGAAATGTTGATCCTCTTTGAGAAACAGTTTGAAACTATATTAAAAGGAACAAATTTTAATGGATCCCCACACTCTTCATACCTTATTACTTTCTCTTTCTTCTTTTGGGAGGTGGAATTCTTAAAAGTCTGAGGGGAGATCCTATGTGGTAATTCTTGGATATACTGTAGTTAATAGAGATTTTTGACAATTGAACCACTGGGGGTATCATGTGCTATTTTCTCTTTATACCAACATAAACCAAGTGTGACCACAATTTTTGTTAATGGATATTGTCAAAGTGATGCAGTATAGATCAACATCCGGAGGTGTTCTAGTTCCCAATAATAAGCACATCAATTTTAGTTATTTGAGGAACACACAAGACTGAAAGCCAAGGACAATGTTAAATTTTTCACTTTCAGTAGGCCCATGTGGACCAATCTGAAGGTCAGCAGTATTGTTCCTTGGCAGCTGTACAACCTAATGAACTGATTCAAGCCTGTGATAAAAACGGGGCCTGTTTTGACAAATAGCTGTTGGATCACATAATACAATTTTGGAAGTCCTCTTATTTTCCCTTCACCAGAGGTGCAAACACTTTCTGCAGCTGTAATTTTTATGTGAGCAGATTGGTGTAATTGATAAGCAGAGTGGTTCTGGGCAGTGATTCAAAATGAGTTTGATGAAAGGCCAGGAGACTTTCCATTTCAGGTTTCTGAGGATGACTCGGCATTTTGTTCTTAGGGGTTGGCTTTAATGATCTTGATAGTTACTGACATGTTAGTCTTCTCAGCATCCTTTCTTCTTTTTATAATTAAATTGAAAGCTGGCACACACACAAAACTAATGCTCTGTCAGGTGCCATAGATTTGCCTTGCCTAGAATAGGAAGACTTCACAGTCAGGCATTATTCTGCTTCAATTGATCCTAGGAGAGAGTGAGAGTGGCAGATTCTGACCAGCAGATCCAGTTATTCATTCACTGGAAAACAGTCTTTCTTCATGAATGATGGTTTTGCTTTATCTGAGCAATAATGTATTTAAATGCATTTGTTTTTAATCACATCATGGATCCAAGTCTTTCTTTTCAGTTCAGAGGGGGATATATTGAGATATTGACAATGCATCATTGGCCTATATGCCAAAACTCCCTTTCCTTTTCTTCTTTTGTAGATGTTGACAGGCCTAATTTATTCTTAATGTTTCCAGGTGTCTTTTTCTTTTGAATTCATGGGGCTGCGTAAATGTATATCCTGTCTAGTATATAAAGAAAGGTGCATTCAGTTTTGACGTACAATTGTGGGAAACCAGTTCTTTCCCTCCTCTAAACTCTCTCTCTCTCTCTCCCCACCCCTCTTTTGTCTTTAGTCATTTGCTGTAGTTGTTGAATGCTGAATATTTACAGGTGGGAGAATGTAACAACCAGGAGACAATAGGCCTTTTCAGGCAATCAGTATGGGTATGTGATGTAGCTCATGTGTATAAGTGAGGAAGTCCCACTCTTAGATGCCAACATACACCATTAGCCCACAGTCCCAAGCAAAGTACAATAGGCATCAGTATGAAGGAAGTCTTATAGGCATATGGATGGATGCACATTTGACTCCCTCCATGAGGACCCTGACCAGACAGGGTTAGTTCACATTCCCATGGAGGAAGATATACACCTATTCATTTATATGTACACAGGCCTTCAGATCCCAGTGTAAAATTAAAATTATTACATCTTGCCTTCAAATGTTTTGAATCAATGCTGGTTTGGAGCAACATGTTTCTCAGTCAGGTTAGCAGATGGCCGTTACTACCACTTCTCCCCATTCTATTCTTTTTTCAGAATTACTCAGGAATCCTCTGGAGAGAAGTACTTGTTAGTGTCTTTCTTAAAGGGGAAGATTCTATAGGTTATTGGGAACCCTGGGAACTTGGGGTGAACAATGAGAAGGAGCTACCCTGGTTAAAGCCAGGAACCTACCACTATTTTGTCACTGGATTAACAAGCAAGCAAGCAAACAAACAAACAAAACCTACCAAGACTAGCTGTGAGACCCTACACTCTAGTGATACTGCTAAACCAGATGTCCCAATCCAAAGGGTTAATCATGCCCCTTTTATGTTAAGACAAGTAACTATAGTGTTCAACTCTCTATTTTCTTTCTCTGTTTCTAATTTTTTATCTAATCTAATCTTTCTAATTTTCCTAATCTCACCCACTTCTGACTCTCGTGAGATGTGAAAAACTGCTGTGCATGTAATATTTTCTTCTTCTTGGTTCTTTCTCTTTTTGCATTGTGAAGTTGAATCTCTAAGGTTCCTGTTCATTTCCTGTCCCATTAGGCAAACTCTGTGTCTCTAATCTCTCCCCTCTATATCTACAATAGTAACTAAGCATATGGTCCAGGAAGAGTGTGGGTGAGTTAGCCTGTGTAATATCCTATTAATATTTTTTTTTAATTCTGTATGCTTCTGTAACTGCATGTTACTTATAAATCATTTATAGCAGTATGTTCTTGGCTTTAAAGCATTATTCTTTCATATATGAAAAAAAATACAGTTGTATTCCTATTGTGACTCTTGCTAGTTCTCTGGAAAAAGCACGTTCATATTGGTTCTTTATTGGTTGGTGTTAAATCCCACAAAAAAAGCAAGGTATTGATATTCAGTGCAATCCTGCCTGAAATGTACAATTGTCTTTAGCAGAAATCCCAAGAACAGCTAATTCCCCAAATCAGAGCTAGTGTGCTCTTCCCTGCTGCCCTAACTCTCTTGTTAACTCTGTTCAGTAACACCTAAATAGGGCTACTGTTGTGCTCTCATCTGGGAAGAAACAAGCAAGTTAGAAACAATTAATGCAAAAAATTCAAATGCAGACATGGGTAGTCTTAGTTTCTTCTCTCAGTGAAAGCACACTGTAGTTTTTATTATCAGCCATTGTGCGTCATGTTTTGCTCCTTAGATTTAAGTAATAAAAGCACACAGAAATCTCTCATGACAAGCAAATAATTGTTTTTGTTTTCTAAGAGTTGACTTGGTCTAGGCTATATTTCAACAAGCAGCGTCGCTACAGGTCTTGTGTTGAGAATTGGCTGTGGCATATTTAAAAAGAGGCTATTCCCTGCTCTTGAGTGTGTGTTTTTCTTCTTGTTTTTGTAACCATTCTAAATCTCATTTTGGCTTACATTAAACAAGCACTTATAAAATAGGACAAAAGCAGAACAGTGTCTCTTTCTTAGAATTTACGAAATAACCACATGTGTACCAAGAATTCAGGCACTCAAGGAACCTATCTCAAATCTTTTGTATTTATGTTTTCTTAAAACAACAGGAGTCACCGCTACCTTTTTAGTTTGAGAAATTTAATCATTTCCATAAAAAGGAAATTCTTTGAAGAAATTTATTTTTTTAAAAACCCACTTAGGCACCATTTATTTGAGAAAGAAAACTCAAATTGAGAGCAAACATGACAAAAACACACACACTAAGTATGAGTTATGCAAGTAGCACAATAGTTTCTTGTTTGGAGAGCACAGTCAGAAGTACAGTCATAACTCGGGTTACAGATGCTTCAGGTTGTGCATTTTCGGGTTGCGCACTGCGCTGAACCCGGAAGTACTGGAACGGGTTACTTCCGGGTTTCGGTGCTCGCGCATACACAGAAGCGCTAAATTGAGCTTTACGCATGCACAGAAGCACCAAATTGCAACCCGCGTGTGTGCAGACATGGCGCTGCGGGTTGCAAATGTGCCGCCTGCACGGGTCATGTTCACAACCCGAGCATCCACTGTACCATATGTGAAATAACTTTCCCTGTTCCATATATGCTCTTAAAATAAAACAAATGTTTCTGCAGCAGCCTTTCCCAACCTCATGCCTTCCAAATGCATCAGAGTAACATACCCATCAACCCTATCCAGCATGGTGCCCATTCTTGAAACCCTGCACCTTGTGTATTTGCCTAAGAAGAGCTCTTGCAACACCAGTCCTTCCCACTGAGCACACCTGCTTTATTGCCTTTAGCTTGATGCAATTTTCCCTTTCTGCCTGCTCTTTATGGCAGAATCTGTAGAAATTTGACTGTGATCTTGTCTATTACTGTATTTTAATGTAAACTCATTCCTGGGTCAATTCTCAAAGTTTCAGCTCAGTCTGTCTCCCAGAAACATATCAAGGATGCTTTTCTACCTGGCCAAATCCTTCAAAGTTAGCCACACTCCTGTTAAATTGAAAATTGCACTTATTTCTGGGCCAGCTTAGCTAGACTGACAACAGTATGTCCTTTGGCAGGAGCCTGGGACCTCAGAGGACAGTGTTTCCCTGAGTGTCTGATTAAATTCCCCCAATTAACTATTGTTCCTGAGGATCTTACTCCCTCAACACAGAAAATAGGTTTACCTGTATACCAAAATACATACATTAAGAAAGTGTGGTAATAAGTTTCATGTCTTACTCCTCATCATTTTCCCTCCTCATTTCTTCCTTTGGACTGTACAGTCCAGTTAAAATCCTATAGGAAGTAAAACTGTTGAAAATGAAGTGAAGAAAAAAAATACCTGTCAATTAGGGCCAGAAGGGTAATGAAGAACTGCAATTATATTTGTCTGCTAGCCAGAGTCATTCCATTTCAAGAGGCATTCAATGCCCTAAATAAATGTTATTTTTCACCTTTGTAATTAAAAAGGATTAAATTCATTAAAAGCAGTAAAGCTGATGGACAATATGCTTGCCAAATGAAAGTTGAGGGAGAGAACTGTTTAAATTTCACATACTGCTTTATATAAGAATTGCATTGGTTTATCAAATTACCTAGCAGGCAAAGATGAAAGTAAGAAAACTTTCATCAAAAGGAAAGGCTAAAGAGTCAGACATCACAATCGTCAACACATCAAATGGAAAATAACTTCCACAGAATCCTACAATACTTTCAAGGATTGTTTTGAGATTTATTGTATTTCATTTTATATATTAATTTATTATTTTTTAAACTGCATTGTATTGGTTTGGCTATAAAAGTGGAATAAAAACAATGAGTTTCATCCAATTAAATTCTACCCTATGTTAGTAATGTTCATTAATTTTGTTTCTGTACACTGAGTGTAACTAATATTGCTACAACCAATAATTAGCAACACTGAATATCAAAATATATTCTCCCCCAACATATAAATACCCTAATATAACTGGGGCATCTTCTTAGCTAACATAGAATTAGTTAGCATAGAAACACAGTAGACATAGTGCCTACTGTGCTCTGCTCAGTGCCAGATTTATGTATAGGCTAAGTAGGCTAAAAGTACGCTGGTGGCGCTGTGGGTAAAACCTCAACGCCTAGGACTTGCCGATTGCATGGTCAGCGGTTCGAATCCCTGCGGCGGGGTGAGCTCCCGTCGTTCGGTCCCAGCGCCTGCCAACCTAGCAGTTCGAAAGCACCCCCAGGTGCAGGTAGATAAATAGGGACCGCTTACCAGTGGGAAGGTAAACGGCATTCCGTGTGCTGTGCTGGCTCGCCAGATGCAGCTTGTCACGCTGGCCACGTGACCCTGAAGTGTCTGCGGACAGCGCTAGCTCCCGGCCTATAGAGTGAGATGAGTGCACAACCCTAGAGTCTGTCAAGACTGGCCTGTACGGGCAGGGGTACCTTTACCTTTTAAGTAGGCTAAAGCCTAGGGCCTCTAAATCTAGGGGGCCTCGCCAGCCCGCCCACTCCCAAGAGGGCAGTCTCCTGTCTCCTAAAATTGCAAACCCAAGACTTCATGCGAGGGCAGGGCAACTCGGGCCTCTAAATCCTGGGGGGCCTCACCAGCCTGCCCACTCCCCAGTGCCGCAGTCTCCCCTCTCCCAAAATTGCAAAACCAAGACTTCATGCAAGGGCAGGACAACTCAGGCCCAGCAACTATGAGACTCAGGGCTAGCCAGTGGGGCCCAATTTGAAGCAGTGGGGCGCAACATGAATATATATATATATATATATATATATATATATATATATGGATATGGTAGGGCCCTAGTTCACAGTCAAAGTCTGCAAAATGTTAGAGATATAAATAAAATCCATCTTGATTGCCCTGGTACGGAGGCTCCCTTAGGAGCAGCACACGGGGCCCAATTTGGCCCAATTGCTCCAATTGCCTTAAGGTCAGCCCTGATGAGACTGTGCAGGGGTTGGACTGACAAGCCCTCCACCTTCTAGGTCCCTGGTGTTACTATTCAGAGTACAGACTCAAGGACTTGTTATGGAAATAAAGGGGGGCACTTACTGGAAATCAGTTTTGTCACTACCCCCCCAAACCCCAAGTCAATGAGCCCAGCCACTTTTTATTCACAGCCACATAAGCAATGGGGACGTGGGTGGCACTGTGGGTAAAAGCCTCAGCGCCTAGGGCTTGCCGATCGAAAGGTCGGCAGTTCGAATCCCCGCGGTGGGGTGCGCTTCCGTTGTTCGGTCCTAGCGCCTGCCAACCTAGCAGTTCAAAAGCACTCCCGGGTGCAAGTAGATAAATAGGGACCGCTGTGCTCGCTTCGGCAGCACATATACTAAAATTGGAACGATACAGAGAAGATTAGCATGGCCCCTGCGCAAGGATGACACGCAAATTCATGAAGCGTTCCATATTTTTTAAAACAAATTAAAAAAAAAGATAAATAGGGACCGCTTACTGGCGGGAAGGTAAACGGCGCTTCCGTGTGTGGCTCTGGCTTGCCAGAGCAGCGATGTCACCCTGGCCATGTGACCCGGAAGTGTCTTCGGACAGCGCTGGCCCCCGGCCTCTTGAGTGAGATGGGCGCACAACCCTAGAGTCTGTCAAGACTGGCCCGTACGGGCAGGGGTACCTTTACCTTTACATAAGCACTACACTACAGCATGGCCATAAATCTGTACTTTCAACCACTGAAATATACCTCCAATATGTAGCAATGTGGATTTATGTTACTGCTTTATGAATGAACACTGCGTTTTATGAATGGACTTTGTATTTTGTGATTTACCTAAGAGCCATCAATAGGGAGCTCTAGAATCTGACAGCTAACCAATCGGGTACCACCAAACAGCAACTCCTATTGCTGAAAGCAGATAACTAGCAGGGAACGCTTCAGCTCAGCCTTTGCACTGTTGACTGAACACCCCCTGCTGTGCAGATAATGGAGAAAGCTTGTAAACTGTAACCCTTCTGGCATCCTGGCCAACTCTATTACACTAGTGTAAACCCTGGTGCACCAGAAGCCCAGAATAAAATCCGCTGATATGTCAGCGACTGATAAGACTTGTCGACCAGTTCTTCCAAAGTCTTCCTAAATTATAATGCTCCAAAATACAGGCCAAAATAGAACAGGTCTGGGAAGACTGAGGCATACAGTGGGCACCACCAGTGAAAACGCCCTGCTCTGTGTAGCTCCTGCCCTGTCATTTGATAGGATGCCCATTTACCCTCCTTCTTGACATGGAATGCTCTCTATTGGAGTCTCCAGGCCCAGTACAAAGACCATAAGAAGGGAGAGCAGGGACCTTGAAGTTCCCAACAGCTGTTAAGCAAGCACACAGGTCACCTTTGTCACAGTCAGGACGCCTATGGCCTGGCCAGGCCTGCGCCCAATCTTGTTTTTGTATACTCTTGTTTGTTCTCAGTAACCAAAATTATATTATCAACATATACAAGCAGAAAAGTTGTTTTCTTTAATTTGCAAGGAATTGTACAAAACAAAGTGGCACTAATAAAGAAAAGTTCCAGGGTAGCAACAGAAAGCAAACTAAAAATGCTTTTGCAGTTCTTCAAAACTATCAAGTTATAGGAAAACTGATGCTATTAACAGTAATCCTTATAGTTGGTTAATTGGTTTGGCAACTTCTATGCACATGATGTGTGATGCAAATTATTTTTCCACAAAAAGTTAAATGATAACTAATCAGAAGCAACTCAGTTGCAAATGGCAACAAAATATCTGTGAAAGAGGAAGAGGAGCAGGTTTGATCAAGTGTGTTGCAAGTAGAAATACTGTTTGTAATGAAGTGAGAACAGTAGTTTACTTGCTCAAATTAACAAATAAGAAAGTTTTGAGAATTTAAATTCTAGATTAAAATTGATTACTTAATTGAGAAGGGGATTGTAACAAAAACACTAGGGCCTAATTTGAATAGTACAGTGCCTGGTATCTGGTGGGCAATCTCATCCTTTATTTCCACACTGTGGCTGCAGACCAAATCACCTGTCAGGAGAGTTATGAGATTCAGGTGAGGGTCAGATACCTTGTCAATCCCAGCAGGTATATAAGAAGCATTCGCCCTGGCCAGGCCTAGAAATACAGATGGTGCTTGCCACTATAAAGGTTTAGATTTAGCTGTCATCTAGCTGTGGTGGAGCTGGAACCAGTGGTTGATAGGGCCAAAATCAGCAGTGCTTGGGACTGGAGCCAAAAGTGGCCAGAGCCACACCTGTCTTTCAGCCACCCCCAGCCTTTTTCCTCTCCCCTCACTGCCACCCCTTTTCTCTCTCACACTTTCTTTCTCTTTCCAGCAACTTGCAAGGAGGACAGAGGTCTGGACTGATCTCTTACAGATGACTTTCCCCATTTCTTCCTGCTGCTACATCCATTTCAGCATATGCTCTTCCTTTTCCTCCATCCTCTCTCCCACCTGCATGAAATTAGGCCAAAGGCTGCATCACTGTTTAAAATGGCTAACTTTCATTCTAAGAGTTTAATGGATTAGGCTAAAGTTTGACTTCAAGTTTCTTCATGTGTATTGTCTGTTTTATTAAGTTTTCTGTCTAAAAAACCCCAAATCGACTCTGAGTAAACTTGATGTGTCTGCATTCATATTACAATCTACAAGAGAGTATGGAATAGTCTTATCCTACAATTTGCACTCTACATGAACCAATCTATAAACACAACATATATAAGCAGAATCACTTCATATTTTTGTTTTTATTAAACCTGCCCTTCTTTATTGATATTCTGAAATCTCAGAAGCCTTTTTTTAAATGATGGTCTGTACATTTCCACTAATACATACTTTAAAGTGATGAATCAATTGGATTCTGTAAAAGAAGGCTGCCTTGCAAGAAAAAGAGTTTTTATGTAACTTTGTGCTTGATCTCCACCTGAACAGTAAGAGGCTACAAACCTGCTTCCTATATGAATGGAAAGTCAGATTCGCAACAGCTCCTCTTAAGGCCCCCCTGTGACTTTTTCACCCATAGTTACTGCCTCTGCATACCATATGCAGCTGCCATATTGGAGTGATTTTCTTTGGGACCCTATTGAGGACGGTATGGATGTTGCAGAATTCCATCAGAAATGGGAACAGAAGCAGTAATTGCTGCAATTCAGGAATGGAAATCACACAAACATATATGAACTGTATTTGTTGTTGTTTTTTATACCACAAATGCTACCTAAATATTTATGTTATTTTCTGCTTTGTTTTGGACATTTCCATTTCCCTGAAAGAAATTGAAATTAATTTTGTAATTAATTATGTTAGTTTTGGCCATAGTGGATAGTGACTTAAGTAACTTAGGTTTTAGCAGAAGCTGAATGATAGTGGAATGGAAGCAATGCTTATTGTGGCGAACAAAGGACAGGACAGAAACCAATGCCACCTAGTGTGGGGGAAAATGTTAAATACTCTCTCTTTCTCACTTCACTCCCAATCCTGATTAACTTTTCGTGGCAGTTGGGGATGGGGGCTGATATGGGAACGAGAGAGAGAGAATGTTTTTTGGAAAAGAAAGATGTAAATTAATAGTGCTGATTCTCAGAATGGAGACTGGGTGGTCGAAGACCAGATCCAGGTGTTTGTAGCACTCTAGGTGTACTCCATCATAGAGCTTAGGAATACTGCTCAATATGTTGCCAAAGTAGAAAGACATCCCTTTGAAACACATTTTCATGACAGGCATTCTTGGTTTTTACAAAGCTCTAAGATGTCTTAAGTAATCATTATGTTAAGGGAAGCTCTGGAGTTATATTGATCACTTGAACTAATTCTTCTCAGCTTGGATGCAAAATGCCTGGATTGGATTTATACTGCAAATGCAGGTTCTATTAGTCACAGTTAAGCTTGTGAGTTCTGCTAAGTGTCCAAAGGGGTTTTCAAAGTTTACATAGTAGCTAAGAAAACTGAATGATTGATGATAAGTTGAGAGGGATGAAGCATTTGACTCAGGTGACTTTGGAAATGCCGTGTTTAAATCGAGGTCACAGATTGAGGTAAAGGTATGAATTATGGAAAACTGCCAAAATCAATCTTGCAGGTTTGTCTAAACGGAAGAGACAGGGCTTCATGAAATACCTCAAATGTATTTTCATACGGTTAAGGTTTTTATCAGATATTTATGCTCGTTTGTACATTTATATCCCATCTTTCTAAACATGTTCCGTTCTGTGTTGTAAAAAACAAACAAACAGTAGTGCTGGGTCAATCTTTTCTGACATTCAGTTGTCATTGTGAAACTTGGCATTTCTCAATGGTATGAAAATGTTCCCAAAATAACTCTATCTTCTTTTCTTTTTTCTTGCTTTCTACATCTGTTCACAACTGCTGTTCCAGGTAGTTCAGAACTGTGTTTGAAGTATGATCAGATACAGAAATCTTGGAATACTGTGTTCTCGTTGCTGCATCACAAAAATGACAGACCTGTAAGAGTTGCAGAAAAGAACAGCCTAGATTATCAGAGGCAGAAATCAACTGCCCTATAAGGAAAGGCTATATTTAGAAAACTTCTTCATGCACTACAAAACAACTTGGTGAAAGAGTGGGAAACTGTTCACAAGGGGCAGATTTTTGGGGAAATTGGGAAATCCTTATTTTTAAAAAATGCAGAATTGGGATAAGTAAGCACAACTAATACAGTACATGCTTTCAATTCATATTTTAATTGAAATGCTGAATTTATTAAAAACAACTTCTTCAACAATTGATTTTGTCCTACTAGATAAGTTTTAAAGAATGTGCTGAACACGTTACAACTTTTCAACTTAAGATGTATTCTTTTAGCTTTTGAAATCTCTTGAAATTTGGAGTTATATCGTTTATATTTGTTTATGACTTAAGTTGCATAGTGGCTTTTCTCTTTTTATACTTTGAAATTAGTTTCTACAGGTGACATTCTGATCTGGCTTATGGTTTCTGCTTGAGCAGAAAGTTTTTTAGGAAGAAAGTAGGGGTACAGAGCAACTTGTGCTTTGGGTAGAAATATGTATCTGGCAATGTCACATTATTACATATCCTTTTGTGTAAAGATTTAATAAAACATAAAGGGAAACTTTATTTCTTATGGAAGGCTATGTATACTTTATGAGAAATGATGTTTGTGTATATTATGAAGGAATTCAATTCTGTTGTGATCTCATTAGAAGCTTTCAAAGAGATGGAAGTTGATTTTGAAAATGCTGCTTTTTATGGTTTGGCCTTATGCAACATATATGTTCATTATATATTCAGACACAAATGTACGTTAAATGTTGAAGATATTCTGTGGTCATTAAGTCTTATAATGAGTAATGTATATGCAAATTACATGCAATTGCCAAGATTGCACTTTTAATTCTCATCCTTTATCAGTAAGATTTATTGTCAGTTCAATTTGTATTAAAGTATTTTAATCTGCTGACTTTGACTGTAGTTAGATTCTATTATAGATTATGCTTCCATGATGTTTTAGTAGTAAGCATGGTAATTTAGATTCCCTCTACCATAAAGAGTTGGGAACAATTATTCTTATAAGACCATGATGTATATACGGCAAGCCAAATATCATTTCAGTGAACATTAATAATAATAACAATAATCTGAGGACATTCTGGGAGCCTGTGACTTAAAAGCATTTGGTCACATAAAATTAATATATTATTTTACTACCAAAAGTACTCATTTCTACAAGAATCCATCCGCTTTCCTAGAGCATATTTTATGATATGGAGGAACAGGAAGTTTTATTTTAATGGTTCACATTTCCTGGTTCCCATCAATAGTTGAGATGAGTGTCCAGGACGTGGCCCAAAAATGTGATTTATATTAGTTTAATTGTCTCACTTGTATATCTACCCTTGATCTATTGTTGTGAGCAGTTAACATAAGAAGAGGTGACTCACTGAGTTATAGTAGTTCAGATTTTATGAATGGTGAAGTGACATCTGATGTTGAAAATGTTTCTTCAAGGAACTGATCTGTCATCTTCTGTCAATCATTACATTACTTGCATGAGTTGGCCATTTGTATGAACAGTTTGTATCCAAGAGGGAGAGTTCAGCTGAAGTGTGGAACACTTCTGTTAACCTCCAAGAAAAAAACCCCACTGTGGATATTCATATATGTTCCTCCAAAGAGAAACTTGCAGTAACGTTTACCTTGGCTTTTTCTGCTAGTCCATTTGGCAAGTGGAAAATCAATGTTTGATTTACCTTCATAATATATATAGGAAATAAATCATAAATTTATAATCAGAATTTTTATGCTGCTTTTGTAAACCTGTCCTTTTGCTTCACAGGGTTTGACAACAGGAACTTGTGGAAATCAGGATACTAGTCTTAGAGAAACATTCCGTTAGGGATGGTTCTGCAAGTACTACAGCAATAAAGCCTTACAGCATTATCCTATGTATCTGAAAGTGCCATTGAGCTTAATGAGACTTGCCTGCTTTTAAGTATGCACAGGATTGGCAGTCTTAGGAAATTAACACAACTTTGTCTTAGTAGTTTTCAAAATTGCCTTTTTAAGGCTGTTTAGGATAGAAACTATCTTGCCATCTTCGAAAAGGTATACCATGGGACAACTTATGTTCAGAAGTGAATAAAATTGCTTAAATGTTGTTGAACAATATGCACTGTTGGATTTTTATTCTGTATTCGTTTGCATGATATAGCAAAACTGTTTTATGAGATCTGTTATGAGTCACTAGATAATTTCTAAAAGTGAACACATTTGCCTGTGTTATGGTTAATTCACAGGCTTCATTTTCATGGTTTGGAGCATTAGTAATGAATGAACCCTCTCTCCTCTTTCCTCCTCTTTCTCTGACCTCCTTATACCCATTACGAATTACTTCTATAGTTTGTCGTTGAATGCATTTGGTAATCCTATATAGGTGTAATAAGCCAAGATAAGAATGAGGCTTTTGCCTACCTACACATCCTCTTCTGTTCTCATTTTGTGGTATTCCTGAGTGAAATGTGGAAGCCTTCAATTAACCATAAATTCCAGCTTTGTCTGCAATTTATGGTGAAACTATGACTGCCTGCTTTAGAAAAAGAAAGGATCTTAAACAATGGTTCACGTGGATTTAAGGATCCTCATTTGTTGTGAAACTGGTAACCATTGCTTCCTGGTTCAAATTAACATTCAAACAAGGTGCTGTGTCCAAACTATAATCTGATAAAACTCACAAACCAGAGTGAATCCTTTGCCATGCCAGCAGATCTCAAAAGCATAGTACAGGTATAGATGCTAGTGGCAATTTTATAAATAGACATTCTTTGTATAATGTCCTGTACATTGCTGATCAGAAGGTCGGCGGTTCGAATCCCCGTGACGGGGTGAGCTCCCATTGCTTGATCCGAGCTGCTGCCAACCTAGCAGTTCGAAAGCACGTCAAAGTGCAAGTAGATAAATAGGTACTGCTCCAGCAGGAAGAGAAACGGCCTTTCCATGTGCTGCTGTGGTGTGCTGCTGGCCACATGACCCGGAAGCTGTACGCCGGCTCCCTCGGCCAATAAAGTGAGATGAGCGCCACAACCCCAGAGGCGGCCACGACTGGACCTAATGGTCAGGATCCCTTTACCTTTAAATACTGTAACTCCTATATTTCTGACCTGAAAAAGAGCCTTCACATGCTGCCATGCTGTGAAACGTATTTTGTTGTTCAGATACTGAGGTTGCATAAATGTGGCTCTATTCATAATTCTCCATTAACAATGTTGTCAAAATGGGTTTTGTTGATCTGATAATGGCCTAATACTGCAAGGATATCTCTTGAGCTGCTTGTTTTCCTGGAGATCACTGCAAGTTTCTCTGCTGCTTGGAAACTTCAAGGTCTATAAGACATGAGCTAAGCAATGCACAAGCAAAGACATCACTAATGCTTGTAGCTATCTTCATTATCAAGTCCTCAGGGCCCTGTGCTCTAGGGGACTAAGGAACAGGAATGCACTGTTCTTTATGAGAACATTGTCCTGGTACAAATGCTTCTATGTTTTTTTATAGAATTGTTTCTATTCCCACTTTTTAAATCTAGACCATGAGTAGGCAAACTAAGGCCAGGAGGCCAGATCCAGCCCAATCGCCTTCTCAGTCCAGGAATCAGCGTGTTTTTACATGAGTAGAATGTGTCCTTTTATTTAAAATGTATCTCTGGGTTATTTGTGGGGCCTTCCTGGTGCTTTTACATGAGTAGATGGTGTCATTTTGACTGCATAATCACCAGTATTCATAAATGAATAGGTATTGGAATTAGAGGATATTGAAGACTTAAAAAAACCAAAACAAAAAAAAACCACAGTACTTTTCTGTCTATAAGGCGCCACCATGTATAAGAAACCATTTTTGGAGACTCCATTTTAGGAAAATGAGGGGAGATGGCCCAAATTTGTCGAGCCTCTCCCCCCCATGCAGCTGCAGGCAGGAAGCACTCCCTAGAACATTTCCCACACGCAGCAGCATCGGGGGAGAGGCTCATCAGGGGAGAGGCTGTGTGCGGGAAACGTCCCCGGGAGCACCCAACTCCTGCCAACAAGCTGGCTGGTGGCACACAACTCCCCCCCCCCCCACAGCTGCAGGCAGGAAACACCCCCCAGATCACTCGCTGCAGCATCGGGGGAAGCCAATGAGTGGTGCTTCTCTCCCCAGAATACTATCGATGTATTGGACGACCCCAGGTTTTTTACATGATTTTTGAGTCAAAAAACCTCGTCCAATACATGGAAAAATACGGTAATTCTGTAATCCAGGTTTCAGGGAAACAACATAAACAGACAAATACCTATAGCTTGGACTGAGCAGACCACATATCTATACAGGCTAATAATCAGTTTGTTATATATGGTTACAACCCCATTTATTGACATGACCAGGCTAGATATGCTGACATGGATAGCCAGCTAGCCCTTAGCAAAATTAAGCTCATACAAAACTGTACCCAAATAGTGCCCATTCCCTTACAGTGATTTTTAATTTATTTAATTTTAATTTATTAAGAATAAACAATTTATTAATCTGACAGTTATAAATACCTGTTTATGTTAGGGAGATAAAATGAGAGAAACATTTTGTGTGTGCATAAGTATCTACTATGACAACTTGTGAAAAAAATATAATTTTAGGAATAATAGATTCATTTAGTTGAAATGTTACTTCTTTTAATATAATTTTAAAGCATCATGTTTCAAAGAATGACTTTTTGAAATGTTTTGTTTCAAGGCATGAATTGAGTCTGAAAACACACAACGCAAATTTATTTCTCTTTCCTCAGAGAGAGATCAAGATCCAAAACATTGTATGAGAAACTCTCCTGGAGATCATAGAACTGAACTGTTTTATATAAAGATGAATAGAGCTGAATGTGTTTTAGCTTCATAAATATTAGCACTTAGGAAAAAAGTTCAGCCTTAGTAGGAGTGATGCCAGACTGCCATGTCTCACTAGCAATCAAAATCAGGCAAAAAAAGAATAACTAGGAACTGGGCTTTTAGTGTTGGAGCTCCAGTCCTCTGGAATGAGTTAGCAACTGAAATTAGACAAATGCCTAGTGTCTTAATATTTAGGCAGCTGTTAAATATGTTTTTGTTCATGGAGGCTTTTCTTGAAGTGTCATTTTATAGAGTATTAATTGCACAGTTGTAAAAATGCTTTAGGTAAAGGTAAAGGGACCCCTGACCATTAAGTCCAGTCATGGATGACTCTGGGGTTGCGGCACTCATCTCGCTTTTATTGGCCAAGGGAGCCTGCGGTTTTCTGCAGACAGCTTCCGGGTCATGTGGCTAGCATGACAAAGCCACTTCTGGCAAACCAGAGCAGCGCACATAAACGCCATTAACTTTCCCGCCGGAGCTGTACCTATTTATCTACTTGCACTTTGATGTGCTTTCGAACTGCTAGGTGGGCAGGAGCTGGGACTGATCAATGGGAGCTCACCCTGTTGCGGGGATTCGAACTGCCGACCTTCTGATCGGCAAGCACTAGGCTCTGTGGTTTAACCCACAGCGCCACCTGTGTCCCCAAAAAATGCTTTAGCTGTATTTAAATTCCTTTCATTTGATCCAAAATGGTCAAGTGCATGAGGGCATTAATATGGCAGCTAGACCCAACTACTCTGCACTGGTCAGAGCCATCATTCTCAGAATGGAGAATCTGGCAGGTGTCAGCACTGGCATGTCTGGGGAGCCGGGAACTGCTCAAGGATACCATACGCTGATGCTGGTCCTGGGAGAGTTAGTGAGCAAGAAAATAAAGTTTATAAAGCAATTCCCCAAAACTGCTGTGAGAAGTAATCTAATTCATGTCCCTGTATGTATAGGAGAACCAAAAGAGCAGCAAGTAAATCTGGCTATCACCAAAAAAAAGTATTTCTTTTGGAACACTAGTCAAGAGTAGAGACAACTTATGGAACAAAATGTATTGTCATAAAAATAAGGAGGAAGGGTCTATAAAGCTACCAACTTTAATGTAACAGCAGCACATTTATATCTTTAAATAAAACAAAGTTGAAAGTTATTTTAAAGTTTTCAGGATGACTGTTTTCAAATTTAATTTTCACTTACTTTTTTTATTTATGGCACCTTCATTGAACTAGGTGAAATGCACTGTCAGGAAGATTAGTTTTATTTGGCATCAGTAGATATTTCAAGATGAATGTGAATGATCAAAAGGCTGAATAAAATGTCAATCCCACACTCCCTTGATTTTCCCTGCTTCAGTATGCTTTTTATGGCCACAGACTACTTTTTCCTCCACACACTTACAGTATAAAAGTCTCCTTCTAGCCTTCAATTCACAAATCAAAATGGGCATATTTGCAGTACTACAAATGTGAGGTTGCAATTTTTGTTGCTACAACACATGTTGTGTGTAAACATTGGTATCTAGCTTCCCCTGTACTTATGTTCCTGGAATCAGCAAATTCCAAACATGTGCATGTGGAAAACTAAATGTAGAATTATTATATGTTGAATTATACCCCACCCCCAAATGTAGAGAAAATGGCATAAGTGGCAAGGCTCACTGTTGTGTAATGTGATACAATACAAATAATACAAGTAGGATTTTTATCTTGTATATACCTCAAGACAGGCTTAGAAAATAATAATTTCAGGCCCCAGATCATTTACAAATATTCATGGGCTGGATAGGGATCTTGAATTCATTTCTTCTCATCCAGAATATAAATCAAGGCATCCTGCCTGCATGAAACATTAGCAGGTTAGAATTTCCAGTCTCAAAATATTTGTACAGCTGTATAATACTCTGAGCAAGCTACTGCATATTTCATCTACAATTAAACCAAGATCTGACATTTAGAATATTCGTGTTTCCTCAGTGAATTCCCAGATCCCTCTGCGTTAGACACCAGGCATCTATAGTTGCTAATAAGATGCATATTTTGCCCCTTGTGGATGAAAGATCCTTGGGATTTTTTTGAATGCGCGGGGTGGGGGGAGGTGGTTTGCAAGAATCCTAGTAGTATTGCTTTAAGAGCAACAATGTCTCTTATTGACAGAGTATTCTATTGCTGGTCCTGATTTCTGGAAGGAGATGTGTTACAAAGTGGAACCTCAAAAGGCAAATATGAATATTCATCTCACTGAATATATTTACATTTATACGTATAGCATAACATCGATTGATTCAGAGAGAGTGAGTGTGTTTGTGTGTAAATGAAGCTGTAATTTCTATAGTGTTTAAGGGAGTTCTCATGTTTTGCTATGCCAAAAGTGGTCTGCCTGACATTCAGTGTTCCCAGTTTAATTCTATGCACTTTGGAAACAGGCGTTTAAATAAGCTATCTCACGCATAGTAGCTCTACAGTGATTTATTATTTGTCCCTTGTGACTGACTTCTTACATGCCCTCTGTGCCCTTAAATATTTGGCAAGCAGCGTACATGACCTAAATGTTTCACACTTGGGCCTGATGTGAATGGGGAGCCCTCTAATAATTGCATCCCCCATTGCAAGATATCTCCTCAAGTTCTTCCAGTATTGTTCTGTAGTGCTTCACGTCAGGGAATTCAATTAACAAGGACAATGTGATGCTGCAGTGTGTGTGTTTCATCTTGCTAAATGGAAGCTGTATAGCAGTCAAAAAAAGGCTTCTTTTAAAAAGAAAAAGGTTAAATTGGGAAGGAATAAAATTTAAAAGTAGAATCACCTGTCAACATGTCACTTTAACCTTGAAGAAAAAAGTCTGTCAACAGTTACTTTATTTGACAGTGTCTATTTTAAACTTTTGTTCCACATTGCAAAGAAGTTTAAAATGAATTACATTGAACCTGGCTTATGTGAATTCTTGTCACCACGTTTGCTTGTCTGAGACATTGTGATAATTGCCTAAAAGGGGGAACTGAGGGAAGCTGCAGCCTTGAACCAAACAAACAAAAAAAAGCCCTCTTTCTCCCAATACATAACCGAGTGATTTTATTGCCTAAAGTTAGAGAAGCTTCATATATTAAAAATATAATGAGTAGAACATGTGTAGCTATGCCCCTCACACCATTACATCAAGGTGGCAACATGTCTGTTTTTCGTTTTTCTTTCTTGACTGTGACAGACTGTATGTATATGTAGTAGAGAGCTGTAATTGGCCTGGGTCCCACCTGTATGCAGAGGAATACATATAGCCACCTTACAGTATACAGTGCCAGGTATGTCTGCTGCACTACTGTCTAGGTATTGTTATTATTTTTAAATATTTCTACACAACACTTCATTGTTACTGATCCTAATAAAATATAGCATAGCAATACAAGAAGATTGTTAAAATTCATATTAAAGATCAGAGGACACTGCAAAAACTCCATAGGCTGATATCACATAAGTACTTAGGGAAAGGTTTTAAGTTTGTGCTGAAAGCAGACTTGACACCAACCATATCTCCAAAGGGAGGTTGTTGCACAACCAGGGTACCATGACCCCAAAGACCTCACCCTGTGTTAATGCACAAACATTTCTGGAATCCCTTCAAACGGAATTAAAAGAACTTCTTCTAAAGTGCACTTGAAATTTCAGAGCTCTCCAAAACCAATCAATAAGTGTTACAGTGCTTTGAATAGATTAGGAATGTAGGAGATTTGAACGTTTATTATTTAAGGAAGCCCTGCAGCAGTGTGTAGAGGGTGGAGGCACTCCCATGTCAATGGCAATAGATGGTTTTGATGAGAAAGTTTCAGGTTAATTTTGTCCTAGCTTTTTAAATGAGGAGAACTACTAAATGGATCAGAATAGTGTTCTTTGGTAGCATTAAGACTCAATCCTGAAGACAGTTGAATTGCATAGAAAGCAAAATTCACACTAATTTTGGTTTCATTTGTCACCAACTGCCATGCAAATTCAATGCATAGTGTACAGTGGACATGTCCTGGGAGATCTTGTGCACAGAACATAATTACATTGTGTTTTCACCCTGTGAGAGTTTCCTGTGTTTCTAGGTAGTTGGACATAGAATAGACATAAGCAAGATGTCATTTGCTTGTTCATGTATGCTGTTTCTTCATACTTTGATTTTCCTCCTTCTGTTTCTTTATGTTCTCAGATGGCACTCACTGAAATATACATGTTGTGATATTCTTGCAGTACCAAATACCTGGGCAATGTGAGGCATGTCATTGTCAGATAGTTTGCTATCTCTAGTGCTTTAGTGGGTGGAGACAAAGCATGGTATTGCTTTATCACTGTTTTTCTGTAAAAATCTAGTGCATATCAACAGAAAAGATCCTGTATCAGACATCTACATTTAAATGTAAGCAAAAGGCTTACTGGCTATGAGAAATGAGGTGCTGGAGGTGAGCTGAGGCAAAGTGGAATAAATGATAAAGCCACTGACTTGCATGTTCCTATTTATTTAAAAACTAACCTTTAAAAGTAAATAATAGTTTATGACTAGGCTACATGCCAAATACTTCCCCGTCAAAGGGCTTTGCAAGTGCTATATTATTCTTACATAGGGAGAAAAATGATCAAAGAAACTGGTGAGCCTATTACAGGGTGCACACAAAATTTATTACAACATTAGGCTTTATCCTTGGGTTGCAAGAAATAGAGGAAATGCAGGGAATTGCATTCTATTAGGCTATTGCAACTCAGCTATTTACTGAGGTGTGTTGGTCAAAAACCTTACTGCCTTCATGATTTAGGATTTCCCTAGAAATGCAGTGAACATGAAAGGAGTTTCAGCCATCAGTGAAGTGGGTATTTTAGGCTAGTATATTTTGCACCACCCTGAGATCTTAGTAATACAGACAAGGCAAAAATGAGATTTTGTAATGGAAGGTTCATGAGCAGTGCGGCCTTCAGATATCTGAATGTAGCTCATATGTTATGCTTAGAAGAACAAGAAAGGCCCCAAACAGAAGTCTGTATGGGCGTTTGGCAGATCGGCAACTTGGAGATGAATCTCATGGATCTGAATTGCACGTTGCACACGTACAAATCTCAATAGTTCCTGTCCTTAGACCAGGACCTCCAGATATTGCTAAACTACAATTCCCACTATCCTGTGGCAAACAGCTGAAGGGCACATGTAATATTGCTATGAGTTTGAGAGTGCCAGACACCCCTAATCCCAGGATCCAGCAAATGCCAAAATCTAATCATAGCTAATTAAGCCAGTTTCTTGTTTTGAGGTGATAATGGGCCATAAGACAACAAAGGATCAAGTGGACTTGGCTAATGGGTGGAGCTCCCTCTCAACAGATAAAGTAGGAGTTTAGAGTAGAGAGGTTAGTGATGTGGCGGAGAAGCAAACAGCAAGCTGGAAAGCCAGAGAGGCAGAGCATTGTAGGCTCAGGTTGTATATATGTGTATACAAGCCATATATCCTAAAGACACTACAATATCCACTGTGCCTCATTTCCAAAAGGAAACACAAAACCTGGGTAAGCACCTGGAATCTCTCACTGCTCAGAGATTGGGGTGGTGTGCATAAGTACAAAAGACTACAGTGAATAGATCATTGTCCCTCTTAAAAAAGTAATGTTATGAACTTGGTAATGCTGATGTAATTGTAACAAAAATTAAAGTAAGTGCATTTAATGGATGGTGGTTCCTAGCCTCTTTTCACCTCTCACTCAGATTGGCACATCGGCGATTTAATCAGACTTCTCCTTAGAACTCCAAAATTAGCGGTAGTGTGATTGAATGAAGGTCACTGAGATAGAACCATAACACAGTATGTAATGGTTTTTTAAAAAAATTCTTTTTATTAGTTTTATATGCCAAACAACAAAGAGAGAAAAAGAAAAGTAATTAAGCCACACCAGTACAACAAAAAAAAAAAAAAGAAAAAGAAAAAACATAAACGTAGATAATTGAGAAAACAGACATTAATTAACACAAATAATGCTTGACTTCCCTCCATCTCGATTTTGGGCTATGTACAATGGTAATTCTGTTCTGCAGTTTCCATTTTGTGTCCTCTAAACATCGCAAGAGTTATATTGAACCTACTGTGAATTTTATATCTCCAGAATTTGATTCCATGTATGTTATAAATTTAGTCCAATTGTCAATAAACTTTGTACCCTTTTGCTGTTTAATGTTCTGCGTCATTTTTGCCAAATCCATATATTCAAATAATTTAATTTGCCAATCTTTCACAGTCGGGATATTTGGGGTTTTCCAATTTTGTGCCAACAGGATCCTAGCAGCTACAGTTGCGTATTGGAACATTATATGATCCTCTTTCTTGATCTCATCTCCGATCATTCCCAGGAGAAAAGCTTCGGGTTTTTTAACGAAAGTATATTTAAGTATTTTTTTTCAGTTCATTGTATATAGATTCCCAGAATTTTTTTGATTTCTTCACATTTCCACCACATGTGGAAGAAACTTCCTTCTTTAGTTCTACACTTCCAACACCTATTATCTCTGGTCTTATGAAATTGCAAAAAATGTAATGGTTGTTTTGACTTCCTTGTATTTCATTATGACCAGCTCTGCTTGCTTCCTCCCTCCCTCCCCTTTGCAACAAATCAGCTGGAGGAAAGTAATTTTCAACTTAAATAAAAATAAAAATAAAAAAGCTTAACATGGTAAATTTAAGGTCATAATTTGAATGTTATTTTCATAATTTGAATATTATATTCTTCAGCATTCAGATGCGTGCTTAGCAGCAGTAATGGTTTTTTTTTTTTGGTTTTTTTTAAAGCAATAACAGCTGTCCTGTATATAGTATAGTTTTGCTCCTGCACTGATAAATAATCTGTTAGTTAATAGTGATAGAGAGAGGAATAGGGAATTACAAATACGGTTGTTTAGTGTGCCAGTGATTCATGTCCCAGGATACTCCTTGCTATACATTGTAACTTGCATTGATATGGAGCAGGTTTGAGAGACCTTTATGCATTATTTAAATAGGAGTTTTCTGTAGGAAATGTAACCAAAGTCAATACATTCAAGAGCAACAAAGATCCATTCACAGTCAAGAAATATCTAGGGTAGTCACTTCCCCGATATCTTTTCCCAGTGGCCCAATTAACATCATAGTATGGCACTAGGCTTTCCTTTCCCCATGAAAACAGACACTGATATATTCTGAAATATGCAGTGACCTTGTTTATATCAAGATCTCCAAAACAGGATAATAATTCTCTGTCATCCAGTCACCATTAATGGTTCAAATAGAAAGCCATCACTGAGCAAATATGACAAAAAAGTAACCCATTTGGATATGCACGCTATAAAAATATAACTCAGTGCATTTTTATGTTGAACAACCTGTGTGTACCCAGTGCTTACATTTACAGAGCAGGCCACGGCGTGTCTATGTATGGGGGAAATTTCCGCTTTCTGGATCTTAGGCAAGTCAATTGAAAAATTGCAGTTTGGCTCAACAACTAAAAAAAATTCAACATTTTTGAGAAAAAGCATGGCAACCCTAAGTGTGTCAATATAAGATCCATTAGCTCTGCATGCATTTATTTCCAGAAATCAAGAACTCCTGTCATAAGAAATTAGTTGTTTTGTTATTTGCAGATCATGACCTATATGTGCAATGGGGGTGGGGAAACACAGAACTGAATAGATCGTATTATCTTCAGCTAAGCGCAGGGTTAACTTTCCACTGGTACCACCTTTTGCTGCTATCTGTGCAGACTCATACATGGTCAGATTATCTTGGGAGAATGCTTTTGCAGGAAGAAATCATTGGTGGGAAGTAAAATGAGGAACAAACAAGAGAAATGAGACCTGGAGCTGAGGAAGGCGGTCCAGGCAGGGTTTGGAAATAATGGCCCTGCTTCTTCACAAATGTTCAGGACTGTTATTTATTTATTCAACAAATATATATGCATGCTGTCTTTTAATTTCATAAGGCATCATAAGGATGATGATTATGGTGATACGATCTGGTATAATGTGATCACCAGTCATCACAAAATACTTGAGGAACAAAAAATGTGATGGTAAATCATGAAACAATGGTAAAATAGTAATATGGTAGCATAACTTTATAATAGCTGTAAAGCAATAGATATCACTATTTATTAAAAGTAGCGGTGAATACATCAGTCTTGACGTGAAACTATATACTATAGTCTCTAAAGTCACTATACACTCACTGCATTTCCAGTGCTGGGTTTTAAATCTAAGTTCACATGATGCTATCCAAAATGCCTATGTATCCTGTGCTTTATTATAAAATACTGCTGTTTGTTGAGTTGCCCTCCAAATAGAGAGAGAGAGAGAGAGAGAGAGAGATGCACACAGGCAGATGTATGTGCATACTTCTGCTAGAAAAGAATCAGTTGGGAGAAGTTAATAGGTGGAAAGAAATAATTCCATCTGCTTCAGTGACTTAATTTATGTTGATTGAAAAGAAAAACAACAGCTCACCTTTTAATGTATCAGTGACCTCCTAATGTCCTCCTAAAATGGACAAATATAATGTTTTCTAAAATTATTAGGCAACAGAGCAACATAGTGATGGATGAATATATCTATCTATATCAATATACATACCTATATATGTATTGCAGTGAAACTTTCTGAATGACCTAATAATAATTGCAATGTATAAATTCAAATAACACAAAGCTTTGACATGAATAATGATTTGCTTTTAAGAGATTCCCCTAAATATTCTGTTTAGTGATGTTGAATAATTTAATACTAGTAAGGTAGTGGTTTTTGCAGATAAATCAAAGGAAAGAAGCAGGTTTGACAGCTTGTCTGAGGACATTATGAAAATTGAGCTAATCATTTCTGGGTAGAATGTGGGCTTGAACACATATAAAAGCTTGTGTAATTGCATTGTTAATTAACTTGTTTCTCATTTGAAAACATTGCAAATATTTCCTATTTTAAATTTTAATACCCTTTTGAATAAAAGTGTAATGGATTCTCAGCCCTGTCTCAAGGCTTTTAAACTGAAAGATTACATTAAGATACAAACACAAAGCTGATTTCTCTGTGTATCAACACACTGTACCTAGTTTCAGAAAAAGAAACGATGCTCAAGAACAATTAAACTACGTTAGTGGTACTTTTTTAAAAATGCTGTAAATGTATATAGTCTCATAAAGATTATCAGTGTTGTCCTCTGCCCAGAGAGTCTGGGCAATGTGGTTGCTCTTAAAAGCAATCAAATGTGTTGTTTTAGAATGAGTTTTAGTTGCCTGAAGTTGACACTAAATCTATCATGTTATATTTTGGTGCCTTTTGTCATTAACATTGTATAGTTAAAACATTTTACAGCTATATGCAAATAAGCATACTTGAAAGTCCCTATGAAATTTCACTTGTCATCTATGCTGCACCATAATTCTGATCTAAATTTATTGGAAGGTGTTAAAGCTCATCAATGGCACGCAAAAAGGTCTAGATTCAAGTCCCTGGCATCTCTATTTAAGGCGATCCTTCAAGTAAACTGGTTCAAAGCTTTTAAGAGCTTTGAATACTACAAGTAAAACATTGAACTTGGCCCAATAACATTAGCAGTCAGTGGATACAGTAACTTTGAGCGGCATTGTAATATGTTGGAAGTCCTCAGTCCTGTCAGCAATCATGTTGTAGCATCATGTACTAACTATAGTGTCTAGACTAAGAGCAAGGGAAAGCCCACGAAGAGGACATTGCAGTAATCCAGTTCTGAATTCAGTCAGTACAATGAATCTTCATATATTCATTATATATTTGTTTTCCTACTAAACATTGTGCCTAGAATCATTTATCCAAATATTTATCAATGCAACAGTGTCAACAAAGCACAAGACATGAGTGCTACAAAGACCATAAAAATCTAACTACATCTGGGAGGAGCTAGGGTTATGGTGAGAAACCTTGTACCCAAAAATAATTTAAATGTATACACGCAGTGTATGTACACAGAGCTACTTAGGGCTCTGTCAAGTCCACTCATTTCGGAACCCTGAAAAAAAGCAGGTTTCATGTTTGTATGGTGTGGTCTCAGACATAGCCTTATAGAATCCAGGCCACTGAATGAAGACATTCATTTGGCATGGTGACAGTGCTTTCTTCCCAATCCCCACAGCACTCTTCACTGATCATCTCAAAGATGCTGTTGAAATGATGTGATGTCAAAGCAAATAACTAGCCTCTCAGCATATGAGTGACTGGGGAAACTCAGCCAGAGGGGCGGGGTATAAATAACAAATTATTATTATTATTATTATTATTATTATTATTATTATTATTATTAGGCAAAAATACCTAAATACCCTAATTTTCCTAGCCGGGTGTTTTAATAAAATGTTGAAAATTGATATTCCAAGTCTCTACTTTCTATTTCATAATTGGCCAATTAACAGGCCTTCTTGCCCTGCATTCTCTTCTCTTTTGGTGTGTCAAGTGTAAGCATTCCTCAAGGGGCCAGATTTGATGCCGACAAGAGATTATTTGATCCTTATGACAGAGTATAAATGGTTTCTGCTATCATGCTTATTATTTTTTCTCTTTTATTGTCATATTTTGTACTTTTATCTGTTCTACTTTATTAGCTGCTTTGAAGGTCCTATGAGAAGAGGGGCAACCAAAACTAAAATACGTGTGTGTGTTTGTGTGTGTGTGTGTGTGTGTGTGTGTCCCACCAGTTCATTGTAAATTCTTTATGCATGGTGAAAACATCTGCTATGAACACAAACTATGAAATAGTAACAGTTAACATTTCCATTATGTCCCTGTAGCAAAACAAAATAGATTTTATAGGGTCAAATAATTTTCAAAATATACAGTAACCTTGCAGGTATTTTACTTTTTCTGTGTAAAGGTTCGAAAGCACTGATGAACTTTTTCTTACTTTCTTTTTTAATTTTAATTCACACATCTCACCCATTGCCTTGCCATTATTATACTCCAGGATACGTAGAGAAGGCATTACTACCTAGCAGCATAATAATGTATTACTTTATCTCATTTTTATCTCATTACTGCTGACAGCTCTACATATTATTTTATTTTTACCCTTTTCTCTTCCTTACAGCAAAACACCAGTTATGGTGCAATTTTCTAATTATTAAGAATTTTATGAAGCTTTTTCACCTTCAGTTAAGATTAAACCATTTATTTCCTCACGACAATTATAAGGTGCAGCAGACAAGGCAAGGGATAAAAGGAGCAATGTATAAAAAGTGAAAGGAGGATTGTAATTTGCTCTTGGCTCTTACTTTTACACAGCATGGAATGAAAACTTATGGAAAAGGTAGCATAAATATGTAAAAGAAACTGTGGCCAATCCTCTGAGTCTGAATTTTTTGTCTTCGGGCCGTTAATCAAATGTTGAAAAGTCAGGTTGCAGAGTTTAAAATGTTATAATTAAATTATCACTTAACTTTGGGCTGCAGTGTAACTAGTATGCTGATAAAATGCCCCTTTTACATCTTCTGATCAAAGCAGTACCATATGTTACCAAGAAGGAGGGATAGGGCATTGGGAAATCAGCTGAATTGGCTCTGCCACTGTGCCTCCACTGCACCAACCCACCACTGCCACCACCTCACCGCTTCCCCTCTTGGCACTGTAAAGCCAGGGGAGCTGTGCAGCCCCATCCTGCCCTTGTACCACTCCTGAGTTGCAGGGATGTTGCTGAAACCCTTAACCAAATGCCAGGAGGCCATCCTGGGGAGAGCAAATAAACCAAGGTTAAAGCAGAGTGAGATGGAAGTGCTGTGGGCAGGGAGATCCTTGGCTCTCTTTGTTTTGCTCAGCAGCAGCACAGTAGACTGTGTTATGGTGTCCTCAAACCATGTAGTATCATCGAGGCATTTTATCAACATAACAGAATAGAAGAAGGTGTTAAAAATACTATTGCCGTTGTCTTTCAATAGCACCTCAATGTTTCAGTGGCTGTATGTGTCAGCACTGATGGTTTGGCAGCTGCTCAGCAGTTTAATTATCACTTATATGCCTAATCTTTTATAACAGATAATATTACGACTGCATTTGCTGACTTTAAAATACCGTTTAAAACAAAGCATATGTCAAAAAGACCTACTCTTATGTTTGGTCTGTTGGCTCTGACACTGAAAGAACTTCTCTGCAGCATACATTGCCTTCATTTAATACAAAACACAGATCCCATGTTTGGGATAGGAATGTAGAAAGGGGTGCAATTTATGTGGGAGTTAAATAAAAAAACACACAGAAGGAATGGCACAATACTACTTTTTGGGGCAGATGTCAGTTTATTTCTCAAAATGTATTTGATATGCCATATGTTTGCATGCTAGAATTTGAAACATCCATATTTTATTTGAACAAGCATGATAAATATGTAGGCTCAAGTCAAGTGCTCCTATCTGGAGCACAATGATCAAGCCACTTATTTGTAAGGTAAATAGAGTTGCACTTGAAGCTCAGAGAAGGAATGGATTGGAAGAACAAGAATCACACTAAGAGAGAAAAAGGGTTACAAATGGTCACAGCCATAATTGTTACAGCTTATACAGTACAGGAACCGATTTAGGGGAGTGTGACCAATTTGCAAGCATTGGGTGCCACAACAACGACTTAGAACGGAAGGTGAGAGGCGTGCATATTGAATTTTGGCATTGCACAGCGCGCTGCTACAATCTGAAAGCCCAGATTCTACCACTGAGAAAGATCTAGGCATCTGAAAACCCTACTACTGATGGGTGATACCACCTGGTTCATATGGTGGCTCATGTTAGTAGGAGGAAAGTAAGATCAGACGCACTATGGTGAGAGCAAAGCTGGATTTAGGGCAATGTGGGCAGTTCCCCTGCACAGGGTGCTGAGCCAAGGGGCGCAAAATAATAATCATACATACATTTATATTTATACGGGTACCTACTGGGAAGAATAAGAATAATTAGGGTGGGGTGCCAAATTGTATGACTGTTCACTACAAACAGTACCTAAAAGCAACTAGTTCTGTACAGTAAAAGGTAGACAGGCACAAACCTTCTCAGTTAGCTAGGTCATAGGGGAGGGGAATCATCAAAACAATACAGTTTTATGAAATTATTCTCTTCCCCATCAGTTATGCATCTGTGGATATATGCCATGTGTACTGTGGACAATTCTAGATGATTATGTGTAGCATAATTCATGGGTAACTGTTAGTTTACAGAGAATCCAGATGTTTTCCCTCAAGGAAGGTGAAGTATATATGCACATGAATGTCAGCCTAGATGACCTATATATGATGTCAAGCTTTAACAGGAAACATGTAACTTTAAAAATGTTCTGCTATGTGAAGCTAGGCCAAAATTTCTTAGAAATAATTTTCTGATACATCTTCTGAGGGTTTTTTTTCTTCTTTTCTTTTTTTACTCACCTCGAACTGTCAGGATAATTTTGCAGTGCTCCTCTCAATTTCCATATCCATAAACAAAGTAGAGAATTTCGTGTGCATCCCTTCCTCTCTGCTCCTTCTCCAAAAACTCAAATTTGTAGTCTGCTCACTCTATCCCAACTACTTCAACTTTCTCTTTCCTAGGAATCTGTTGTCACATTCTGGTATTCTAATCTCTATCCAGAATTTAGATTATAAAATGCTCAGAGGAGGGACCTGTTTTCTCCTTGTTACTCTGTATAACACTTATTTAATAATGATGATGGTAGTGATAATTCAGCATCAGAAAATAAATAGTCAAGGGTGGTGGTGGTGGTGGGGTGTGTGTGGGTGTGTGAAAGAGAGAGTGAGAGAGAGAGATTATAAACATAAGGAGCTGAAAGCTTTGAAATGTGGTTAGAGAATTAAAATTCTGAACAGCTGCTTTATTCAACCATATTTGTGTCATATGAGAAGTACCACTGGCAAATGTTTGAACAAGCAGATTTTTCATATCCACAGTGTTGGAGGAATAACATTTGTTCATATAAATATCCCTAATCATGTTTAAACACAGGTACTTTTGCCTGATTTGAAAGTACCATTTTGTGATGCTGCTAATATAGTAATTGAATTTGAAATGTATTGCTTATCCAGAGTATTACTTAAACTACCAGAAATATACCATATGTTTTAACTAATCAGAGGGAACTGAACATGCCTAACAATATAGCTAGAACATGTTTGCATTAACTGGAGAGATTAATGAAATTCATCCACTTTCAAATGATTCTCAAACAGCAAAAGAGCTAAGCCAACAATCATTTTAAGTTCATCACGAAGTATTCATCCACTTATAATATTTGGTTCAAACTGACTGAGTACATAATCCACTGTTCTGAGTACTAGGAGATATGTTTACAACATGTTCTGCAAATGCATCAATCCTGTTTCCCACTGCAAAAAGGAGGAGGTTGTGTTTTCCTGGTTCCCGCCCCCACAAGGTTAATGGACTACAAGCATTGCACAGGCATCGTCTTGTTAGAATAACACAAACTACTACAAAATGAACCTGTGGTATTTTAAAAATAATTATTGTATTTATGCCTTGTAAGCATTCAGAGATGCTACAGCTTTGCATATAAACCCAAAATATTCATTTTCCAATAGTGTTTCCAATAGTGTTCCAAAACAGTCTTGTACATGCATAGAACGGTGCCCAAGCTTCAAAGCTAGAGGCAATTTATAAATGCAATAAATAAAAATAGAATTATTATTTAGAAATCAGTTCACTTTGAATACACAATGTAGAACAATACTTGCTCTCCCATATTTGTTTGAGTTACAAAAAACCCTAAGTCTTATCTTGACTGTACCCTAAAGTGCTCTAGAAGAATTCCCTCACTTACTGGATTAATATATAGAATGTTTATGGATGAGTGAGTCTTTATTAGTATGAATAACTGAAACATAATTTTAAGAATATGCTTTAGTGATTGGCTTTCATAAACTCTGCCTCTTGTAAGTGTCTCCCTCTTCACCTCTTTAAAGAGATCCAACTTGCTTTTTCAATCATTGATTCTGATTGAGTGGGGGAGACTGTGTTTCTACTAGGGCTTCTGAGCTGGAGTGCTGGATGTTAGAGACAGGCAATGTTACCTCACCAGGCTGGAAAGGTACTTGGACAATGGACTCCTCTTGCAAGTGTTCTAGGATTAGTATGGACCTCTGGGACTGGCCCTATGGGTAATTCCTTCTCTCACTTTCAATCACACTCTAGGGTAATGATAGTCTTTAACTCTTAGCCTGATTACCTTACGGGAGTTTTGTGAGGTGGTCATGTATGCTGTAGTTAGTGGACAAATATGCAAACAGAAATGCAATGAAAATAAATAATGATTGTATTTAGGGAAGGTAACTATTTATGCACAGAAGAAAATAACCTGGTAATTGTTTAGTGTTTCCTTAATTAACCACAATAAAGGCAAATGCTGATAAACACAAATCAGAAAAGAAATCTGAAGAGCCTCTAGCAATCTTATGGTCCCTTTGGCATTTTTCTTGCATTCTGTGGCAAATTGGCATATGATAGGTAAGCTAAATAATTCAGATGCATAAAGGTTATCTTGTCTGAATTGTAGGTGTGCACGTTTCCCTGCTGTTTAGAGTTTGTGGGTCATCTGGATTGAAGAAGAAGAAAAATCTGTGAGACTGATGAAGGGGGGGCAAGTGTCATAAAGGTGTCAAACATAAATGCATTTTCTCTGTAGAAGGCAATAAATATTTTACAAAAAATAACATGGGAAATTCAGTTGTGCTCTGAAAAGTTATTGTGTTAAATTGGGAAAATAGATTCAATCAACGAAGTGTGAAATAGAAGGATTTTAATCCTGTTTGAAGTGCAAATCTCAATGCGACCCTAGCTATAGAGTTTCCAACTAAGTCTCTGTAATATAAAATGTCATGTCATCCAGGAAACAGATAATCATGTGAAATGCTGCAAAAAAGAATTATTAAGCCTCCAATGAATATTGAACCTTAAATTCTCACATTCACAAAAAAGAAAAACCCATATTTTTGTTCCGACATGGTCACTAATGAACATAACTCTGTAAAACCAAAAATAGAAAAGTTCTTGGAGGGGGTGACTGTGAGGATCATGTGATTAAACTAATGGGCCTCATCCAATTTATATTGTCTATTATATGCGTGAAAAATATACTGTACGCCATACAGTGAAGTTTAATCCCATCAGAGTTTTACTGCGGTGTAGCGCATAGGATTTTCTTCTTCTTACTTTCTACCTGTACGTGATGTGCTTTGCAAGTAAATCAGTTGCTTACTTCTCTGTTCCTTGTGAAGTATGAACATAGGCATATAAGCATGACAACATTAAAAATTGTGTATACATTTTTTTTATTTGTATAGAGCAGCTTCTGGGCAATCTAGATTAGCATCTATCTTCAACTCTGTTTCTTCTGCCTATGTTTGATTCTCCTCTGATATTGCAATGTCTCTCTTGCTTGGAAAGAAGCCACTCCTGCCTGCTACCATTCTCACTCGACTTTGCGTCCTTCTCTGTTTCCTTTCTTAGCCTTTCATGGTACCAGCTTAGCCAGGTACTAGGAAAAGGGAAATAAACCCTTATGGTTGCCAAGCAACTGGAAGATGATTCAACATTCATCTTAGCATTTATATAGCACTACTCATGGGTGCTATAGTATTTCACATACTTTATCCAATTATTCATTAGATAACTCTGAAGAACACATTATTATCTCTGTGTTACATGGGGTAGCAACAAGGCGGGTAAGACTGAGAGTGGCAATTTGAATCGGCTCCATAAATTAATTCCCAACCACACCAAGTTCATCATCCTAGCAGTGAGTGATGATTGCATCTTGAATGGTCTAGCCTGCTTGTCATAGAAGTTGGAACTTCTGCAGCAGAAGCATAGAGACTTCTCTGCTCAGAGGTATAAGGCATAAAGCTCTGTAGCTGGTCAGCATCAACGGCTAGGCCTGAAGTCAGGGTGCACAAGCCTTGCTTGTAATGCCCCAAGGAGATAGATAGCTTTGGGATTTATTTCTCATTATTTCATGTTTTATTCATGTTAATTTGTGTGTTTCATGTTCAATTTTGAGTATATCCTTTCTCCCACCTGTTTTTTTTAAAAAAAACCTACTGTTTTTATTGACCCCCATGGCAGCAGAGTAGCAAAGCACATATTGATGACCATTTTGTTCCCCAGCATATCTTGATGTGGAATTGTTCTAAGGCAGTTTCATTTGTTTTGTGCAGAGGTACATCTGAAGGGGCCCCATTTAGTTAGATTCTCTATTCATATTTAAATGAATACATGCACCTCTGGAGCTTATGTTTATTATCATAATGTAAAACTAAATATTTAATCATCGTTATTAGCATTCTATCTCTGAGCAACCAACTGGGAGAGGGATGGACAAAGAAAGGGAAGAGCAGTGTTCCTCCACTGTTACAGTATTTTCAACCACAGCAAATCATTCATTCATTCATTCATTCCCAGATTGTTGTTGTTTGCTATTATACTTTTGTACCTCCTCTCAAACAGTGTTCTTTAGATGGTTCACAGCATATAAAAGACAAAAAACATGATGCAGAATCGCTTTGTATAATTAGGTTTATTTATTTTAATATATAAGAAAATAAATCTACATGTCATTTTTTTAGCCACTCCTTTTTACTTGTACTCAAGACATTTCTTAATAATGTGTCTGAGAAATATAATCAGAAATAAGTATACAAATATGTTGCTAGGTGTTGAGATTCCTGGGATGCATGGTAGAAATAGTTTTCCATAGGTCTGGAGCAGATCTTTGTTTCCATGTAGTTTCCTTCCATGCTAAAAGATTATGAATCCTGAGGTGGCAAAAACTTGCCAATGGTAAATTGTTACCCTGTAAAAAGTGCATAGAAAAACAATAGCACCTATGTTGCCAGGATATCAGAACAGTGGGGTTAAGAGAGGCTAAGAGAATGTATTAGAATTCTCAGCCCCAAAGGAAATTCTAAATAATCTCAGATCAAAAACTGTTTCAGTCCTGTGGCTTGACATTAAAATATATACTGCACTTTCTTTACCTCAGTGCCTTTGAGGCATTGTAAAGATTGTAAAGGTGCACAGAGATCAAGCAGAGTGAAGCATCAGTCTGTAATGTTTCCTCTCACAGGGACACCCAGGTTATAAGGTTGTTCCACCGCAGTTTTAACTTCATTGACATACTGTATAAAATGACTGTACCTCAGACAACCATCATAGCTTTATTTAAAAAAACCAAACAAAAAAACCACGACCTCTAATATAGTGTTAGATTTATTAGTATCCAGCTTCTGTCTACAGTGGACGCTCGGGTTGCGAACGTGATCCGTGTGGGATGCACGTTCGCAACCCGCAATAGCACATCTGCGCACGCGCGTGTTGCGCTTCTGCACATGTGCAAAGCACGATTTAGTGCTTCTGCGCATGTGTGACCGCCCAAACCCAGAAGTAACCCGTTCCGGTACTTCCGGATTTCGGCGCATCCATAACCTGAAAAAATGCAACCTGAAGCGTCTGTAACCCGAGGTATGACTGTATCTGATTTTGATGGGAAGATGGAAGTGTGTCTGCCAATGTTTTGGCAACACTGATAACATAGAAAGAGCCCTGCTGGATGACACAAAAAATCTATCTAGCTCAACCTCCTGTTTCCCAACCAGATACTACAAGCAGGACATAAGCACAACGGGATTCATTTGCTTGCATTCCTAAGCAACTGGTATTGAGAGGCCTGCTACCTCTGATTCTGGATACAGGGTAGTATTCAACTAAGATTTACTCTGAGCAGACCCATTTAAATTAATGGACCTAATTTAGTTATGCTCATTAATTCTATTCTTAGGAGAAGTTAGATGAATATCACCTGCTGTATATAATCATCCTCATTAGTACCCAGTGAGAGCCTTATCGTCCAGAAAGTTAGGATTTTTTTTACTACCTTGAACCACATTTTCCATTCCCCCCCCCCCCCATTTACACAGTTTGGAGATGTTTTTTGAGCTCCTCAGTACCCTTTTAGTTTTTAAGTGTTTAATTGGTACCACCAGAAAACTTCATCACCTCACTACTCACCCTCAACTCCAGATCATTTGTGCACAAGTTAAAAGCAACTGGTTGCGATACAGATCTGAAAGACTCCATCTTTTACATCCTTCAGTTTATTATTGGTCTCTATTAAACTATTAAACCAGTTATTGATATATTAGTCCCCATCCTTTTATTCCATGACTGCTAAATTTACTCAGGAGCCTTTGGTGAAGAAAGCAATCAAAAGCTATTGGAGAGTATGGAGTGTCTATTTCCAGATGAGCAATAAGTCTACATGAGAAAAGGGAAGAGAAATTTGAGTTCAGTGATAGCTCCTTTTAATGGAACATCCATCAGATGTGTTCCTCCTGTTATCCTGTTTTTAATTTGGAAATAACACATGTGGAGTATTCTCAGGCTGTTCTCACTACTGCCTCCCCAATATCCCTATGCACTCTGTTACTACCTGCTCTACTCCAACCTTCCCTTGTTGAATGGGAAGTTCTACAGGCAGTTTGAAGGTCAGATGAACATGATGAGAACATGATGTTCTATTCAACATGGGGAGGTGGAAGAGGAAGGGCAGGTATGCAAGACCTACATCCTCCACTCATGTTGTGATTGTGAATCCTGTAAGTACTAACATACACGTTTAAATGGTTTTCCATTCACTTGGTGTTCATGCACTGGCAAGCCTTAGACAATTTTGTATGTGTATGCACTCAAAGGTGCATTAAGAAAACATAGTGCCGGATTATCCATCTCTGTAGAATTCACAGAATCAAGGAACTGTGGAGTTGGAAGGGATCCCAAGGGTCATCTAGTCCAACCCCCTGCACAGTAGGAATCACAGCTAAAGACAGGTCATTCTGGATGGGGAAAAGACAGGCACACTTCTGCCACTGTATATGGGACACACTAGTGTGCTGCATAATAATTTTTAGGAATTGCTGCCTGAATGAAAGCTGTCACATATTCAACTTGATTTTAGCTACTCGGTACAGTAGATTTAAATACAAATCTAATAAGAATGTCATTGTCATGGGCTGGTTAGGTGCAGATTAATAGTGGGAGGAACCAGAGTTGATAGTTCTATGTGTTGTAGCAAACAAACTCAAGGGGAGGGTCAAAATAGGGAAAGGGGGGAGCTTCTGACATGATGGCCATTGATGATGCAGCTGACATTCACTTCCTCGTCAAGTCTAAAGAGCCAATGTGTAGTAGCTATCCAGGCAGAGATGTGGTACAGCCCTGAAGGACTGTGTTCAAAAATTTGGTTATGGATTTTTAATAGAATAGAAATTGTATTTATATGCCATGTTGAAGCAGCCAAAACTTGTACTGTAATATGCAGATAGGATTGGTAGGACACAGTTGTGATGAAATCTGAGAGATTCCCAGATTTAGAGCATTTAGATAGAAGCAGGAAAAGACAATATATCATCTCGTAGATAAGTATGAACCAATATTTATTCCTTTAGCTATATTAATGTCAGTAGGAGAGTGGATTTGTACGACAACACAAAGAAGAAAATTATTACACCTGAAGAGAGGAGGTGAGGGAGAGGAATGTGGAGACAGTAACATTTGACACATTCTGTGAATGTGTCATAAAAAGCACCTTTTTGTGTATGTTTGATTTTTATGGCATGTATAAGGGTTGTTTAAGGGGTTGGTTTTTCCATCTCTTATACTACCAGTTTGTTTTCTTTCAAGGGTGGGGGAGACAGAGAGAGTGAATCAATTACCTGGAATTGCCAGCTATCAAATAAACCAGGTCCGGGAATTTTATAGGAGCCAAGGGAGTTTTGCATCTAATTTCTATAAATCTTGATGAGATTTGAGTACTGAACTCCATTAACCTCTTTTGAAAATCCAAGTCTGGTTTTCACATGCTCGGCTATAGCCAAAGTATATTTTTTTTCCTGTGCCTTAAAGTGTGTTTTGATTGAAACAGCCAATCTTATAATGTGTTTCCAGTAAAGATACAGCATTTATCATTAGCTTTGCCTATTGAGGTTACTTTACCAATTCACTGTATTTACCCCCATGGCATATAACTTCCGAGTCAACTATGCAAAATTACCTATAAGCACAAAACTGTTTCATGAGGATACATAGTGCAATGTGAATTGAAAGGGAAGGGAAGAAGCTGCACATATATTTTGAACCATGAGATCTGCAGACAGCTTATTCTGAAACTACATTTCACACCAAAGTCTATTGGAACCATCCCAGAGACTCTTGATTAAGCTGAAATATATGGATTTCTCTGATTTATTCCATCAACTTTTGCAGAGGAAGTGTTGAGCATTTCAGAGCCCTCACTTTGGGGAATCCTAGGCCTGTAGATGCATGTGACCTACAACTAGTTACCACGCAGCCTCTCCCTAGCTGATTCATCCCTTCCCCTCCTTGCTGCTCATATAACAGCTCTGTGTGCTACTTAGCTGTTCCCGGTGCCAATAGGGAAAGCCACACTGAAGTCTCAACAAGCCAGGATGGGGAATCTAAAGCTCTCTATCCCCCCACACTAAGATGGAGTGTGTATGAATGGTGACTTTGAGGAGAAGATGACATGAGCGTGGAGTCCAGCAGCAACCAGGGCACCAAGTTGGAATCTAGTGAACAGGATTATATTAGACCCAAATCTAGTAGGTTGCAGCACACTGAACCAGATGCCATGACACGAGGGGCCATAGAATTGGAACCAGGACCTCATAGGCACCTTCTCCTGTTCTTGGATATTTGTGCTTCCCACACTACCTTGCCAGTCCAATGCAGAATTGCCTTTCTTCTGGCCACAGGATTAGCCCTTTAGAGATTCTAGCTCTTCAAAAGAGAGCAGAGCCTAGCAGAGGCAGACTGGAGACAGAGACTCCAAAAATCTCAGTTAATGCCCAACTTTTTCTGGGAGAAGTTGCTCTCTAGGAGCTCTCCGTGGTGCTGTGGGTTCCTCCCCAGAGTGCTCCAATACCAGGAATAGCCCAAGATATTTTGCTACCTGATGCAAACTAGAAAGTTGTGTCCCCCTGTTGTTTGTTAAGGGTGTTAGGTGAGAATGTGGATAGGGAATATCGGGCTCGGGAATCAAATACAGCCCTCCAGGCTGCTCTCTTGGGGCTCAAACCACACACACACCCCATCCTGATAAGCACTCTCCTTGAGTGTTTTTGACTGTTTGAAACATGTCTTTGGAATGAGAGAATGTTCGGTGGTGGTGGGAAGGTGCTCATCTCACCCCCCCCTTCCTTGCCTCCCCCAAAGCCTCCTCTTTCCATTCTGCAGCGCTCCCACACTTTTGCACCATGGCTTACTAGCTGGAGACTGAAGCTGCTCTCTTGCAAAACTTGAAGCTTGCCCAACAGGAGATAGCTGCACACACAGTACTACAACCACTAGTTCCTTTTAATATGTACTACTGGCAAGCAAGAGGGACGCGGGTGGCGCTGTGGGTAAAACCTCAGTGCCTAGGACTTGCTGATCGTATGGTCGGTGGTTCGAATCCCCACGGCGGGGTGAGCTCCCGTCGTTCGGTCCCAGCTCCTGCCCACCTAGCAGTTCGAAAGCACCCTTAAGTGCAAGTAGATAAATAGGTACCACTTTATAGCGGCGTTTCCGTGTGCTGCGCTCGCCAGAGCAGCTTCGTCACGCTGGCCATGTGACCCGGAAGTGTCTTAGGACGGCACCTGCTCACGGCCTCTTGAGCGAGATGAGCACACAACCCTAGAGTCGGACACGACTGGCCCGTACGGGCAGGGGTACCTTTACCTTTACCTTTTACTGGCAAGCAAGGTGTCCATCACCTTTTACTTATGAAGCAGGTTCTTCTTGCCAAAGTGTAGAACCTTACATTTGTCCCTATTGAAATTAAGTAAGTTGGGGCACAGTTATCCAATCTGTTAAGGTCATATTGAATCCCAATTCTGTCTTCTGCAGCATTAGCTACCCCTCCCAGCTTGGTGTCAGCTGCAAATGACGTAAACTAGCTTAGTTTTAGTGGAATGATCACTAGCTAGCCAATTGAATTAAAACCAAACACTGCATTCTGGACTAGGGACAGGAACAAAATTCAATTTGCACTTCTTTGAATTTTGTTATGCAAAATTTGAGCTCAAAAATACTTTTAATATAAGGGAGAGTACAGTGGTACCTTGGGTTAAGAACTTAATTCGCTCTGGAGGTCCGTTCTTAAACTGAAACTGTTCTTAACCTGAAGCACCACTTTAGCTAATGGGGCCTCCCGCTGCCGCTGCACCACCGTCGCATGATTTCTGTTCTCATCCTGAAGCAAAGTTCTTAACCCGAGGTACTATTTCTGGGTTAGTGGAGTCTGAAACCTGAAGCTTCTGTAACCTGAAGCATCTGTAACCAGAAGTACCACTGTACACCTAAAATGTATATGTCAGAAAATATAGCATACAAAAATGCATTATATTAGAGATGATTGCAAAGATGTTTATATTTGGCAAAATTGCATGCAAAATTTAGCATTTTAGGACAAATTTACAATTTTCGTAAGGACCTTTTAACTAAAAAAAAAACAGAATAAAACCACTGATGTGGAATGAATTTAAGACTGGGAAAATGAGAAATTGAGAGATGCCAGAATTGACAGGTTCATCCATTCGTAATGCAGCATCTCCACATATTATCTCCCTTGCCCCTCCCAAAATTTATCTGCATGTCTGAAACAAATTCACAAATATTATTTACCTCATTTGCTAAATTACAAATCATTGTGCTAAACTTATAGAAAGAAACAATTTGTAAAATATACAAAGATTCTTCTGAACATACTAGTATTGTTGATAGCTGGCCATGGTACAGTAGCAGTGCTAGCTGGCAATTATGATATGAATGAAGGATTAAAAAAATCTTTATCTTAAATGCCTTTGTGTTATTTGTAAATACAGGCATGTAAAAATTCTCATATCTTCTATGGTTTTTATTACAGTCCTTTTTACATGTTGTTTGTACAGTTTCCTTTTCTGGACTTTTGGTTTGTTTTAGTTCTCTAATTAAATTGGTAAGATATAACAGGAATTTAGATTTCTTGAGCTGTATTGGAAACTCTGGGACTTGTATTACCTCACAGAACGTAGAAATTGAATTGAAGCTCTGTTATTAAACCAGGTTGTAGCAACAGACCCAGGAGTTAGTGGCTCAATTTTCTACTTCTCTGAATCAAATTTTCCCTTGATTCAGTGTGTGCAATTTTGAGGATGGCGGCGAGGGCCCCCTCAGAATGGTTAAATATTTGGTTCGCTGGGTCTGATCAGCAGGTAAAGCCTGCAGGGAGCTTGTTTATCCAGCAGAACGATCTCATTATGAGGACAGTGATATACTGTGGTTTACTTCATCCGCAAAAGCTATTCAAGGAAACAACTGGGTAAATGATATTCATCTTATTCCCTACATTGTGCTATTATCAGGTGCAATAACTGTTTGCAGCTTAAAACAGAGATTAGGTACTTCAGCCACTTCATTGAAAGGATCTCTGAAGTTTCATTTTTTTAATAATTCAAGTGTTTCCTCAATTATAAAAGTAAGAAGGAAGTATGATTGGTAGTAGGAAGGTGTGGTAATGGAAATTTAGACAGAGGGAAGTTTGAGCCTAGTGAATCTATCAGTTCATCATCACTACAACAATTTATTCCACAGATGGGACTGAAGAAGGTGAAATGGTCAGATAAAAAGAAGTTGATAAGTGTAGTGAACAATATAGTAATAGGACAAATTGTTCTTTTTTACAATTTCTAGCCACCTGACTTGCAAGTTTACTGCTCATGTGTATTATTTGCTTTTTAATCTAAGTCATTAATGAAGATTTCGAACATGACCAGACATAGCAACCACTACAACAAAATTTAAATAGATCCTGTTTTTAGTTTTTTGCTAATCCATTCATTATTATCCTTTGAATGTTTATTCCCCCAACCACTGCTGCATCTGCATTTATCTGGAATGGGCTTTTAGAAAAAATAATTCTCAAGTATAGTTCATATGCATGGCTACATGTAACTCATATTAATTTTAGCCACCCATTTCTATATATAGTTCTCATGGTTTATAGTCTTCATAGGTACCAGAGTGACCTTGATTATAATAAGTTTGGCAGGCAATTACAGATTTTTTTCATTCATTCAGTTCTGGGTGGGTAATAAGTTAAAACATAAATATGGTGAATTTACATAAATGAAAGTGGTAATGAGTAGCAAAATGCTGAAATAACCACCACTGGTAGCACCTGTCTCTGATCACTAGCCTAAATTAAAAAAAATAAAAATAAGAACACTTTTTTGAGAAATGTGTGTACTTTGGTGCATGTCTAGGGGATGACAGAAAATGACTAGAAAGAACCAGATACAGGAACATGAGCAGTTGGCTGATAATCCATATTGCAGGCAAGCAATGAAGACTTGATAAAATATTGCACTTGAAAAGTGATTGTCATTTGGAACCAAGCTTTAGCCTACAAGCTTTAGCTGTTGAAAAGGTTTCATTTCAACCCTGATACAGTGCTTCAGAAATCAGAGCAGTTTGGTTTAGATTAATCTAGAAGCTTCAATTTGGCTCAGGTTCAAATCCAAATCATTATTCAGTACAGTGGTACCTCTAGTTAAGTACTTAATTCGTTCCGGAGGTCCATTCTTAACCTGAAACTGTTCTTAACCTGAACACCACTTTAGCTAATGGGGCCTCCCGCTGCCACCGCGCCGCTGGAGCACAATTTCTGTTCTTATCCTGAAGCAAAGTTCTTAACCTGAAGCACTATTTCTGGGTTAGCGGAGTCTGTAACCTGAAGTGTATGTAACCTGAGGTACCACTGTATATCCAAAACTTTCTGCCTTTCCTTTTGCTATTGTTGGGGACATTTAAGCACAGCTATAACTCCCCACCCCCTTTTGACATAATTGGATAGATTTACAAGCACAGTAGTCCTCCAAGAGTGGTTAAGGTCAGCCAATTTTCACATGAAGGGTCTGGGATTTGTGTTCTTCCTCACCTTTCAAGTTTTTATTTTATTTTTAAAAGCAGAAGTGGGTGAAATTTGCAAGGTTGGCAGCTCCTTTTAAGGGGATAAATCCTGCAAAATTTTAGATAAATAACAACAGGGTTTTTCTTGCGGTGACAAAAATGATTTGACAAGAGTGGATGTCTAGGCATATGACACAGAAGTAGAAAGATTTGAACGTTCAGCATTTTTTCAGCAAGTACCACTAGCAGAATTAGTAAATAGCACCAAAAGCAAGAATAAGGTGATATATTACTGCAAAATCCCTCCCCCTAAAGCACTGTGATTGGAGAGCCCTTACATATTAAAATCAGGCCAAAGAGTTACCCCTTTGCCCTCTCTCTATCCTAGAGGATATATCTTATACTGAAAGCTTGGAGAGCCATGTTTCATATTTTTTTTGCAGACATACTGTACTGTTATTGCTTTTTAATGTCAGAATTCTGGTTTTTACTTCTTTGGAAGGATCTTTAGTTCAGAAGTCCCAAAGCCTTCAGAAACAGCCTGATTTGGTTTCAGATATGGAATCTGCCCAAATCTGATGCACACCCCTATTGAGAATACTGAAGGATCTCCCAGAGATAAGCAGAAAGAATGGGATTTCAATTAAAAACACAGGAGAACAGATATAACTGTCTGCTGCTTTTTCAGCTTATTTTTGTGCAGGAATAACTTTCCCTGCTCTCTGCTTGCAACTCCAGATGAAAATTACATTGCCCAGGCAAGCGCATTATGTGACCCATGAGAGCAGCAAAATAACCAGACTGTACAATGGTGGTGGGATAAAATCAGGCCAATTCTTTATTGACAGCAGCAGGCAGGGCAAGCAAGTTTTCACTGGGTGACCCAGGTGCAGATTCTAGCCAGGCAGATACCCCAACCTAAGCCTGGGAGTGCTGTGGTCAATCCTCCCCTCAGACCCCTTATGGGGGCCTCCTATACTATGTTGAACCTGCCCAATGCCATTTCCACCCTCAAGAAACAACTTCTTTGCCTAACAAAGGAAGGTCATAATTTCATTGATGGAAAGGCAAAATACCCTCAACCAAGTGCCAATCAGGTTGAAAGAAAAAAACCATTTCTGGTCCTGTTAACCAGCAACCCAAAATTGTTCAGTGAAGGCTCCAAGCTGAGGATGAACGGGAAGCTGTTCCAGGGGAAACTGTCTCATATAGGCTTTTCCCTCCTCTTTGCAAGGACTCATGGGACAGCTTTTTCCCCACGAGCCCATCGCACAGACAAGATACTGGGCAAAACCACCAGGGAAAGGCATCCCACACTTTTGGGGCACGGAATGAGGCTTCAAAGGAGAAACTTAAATATAGACAAATAATGAAATGATAAAAAAAAATGTTCAGCAAAATCTCTATCCTGTGTTTTTTCCCTTCAATCTTATCTTCTTGGCAGAGATTCAGAATTTAGAACAGGTAAATGTTAGCTACATACGTCTACTACATTTGGTATATGTAATGTATTTCCAGGTTCATAGTGGTAGAAAAAGACAGTGGTGCCTCTTGGTCAGACAAGGTCTCAGGACTGACCTGGAATTATCAAGGACTGGCAGGATCCAATCATGGTTTGAAAATGTGGGGTAGCTGGGAAGCCTACTTAGTGATTACATTTCTCTAGAAGTCACACATCTATCCCTCACTAGCTCAGCAGGATGAGTTTTGGTTTGTGTGCCTAAGATTATGGATTCAGTGTTTAACAGTAAGTGTGAGGTACTTTTGATGAGACTTTTGCTATTTCTCCAAACTTGGATTCCTGATACAGTATTGCTATTATGATGATAATAGTCTCTGTATTTTAGCTTTTGATATTCTGAATTTGTTGCAGTTGCAACAAGCCAACCATCATAAGATTTAAAAATATTTCACATTTCCCAGGACTCATTTGAGTACTCCTTTATAGTATGTATTTTTTGAAATTTAAAAGCATGGTGAACTCATTGAACAGATTGAAAGCAAAGTGGTTTCCAACATAATAAATATGCAGATGTGGATTTTAAGTGCCACAAATAAATGGATAATCATTGTTACAGCATGATATATTATCAGCTGAGCTAACTGAAGTCTAACAGTTCTGCATAGCCAAACTTCTGTTAACCACGAATGAAAATGGATAATGGATAATAAATTCTTCCATATTTCTGAACTATGTAATTGAGGACTTAGGGACTACCTGTATAACTAGGGGACAGACAATGTTCATGCTCCTTGTGCTTATGACACAAAATGTTTTCCCCCCATGTCTATGTATAATTTATGCAAGTGTTTCATCCGAAACACTTGTATGCAGCTGCAAAGTGGAATATGGAATGGGCTGGAAAATTGAGTTAATCATGAACTGTTATATGTGTTTTGAACCCGCCATCATATACACTTCATGAACAAAAGCCACATATAGATAGTTCTTTATGTATACAAGCTTCACTTTCCTAAGAACAGAGCTATCACAGCTGTTGTAGCCATCTAATGACCACTGTTCCCAAGACAAGCGTAGCCTCATGGGTCAATTTTTAGAGGTTGGCAGGGTTACCCACCTGTCAGCCACATGACACCATTATAATACCACATGATTGACAGGTGGGCAGCCCCACTGACGTCTCCAAATCCCTTGTGAAGGGGCTTCCATTCGCTGGACAGCCAGCTGGCAGTCACACCCTTGGGGACCTGCAACAGCTTCTAAGCCTTCTTGCTGTTAATATAGCCCCTGTACTCCCATGTCAGCCTCCAGAGCCTCAAATAGGAGTGGGGAAACTGTCTTAAAACACTTGGCAAAACTGTTATTTGCAGGCCCACCCCCTCTGCTTTTTAACATTGCTGATTAGTTGGTCTTCTTTTTAGCTGACTAACAGCCCTGCCTGCCTTCAATCTCCAGGGGCTAAAAAAAAGTCATGTTCTTTTGTCTCTTAAGCCTTCTGATGCATGGCCTGGGATAACCCATGCTGGTTTCATGTTAACTGAAGATATTTGTGCATTACTCAAGATAGTGAATACTCCCCTCCCCCCTTCTTTTAAAACTCCTCTCTTTTTCTCCCTTTTTCTCATCCTGACTTAAATAAAGCTTTTCTTGTAACTTGGAATCTGGAGTTGTTTAAGGTTTTGCCTAGCTGTGGGATCATGTCTATCATACTGTCTAGCATTCAGCAATGATCTAAGGAGGCGATGGTTAACCCTTTATGGCCTGAAGCCTACGTTCAACTTTGGCCAACCCCCTGGGAGCCACATACAAGTGGTTGGATTGGCCGAAATTGGATGTGGCCATTCCATGCACTCTTACTCACACAGGTGCACAGTCCATGCAGATCAGCTAAGGAGGAAGTTATTGTCCTCTATCCAGTCATCAAATGGTCAAATGTTGGGTTCCACTCACTTCAGGACTGTATCTATTTTTTCCTCTTTGCCACTACCAAAATCAGAAGGATCTTGCAGGGGGCTTGGCTTGTGGGGGAGGCAGTAGAGATCTGGCCTCCAAATTTAGAGTTAGGTCTGCCCCAAGCTTTCAAGGAGAGAAACTCAGAATTGCATATTCAGCTCTGGCTGGCTGCAAGCAAGACAGGAGTCTAAAATAATGTCCTCCCCTTTCATATCATCATAAATAAGTAGATTAAATGGAAAGTGGTGCTCCTCAGAGTAAATAACCTGTTCTATCTCACAGGATCAGATTAGATTAGATAGTTTTAGCAGTTATAATCTTTATAAGTGTGTGTGTGTGTGTGTGTGTGTGTGCGCGCACACACACACACACACACACACACACACATACAAACTCACTCACATAACCACTTGGATGATTTTGTTTAACTCCTAGTAATTTTAAATACAGAAAAGTCAGATATTTCCAGTAAATTTGCTGTAGAATACCCAGTCATAATGACCTGAATAATTTATCTTGACATTTTGTTCTGCTGTGCAATTAGGCTTAACATTAATACCTCGCCTCCCCCTAACTTAGGATCTAACCTAAACTTTCCAGTTTGCAGCCATTAACTTGCCACATTTTTTAAAAGATGGGATAATTCCCTTCTTTCATTTCTGTTATTAACTTGAAGATATTTGATTAATGCTGTTCTGTGATTATGACACCCTCTGGGCTAGATGGACTCTGTTGCACATATTTCAATCAAATATTTTGTGATAATTCAGCCTAAGGATATAGTGAAGAGAAAGGATAATTTCTTACTTATCACTTAAATTATCCAGTAGGTTGATGAGATTTGCTGATTGTCCCACACTGTGGAAAATATGGCACCAATAGGGAAAGCAATTTTTGTGGTCAGTCTTGGCTGCATATTCAGTGAAACCAATCTAAAGTATTTTGCTTTGAATCAATAACGCTGGCATGACAATTTCAAAGAAGTACGATTACAAATTAAGTAGGAACTGTGCTGTATATTCAGCAGTATACCACATAATTGTCTTTTCTTCTTCTTTTCTCTTTTAGCGGATGGATGTACTGACTGGTCAGTGGATTACAAGAAGTATCAAGTCTTAGTGGGAGAACCTGTTCGTATAAAGTGTGCATTGTTTTATGGATATATAAGAGCTAATTACACCCTAGCACAAAGTGCTGGACTCAGTTTAATGTGGTACAAAAGCTCTGGACCTGGAGATTTTGAGGAGCCTATAGCTTTTGATGGAACTAGAATGAGCAAAGAGGAAGATGCCATTTGGTTTCGTCCAACAGTGCCCCAAGACAGTGGGCTTTATGCATGTGTCATAAGGTATGTGGTTTACATTTTTCAACAAGTCGCAAAAGAAAGCTATATAAACATTTCTTTGTCTTTACAGCGCCTGATGAATCTTATATTATCATTGAACCATGATCTTTACCTCTTCAGTATATTTACATTTATTTGCTTTATAATAGAAAATAATGTTATTAATATATGTAGACCTTGGATGAGTTTGCTTCAAATATACCATCTTTGACATGTCATCATTTGGGATAGACATAAATGTCCTATCTATGACTTTGCTGTTCCCTGAGAAAGAAAATATTGCTTATTGGAAGTGTTAAGATTAGCTAGGGATGGAAGAGAAATTCAATTCAGTATGTGTTCCAAGCCAAATCTATCAAATTCACACTTTCTGAAACTATATGCAAACATAAACACACCTATCCATATTTTGCAATGCATTTTTGCAACCATGTATTAGGTGAAAGCTGTGCATAATAATTAAGATATTAGTGAAAATAAAATACAAAAATGCACTACATTGGATAAATTTCAAAAATGTGCGCATTAGTCAAAATTGCATATACCAATGTGTTTATTAGGGAGGGAAATCACACTAAAATGCTGATGGATTTTTTATAAAGCAAATTGCAAAAAAATGTGAAAAACTGAATGGAGAATTAGAAAAATGAAAGACTGAGGGAACTGAAATTGACAGATCCTTGCATTCCCTAAGACAAGGAAATCCAGTCTGCCCTCCTCCCCTGGATTTCTGTTGTTATTTCAAATCTGCAGAGTTTTCTACAATGATGGAAATATGAATTACTAGAATATATATAGAAATGATTGCTGAAGGAAGAGCTGGTTGAACAAAAACAGTTTCTTTAACTTGCACCATTTTGTAGCTATCTTTCAGTTGCATTCTGCAATAGGACTGAGATTATCTCAGCGCCTTCTTAAATGATGCATACATGGACACAAGCAGCTCCCATACAGCGCATCATTTCTCACAGTTCTTGCTTTTGAAATGCATATTCTGCTTTTCCACTTCTTTCTGCATCGCTAAAGTGATTCATACTGAGATATATTTTCCTGCCCATGGAGAAAACAGAAACCATCTGGGCTCCAACTCAGATTTTGAAAATTACCAGAGAATATAGAATTAAATTTAGAGATAGGTTAAATGATGCACATAAAAAATGCAGGGAAAGCCTTGCAGAGAAAATGCACAGTTTATTGCTAAATGGGTTGTAACATTTTGCTTATTGCCCTTTGCAGAAAGACTGTAAAAGCTCTGATAGCTCTTCATTGACACATATCTGTAGATATGACTCAGTTACCTGCATACTGCAAGATCCATAATAAATTACACTCCTGAAAGTGTGACTGGGAAGAAAGTACACCTGTTATAAAGATTGTCTGACTTCATAACCAGGAGTGAGAAAACCCAGAAGTGGACCATGCAGTCTTTGTCATCTTTAGTCCTTGATACTTATTGAAATGATTGCAATAGCTTCCTATTTTCTGCAGATTCCCATCTAGTCTTACCTCATTATGCACTCCATTCTGAACAATAAGTATTTTTCCTTATTATTATTATATCCACTTTCAGAAAGGAAGTACAACACATGAAGAGGCTGTAAAGGTCAATAATTGCTTAGACTCAAGGACATGTCTTAATGGTGTCCTACAGTAAATGAACCATATTTACAGCGAATTTATACAGTTTATCTGTCAATTCACAATTTGTTCCCTCTGCTGAAAGTGCTGTACAATTTTGACCATTTATTTAAACAATCTATAGTCATTATAGATAAATGCTGAGCTTTTTAATTCCCCATTGTGAACCATAAAAAGCATCATGCTTCTTTACCTGATTGTGAACTGCCATGCTATTGATTGTTGGAATTCAAAACATAATTAAGAATATTAGCATGATAAGTAACCTATATTTATTAGTAATAGAGATGAATATACTGACCTGTGGGCTTCTCGAAAAGCTTAAGCCATCTGTATTTTCTAAGAGTCTGGACTCTTTAAGTGTTAGCAAATGGTTATGGCATAAGCTATTGTGGATAGCAATTTATCAAAAGCATTAAAGTGTTGTCCTAAGTTACAGGTATATATCATGGTTGTGGGGGGATTGTAAGGAGTGATGTCAGAGGAAATAAAATGCAGGAAAAAATGCAGGACACTGATAATTTCATAATATTCCATGATAATCCATAAAACAGCTGTTGATAACAAATGCATCCTCACATAGGTAAGGCAATATCACATAGACTGATAGATAGATAGATGATAGATAGATACTCTGTTTTGGCTCTTCCCTATGTCTGTATCTCTGCTGTGTGGCCTGCTGTTGCTGGTGAGTAGCTGTTTTAGTTAGGAGAGAAACTGTCTATAAGCAAGTGCTGGCCTACCACCCAAGGCCCATGGAAAGTGTCTTTGTCCAGTATTGGTTAACTGATGATACATTTGAGCAGTTTCAGCTGAGAACTATAAATGACATGTTCTCTCATTCTTCTAGGGTTGTTTTAGTAGATTATTCCGGAATACAGTCAGGGTTTGTTTGTTTTTAATTGTTTTTCCACTCCCACTTCATTGGGTGAATATTGTAGTTTGAAGAATGCCTGTTTGGAATTCTTAAGTTGTGAATTGATCCATTGTATCAATGGATTTTGTGGTGTGTTCTGGCTGGAAGCTCGAAACATTTATGGATGTGTACAGTCCGGAAGCAGTTGGTGGGGCACTGCTGCTTACTTGCTCTCTCGTCATAGTAATCACTCTGGCGTACTGGCAGGGGCGAGTCAGCAACATGATTGGCACAGTGTGAACACACTGGCACAGCCAATTCAGTGCTGCTGATCATATGTTTGCACTACGCCAGCCTCAATGCCCATCATTCTCCTGGTTTCCCATATAGGATGATACTTATATGTCCAACACAGGATGAGATAACACAGTAGAATTTAGGCCCCATTTATTTTCTCCTACCTTTTCAGCCATCCTTGTTTACCTGGTATACTGCATACTTGTAGAATCATTTGGCTCTTGTTGAGGGAAACAAATGAAAGCACCAGAGTCAAAACAGGCAGGGGAAGATTTGGCTTATGAACCTGCCACTTAAGTGAGAAATGTAAAGATACAGGATCAATCTCCAAGTTGTAACCTGGCAATCTGTGTCAAAATGCCTTCAGATAAAGCTGTATTTGTGGTAGCATTAACCCCCATTCTCTCATATGAGTGGAGATATGAATGCCATTCCAGGTGTGTAATAAAAAGACAGAATTCTAATAAAAGAAGACAGTATTAGTACAATCCCAACCTTCTTTGTTGTAAATGCTGTAAAAAGCATTCTACCGGACAACAGATCTGGGATTTACCATGGGGAATGAATACTAACATTCGGCAGCCAGGAAACAGCATTACCACAGCTGTAACTTTTTCTTATAACCCTAAGAGCATTGACATTGAGGAGATTGCTAGGGGTTCACATTAAATATAAAGCCCATTTACTTTTATGAGCCTTTTCACTGTGTGGGATAAACTGGTTTTCATTTACAGAAATTTGTCTGCATCACTAGATTGGTCACTGAAAAAATTGAAGGAGACCATTACTGAATGTAAAGACTTGCATTAGACACACTGACTCATTTAACTATTGTTTGACTAAGGTATTGTATAATGAATGTATTTTTATAGGAATTCTGCTTAGACAACTTTTATGCTTTTAGAGTAGCTCTAGCATAGTATTAGGTTTCAATTTCAAACTTTTTCCTGTTCAGTCTCGATTTAATGACTCATCAGTTTTCAGATTCTAAGGGAGAATATAGTTTACTGTAGCCTGCTACAACTCCCCATAAAATGATTATGCTTAATGGATACTCATGGTTGATGTAGGGCTTCTTTGAATGTATAGGAGCATATAGGAGTTTTATTATAACATGTGTTATAATGTGTTATCCAGTTTATATTCAAGCCTGCAATTTTTTCATATGTAACCATGGGACCTAAGCTAATTACAACAGCATTCTATGCCAAGCAGGTAGGACAACCACTTTGCTGACAATCATCTGGAGCGCTCTTATACCTGGCTTAAAAAACCAAGTATTTAGGATTATATCAATATAGGGATGTAAAAAATGCCTTTGGGTAATGGGTATGGCCAAATCTTGTTTATTTTTATGCTGATTCATAACCTCTCTAAATCATATATTGTAGCCTTAGTTGTGGATACAGATGCATCAGTTTGTTTTCCTCATGTACCAATATGATTTTCTGGGTCAGTATGTAATATTCTTGGTCACACAACAGTGAGCTAGTTCAAGAGTAACATAAGAGAATATAAAAGGAACCTGGCTGAGACAGATCAAAAGCACCATCAAGTCCAGCATCCTTCTTTCACAGTGACTAATCAGTTGTTTAGGAAACCCACAAACAAAACATAAGTCCCATAGCACTCTGTCACTCATATTCCCCAGCAACTGAGTCATATCCACTCTGATACCAGGTGGTAGTACATATCATGAGTAGAAGCCATTGATATCCTTAGCTGTCCTGAATTTGTCTAATTCCTACTTAAAGCCAAGTTGGTGGCCGTTGCTGCATCTTGTGGGAGTGAAATGCTGTGTGAAGAAGTACGTCCATTTGGTCTGTCCTAAATTTCCCAACATTTAGCTTCTTCTTTTTTCAAAACTAAAAAGCTAGTAGTAAGAGCTGTTCAGCAATGGAGCAGACTCCCTCAGAGGGTGGCAGACTTTTCTTTCCTTGGTGGTTTTTAAGCAGAGGTTGGATGTCCATCTGTCATGGATGCTTTAGTTGAGATTCCTTCATTGCGGGTGGTTGGAAGAGATGACCGTTCCAACTGTACAATTCTGTGATTCTATGAATCAGACGTCACAGAAATGTGTTATTGAGTTACTTGTCTGAACTTAATAACTACTAAAACGTAATGTTCAACAGTTCTTCCTTCAGATGTCTCATTAAAATTTATTGTGAGTCATTCTTCCCACTTTGAAAATGAGTGTGAAGTTCAAACCGGAAATGTAAAAGTTGTCCAAAACTTAATATCAGTTTTTATTCATATGTCTCATGCTCCAGTGACATATTATATGACATTGTGCTTTATATCTTTCCTGTTGTTTTTTAGAATTGTGTGGTGTTTAAACTTAGGTCTAAATATATAACATACAATGGTGTCAGTAATATGCTGACTAACATTCATTCTACTATCTCAGATATCAAGGAGATGATACAATGCAGAGGTCAGTTCTAGGTAGCTTTTTAAGGGGTGGGAGTGGACCAGAGTGAAGACATTGCTCTGAGGGGGTCTTGGAGCCTGATGTGATGGGCTGCAACTGGGTAACCGACCATTGTTGCACATCTTTCAGGCCCTCTTTAAAATGGATTCAGCTTTTGATCTGAAACTGAAACTTGAATATGTGTATCAGATTTCATTTTGATATTTCAGTGGTCAGTGGAGCTATCACACTTTAGCAAGATAAAATAACAAACCTACAAGCAAACAAAATGCCAAATTTTTGTTAACCCATAGGTCTTACATTATTCTGCCAAATATACAACAGACATTAAGCTTCTAAGAAAGCATCTTCAAGGCAACTTTAGAGATGCAGCCTAATGAACTGTGACTATTATAATCAACACTTTCTTGCTTAGATTCAAAATTAGGCCTTCTGTTCTGCATCTCAAAAATGTTCAACTTCAGATTTTGTATGCTGTTTTAAAAAACAAACTATCAACAGGGTGGCAGAGATATGATGGAAGTCATACGTTTCCCAGCCAGTTTTTATCAAACTCATAGGACTTGGATAGATTTGAGTCTGTATTCCCCCCCCCCCCCTTTATGCTTAACCAAGCATGAATGTGAAATTTTAAAGGATCACTTAACTGAATGCATGCTCCTGGGCAAGAATGCCTCTGGAGTAGAGAAGAACTTTAAAGGGTGAAGAAGACTGTAGCTGTCTAGTTAAACAACACTTGTTTTATGAACATCCTTGTCTCATTGAATATTGCTTTACAGTTGTGCTATTTCTACAGAGGAATTTATAAGTCGGGGTCTTAAGGCAAGCCACTGCCTTCATTTTCATTTATATCAAAATGGTGTTTAAGGACCATCAGCAAGGTAGGTCCCAAATGAGCAGGAAAGCACTGTTGTCATGACAAAGTGGCAGGAACAGCAAGAAGACTTTTAGCAAGGAGTGGGAAGGTGGGTCATGTGTAGAAAGGTTTAAAATGAGTGATGGGTTATGTGACTGGCTTTTGTCAGTGTTTCTGAGCTTTGGTGTCTTTTCCTCTTAGAATTATTTAAAAATGCAGGGTCTTTCTGGGTTTTATTTTTCTTGGGAAAGCTTAAAAAAAAAAACCAAGCCCAAGGAAGCTACCAATAGCCCACCCACCCTTCATCTGAATTTATCCTTGTGAAGAGGTGGGGTAGTGACAGGAAGAGCTACCTACCTTGTAGGCATCATCTTTAAGGTCTCAGTGTTCATTCTTCATTGATTGACATCTGTATGTGTCCGTGTGTGTATCCTTCCTCCCAAAGGAGCCCAGGGAAGCAAACATCAGTGTGTTAAAGAATAACAACAAAAATAAAACATGTTTTCATCATTTTAAAACTATATAAAACCATCCAAAATATTTAAAACATCTAAAAGCATTTTAAAGTGATCACATATCCTCACATTTATTAATTTCAAGGTTGCAATGGCTGGTGTCTGTCGGCCATCAAAGGCCTGGATAAACAGGAATGTTTTGAACTTTGTCCTGGTGGTCAGTATTGAGCACAACAGGCACACCTCACCAGGGAAGGTGTTTCACAGAGGGAGAACCACCACCAAGAGGTTGGTGTAATTTCTTATGCCTCTTCACTCAATTAATGTATTTGAACTACTCTGCCTATACACACAGATCTTCCTGACCATGCTTAGAAGTTTCCTTTCCTGCTAGTGAACATGGGTTGTAGCTGTGAGTCGAGGCCCCGCTCCCCGCTTTGTGATGAAATAAGACACATGGACACAAGTAGTTTAGGTTAATGGGCTAAAAAAGGCCACAACTTTATTGGTTACAGAATGTAAGTGGTATTGGCTTAGGCATTGGTTCAGAACAGACTATACTTGACTCCTGCCTGCTCTGCAGGGAGTCACACAAGGGTTAACAACCTGTAGGGGGAGCTTGTTGATGCAAATCAACTGGAAGCTTTCCTCTAGAGTCACCGGAGGGTTGTGCCATGGCCCTAGCCACCACCTGGGCATTGGACAGGAACCACAACCACCAGATTCCTTTAACGGAATACCCTTCAAGGGGAGGGGTAGGTGATGGTCACAACCTCCCCTCCAACACACAACAATGTTTTCAAGCCACTGAAGTCCCTGCAGAAAGGAAGCCGCTGCACCCACAGGAAGAAAGCCCTTTGAAACCGTCCGAACGTCAGCTGTTCGAAGAGTGGGGAGGCTGCGAGTGGGGAGAGCAGACAGGCACAGGCGTTGGCTGGTTGGCACCCACAGGATGGAGCAGGAAGGAAGGTTCCAAGGGTGCTGAAAGAAAAACTCTGAACCAAGAAGCGCCTCGTGCACAGGAGATCTGAGCGAGATCCGTGCATGCAGGAAACAAACAGACTGAGCCACAGTCCCACACTCATTTAAAAGTAGCTAACCACGCATGCCCCCAGACAGCTGTATTGGCTGGCTGTGGGCATGTCACAGGTCAGGGACTCTTTGTGATACAGTGGACCATCCATGCCCACTGTGAAGCACGGGAAGCTAGACCTACTCACAACCCTCCCCTTGGGGAAGAGGAGAGGCTTTCCAATGCTGTCTAACTGAGGCAGAGTGAAAACTACAAGCCCCATGTAGGCCAGCTGGAAACAATCTTTCTGACCACCCATGTCTTATGGATAAGCCCTCCAAGATACCTTTTTTCTCTGGACTATCCTTCCTGCCCGGCTGCCTGTCACCCCCCACCTCACAAGAGGAAGTCTGCTTGGCAATGATGTAAAATGGCAGGCTGGGAATACTGACCACCTTACTGGACTTTACTAGATGTGGATGAGTCAGCTTGGATATAACATTGGTTCCTATATCATTCAGATATAGGGAGGAAATCAGTGTCACACAATGACAATAATTCCATCAGGGCAAGCATTTCAGCTTGACAGACTGATCAGTGCCCCTCTTCTTCCCCAGCACACTGTTCTGGGGGAGGCTTGGGGAACAGGATGAGGAGTGGGTGAAAGCTGATTTGCACAGGCGGACATCTTTGTGTAGGCTTCTGCTGTTGGGACTTATTAGTTGAATCCCACCCATTATCCTCTTTTATGATGTTTGCCCCCCGCACCTTTCCCCATAAAATATGTTGTTGTGAGTCTATACACACTAACATAGAGAGAAAGGGCAGGCAGGCAGGCACCCTTTTTCTTGAGGGGAACCTGGACTATGCCCCTCAGATAGTATGTTCGGTTTCCTTCATGTCACACTACATTACACAGTGTTTTGTGGCTGCTCCTCCATCACTCAATATGTATTTATGAATTGGTGTAGAAAAATAGCTTCAATAAAAGAAAACATAGGATTATAAGCTAGGGAATTCCTGTGATCAGAACACAAACATCTTTGCATGCATCAAGAAGACTAATACCCATTTAGATATCAAACTCTTGGTGGCAATTTGTTTTAAGCAAAAATACAACAGTGTGAAGTGACTGTGACCATTAACTGAAGATGTCTCTGCATTTTCTTAATTTCTAAACCCCCTTGCTGTCTGACTACATTTTTAATACCTCTGCATTTAGAAAAGTGAGATTAACACCTTTGTTGTTGAAAGAAGAGAAAAGTAAAATAATCCTGCAATTTAGAAGTACAAAAGGTTATTGTAGCTTCTACTTTGCTAATTGCAGGAATTGATTCTAAGTGAGTCATATGAAACTATTTTAAATAGGCAATTAGCAGCTTCCTTTTAAAACTACCCATCTGTTCCAAGAGGTAGAAAAAAATAAAAGAAAGAAAAAAACACAGCATCTTAAAACAGCATTACTTATTGCTATTGCAGAAACTGCTGTGATTTTAGAAAGTTTTGTTTTTAAATAACATACTTTTTTTGTTCAAAAGAAAAGTTGCCTCCTCAGGCCTGGGTGAACACATGTCTTCAAGTGGCAACATAGGTGAAACAGTGAGAGAGCCACTTCTTCCATACTTCAGCCATACTTCTGAGGGGAATTTCACAAACAGGGGACCATCACAGAGAAGGCCTTATCTCTTATAGCCAGTGCTGGCTTCACCCAGAGGCAAGAAAAGTTTCCCCTGAAGATTTAAATATCTGCGTCAGCTGGACTGCTTTAGTCAATAAAGTTTTTCAATAATAACTATGTTAGCACCTACCTTATGGAATGCTCCCCTACCCATTGAGATCAGGCAGTCACCAACCATGCGCAGCATAGGTAACCTGTTGAAGGTACACCTGTTTACCAACCCCTCCCTACACACCTGCCTACCTTCGGGCTTCCATCTCACTCCTCCACTGGTCCAGCAGGTCTCAAATGTCTACTATCATATCTAGTTTGCATTGCCACCCCTCATGAGCCAAGCAAACTGCAGCATGACGGCAGCATTTCCTGTTTATTATTTGTGTGACAAGGTCCCCAAGCCACCCCCTAAATAATTCACAATTCACACAGAATTTTTGTTTAAGGTTTTTGCATAATTTTGTCCACAACTTTATTAAAATACATGTGAGTGGTTGCTTAGGCATTGGTTCTGACTATCTGTCCCCGTCCAGGGACAGAACTGACTTCTGAATTCCAGTGAAAGCCAGTAAGGGAAAACAATATTGGGGAGAAAATGGAGCTGAGCCCCAGGCCCTCACCTCTCCCCGCATGCTCCCAGGGCTTGCGTGGCCCAAGCCCCAGACCAGGGATTTGGACAAAAGCATGGCAAGCCCCTGGATTCCTTTAATGGAATTCCCTTGCAGCAGCACCATTGGAGGGACAGGCACTGCCAACCACATCCCCTCTACCAACCAAAAATTAACCAATGCCTAACCGCAACCTTACAAATTGTGACGATTTGCTACACAGTAGGCAAAAACCAAATGGCACCAGCCAATCTGCCAATGGACAAAATTCCCAGCAGGCCCCTGCCCCAAAAGCAGACGACCCGATGACAGGCATAGCAATGTCAAACACAACAGTCCTAAATTAGGGAGGGTGGACGGGCGATCGGATGCACGCAGCAAAAGAGACTGAAAAAAGCTGCATGCCAAGAATATATAACCTTCGAGCCACCCCCCTAAAAGGTAACATCAAAATCTCCCCAACAACCCAAATTGGCCCAATCACAGTCATGGCCATCCAAGTGGTCCCGCCCAGTAATCAAGAGGGGGTGTCCTGTTAGACCCCGCAACACGTGCTCTCTATGAAGGAGAACACGCTGTATAAGACTTTAATGTGGACACGGAACATAGTGGACTCAAGAATGAACACAGGTGAAAGGGATGCAGACCAGAAATACTTGTTCATGTCTAGTGCAAAATTTTTTAACTGTTTTGAGCTGAATTCAACTAAAGAATCCTCATAGCGGAAGCCAGCACAAGGTATTTTGCTAGAACAATAGATATTTTCACCCCCTCTGCTCCCCCTGTGTGCCTCCCAGATGGCTCTGGGTATCAGGGGAAATCCCAGAACAATGCATAGGGGAAGGAGAGGGGAGGTCACTCCATCTGGCAAGCTACAATGCTTGAACTGACGAATTGATCTCCTTAATCCTACATTGAATTCCTAACATATTTTTTAAATGTATTACAGATTTTTATTGGAATATTTTATTGTTGTGCTTTATTTTTCTGAACACCAGGTAGATAATTTATTTTATGATGCATCTTATGAATAAGATAAATAAATCCCTCATATTTACTAATATCTATTCTCTTCCACCATGCACTGACAGCTTCTAAAACTTCCCTGGAAAGAAAAAAGCTTGTAATACAGAACTTTTTATTCTGATTGTCTCAACTGACCTTTAATTAAAAAAAAAAAAAAAAAACATTTTATAGGCTATTTGCCCCCATCCTCCACTTTTTAGATTATGGTAGTTACGATGTCATAAGGAAGTTCATTTGAAGGATCTCTTATAAAATATGTACATTTTAGGGCAGGCTTCCTCAAACTCAGCCCTCCAGATGTTTTGAGACTATGATTCCCATCATCCCTGACCACTGGTCCTGCTAGTTAGGGATCATGGGAGTTGTAGGCCAAAAACATCTGGAGGGCTGAGATTGAGGAAGCCTGTTTTAGGGGAAAGGCAGCTTATCCAGGAGTCTAAAAATATCAATATGGCTTCCTAGCCCAAGCCTCTGTTGGTCCTCACAACCAGCTCCCCACCATCTTGCTACATTTAGAGAACTTCATGAAAGGGCTCTGGGTTTTTTCTAGATTGTGATGTAGTATAGTGGAAACACAAGAAAAAGTTGGAGCTTCTGCTGCTTTTTAACCTGCCCCAAACTATTATGGAAGTAACAAGACTCTGCCTCTTTCCCAAACCCTCTGGCAAGCACACAGAGCTTCGGAAAGAGGGGAGTTTTGGCTAGTACAGTGTGAATATGTTAAGAACAGTGGGAGAAATGCCTGCTATTTCGTTTGTTCTTCAAACAAATCTCTCTTGGTGGAGGAGGGGGGACTCACCTTCTTTCCAAGCCCTCTAGATGCAGTCACCAAAAAATATTTTCTGACTTGTGTGAAGCTTTGGAGAAGGACAGAAACAGCAAGAGAAATGGCTGGTTCTTTTTCTGTACCAAAGCTTGCTGCAAGATGCTTCTCCTTCCAGCTGCCCATGTTTCAAGGGGGGAACACAGCATTTTTTTCTGATCTGAAGGAAGCTTTGAAGAAGATAGGAAAAAGGAGCTTTTGGGCTCCAAAGCCCCCTATAGGTAAGGAGAAGATGTTGCCTAGAGGGTTGGCTAGAGAGGCGGGTTCATTTCTCTCTCTGGAAGCTTTGGAGAAGGCAAGAAACAGCTGGAGTTTCTCCCACTCTTTCTGTCCCTTCTCCAAAGTTTCATGCAAATGAGAGAACAGAAGCAGCAGGAGAAATGCCTGCTGTTTCTTTTCTGGGTGCTGCGCAAGCCTCTCATATGCTCCCTTGAGTCCTTCCCACCAGGGACAAGGGACAAGTGTCTCTAGTAAGCACATGGGTGGAACTATTAATGCCTCAGTTTGTGGTTAAACAAACGCACACACAAACAAACAAACAAACACCAAACACAGCTACCTGTAAATGTTTGGGAATGTAGAGACAGGGCTTGGTCCTCAGGAAAAAGTCTTCTAAGGCAAATGGGGAAAGTGAAACCAGGCTTAAATGAGTTGAAATAAATTACATGCAGATAATATAATCATCTGAGATTCAGCAAGTTTTTCTCTCAATAACTCTCCTTTTCATTCCCCAGCGATGCATGCAACAATGGGCTTAGATTTTCATAAGCTCTTAGAAATCATTAACTATACATCATGAAGAATGTTAAAACCAGTTATCAATTGAATTTATCATTTTATAATACATAATTTTATTTCATTATGCACACTAGTTCATACAAACTCCAATCTACCCATAACACGTTTTAGGATTAGCGTTTTGAAGCTAAATTTCTTATCAAAGAAAGCAGCAAATGAGATTTGTCTGTCTGTTGATCTGACTTTGGAAGGTATATTATTTTGTCATTTCATCTGCAGACAATGGTCTCAGTACAGAGTCATACGCCTATTGAAGTGGAACTTAACTTTGTTCTAACATTGTCAAATCACTAAACTACATTTTATGTATTGGGATCAATGTTTACTGGTACGTTTGATGTTTCCAGTTGACTCAACTCATAAATTTAGAATATTATTGAGGAAACAGGTTCAGTCTTAATCATATTATTTCAAGGCATTCTGGTTTATTTCTACCAATGTATTAAAGGCTTTGAAAAACTAAAATGATTTCCCGCTGCATGCTAAATAGGAAATATTGTGTCTGACCCAAATAAAAGTTAAAATGTCTGTAAAATTCCCATGACAACAGTGACAAATACTTTTGAATTAAAGCCCTGCTAGGTTCACTTGGAATCAGGACTTCAGTCCTTGGAATCAGGACTTGTGAGTCACACAAATATAAATATAAACCATGATTCAATATTATGGGTATTTGTAAATTTTGAACAAAGATTCAAGGTAAGGGATTCAAGCTGTGAATTTCTTCTCTATGTATTTGAATATTCAGTTTTGGTAGAGACCAGAATTCCAGAAAGTAAAAGAGGGTATCCCAGGTACAGTCCAATTGTATGCCATCATCAATGGCCTATGCATCAAGTGCATATCAGAAAGGGAGGCATAATTATGCCCCTATGTCTTAGACCCTTAGACCTATGTATTGTGAAGAGCTCAGAATTTTTACTAGCAAGAAAATCTATGTCTTATAAATGGCTAAAGCCATTTTGTGTAAGTCTTTCTCTGAACATGACGAAACATGGGTGAGGTTGCACTGCTATGCCTACCACGTAATGGTGGCACAGTGGCAGCAAACAAAGCTTACTTGTTTGCCAACATTGTGTCCTCAAGCAGCTTCTGGCAGAATTTCCCTGAGTGGTAAATGGGCTTTTGTCATCTGGCCAAGAAAGCACTGCTCTCTCACACTTGGAAGCCTGCTGAAACAACTTTGCAATGCAGTTTAGGACAAAGTCATGCAGATTCATACAGAGTTGGATGCCACAGTTAGAATAAGTGTGATGGAGTTGTCTAGAGCACTGGCTTCTCTATCTAGATCAATTTTGATTATTGCTACCTGAGGAATTTTTTTTAAGGAAGTGTGGCTAACCACCTGGCTCCTTGACACTTGCCCAAATTGGCTTCTTAGAGCTAACCATGGTGTGTGTTTGTGTGACAAAGTGGGTCTAGGGAATGATTAATGCTTCACTAGACAAGGGGAAAGTACTATCTGCCTTAGAGGAGGTGGTGGTGGTGCTGTGTGTGACCCTGCTTTAAGGGCCTCTCTGCACTCAGATATGTTAAACAACTATTGTCCAGTGTCAAATTTCCCCTTATTGAGAAAGGTGCTTGAGAAAGTGGTGGCAGTTCAGCTTTAGGTATACTTGGAGGAAACTGATTACTTGAATCCATTCCAGTCTGGCTTCAGGCCTGGTCATGGCACTGAAACTGCCTAGGTCACCCTGGCCAAGATAGGAAGATAATGGGTGTGTGACCCTGCTCATTCACATTGTTTTCTTGGTGGTTTTTGATACTGTTGTCCACAGGGTCTTTCTGCAGCATCTCAGATAAGTGTGAATGGTTGGTACCATACTTCAGTGGTTCTGCTCCTACCTTCAGGGCAGCTTCCAGAAGCTAGTTACAGGAGCCATGGTTGTTGTCCTTTGGTTTCCTGAAAGATTCAACCTCCACCTCAAATGCTAAATAACATCTATATGAAACCACTGGAAGCTGTCATTAGGAGATTTGAAATGAGGTGTCACCAATATGTCGATGACACCTAGCTCTGTTTCTTTGTTCCATCTGGGTCAATAACTTGAAGCTGATTCATGAAACTGCAGAGGTGTTATATGTCCCATAGCTTAGGGGTGCTTCTAATGTCAACCTTGTCACTGGAGGCTTAGGTGGCCTTGGTGACTAGATGTGCTTTTTTCCAGCTCTGGCTGGTTTCCTAGTTGTATCCCCTTTTGTACAGAGATGACATGGCCACAGAACTCTGTGCTCTGATAACTTCCAGATTGTATTATCATGGGCTGCCCTTAAAAATTACTTGGAAACCTCAACAGGTCCAAAATTCAGTGACCAGATTACTGGCCTGGCTTTCCTTCAGAACTCATGTAACTCTTCTTTTAAAACAGCTGCACTAGTGGCCACTTCATTTCTGGGCCTAATTTAAAGTGCTCATGCTAACGTTTAAAGCCCAAAACAACTCAGGCTCCAAATGTCTGAAAGTCTGCTTCCTTCACTTGGGTGGACTGGGAGAGATGCCCTCTTGGTAGGTCTGCCAACCTCAGAAACCTGGAGTAGTGTTGGCCTGAGAGAGGACATTCTCTGTGGTTGTGGAATTCCCGGCCCACAAAGGTGATCTGGTATCTTCACTATACAGCTTTTGCCAAGTACTGAAGATATACCTCTTTGCCCTGGCCTTTGAGAGCTGAGATGTATATTTTTAGGACCCATCCTATTTTGTGATTGGCAGTTGTTTTTAATTGTTTTTAATATTGTATTTTTAATAGTTGTAATCCTTCCAGTGAAGGGTGTGTAATAAGATACAGCAGCAGCAACAACAACAACAATGCCAGGTGGGACCAGCCCTTTGAATGGGTTCTGCTTATTCAATAGATAAGCTGGAAATGAGATGTAAAAGGTGATGAGAAAGATGGGAATGTTCTGAAAAGATTGATATTGGAGTACAGGTGGCTTTGCATAAATGGAGATGATTTTAACAGCAGTTATCTTTGTAAGATGAAGCAGGAGAGTAAGAGAAAGATTCCTGATGTATGGTGCCTGATGTGATGGTATCGAAATAACCTCTTGGCAATTCACAGAAAATGTGAAAATGATAATAATTTGGAGCTGCTCGAGCAATCAATAGTATATATCAGAGAACAGGAGTCAACTTTCAAAGATTAGAATGCGACAATATGCGTGCATGCACACACACACACACACACACACACACAAGCACGCACGCACACACCCACACACCCTGTACAGTAGTTTCTTGTATTGTTCATTACTGAAATAGATGTTTTAATGGTGGCACATGATGATTTGCAGCATATTTTCAACTAATATTAACCAAGTGATACATCTAAAATGGGACGCGGGTGGCGCTGTGGGTTTAAACCACAGAGCCTAGGGCTTGCTGATCAGAAGGTTGGCGGTTCGAATCCCTGCGACAGGGTGAGCTCCTGTTGTTCGGTCCCTGCTCCTGCCAACCTAGCAGTACGAAAGCACGTCAAAGTGCAAGTAGATAAATAGGTACCACTCCGGCGGGAAGGTAAACGGCGTTTCCATGCACTGCTCTGGTTCGCCAGAAGCGGCTTAGTCATGCTGGCCACATGACCTGGAAGCTGTATGCCGGCTCCCTCGGCCAATAAAGCGAGATGAGCGCCGCAACCCCAGAGTTGGTCAGGACTGGACCTAATGGTCAGGGGTCCCTTTACCTTTGCCTTTACATCTATAATAAAACTAGGCATTGGATAATTGAATTAAAGCCTTAAAACCTACTAGAAGGGGGAATCCTTCATGTTTGTTTGTTTATTGTATTTATATTCCACTTTTCCCTCCAAGGAACTCAAGGTGGTGTACAGAGTTCTCTCCTCCCTTTCTGTGGGTAGGTTAGGCTGAGAGGCAGTGACTGGCCCAAGGTCACCCAGTGGGTTTTAGGGCCAAGTGGGGATTTTAATCCTGGTTTCCCAAGTCCTAGTACTTTCCTTTTCTGTGTGCTATATTAATGCTGTTTCACTTTTTAATGTGGTTCTATGTATTATTCTTTTTAATTGAATCATGAAATCATTGTGGTTTTATGCTTGGCTAATTTTTGACTTGCCATGCCAAAAACTATTATTGCTGATTTGTGTACTATTATCACTTGGTTTCATAAGTTGCTTGATATTTGATCGTTTTTAACTGTCTTGAGTTCTTTTTTTCTTTCTTTTTTAATGGAATCTAAGATTTTAGCAGAGCACTCCTCTGATGCAACGGAGTGGAGGGATGACACCAGATGTAAAAAACAAAGGCGCCTGCTTTATCCTGTTGCTGATGATAGGAGACTTTGTAATCAGACCACATCACCTTATGAATTTCATTTCCCAGCAGTACAGATCCCTCATTGTGTCATTTATTCCAAGGTCTTTGACCTTGTTTTCCCTCCTTTTAACAGTTTTTGCCCCTGGCTTTTGGAGTCCAGGGGCTGAGAACTATGACATTAACGTTTCTCCTTTGCTCCTGGATTAGTAGCATTGGAAATGAATGCTTAATATTTAATACTAGCATTTTGTAATATAGAGAGCTAGTTAATCCTACCCTTTTTGAAGACTCCTCTGTGACTTGAGGTGATTGAATGACCACACAAGAAGCTTTTGAGCTTTCTGAGTTTTTCCCTCTTTCACTCTGCCAGGCCACCATGTGGGAGCGAGTAGACTCTACAGCCCTAGGCAGGAATAAGCTGCTGAAAACACTAGAATATTTTTGGAGATTTGCTTTTCATTTCTGAGGAAATGTATTTGCCATTGACATTCCATTTGCCAGTTAAATATTTTTTTTAAAGAAACAAACAGAAGGATCCCTTATCATTTACAAACAATATATCAGCAGTGACCTACCTGGCCTGAAAACACTTTGCTGTCTTTAGATGACTGCATCCCACAGTACAGTGGTACCTCAGGTTAAGTACTTAATTCCTTCCGGAGGTCTGTACTTAACCTGAAACCTGAAGCACCACTTTAGCTAGTGGGGTCTCCTGCTGCCGCTGCGCCGCAGGAGCACGATTTCTGTTCTCATCCTGAAGCAAAGTTCTTAACCTGAGGTAATAATTTCTGGGTTAGCGGAGTCTGTAACCTGAAGCGTATGTAACCTGAAGCGTATGTAACCCGAGTGTGCCCTATAATTCCTTCCAAGACCACACTATATCTAATTTGTATGGTGGCTGCATATCACTGGTGATTGTTTCCTAGCATTCACTGCAGCATAAACTAATTAGCTAATAGCAGAAGCCTATACATGTCAACTCATAAGCTGCAATCCTGCCCCTGCTTTCTGGAACTAAGCAACCTTGAGTTCATTGGAAGCTTACTCCCATGTAAGTGAGTACCTTAAAAAAATAAAATTAAAAAGAGATCCAAGCACACATCTTTCAAATTACAAGTTCTCTCTCACACACACAAACCTGCTTCTGTTCTGGCTCACTTGGCTGCCATGTCTCGAAGCTAACTCAGGTCTATCTTCACCTGTGCTAGCTAGCCACTCCTGGACTGATAGCCCTGGAATCTGGCCACTAACAGGCCTAACTAACCTGTGACATGAACATGATATTTTGGTCTCTTGAAGATGTTTCTTGGCTTCTGAAAAAAGGAGATATATCTGTGTGCCAACTATTTTCTGTTTCAAGTCAGGTTTATGCAGTCAATTATGAGGATCTCATAAATTTCATAATGAGCAAATAAAAGTCTTTTGCCTTGTGTGCAATTTCTAGACACAAGCCAATCTTAAATTGTTCTGCCACAACAAAAAACAAGGATCCAGCCCCAAATTCAGAATTACCATATCCATGGTAATTACAAATGCCATGTCCTCCTCAAGTTGATATATTTGGGGGTTTTGTCAGTGTTAAGAAATCTCCTACATTTAGATTTCTGTAGTTCTTTTAATTTATATCAAGTGCCTTTTTCTGCCATACTGAAGGCACTCAGTTTTTCCTTATGCCATAAATTATGTAGAGTTTTTAGCAACTTGCGAAGGTACAGAAAACTTTAGACCACTTTAGTATTTACTGGCTCATCTAGTGGTTAAAATATTGTAGAAGTATGCCATTCTTAGCTTAAAATTAACTTTTGACTCTAGAATTCATGACTGTTTCGGGAGTTAAAGGTGGCGTTTTTTATCTGTGTGCGGCATCCAAATGCATTTGTTTGGGTGACCTGTAGTAATTATGACTATCTTTTGGAGGATATTTTATTCAATTTGTAATTATTTAATTTGTAATTTGGAAGAGACATCTCCAATCAAATAATTTTAAACTATGATTTCCCCATCAACAATAAAACAGTTTGAAACACCGAAAGGGAAGGAAGAAACATATTCTGCCTGTAACTTTGATACTCTTGCAGTTCAGGCATTTTTCATCTGATTTCTCTTATGCTTCCATTTCTCACCCATGATTGTGATAGATCTGCCTCTACTTTAAGGAGTAGATATTTCATGACCTTAACAAAGAAATCAACATGCCTATGAGTGGCTCCCTAATAAAGGGGCAGAAGGATCTGCATTCTTGGTAAGCTCATTTACCAAGCACAATGCATTCTAATAAAGGCAAATGTGAGATCATGCATCTAAAAACAAAGATTAATTACCAGATAGGAGGCTTTATCTATCCTGGAAAGCCATTAGTCTAAAAGGGATTCATAAGTCATGGAAGATAACCGATTAAACATGACCTTCCTGTACATTGTTATAGCTATGGCTGAAGTAATCCCTTCATGTAAGATAGAAACATAATATAGAAATAGGGTAGCATTCCCTTTAATATGGCAATAGCAAACAGAATAGCCTCTCGGTGTTTTTTTTAAGTAGGTAAGTATTTTTAAAGTGTCTGAAAAGGTTTAGAGAAAGTGTTTACTGAAATAGCTTAAGGTCTGAAAAAAAAAGTTTATATGTATATTCTAACCAGCTTACTAAGAGATACCTAAAGTTCGGGGGGTTTTAAAAAAAGAAGTTATGACCTATCTCTATTTTTAAAAAAAAAAGTTACCAAAAGGAAGTGGCTTCCACACAGCCGATTATTGTACAACATCACCAAGAGGCAGTGAATAAAAAAATAGAAGTGTAAACAAAGTCAGTCTACACATGGAGGCTGGGATTTTGAAACATAAATGTAACATTGGATCAACTTCCTGTTTATATGTTTGTTTTCTAAATTAGATTCAGAACATAAAAGAACAAATAAAAAGAAAAAAAGAAAAATGAGTAGTCTTAAAATGTCTTGAAATTTAGTACATAGGGTGATCAAGTGAAATTGATTCCCAGGAGATTCAATACTAATACTATAGATATATAAATCAAACACTGTAGTCATCTGACTATAGTGACAACTCCAACCATGAGACAAATAATTCAGGAAAAGGTATTTGCATGGACAGGCGGAATCCCCCAACCCTGGGCGCCCCCCCCCCCCATGTGGAATAACAACTCAAGACAACATGCTATGGGATTAAAATTGGCCACAACTTTATTATGCTTCAGATGTGCGTAGACCTTGGCTCAGGCATTGGGCGTTTATCCCTCCCAGTCCCTCGCCAGGGATCTGGGGAACATCAGGATTATACAGTGGGGGGGGATGGGCTGGCTCTGGAGAACAGATGTTCAAGCAGAGAGAGCCCTCCCCCGTTATGCCACCATCGCAGGGGAGAACAATGACAACCTCTAGGTGTACGGCCAAAGCCTCCCCTCAAAACAACCCCTTTAATGGGGAACCCTTGTATCGCCGCTGCAAGGAGAAGGGGGCCATGGGTCACCGCTGCACATCCCCCCCCCCCCCATTTAGGGAAGATAGACTAAAGGATTCCGCCCAAGGCCTGATACCGCCAAAGTTGTGACGTTTTGCTACAGGAAAGGCAAACCTACCAATGCAGGAGAATTCCTTTCCAGCCCTTCAACAGTGACCTTGACGTAGCGGCGCCCGCGTACCTGTGGAGAAAAGGTTAACCTGCAAAAGAAGTTTTAACTGAGGGTGGGTAGAGTGGGAGAAGCTCTGGAGCCAACTGATGATTCCCAGGTATGATCCTCTCCCTATTGTGTGGGCAGGTAGTCCCTCCCCCTACCTGGCCTGATCACCTTGGCAACGCCTCCCCAGGCAGGATTGGGCAACTGGCTGAGGTAGGCAGAGACCTCCAGGTATCCCACCTGGCGAAGGCAAAGCCAAGCCTGTGCTAATAGAGCCGCATAGGGTCCAGGGGGTTTCGCGAGACCACGCAAAGGGTGCCCCCCGTTTAATGTGGGAAGCGGTCATTACCATTTGATGCCAGGTGCCATGGATTGCTAATTCACATGACTAACATACCAAATCATGTGGGGGAAGCCTTCCTACTAGATAGGTCTTCTACCATTTAGCACACATTAGATTCTGTGGCAGTGGGAAAAATTGCACCACATTTTCACCAATAAACGAAGCAAATCCATGGTTTGGAAACCTTATTAGTTTGTAAGTTCGGTGCTTATATTAGACCAGTGTCATAGATGTATAGTGAAATTTTTATAAAGTTAATTGTTCTATTTGCTAGTGAAATACATATAAGCAAAAGGAGAACGTTGTTTGGGCCACGCAACCATGGATGAGATGCTCAGAGCCTCCCCCTATAGCTACACTGGCCTTGGCAGCAAGCCCCTTTAATCAGACCAATTAGGGGCCTCAGAGGGGGCAGAGTTGCAGCACCTGTGTCCCCCCCCCCCTTTGGATTTTGTCATGGAATTCACCCACCCAACCTACTTGCCTACTTACCTCTGTAATCAATAAAAAGTTGTGGCCTATTTCAACCCAATACCAATGCGCCTGGGCATGCAATGTGTATTGTATTTGGGAATCTGTTCCAGCTGGAATAAAGATTCGTATAACTTTGTGAAGATGCTCCGTAAGTTTCCTTCGAAGTCTGCTCCATTGGGGCAGGCAGGAAATCACACAGTTGACAAGCCTTGGCTTGCGGAAGATAAGCTTAAAATTAAGCTCTCAGACAGTTTTACAGATTGCGATTGAAAAATGGCTGGACACAGGATCTTGAAGGCTTTGTATGTCATAATCAGCTTTCAACCGAAAATAATAGGTATTTATATTAGGGTGTGGGATTGTTGGTTGTTTTTTTTTTTTTAATGAGGTTCCAGTGCTCATATCTTGATAAAAGTGATCTGGGTGCCAGCACAAAATAGCTGACATGGGCAGCAAAAAAAAGAGGTACCAGTACTCCATATACTGGTGTTTATCAAAACACATTTTTAAAAAACAAAACACCTGTAGGTATTTAAATGTGATGCAGGCATCTCCCCACTTGCTTGAGGGGAAATAATTCAATAAATTTGTTTAAACTACAGAAAGCGGGGGGGGGAGCCCAAAATGAGTGGGAAAATACCTAGCAATCCCAGGGGCCTTTGAGGCCCTCAGAGAGTTGGAGTTTGAGAAAGCAGGTATGGAGGGAGCAATTGTGGTAGAATTATTTGGATTTTTGGAAGAGTTTGGCTTTTTAGATGGTGTTTCCTCACAGTACACAATTCCATGTATATGCACAGTACCCAGGAAGGTAACCCCCGAGTAAGTGGGGAGACACCTGTAATAACTAATAGATAGCCAGTTAAGGTGATAGGATAGTGGCAAAATAGTAGTCTTGTCTATCACACTGTACTCGAAAGCAGCAAGTATATGCTACACTGCATAAAATTTTTGAATTGTCATCAAGGTTAGCCCCAGAAGGGGCATATTTCTGAAGGTGTAATGGTGTTATCAGTTTAAGTGTGACAGAATGAGTTTCAGCCTTTTCACCAGATGTTGAGAAAAGATGATCATGGTAGTGTTATAGGATTCATTATTATGGCAAATTTTACATCATCATACAATTATATATTATATGATGATGTTTGTAAATAGTTTGAGATGGTTTTGTGGTTTTTTATTATTGTAAGGAAACCCCTTTGGGGAATAACTAAGTGGCTGATAAATCTGTTAAATAAATAAACCATCAAGATTTGGATTTAGCTTTTCCTCATGGCTGCAAACTCGTATGACAAAGAGGCTCCAGTGATTATGGGAATTCCTATTCTCCCTTGGACAAACTACTATAATTTTAAATTGACAAAGTGTGTAATGTGCCTTAATAATTTCACTTGCAAGTATTCTAATTCTGCCTTTATACCAATTGGTCTGTTTCAGTTACTGGTGACAATGTTACTCTGTAGAGGTTTTCCTTGAATCTTATTCTAATGGGGTGATTTCAGTCTCTTGACTGCAACTCAGCTGGGTAAACAGAAGTATTCATTGAAAACCAACTATTGCATCAGAACTGAACTATCCTAAATTACTTTGTTAGCAGCATTGCCTTTGGCTCTCCTAGGACAAGAATTTTAATTGTTCTGCTGTCATAATCTTGCATGGAAACAATTTTATTAAATGCTTAAAGTATAACGATGTCTCCACAGATTTCACTGAAATTGCCTACCACAGATAATGAGGATACTTAGGGCAGCCCCATAAGTAATTACTACACATCCTTGCTACATTTGTTTACAGCTTTGTCAGTTCAGTTTGGTGTTCAAATTGTACATTTGGAAAAAAATGTATTGTGTATATTTTGGCACCAGTTTTGACCTGAATCCCAATACTGTTCAGAAGAAGAGGCCACGAGCCAAAGAAGTTGTATGCAAATGTAAAAGAGAACCAGACAGGCAGCTAGTGTCTTCACTATTTTTGCAAATCGACAAACCAAAGAAACAACTGACTTTTCAGTTTTAAGAGACTTGTCCCCTTCGTCGTGTATAGTTGTAACTGGGATCAGGTCTCCTTCCCATTTTGTCTCCTGATATGCACAGTATCTGATTTCAAAAACGGTGTGGTCTGTGCCTATAAAGCCTGAAGGACATGCCTGCAATTGATTTATTCCAGAGCTGTGAGTCTTTATGCATGTACTTGAATGTACTTCTGCATGTGCTGGTATGTACTACATGTACTTCATGGTGTATCATACTCAGAAATCACCAGGAGACTGGAGCAGTACCATGAAGTCACCCCCCTGACAGTGCCAGAAAAGAAGGCAGTAAGGTTGGGACTGCATGGGCACACTGGCAGAGCTGATTCATCACACCCATTGGTGAACTGACGCAGGCCCAAACTTGCTGCCACCCAAACATCCCTGCATCATCCAGGGAAGTGGCAGTGATACCATTGTTGGAATGCTGGCTCTGCAGCACTACCCCTCCATGCCAGCTATTCCTGACAACACCCATTACAGTATAAATCAAAGGGATGTGAGACTGTATCAATTCTATTCCATTTTGTGTGTGTCTATACCTTATCACTGTAGTCTGGCATATATGCCCTCCAAGGCTACAATACAAAAAACTTACTGTTTTGAAACTCTACGTATTCAAAGAATGCAATTAATTATGTGTCTAAACCAACAATTATTGCAAGTGACCATGCTAGCATTGTGCCAGCATGGTCCTCTGGCTGCTTAACATTAAGGGCAGTATCACTTGAATGATATATAAAAGTTTTTCTAACACTTGACATATCAGATTACATAGACGGCACTACAATCTCCTGTTTCCGACATGAGTATTGAGAAATTCTGTTTTCTTGGGATTGTATTTAAATCCTCAGGAAAAAAGCCATAATTTCGACACTACTAAACTACTCCTGGCTTTGCCCATTACTTACTTTTTCTGGATCAGTTGCTAAATGCTGACAAGGCACACATGCAATTTGCATCCTCCTTGAGTGTCCTTGATCTATGTTGGTGTACTTTCTGGCTCAAGAATGTTATTGACATTGATTGAACTTGCCCTGTGTTGAACTGTTCTTTGCATGGAACAAAGGTCACGTGAGCCTTATCCATAACTTACATTGTTCACATTATATAATGTACAACATATGTTAAGCACTTCCCAAATATATGGTTAATAAAAACGTTAAGGCAATTGCAAAAAGTTTTACATTTCCAGCACTACTTCTTTTACCAATTTAAGCTGAAGTCCATGAATGCCCTCTTGTATTTTGCAAATATTGTGAGCAGCAGTGGCTCTGATTTTGAAAATATATAAAGTCTTAGAGTTGTATCCAGTGATGTCACTCAGCTAGTGCTAAGGCTTCCATCAGTGGAACAAGGAAGGAAGCATTTGTTGTTGATTCCTTCCTAAGTCTCACCTAAAGTTTTCCAGAGGAACGAAAAGGCCCCCAAAGCAAATTGGGGCAGCTGCAAAGGAAAATGGGAACTGATGAAAACAGAACAGTATAAATTCAATAAAAGAGGTGAGTCGCACAAAACAAAATACTTTCACACCACATTCTTATACTAGACTAGAGAGTGGGTGAATATATCTTACCCTGATGCCCATTACTTAATAACACCTCTCCGGAGCATTCCAATTCACTGAAGCTGTCATCTCCACATGCTCAGCCTCAGCACACCTCAGCTTAACTAAAGCTTCCATGTTCAAATTGGATGGAGGCTGGTTTGAGGGAAACTATATTAAACTTGTGTATTTCTCAAGAAGCTACAGGACTCCTATGGATTGAGAATAATGTTATCTGTACTTTGCTTCAAACACCAGCAGTTTCTGGTGGAACTATGGTGAGGGTCAGTACATGTTATTATAACTTAAATAATGAATTGTTTTTTTAGAAAAACAACAACACAATGTTAAATATATTGGATTTCTTGGATTTAATTTATTGGGTTTAGTGGCTTTCTGTCCTGCATCTAGGACTATGTAAATTAAAACACAACCCCTTATCAAAGAAAGCTGGAAACTGTAGATTGTTAAGGGTGCTGAGAATTATAGCTCTGTGAGATGTACATTACAGTTCCCAGGATTCTTACAGTGGTGATTTACATGTATGCGGACAAAGTCTTGTGGAACAGACCTTAAGAGTGAAGCAAAAGTGATTAAGGAGCATACTCAGAAGACATAGCAAGTATGTTGCAAAACTGAAATCCACATTCATCTTAATATAAATCACATTTCAGGGAAGACCAACAGACTTGTAATGTCAAAGACACTTGAAATAATTTTTATATATGCTCCAAAGTTTTCCATAAAACACTACTTCATGGTACTAAACTATGAGTCAAATGCTTAAACTGGATCGCTTTCAACAACACTAATGTCTCACAACAAATGAAACTGATCTGTAGAAAACACAACTTGAAAAAAGAGACAATGCATGTATTTTAGCAAACTAAGAAATCTTTAATAAAATTATATTTTAAAAACAACAACAGTAACAACACATGCTTGTAAAGCCATAATTTACCATCAAGGTGCCACGAGCACATCTGTTCTCCCATACTTAGTCATGGGTGTCATTGTGGACTTATTCTGTAGATGGTGGTGCCTGTGCAGTTCTTGGGATCAGGGCCATACTTTTCAGTATTTCATGTGCTGTATATTAAGTACTTTCAGGACTCAGGTCCACAGGAAGTTCTCAATCAGGATGTCAGGCTCTGTAGTGACACGGAACCTCTGTGTCACCACAGAGCTTTTGCTCAAAGTAAGAAACAGCAAGATTAGGTCAGAACTTCAAGAGCATCTTGAACATGTTATGTGACAGGGTCTGACTCTTAGAAAAACTTTCAGTCAAGCCCACTGTTTCTGCTGCAGCTTGCTGCCAGAAAAGTGCAGAGCTCCTTGGACTTTGCCCCCAATGGAGTCTTAGGAACTGGTTATCTTGAGTGAAAAACAATTTTATTTTATTGTTTGTTTCACCTTTTATATGCTTTTCAACTCCTAAGAACACAGTAGTTGCTGCACTGAGCTAGATAAGGGGAAAATAGTATATAGAGAAGAAAAGGTAGTGGAAAAGGAAGTTCACAGTGCTTACAGTTTCCAAAAATGTTGAAGCAGAACATGAAAACCTTGTCAAGTATTAAATAGTGAACATAGAATTTTGCTTAGAAGGGTGCTCTTATTTTGTTTAAAGTGCTTCACACTGCTAAACATTTTTCAGCTACTACTTTGCAGGCAGTATATACTGTGTAGTATTTGTATAAATTTTACACTGTAGCACTAGCTACTCCTTTACTCATATTGGTTTTAATGGACCATAGGTCACTTTCAGAACGATTGTAAGTCTTCATGAACTTTTAAACATAGCAAAATTAAGTATTTTGGTATATGTTCCATAAACCACAGTGGTACTATGTACCATTTAAATGTGGTCTTGTTAACAAAATGTACACTTTGTTCTCAGAGACATTATGGTGTAATATATCATAGCAGTGTCTTTCATTTAATGATTTTGCTTGCATAGTAGTTATTTGTAAGCCCATCCATTCCGTTTGAATCTACTCCAGTGTTGTCATAGCTGCAATGCAAACTAAAGTTAGGCATTCTTCAACTCATTGAAATAAGTGGGATTAAGTACATCTAACTCTGTGATGAATTGTTACCCACATCTTTGGAAAACATATAACAGCTTTCTTATTTTGTTCCAGAGTATTGAGACAGTATGGACAAATTGCTTTTTATTAGAGATTTCTTTTCAGCTTTCTTCCTGATAACATACCATACTTTTTAAGTGTGCCGCTAAATCTACCACTCTTTTATAAGTACTGGTATCATGTCTTGATAATTACTTACAATATTCTGAAGTACCATTTACTGTGGAATGCTCTGCCTGGGGAGGCTTGCCTGACACCACCTTTATCTGTTTTAGGCACTAAACAAAAACTTTCATTTTTACCTGGGCTTTTGGCCCACAATTTGTAGAGCTTCTATTACTTATTGGGACAGGTTCTGTAAGTCTTGATCTTTTTTGTGGTTTTTATTGGTTCTGTTTGTTGCAGTTGGTTTTAATATTTATTATATTTGTTGCAAGTTGCTTTGGGATGATGATGATGATGATGATGATAGAAATTCTATGGAAACTCAGGAGATCTTCACAAGCAATCTGTGGCTACTTTTTGAAAGTCAGAAGCTCCACTGGGAATTCACAAGTCCATAAAGCTGTTTGCATGCCTGAAGAATTTTCCAACTGCATAGACAAAGTCACCTCTCACATGAAACAAGAATAAAAATAACCACAATCACTGTATTTAACATAATCTTGTCTGAATATTTGAAAATAATATATGGAAGGTTATTTTCTCCCTCTAACATTGGACAATCATTTGAAGCAGTCATTCAGAATTCAGTGTTCACTCTTCTCCTATTAAACCAGTTATGCCTTTCAAATGTTATTGCTTCTTCAGCACTTGTGATGGAATTATAATGGATAATCATTCCATGCACATTTAGCATGCAAACACATGCATATATTCAATGTGTATGCGCTGATGTTGCATAAAATTTATTCACAGTGTAACAGAAGTATATAGATCATTTAACAAATATATCACTTTAATGCAGTTTTATACAAGTCACTGTTATAAAATTGAGGATGATATTTGCATTTTTGTTTAATTGCTGTGGAGTGAACATAAAAAGATAAGGGAGCCAAGAGAGCTTATTAAAACTGGAATGAGGGCAAGTGATAAAAGGAATGATATTGTATTCAGATACAACCGAAGGTCTGTCATCCTTTCCACCAAAACTCCTTATTTCACAGTTACATAATTGTTGCAGAAGTGTTTGCTAGACTGTTTCTTGGCATATAGTATCCCTTGATAGTTTTCATATTGTTGCATGAAACAAAGACTAAAGATGCTTTATAATATATTTGCATTTGGTCTGGGGTTTTTTATGCTTTTAGTGCTTTTGTTTCTCCATATTTGTTTCACACAATTTTATTCTGACTCCAGTACTGTAGTTCATATATGTATTTCCTCTGTTGTTACAGTTCTCCATCCTTCAGGGTGAGGCTGGTTTGGGCTCTAAATAACTAAATCTCATTTAAATGTTTAAATCTTGTCAAGCACTCTAGATGCTAACCATAGCGACAACACTATATTGCGTGTCGAGGTCCCCAGTCCACCCCCCAAATAACTCACAACAGACACGTAATTTTTGTTTAAGATTTTTGGCATGATTTTGGCCACAACTTTATTCAAATACAAACCGTGAGTGGTTGTTTAGGCATTGGTTAAGACTATCTGTCCCCCCGCCTGGGGACAGAACTGACTTCCGGGCACCACCGAAAGACAGTGCGGGGGAAAGCAAGTCGGGGAGGAATTGGAGCTGAGACACAGACCCTCAACTCTCACCCGCCTGCTCCCCGAAGGCTTGCCGGCCCTAGTCCCATTCCAGGGATTGGACGAAAAGATGGCAAGCCCCAGGATTCCTTTAACGGAATTCCCTTTCCGCAGCAACTATGGAGGAGCAGGCACAGCCTATCCTAACCCCTCCTCCACCAATTTATAACCAATGCCTAACCACAACCTTACAAGTTGTGACGATTTGCTACGCAGTAGGCAAAAACCACCCAGCCAGCCAATTTGCTAGGTGGAAAAATTCCTACCAGGCCCCTGCTCAAAGGCAGACGACTCCATGACAGGCAATAGCAAGGTCAACGCAACAACCCCTTACTCTAGGGCAGGTGGGCGGGTGATCCGTTGCACGCAGCAAAAGAGAAAGTACAAGGCTGCGTGCAGAGTATTTAAACCTTTTACCCCTCCCACCAAAATTGCAACATAACTTTTACCCCAGCAACCCAGTGAACCAATCACTGCCCCAGGCCATCTTTAGAGACTCTGCCTGGTAACAGAGGGGTGGCTCAGTAGACCCCACTGCAACACGTGCTCTCCCTGAAGGAGAACACGCTTTCCCAGTATATGTCCTACTCTGATCTGCCAAAAGTGTTTTGTGATCAGAATAGATAAAGAGGCAAGACACAAATGTGTGGGGCTGTATTTTAATCAGTATGGATATCGTCAGAAGATTAACACAGTGCAGGAGCAGCTTAACTCCAAAGAACTTACTCAGAACAAGTGCCTGATCTAATAATAACTTCTTATCTGAACCCCACCCTTAAGGTAAGTTGTGGCATTTCTGACCAACTTCCCAGCCTAGGGCCACGCAATTTCTATTGGGTGGGACAGGGCAACCCCAAAGACTTTCTGCTGCTGCAAGTCACAAATCCCAGAGGGGCTGGCCTCAAAATGTGCCCTAAAATATCTCCACCAAAGATGCCTGAGGCTGCTCACCATCTGATCATCCCACTCTTCCAATCTTACACACCTACCTGCCCAAATGTCACCAGATTACCTATTTAGCCACACCATTGCTCTGTCCCAGCTCCTGCCAACCTAGCAGTTCAAAAGCATGCCAGTGTGAGTAGATAAATAGGTACCGCGACAGGGGAAAGGTAAATGGCATCTCTTTATGCTCTGGTGTACCGGTGTACCGTTGCACCAGAAGTGGTTTAGTGATGCTGGCCACATGACCTGGAAAGCTGTCTGCGGACAAACACCAGCTCCTTCAGCCTGAAGCAAGGTGAGACCCACTTCAAGTTTGACTGGACTTGAAGTGGGTCTCACCCAGGGGTCCTTTACCTTTACCTTTTTTTACCATGCATGACACCAGGGAGCAGGGTCAACAGTGGAGTCCCAGTGCCCCTTTCTCCATTCATTAGTGGGCATAAGGCCTCTGCTAGTGAGAGCCAGGGTGGGAGTGTCTACACTAGTAATGGTAAGAGATAGAGTAGGGTCATTGGACGTTTTAAGATTGAGTCTCATACCCAAACACCTGGAAGCAGTCTGGAACATGGTGATGATTTGCGCACTACTATTCTGTTTTACTGTTGGTATTATTCTCCTTCTTTTAAATTAGGTTAGCTTATTTGTAATGTTTTATTCAGTGTTGCTGTTGGCTTCCATTAGAAAAAGGATATGTGCTTATGCCAGAGAATGCAAAAGTAGATAACCTTAAAATTAATGGAAGCTACTGCTGGTGAGGGAATACTCTGTATGGATTCCCATGCTGGCAACCATTTGGTGGATTGGGAGGAAGTACCATAATGGCATATTTCCTGCCTGCCTCCTAGGAAGATGAACACTCAGGAAAAGGGAATACTGTCAAGGTTGTAATCTTTGATATATAATTCAAGTTCTCTGGTAAGGTGCTCGTATATACATAATGTATACATAATATACCATTGTATGCGTGCTTCAGATATCGCTAGCAAGGAGCAATTTCAGACAACTAGAAGTAACAAAAGTATTTGCTTCTCCAGATATGTGTGCAATTGCAACCACAGAAAAATATGAAATACCATGCTGCTTCTACTTTTTCAACTGTCCCCCTCCTTCCAGGAAATATTATTAATTTATTACAAACAAGAGCTCTTTGATTTTAAAATTGTTTTCTTTAAATATAGATAGGCCAGTGTATCTCTGTGGTTGATTCCTGTCATGCTGAATCATCATCAAGATAATATGATTCTTCCCTCAAGATATGCACCTACAGATATGTCTGTATGAAATGATTCAAGTAGATTTTTGTTTTTGTTTTTTAAATAGCTCACAATATATATGGAAATCTTTCTGACCTCTGTTCCTTGCTCCTAAAGCTATCAATAACGAACTAGTTAAATACACATATGATTATAGAATGCAGGACATTTTAAATAAGACATTTATTTAAAATAGAGGCATGTTATGTGTTCAATTACATACTGTGGGGTGTACCCAGTTAAGGTATCCTGGAATGCTAGGGGACCCACAGAGCAGATTAGTCCCATTAAGGAGACAGAAATCCTTAGGTTTAAGGGACAGCGTGGTTGGATAAAACCCACTGGTTTTATTTAAGCTTATTTGAAAGACAATATGGAATGGTATTTGGCTGTTGCACAATATCTAGAAGATACAAAAGTTAATCTACAACATACATGGGATATACCTGTAAACTCACCTGGCTCACGTGCATCCATGCTAGAAGTTGGTGATGTGTGGAATCTAATTGTGTGGTAGAGCCATGGGTAAAAACATGACATGTTGCAACATTTTCCTTTCCTCGTGGCTGGATTCTACAGATTACTTGCACTCCGTGGTGCTTCCTATGGTGAGTGATGTGATTAGAATAACTGTGAAAAGTACTACTTCATTATCTGAGTATTCCACACCTATAATAATGAAGTGAACGGAACTCCATCCAGTCTCAAAGGAGCATTCATTAGTATGTGTTAATAACCATCACAGTACAAACATTGCAGATTTATTCACTTCTGTATTAAAAAATAGTAGCTCTATATGCTGCAATTTTGCCCTTGCAAGTTGTCTTGACTTCTGTGGGACTCGTGCACATGCAAATATCGGACGTATTATAGTAAAATCATATTGTTTTGATTCAGGAGTGAAAATGGGAACTGTGCTCCTACCCTTTTAAAGAAATGTTGCTGCCTTTCATTGCCCAGAAATTAGGCAACGTATGGAGAACTTAAGGCAACAAAATGGTTATGTAGCTTAGTCACAAAATATTCTGTTGCTGTATGCACAAGAAGTAAAAATAGTATTGAGGCAAAAGCCGCATTTGTTGCAGGTATTTGTGGTTTACTGAGTATGTGGTGGTGGTTGTCTGATGTTGAATCATTTCCAAAGACTGTTCTCCTTTGCATGAATCAGTATGAGAGTGTTTTAAAACAACCTCCACAGAACACCCTTGTATAGAGAGAAAAGCTATTGCAGTGAATCAGCACTTCTTCTTTTACCACATTCTGAGGAGCATATGTGTTTATTTAATATCTCTACTGGCACAAGCCCTTTTCAGACAATCAGTGTACACCATATGGTAAGTGAACGTTCATGGAGCAGAAGGAGAAGAAACATGGCAGCAGACACCACACCTGACTTATACTGTGAGGAAAAACCTTCCACACAGGTCTTATCTGCACCATCATGTGGGAAGCTTCCATTCTGAAGGATTCCTAAACACACGGCTACATATGTTTGCACATATAGGGTCTGTTATATATACTCTACTGAATGTTTATACGTACTATGAATATTTGACCACCTTGTTCTATCAATACAAGGATATATTTTTATGCTACAGAATTTCCCTTCTCTCCTCTCCCCTTGCATATCCTGTATCCTTTCTATATATGCTCTGGAGGGGAAGCCTCCAGAACAGATTGACAGGACATGCAGTGTGGGAGGGGGAGGTTTCTGTTCCACAAGCAGAAATCCTTGCCCTGGTGGAATTAGTTCGTTAGGCACTACCCCTAATCTTTATTACCTTAAAAGTGTCCTTGATAAAAGTATAAAAGCAAAGAATTTCAGATTGTTATTAAAATGCAGTGCATGTTTTCTTTCATTGCCCTCCATGCTGAAATCTTAACAAATTCGCTTATAAAACAAGAACTGAACACTGTGGAACTGTGTGTCATTTGCAATGTGTTTTCTTTTCACTCCTCCAGCAGAGAAAGGGGACCTTGGTGCAAATGAGAACTGGGTCCTGAAAGATAATAAACACATCTGCTCCAAGGCAAAATAAGTTGCTGTTTGATATGAGAGTTGAATACTGTAAACTAGCTGAACGTTGACTTAGTCACAAGTACATTAGGTCTGCTTCTTTACAGAAGGTGCTAATTTGTCCAGGCAGGTGCATATATGTGGTCTGTGAGTGCAGTGGAAACAATTCAACTGGACACCAGTGTTGGGTAAAATCAGGCCACAGCTTTATTTACTTAAGAGCACGAAAGCAAGGTTGGCAAAGCAGTAGGGCAAGGATCAATTCCTGTCCCGCTCATCTGTATGTTCACAACATAAAATCTACTTGTATAATTAATCTTTCTTTCACATAGATAGTAATATGCTTCCAATATCTGGGTTATCCAATTTTATCTTCATAATAGTCTTGTGCAATTAAGTAAAGCTGAATGATGAAGACATCTACTGAGTTTCATGTGAAAGCATGGATTTGAACCCATTTCTTGCCTAGTCTAGTCATTCAGTTTATTCACAATGCCACAATTATTCAAGTAGTTATTTGACAGAGATTGCCAATGCACTTGTTTGTGGGTGTAAGAAATTTTAAATTCAAAGTGCTAAAGTAATTAATTTTATCACAACAAAAGCCTCTGATGCAATGTGCATGTAATAATAATAATAATAATTTAAAACACACATTTACAATGGGTTGAATAGTTAATGAATCTCATGGGCCAGATTCCCTTTAGCTGTAAGTGGGTGCCACCATCACAAATGTGCTTAATGTGAAAATTCTTTGATTAATACCATATTATGTGCAGTAAAAACCAGCTGTGGGCATTTTATTTGAGGCTTTTTTGTATGTTTGTCTCTTTTTGCTCAGATGTTATTACAATTCCCCAAAGCCACTTGCCACTAAAACATTTTTAATGGCAATCTGCTTTTGGGAATAGTATGTGAAACTTGCATATGTACAGGGTATACACTTGCCTCCGCACGACTCTCATCCCCAAACCCATTTAGATGAATGTACAGTGATTGTTATAGGATATTTTAGCTCTGTGACACCCTGGTAGCTGTACTCACATTTTCCACAAAGATAAGGGTCTCCCTATACACATCAGTATAGGAGACAGCTTGAAGGGTGCATCTGAATGTGTACACAGAGCTTTCCATCTCACTAAAATGAATAGATCTGTGTGCAGTCCAGAGCTGCCACACAGCACCTATATTAAAGGTTAGGGAAATTCCCATGTTCTTCATCGGGAGTGGAATATTTGCTTCAGAATTTCCACAATAAACTTTACTTTCTATTTTAATGTTCAGTGAGGATATTATAGAACTCCACTTAATTTTATTCATCTGAGCCATCTTCTTCACTCCTTCTTCACACAGCATGTTGTCATAAATTGCCCTAGCACTTCTTTTATTGAGAAGTTTGAATTGGATTAAGCTGTGGGAGCATTCCAGTGTAATATTGATTTTCATACCTTCAAAATAATGTGTTTGACTCTGACTTTTAATGAGAGATAAAATGAGCCAGAGTTGTGTAATGCTGAAGCAAAATCTCTTTACTGGCTTCTTCACTAGGGGAGTTGGCAAGCCCATAAACAAGTATTTATGATGAGGGGGATCAAAAGCTGCGCGGGAGGAAGGGCTATTGTAAATAAATGTGAGGTAACAAAATTTTATATGTGACTAAAATATATAGTTGCTCGAGTTATCTGATTCAAACTTAATTAGATTTTATGTACCAGAAACTTGAGTGCTAATCTAGTCCTTTAATTGAATATTCTCTGATTCCATTCAAAATAGTGAAATTATGTAGCACTACCCAACTAAGCAAATTTTGCTCTGCAAGCACAAACTACAATCTCATTGGTGGTAGTAATCATGTCCCACTATGTAGTAAAGGTAAATGACCCCTGGATGCTTAAGTCCAGTTAAAGGCGACTATGGGGTGCAGTGCTCATCTTGCTTCAGGCCGAGAGAGCCAGCATTTGTACACAGACAGCTTTCGGGGTAGGTAAGTGAGAAGCCTGTAAATAGTGCCAGTTGTTTTGCCATTTGCTATAACTATAATAATATGAGTCCACTAAACTTGTACATTTTCTCTTAAGTGATGTTGGAGAACATAATAGGCCCTCTTAAAATGAGCAAGTGTTGAGGGCCATCTGTCCAAAAGACAGATGTACTGGCCAGTGTTGCCACTTTGTCTGCTCTGGCCCTTCATGGCTGCTTTCACACAGAGGCTTCCTTAAAGCATGTGCTCAATATAAGATCTTTATTTAAAGGGCAGGTATAAGGAACAGATGTCAGGTGCCAGATCCTCACTTCAACCACCAACCGTAATGTTGATTTGATCCTCTTGCCCTTTTTCCTGATGTAGACCTTCATTCACCCCCTTGTTTTCAGTGTAGGTCTTTATTACCCACCCACCCCAAATCCTTGTTCCTGATTTTCACTTACTTTCTTCCATATTGGGGAGGACACCGTTCTGTCATTCACCTCAGGTGCCAAAATATCATAACCTGGGATATCATTCCCATGGGAAACTACTGTCACTCTTCTTCTTCTTTGGCAATCACTCCTAACCAAGTAAGATTGTCTTCCATAAATACGGTTTTAACAATGAGTCTGTAGATGACTGTGGAGGCCAATTCTGGATCCACATGTCCTCCCACAGTGGAGACATTGGTTTCTGGGCGGGAGTTGATCATGGTGTGGATTTGCCAAGCGTGCCTTCCTCTTAGGACGTTTCTCCCTTGTGTCCAGAGTTTGAGTGTCTTCATAGCCCATGACACCTTTGGTAAAGGCTGCTCTCCAACTGGAGCGCTCGCAGGCAAGTGTTTCCCAGAAACTACACTACATAAATGACACAGGTGACACTGCATATTTTAAAGAGCAACAAGAGCCTGCTCCGGTTACTTCACGGGAGGAAGACTTAATTGTATCTGACCCAATTGTTTGAAAGCTGGGCTCCTGACTCTGGAGGGTAAGGAGAAACAGTCATGAGTTAACTGATTCAGGGCAGCACCCTCTTGTGGCTTTCTCCTCCAAAACCCTTATGGGGCAATGGGATGGAATCTTGATTGCCCATGTACCCTTGTTGTCTCTGTGATCCTGGGGAAGGCAACCCTGTATGATTTTCCCTCTTTCCCTCTCCTTTAATATTTGATCTGTGTTCATTTTTTTAAAGGATCTTTTTTCCACCCTCAAATGTATCAATAAGCCAAAAGATCAATAGTCTTATAAATCAATTAATGGGCATAACTTGGCAACCAGCAAATTGTACAGCAAGGGACATTTAAACATGACGTCGTCTCCAGATGATGCTGAAAAGCCGCAGCAATTCAGGATCATAAAGTGGGCTTGTTTTATTAGAATGGGATATGCTTTTACTGCTTCTGAGAATTGAAGCATGCAATAAACTAGATCACCACTTCCTGGTGTGATTAATTTGGCTAAGCTAATTAAAACAAATACATTGTGGTACTTTTATGCGCTGTTGTGAGTATGGTGTTAATAGAAGGCTATTTCATTGTGCTGGGCAGCCTACTTCTTTGAAAGTTGATTTACCTTTACAGGAAGGAAGCCATATAAATCCCTTGTATGATACTGTTGAATTTAATTTGTACCATAGTATAAGCCAAAGAGCTTATTTATACAATAGTTAGCCTGGGTTAGCAACTATTTTACCTACAGTAACCCTTGACTTATTTACATGAAATAAATCAGAAAGGGAGTAAAAACTGGAAGACAAAGAAAGAGTGTAGTAAGGAGCAGCTATCTTTCTTTTTAGCCGCCAAATAAGTGATCAGATTACATTAACAGACTTTATTGCTGTATCCAGTTAATCCTCAGTGTGAGCTGATTTTTGCACAACCAGACAACAAGCATGGGGCATGACTATAATCCCCCAGAATTCTTTGTCCATGTAGATAATAACTGCTCCAGAATCATAAGGTCTGAATTTATTCCATCATGTGATGGATTGTTTTAAAAATTATCTCTTGTTCATGAACAACTGGCTTCTGGAAGCAGAACTGCTCTGTTTTCAGTCCATTGTTTTAAGAACTTGAGGTTCACACTCGCTCTCAACTCTTCTATTTAATCAGGCCTGTTTGAATATTAATGAGCACCATCCCTCATTAAGCATGTAATTGTGCTATGAAAACATTTTGATTTAGGAGGGTGACATTTTATGATTAATTTTATGCATAATGATTTTTAGGACCTTGGGGCCGTGCTTTTTAATGTTTTGAAATTCATTAATTTATTTTTATTTATTAGATTTATATACCACCCTTTGCCATAAGATCTTAGGGCAGTTCACAGAATAAAATACAGGATAAAAACAAGTAAATAATATAAAAAAAACCCCAGTAAAACAATAGACTTCCCTTATTACATTTATATCCTGCTCTTCATCCCAAAGGAACCCCAAATTGCGTCTACGGATGAAGCCCTTCTCTCCCATCTTAGGGTTCTTTATCATTAAACCAGACTTGGGAAGGCAGTCCTTCAAACAGAGAACTACCAGCCCTACTGTAAAGTAAGACTCGTGGCCACCCTGCTTGTAACTTGCTATTCTAATAGGCAGGGCCAGACCAATGTATAGGCTAAGTAGGCTGAAGCCTAGGGCCTCTAAATTTAGGGGGCCTCACCAGCCCGCCCACTCCCCAGCAGGCAATCTCACCTCTCCCAAAATTGCAAACCCAAGATTTTATGCAAGGGCCAGGCAACTCAGGCCTCTAAATCTAGAGGGCCTTGGCAGCCTGCCCACTCCCCAGTGCCGCAGTCTCCACTCTCCCAAAATTGCAAACCCAAGACTTAATGCAAGGGCAGGGCAACTCAGGCCCAGCAACTATGAGACTCAGGGCTAGCCAGTGGGGCACAATTTGAAGCAGTGGGGCACAACTTGATTTTTGTTGTTGTTGTTGTTTTGTAGGGCCCCAGTTCACAGCCCAAGTCTGCAAAATGTTAGAGATATAAATAAAATCCATCTAGATTGCCCTGGTACGGAGGCTCCCTTAGGAGCGGCACATGGGGCCCAATTTGGCCCAGTTGTGCCAATTGCATTAAGGTCAGCCCTGATGAGACTGTGCAGGGGTTGGACTAACAAGCCCTGCACCTTCTGAGTCCCTGGTGTCGCTATTCAGAGTACAGACTCAAGGACTTGTTGTGGAAATAAAGGGGGGGCACTTATTGGAAATCAGTTTTGTCACCTCCCCCCCAAACCCCGTGACAATGAGCCCAGCCACTTTTTATTCACAGCCACAAAAGCACTACACTACAGCATGGCCATAAATCTGTACATACAACCGCTGAAATATACACCCAATCAGTAGCAATGGAGATTTATGTTACTGCTTTATGAATGAACACTGTGTTTTATGAATGGACTCTGTATTTTGTGAATTACCTAAGAGCCACCAATAGGGAGCTCTAGAATCTGACAGCTAACCAATCGGGTGCTACCAAACAGCGACCCCTATTGCTGAAAGCTGGTAACCAACAGGGAACACTTCAGCTCAGCCTTTGCACTGTTGACTGAACACCCCCTGCTGTGCAGATAATGGAGAAAGCTCATAAATTGTATCCCTTCTGGCATCCTGGCCAACTCTATTACACTTGTGTAAACCCTGGTGCACCAGAAGCCCAGAATAGCACCAAATAAAATCCGCTCATATGTCAGCAACTGATAAGACTTGTCAACCAATTCTTCCAACGTCTTCCTAAATTATAAAGCTCCAAAATACAGGCCAAAATAGAACAGGTCTGGGAAGAGCAAGGCATACAATAGGCACCACCAGTGAAAAGGCCCTGCTCCGAGTAGCTCCTACCCTGTCATTTGATAGGGTGTCCATTTGCCCTCCTTCTTGGCATGGAATGCTCTCTATTGCAGTCTCTGGGTCCAGTACACAGACCATAAGAAGGGAGAGCAGGGACCCTGAAGTTCCCAACAGCTATTAATCAAGCAAGCAAGCAAGCAAGCACACACACACAGGTCACCTTTGCCACAGTCAGGATGCCTATGTCCTGGCCAGGCCTGCGCATAATCTTGTTTTTATACAATCTTGTTTGTTCTCAGTAACCAAAATCATATTATCCACATATACAAGCAGAAAAATTGTTTTCCTTCATTTGCAAGGAAATGTACAAAACAAAGTGGCACTAATAAAGAAAAGTTCCAGGGTGGCAACAGAAAGCAAACTAAAAATGCTTTTGCAGTTCATCACATCTATCCAGCAATATCAAGTTATACAGTAGGAAAATGTGCTGTTAACAGTAATCCTTCTAGTTGGTTAATTGGTTTGGCAACTCCCATGCACATGACATGTGATGCAAAATATTTCCCCAAAGAGTTAAATGATAACTAATCAGAAGCAGCTACAGTTGCAAATGGCAACACAATATCTGTGAAAGGAAGAGGAGCAGGTTTGCTCAGGTGTGTTGCAGGTAGAAATACTGTTTGTAATGAAGTGAGAGCAGTAGTTTACTTGCTCAAATTAACAAATAATAAAGTTTTGAGAATTTAAATTCTAGATTAAAATAGGTTACTTCATTGAGAAGGGGATTCTAACAAAAACACTGGGGCCTAATTTGTATAGTAGAGTGCCTGGTATCTGGTGGGCAATCTCATCTTTTATTTCCACACTGTGGCTGCAGACCAAATCACCTGTCAGGAGAGTTATGAGATTCAGGTGAGAGTCAGATGCCTTGTCAATCCCAGCAGGTATATAAGAGGATGACCGCCTTCGCCCTGGCCAGGCCTTACCCACAACTTCATTTTCCTAAACAATTATACTTATTCCACAAAAGGTTTAAAAAGTTCAGTTATTGCAAAAGTTTTTCAGTGTTAATTACAACCCTTCCATTTTCCGCACATGCATGCCAAAATATGATCAAATTGACCTATTTAGCCACACCATCCATCTCCCTTGTTACCCTCCAAAGCATGCATTACAGAGCAGCCAAAAAACATGGTCCACAAAAATTAGTTTGTGAAGAAGTCAACGATTCCTACAGCAATGACTGAGACCAAGACTTGGGCTGCAACTAGTATATAATTTTAACCAATCATCATCATCTGAGGAAAACCAAAACTGTCAGATTTCCCATCCCTAACTGTAGCCTATGGTAGACCAGGTGGCTGCCAGAACACAAGCAGAGGAAGAAGGGAGAAAAACCTGCCAGCTCATGCCCCTATGCTGACAGTAGTGTACAGACACATGCCACACACACCCACCAGGCCACAAAAGTTGCTCCCAGCCAGCTACTACAGTATGTGCCAGCCGTCTAAGAGGTTTGTTGCCTGCACTCCTGTTCTCCCTATGCATATAAACAGTGAGAGAAACAAGGAGGTAGAGCAATAAATTCCAATGCTCTGCCCCCCCCCAAAAAAACCCACTTTAATAGCAGTAGTATTTCTGCATTAAATTTAAGTTTTCAATCAAGAGTCTTCTCACATCATTTTTCATCCTCTAAGTAACGGAATACTTTGGAACATTGCCTACTATTATAGATAGCATTTTGAGACACTTGTCTTTATTACCCATCCGTATCATTAATGAACTAAAGTTCATCCAGATTAATTGTTCTCTCTTCAATTTATAAACATGGGAAGCTAATAGGCTGGTTGATCCTCTGCTACATTAGTAATGGTAAAATATTGAAAAGGGCACTGACTGTGAGGTTTGCACCAATTTTATGATACACAATGAAAACCCCACAGGGAAATTCCATTTGGATTTTAACCACTTGAATCAGAGCCTCCAATTAACACGAAGAAAATTGCTCATAATGATCCATAATTTATTAGACACTACATGTAGTAACCACGTTGTTCACAAAACTGAAGAAAATAGAAGAAGAATCCATGTATCTTTTATTCTTCACTCCAGAAATCATTCATTGCATTTGGCATCATGTGGACATTATACATCCTGATGGGGTTAGATCAGTGCCAAATCAATATGCTTGGTCCAGAGATACCACTGCACAAATGGAAGGAATTTCCTTTCATATTAGCGTTTGTAGTCTACCTACAACTGCCAGCACCTCCCATCCCCAATAGTTGTCCTAGAACACTGGGGACTCCCTACACCTGCTTGAGGGGGGCATTAATGTTGTGCAGTGGATATTTTGATCCAGGCCTATATATCTGGAGAGTGAAGCTTTCTGTCTCTTCTGTGCATCATGTAATCCATCAAGGAGCACATGTGTGAGCGTCTCCCAAATTTACAGTACAGGTTTGGAACTACACTCTACTCAATAGTATTTTGCCTGTGTTATCCTTGCTGCTGCATGAAACAATGCATGGTTGAGACTTTGAATCAATAAGTAAAGCATTTTCAGCTTATTTAACACTTTGTGATCTGCTCATTGCAACCTATATTCCTCACGCTTTATTGTACTGCTTATTTTTGTGAGTTTAATACTCTGCTATAGCCCTGTGATTAGAAGCCAGGGAGCCAGCTGTTTCTTTTTGTTATTCACCCACACACATGGGTCCAGAGGGATTCATATATCAAAGTTCCTTATGTGAAAAAGTAGATGTTTTCAGGGAGGTGGAATAATATTTAGTAAATATTTATGTCTGCCTGATAATTCACATATACAGCCAAATGCCATGATTTTATGGAGATATTCATTGGTTTCACTTTTGTGGTGTAATATAGAAATAATAGCTTTAAATCTTGGTCATCAGAAAATGAAACTAAGGCTAGAGCTTTGAAATAAAGAAACATGCCAGCATGTATGCATAAAGCTCCAATCAAGTGTCCTCACTACATGTATACATTAGTTACATGCTTCAGGTGTGTTCATACATAAGCTGAACCTGTAGATGGCGGGGGGGGTGACTTCCCTTTGCAGTGGTGGTGCTATACCACCTGCCTCTCAACTCCCTTTCTATTTTCTTTCAGTGCATAGGGGGCTGTCTATGGATTGTTTATGGTTATAATTGGGGGAGCTTGGTTTTAACATGCTTATTTTACTGTGAACATAGGAGCAACAGACTGCATCTGGTGCTATCCAGGACTTGTCTCCAGTCCATTAGGCAGTCATCATTCAATAAAACAGGGCTGTATGTGCTGAGGAGCAAATAATTTATCAGAAGTTAGTGGGGTACAATTTATTGTACTTTTGTCAGTTATGGTATATGATGAAGTAGCGTTAGATATCATTTTAGCAATTGAATAAAATGAAGCATTCAATGCTTTTGCTAGCATAAGTTACATTATATAATAAAAGTGTGTTTGTTGCTGCTGATTTAGTTGTTGAAAATAGCATTTACCTCTCCCACCCTCCCCAAGTTATGCCTAAAAGGTAAAGAGACCCCTGACCGTTAAGTCCAGTCACGGACGACTCTGGGATTGCAGCACTCATCTCACTTTACTGGCCGAGGTAGCAGGCATACAGCTTCCAGGTCTTATGGTGAACCAGAGCAGCACACAGAAACACTGTTTACCTTCCCGCTGGAGCGGTGCCTATTTATCTACTTGCACTTTGACCTGCTTTCGAACTGCTAGGTTGGCAGGAGCAGGGACTGAGCAACAGAAGCTCACCCTGTCACGGGGATTCGAACTGCTGACCTTCCGATCGGCAATTCCAAGAGGCTCAGTGGTTTAGACCACAGCGCCACCCGCGTCCCTCAAGTTATGCCTACTGAAGTGAAATAACCTCAGGTAGTCTCTGTCATTGTGTGATGGTTAATGCTCCACTTTAGAATGTGGCTTCAGCATTGATTTCCTTTTAATATGAAGAAGTACTAATTGTTTATGTTAGAAAGACTGCTACGAAACTGTTACCAAAATATGGAGAAATGGCAACCTAGCTTAATATATTAGCATGTGAAGCATGTACAATAGTATTTTAAGACATTTGAGCATAGATAATTCTCTTCAGCAGAATTCTTTTGTGTACTTCTCTTCTGTTATTTACAAAACTAAAAAAAGGGGGAAAGAATGCAGTTTCCTTCTCATTTATATGAAAACTGAATGTTAAATGTTTCATATGGGATTTAAAGTTATATTATTAAAATACATCTTGGCAATAAATAAATAAAATACTGGGCTCCATGAATCACTCTTACAGTGTTGTTTATTATGCATTTGCATCTTAAGAAAGCTTGTAAGAGAGAAATATGCAAAAGATTCATTTGCACAAATATTATGTGTTGTTAAACATTTCAAATGAACTAGTCTTAGAATATAGCGAGTTTACTGATAATTCATATTTCTGGATGATAAATCCATCTACCTCAGTACTTGTCTACTATGACAGGCTGCTGCTCTTCAAGGTCACAGTGAGACATCCTTCCTGGTTTCTATTCAGAGATTCTTATAACTGAATATGATGGGGATATATCCAGAGCTCTGATCAGCGCAAGGCTCTGCCACTGTGTTACATCCCTCCCCAAACCTTTGCTTCAGTAGCACATAATGAACTTAACAACTGATGGCTCCAAACAAAATGGATTGTACATTACAGAGACATGAATGTTCCTTCATATTCCCTGCTGTTAAATCACTTCTCACCAGATATAATAATAGAGTGTCTCTGACTAAGTAACAGGACAACTGACAGCCATGCATCTGGGATTAGGTAGCTAAACTTTCAGGAGAAGGGAGTTGGGCTCTAGGCAAATACTGTCTACAACAGCTCTTTGGTCCATCATGTATTCATAGAGATCAGATGCACATATTTTAGTACGAATTCCAGAGAGCATCTCCAGCTGGCAAACAAGGCATGTGTGAAGGTTCATAGAGGAAGAAGGGCCTGGAAAACGCCTGCATTTGAGGTATTGCCTGTCCTTGCTTGCCCTCAAGGAAAAGGTGGAGGGGCACTACATATCCAGGGAAATTACAATGGTGCAGATGCTTACCAGCATGCTACTGCTTTCATTTTCAAGTTAGATATTTGCCATTTATGTAAATCAAGTTATGTGGATTTCTCTGCTTTCTTCATATTTCCCATCTGAAAAATGGACAAACTATAGAACAGTAATGTGTTTTCTGTGGAAGTCTTAGGGCCACTGAGACACATGGTATCTTCAAGGGCAAGCAATGAAAAATAGTTTATATGTATTCACACATCTACCAGATTAGAGGTCAAAAGGCATTTAAAGTTCAAAAGCACAAAGTGCAAGTAGATAAATAGGTACCGCTCTGGTGGGAAGGTAAACAGCATTTATGTGCACTGCTCTGGTTCACCAGAAGTGGCTTAGTCATGCTGGCCACATGACCCGGAAGCTGTACGTTGGCTCCCTTGGCCAGTACAGTGAGATGAGTGCCGCAACCCCAGAGTCATCCACAACTGGACCTAATGGTCAGGGGTCCCTTTACCTTTAGGAGAAATAGTCTTTGGCTATGCTAGTACACTCTGAAGAGGGTGACCAACCTTAACATGCTGTGATGTCACCCACAGAGAAAACCAAAATTAGAACAAAATACTTTCCAAAATATTTTTCCCCTTTCTGACTTCAGCACCATAGGAATGAGAGAAGTGCAAGATAGACTCCCCTAGCTTCGCAGTACATTTGCCAAGAACATGTGGCAATGAAAAGCTTATGAGAGAGGGCTTAATCATAATAGTTGAACAGGATTTTGATTTTGTAACGCAAGGATACAGAGCCTAAGGCTGCAATCCTATGCACATTTACTTAGGAGTAAGTCCTGTTGAACTCTGGATTTTACTCAAAGTAAATGTGCATAGAATTATGCTGTAAGGTAAACAAGCTGGTAGTTCTTGTTCTTTAAAAGCAATTGCAAGTAATTGATATTCTAAGAACTGATGGTTTGAGATCTGTTTTAATTAAATACTATAGAAATATATATTTTATTGACTTGAAAAACTTTTTTCTGATCTGATGAATAGCTGAGTTAACAATTTAGCTCATGGTGCGATGGTTGAGGTTCCTGTCTGGATCTGAAATTATTTGCTGTAAACTGATTTGTACAGCCCTGAGAGCTGCTATAATAGTGTTTGCCAGCAGGGCAGTTATCAGTTTTGCTGGTTAATGCGTCTTAACACTGCCACTGTCTTTGAAGGAAGATTTTTTTCCTGTAGGAAATACAGAAATAAAGGAATTTGAAAAAGGAATATCTCTAGCGTATAATAAGGAATTAAAAATATTCTTTACATTCTTTATATTCTTAGTGACTAAATAAAAATTGCAAGCAAATTAATGCGAGTTTTAATATACCATTTTCTTTATTGTACATAAGATTCTTGTAACTTTTTAAAAAGCACATTATTACAATGTTTGGTGCTTTTTTGTTTTATTATTCACAAGACCATTATTTTTATTTGCTGTATTGCAGAAACTCTACTTACTGTATGAAAGTATCCATTTCGCTGACAGTGGGTGAAAATGACACTGGCCTCTGCTACAATTCAAAGATGAAATACTTTGAAAAAGCTGAACTTAGCAAAAGCAAGGAAATCTCATGCCCTGACATACAGGATTTCTTAATACCATATAGAGAGCCTGAAATCCTGTGGTATAAGGTAAGAAATATGAAAAGCTTTGGCTGCTTCCAACAAAATATTAAATGTTCTGATGCATTTCCAGTAATCTGAAGAATTTACTTGAACAGTAAATACAGCTTGGTGTGATTTAGAAAACTAATAAGGAAACAGAGAAAGAGAGCGGCTAAAGAATACTTGCTGGGAAAGTAAAATGCCCATTTCTGTATTCAGCAATGACTGAATTTGAAATTCTCTCTCATATTACTGTTCTGGTTGTTTTATTTGCCTCTCCACATACATCCTCAAGGCTATATATGCATATATCAATATGTAAATTAATAATAAATATAGCTAGCTCTCTAGTTCTGAAATGTGAGGTTTTTGAATCTAGCTCATTGTGTAAAGGTGTGTTTTATCCAACAAACATCAGATATAACTAAGCTGCCATTGCAGAATCTAAGGATAGTAGGCTCAACAAAGAAGACCTGATCTGGGCTTGGCTGGCCTCAACATATACAGTAGCCTAGATAGGCATAGTGAATATTGTATTCCAGTAGTTCACATGTATGCAGCCCAAGCCCTTTTGATTGATCCCAGGCAATTAGGTCAGGGTTAGATTCAAAATGGGTTCAGTTTTTGCCTAGTTTATGCCAACCCTCCTGCCACCCTGTTTTGTAGGCCTACACACTCTTAGTTATGTCATTATTTGCATCTGCTTACCCTTACCCATTTAAGAAGTGGTAGGAGGCAGAGCATGGGCAGTGCTGTAAAAATGTGTGGCAGCATTAGAGCTTAGTTTTCCTTGCTTCCCAGTGCCTTAAACCTGAGTCCTATGCTGAACGTGGTAAATAAATATGGTACACCATGCTAGTGTTGGCAGTTCTAGGTCAACTGCAGAATATGTAAAACTTGAGGATCATAGAATTGTAGAATTGTAGAGTAGGAAGGGAAGCAAAGGATCATCTAGTCCAACCCTCTGCAATGCGGGAATCTCAACAACAGCATCCATGATAGATGACCATCCAACCTCTGCTTAAAAACCTCCAGGGAAGGAGAGTCCACAACCTCCTGAGGGAGAACGTTCCACCGTCGAACAGCTTTTACCATCAGAACGTTATTCCTGATGTATAGTTGGAAATTCCTTCCCTGTAACTTGAAGACTTTAGTTTGGGTCCTACCCTCCGGAGCAGGAGAAAACAAGCTGGTTCCATACTGCATGTGAACAGCCCTTTAGATATTTGAAGATGGCTATCATAACTCCTCTCAGCCTCTTCTCTACCAGGTGTAAAATACTTAATTCCTTCAACCATTCCTCATAAGGCTTAGTTTCCAGACCCTTGATCACCTTGGTTGCCCTCCTCTGCGCACAAGGACAAAGGGTGGGTGGCTCCATGCTGTCATAAGTTGGCAGGAGCTGATTTTTAAGGATTATAGTGTTCAAAAACTCCCGTAGCACTGAAAAATAAATGCATTCAAATTAATGTACTTCCAAAAATCAAAGCAATGAACAATTTAAAACTGTACTGTTTGTTAAAAGGGTTTTCCATCTATATAGTATATTTATCTTTAAAGAGTGAAGTTTATTTAATGTTCATGTATAAGAGTTCCAAAACAAATGCTGGTCCTTACTTCACCGTGAATAGTTGTGTAATTTCATAAATGGAATTACATTAGTGACACCTTATATTTTGCTTTTCCTGATATAATCGTCATTAATCATTCTACTTATGAATGACAATTAGGTGAAGATAATTAGGCTGGCAGGCACTTGTAACAGGGCCATCTTGGCAATGGTCCTGCAATAATGGAATTCATTTCCTTTTATGGTCAGGCATGCCCCCTTCCTTATAGCATTTAAGTGGGCCTTGAAGACCTACCTTTTCACTAAGGCCTCTGATGTGTAATATAAGCTGGATCATAAACTGGGGATGCTGTGCCAACATCTCCTGAATTTGCATTTCTCATGTTTGATTGTCTATTTTGTGCTGGCTTCTAGGCTAGTGTATTATTAGTGAATATGTTGAATGGTTTTATATTACATTTGGCTTATATTACATCTTACATATATTGCATGCTTAATAATAATAATAATAATAATAATAATAATAATAATAATAATTTATTTATACCCCGCCCATCTGGCTGAGTTTCCCCAGCCACTCTGGGTGACTTCCAATCAAGTGTTAAAAACAATACAGCATTAAATATTAAAAACTTCCCTAAACAGGGCTGCCTTCAGATGTCTTTTAAAAAGAAGATAGCTGCTTATTTCCTTCACATCTGAAGGGAGGGCGTTCCACAGGGTGGGCACCTCTACTGAGAAGGCCCTCTGTCTGGTGGATTATAAATCCTTTAAACAAATAAATGAGGTAATTTTTAAAGTAGAGACTATTCCACTAGATATTTCTGCTCTTCCCCAACATTAGCTATATTTTCCATTTGTTGCTTTTAATAATTGTGTACTTAAAAGCTGCCTAACTAGCAGTAACTCATCAGGTGAAGCCTTCCCTGGAATAGAGAAGCAGTCATGAGAAAATCTTTACCATTTGTATTTCTGCATGTCACACAGCCCAGGAGCCCTGTCAGAAAAAAGATGTCAATGCTAACTGCTGTCTGCTTGACTGTAAAGCATATTCCTTTCGCTCTTATTACAGAAGTCCCAACTGCAATGTTAATGTACAAGGAACTTTCTAACCTTTTCAGGGATGTAAAATCTCTGACTGGTATCCAAACTGTTGTCATGGTGATGAGTTCTTTGAGCTTTTTCTATCTAATGGAAAATAAGTTAGCATTATGGTGGCTCAGCATGTTTGAAAAATCATAAAGTACCTCAAGATGTTTCCTAAGGCACTTTCAGATATTACATAATCAGCCCAAATTAGCAGCACTTCACCAAAGTGAAAGCTGATATAAACCTGATATAAGTTCTGTGTTGCTTAAAAAAACACTTTTGTTTCTTAGAACAAGTGACCCATAGCTTATAAAATCCCTGGATGGATGAATGAATGAATGGGTGGGTGGATTATTGTATAATCCATGGTTATCAGATTACTTGGTCCTGCATCAAATCAGCATGATATTGATCTAAAACTAGTCCTCTCCCATTAATATAATCCAAAGGAGGCTACATGATACCTGTGTGGATAATACAGATTGACACAAAAAAGTTCTGCCCACATTTTGAAGCAAGCTGATTTAATTCATCTGTCCCAGATTTATGTTAGGCAGATTACGTACTTTTCTGAATTCTACAACACAGTTTCACAAAATAGATAAAGGTTTATGGGAAAAATGAATACAAATGTGAATTTTAGGGAGAAATGGATTGGAACACAATAAAAAATGCATATTTTGGAGAAATAGCAGCTGGTGGGGCAGCACAGCATAGGGCAGCATTGTTTCCCTGTGTTCCCAATGTGTAGGTTTAGTTTATGGGGTGTAATTTATTGTTGTTGTTTGACTATCATGGTCACATCAATCACACTAGTACAATATTAAAGAACAACATCAAGCAAAATATATCTTTATGGTAAAATATGCCCAAAATAATAGTATACAGAAGTTTTAAAATGTTAAAATACAAAAGGCCAAAGGAACTAATATGTTTTTAAAAATCAAATTAAATCCTTGCAGTTCACCATATTAACCTCAATAAAATTTCTCTTCAGCTTTCTGGCCACTGCAAATCTCACAACTCTGTCACAAATTTGTCATAATTAGATAGCAAATGTGTGATTTTTGCTTAATTATCACCATCGGGTATCTTACTTGACAAATAAAGAATAAATGTCACCCTCCGGTTCAGAATACAAGGAGAATTATAATAAATAATTATGAAGATCTCCCACTGCTTGAGCACCTCATACCCATGTGGAGGTTGCTGGGAGGGAGAGGCAGTGAGGAGACTGGAGCACTGCAGGTGCAACAGCAGGGATGTTGGATTGCTCTGAGCTCCTCTTCTCCCTCTTGGTTACCAGCACCGACCGCCATGTTGGGAAGCCAGGTAACATCACTCCACCCTATTACACTTCACCGGCTGCTACTGTTTTGGAGGACAAATGTATATAAAATGCATTCAACTTAAGTCCAGAAAGGACTGTCCATCTACAGAGGCGAAGCCTTGCTCCTTAACAGTCCACATTGCAATTTCCCTCAGTACCTATTACCCATTAGCCATCTCAGCTTGGCTATTGGGCAAATACAAAGCATGCACAATAAGCCCTTCTTGGCCAAATTAGGCACATAGGTTTATGCGAAAAACTGAAATCAAGTGCTTTCAAAAGCTCTGAACGTGATCCAAAATAGTTTCTACTTTACAGAACTAATGAACTTTTTTTGGTTTTGCGCCACCTTTTTAAAAGCTTGCTAGTTTGGAAATGAATCAGTCTTTCAGATTTAAGTACAAGGACTGTAGTCACTGAGGCACTGTAATTATCTTTGCACAGGAATGCCAAGTCACAACCTGGAGGCCAAGTATTGTATTCAAGAAGGACGTTCTTGTTATCCAGGAGGTCAGAGAAGATGACATTGGAAATTACACGTGCGAATTAAAATATGGAATGTTTTTTGTCAGAAGAACTACAGAATTAACAGTTACAGGTAATCAGAGGTTCCCAGTATACATTTTTGACAATGAGGAAAGGTCTTATTTTGGATCTCTTGCTAGTTTTCTATTTTTGCTGTTATGGTTACTTTTTTTCAGTTGTTTGGTTTCTTAGTGTCATTTTGCAGCATTCTAAAAGTCTGAAATGGGCTTGAATCTGTTTACAAGAGTTGCAGGTAGATCACTAACTTTAAGGTGAAGTAAAGGGAGTTCTAGAAGGTCTTTGTGAGTTTGTGTCCTGAAATTAATGCTGTTGAAGTGTGAAAGCTGTTGTAGAACTATAATCGGAAACATTGCGGAATGGAGAAGCATATCTCTGGTGACTAAAAACAATATTCTAAATAAAGGTATTAACCAACGTATGCATAATCACAAACATAACAACTCACATTCAGGAATATAGTTGGGGTGGAAGAAATAATTCAAGTGCATTTTATACTGGCCATATTTCTATTAAGTATGAGTATTCAAATGTTGGTGTCGCATACAGCTTGATGGAATAATTTTGTGTATATTAAATACTTGATTTCCATCAAGAAAACCCATTGTGAGACTATGGAGAAGTTTTTCATCCTATGAAGATCTGCTGTTTGTTCTGACATACGTATATCATAGGTATCTTTTCATCTTTAAAAATGTTCTAGTACTATTTAAACCTTTCCTTCTTCATCTCTCTCTTTCAAGATTAAAATTAAAATAGCAATTACAATCTTATTTCTATAATTATTTTATTATTTGAGAAGATTGCTAACTGTTTATTTATGTTGGTACTGAGCAATTAAATAAGGAGCTTATGGCAGGAAATGGCGAAGTACTGCAAGTTTGCTATCTGATAAAGACAGGAACAATGGAGACACAAAAGGAGAGAGTAGGCAAGTAAAATAAAATAAATATTCATAAACTCCTTTCTCCTTTCTCCTTTCTGCTCTCTGTTATTTTGGATTGTTCTGCGCAAAATGAGAGGAAGGGCTGTGGCAAATTGTTCTGGCACTGCTTCAAACCCTGTGCTGACTATGCTGCTGCAGTTTCACCAGTTTTACTTTTCCTTCGGTGTCCTAAATCTTGTTTGCTCAGGTGTTTGTACAACAGTAACATCCAATGAGAGAAACTACTGATATAGTGGTGAAGTGATCTGTGTGTTGTTGTTTTTTTAAAAAAAATGTGGAAAATGAGTTCTCCCAATATATTCCATCTTTCTTTCTTTTCAAAGCAATTAATAGTTGTGATTTATTCCTGGTCGAGATGTATGTGAAAAGTTTATTGTGATGTTATATCGTGTCAAATTTATAATGATTATGTTTAAATCATTTATGTAACTTAAGAAATATAGATCCATGCCGGTTTTTTATCATCACAACTTAAGCCTGGGGAGAATGTGTTTTGTCGAGGGCATGCAGGAGTTAGAATTTGATTCTCTGCTTATTCAGTCTATTTGGCCCAGTTCTGTTGTTATTCACTCCTGTCTTGAATAGCCGAGCAGCCCCACTCATGACCCTGGGCGTGCCTGGTATGGCATATGTTTGCATGGCGTGGTTGTCTGAAGCAAAGGAGCCTTTGCACAGATATAGGAAGCTGTATACAGGAAGTCTTCATGCATGCAACGAGATGTGCAAAGGCCCCCTTGCTTCAGTCACCTGTGGTGTATGGGCAGATGTTGAAGGAGAAGCATACAACCATGGGTCTTGCTCCTTCCTCCTGTGCTGTTCAACATGGAGATGAAGAACATCCAGTGATGGTGGTTTTTGTTGTTCTGAATCCCAGATTGTACGCATTGAACTATATCTTCAAGTAGATATTCATTATATACCGTATTTTTCCCTGTATAAGACTGGGCTTTTTTCCTAAAAAAATAATGTCAAAAATTAGGGGGCGTCTTATACACTGGGCCATCTCCCCCATTTTCTTAAATCTGACTTCCCAAAAATAGGGGGCGTCTTATACATGGGGTCTCTTATAGGCGAAAAAATACGGTATGCTGATTTGGGTGGTAGATACAAGTCTGATCACTCCTCCCTTCCCCCAAAATACAAATACACACATTTTCAGAAAGATCAAAGAACTGGTCATTTAACCTTTGGTCTTTTAGACATAGTCATAAATCCTTTGCCAGCAGTCACCTGCAACGTCCAAGTACAGGTTTATCTGACTCCTTTGAACTCTTTCTTGCCGAGTCTGGAAGAGAAACATTCAGTGGCTTCTATCAATTTGTGCTGGTTAGTATTTGTGAATACTGAAATGCTACTTGTTCAACAAGCCTACTACTGTTGTTGGACTTCTAAATGTATGTACAATTTAGGTACCCTTTAGATGTTCTCCAGCTGCATGGATTCTATATATTCACAAATAGCTCCTGCAGGGACTAATTACATAGTTCTTTTCTCATAGAATTGGAAGTGCCGATTCCATGAGAAAAACTGATGGAATGGGACCTTGCCTGTGTGCCTGAGTTATTTAAACATTCTTGCAGTCCTTTCCCAAGCAGCTGGGAGAAGATATAAAAGTCGCTTTAGATAAACTTTAAACATTTGTTTTTCTATTAACATTTTTTAAACTATCAATTATTATTTTTTAATTCCACCCTTTATCCAAGGAATTCTGGGTGGCATACATGAGTGATCTCCCACCCATCTTATCCTTGTTAGGTTTGCTAGACTACCAGATAGTAACTGCCTCAAGGTCACCCATTCAGGTTCTCGCTGGGTAGAGATATGAACCCGTATCCCACTGATTCTCTAACTGTTGTAGCAGCCTCAACCTGCAACAATAACCTCTACAGCAAACGGAATTCTTCATATTTAGAGCTGGCATGCTTCTGAATGTCAGAAGCTGTGGGAAATGGTTTCCACATTCCATTCTTCTGAGGTTTCTAGAGGAGGATTACTGTCAGAAAATAGGCTACTTGGCTGGAAGGATCTGGTGCGTGATTCAGCATGGCCATCTTATATTTCTATGAAGGAGTGCAACAATAAATCAAGTGCACATCTGGTAGTCTTTAGGAGAGAAATGTTTCATATAATTACAGGGCACACAGCCTGAGTAAAATGATCAAGGAAGTCCTAGTTGTATTAAATTCATTTTCATGCATCTCTATGACAGCCAGATTAAAAGGAGAAGAAGGGATTGCTATAAATGTCCTTTTATATTAATGGGTCAGCAATGATCCTTCAGCATTTACATTTATTTTCAATTTATCTAGCTGAAATGTTGAATTTTGTGCACCTTCACTTTCTTCTAAGACACCTTTAGATAGAATGGTTTTGACATAATGTTCTTAGGTATATAGCTAAATTCAGTATTATGTATGGAACACTAACATATCTTTGCTGAAGGGTAATTATACCCCCTCCCCCTGATGATAATACGTTGCTACTTGTCTGCAGCAATATACTATCAAGGCATCTTTAATGTAAATATATTGAAAGCGTAATAAAATTCAGATTGCCTTGAAATCTTCTTGGCTGATAATAAATTACACTATTAGGGCAGAGGAATATTGCTTTCTCACTAAAGAAACAGTAGTCATAACTGTAAATGGGAAAGATAAAGTGTGATGACTTGTAACAATATGACTCCAGCTAGATACAGTTGTATTTAACTTGTAAGAGCTTTAAAAGATCACTTTCCATTTATTACATATTATGTTGCCTAAATGTGCTGCATTAAATGTCACAGAAGTTTACACACTTTTCTAAAGGAAACAGAAAAGCTGTAGATAAAGAATTAAATTTCCCCTTTTTCTATGGCAGGAGCATTTTCTGAACTGCTATTAAATGATGTGACTTAATTGAGAGATATTTCAGTGGCTATTATAATTAAAGGTTGTTGGCAGCTAATAAATGTTAGCATGTTAAGCATCACAAGTACTGCAGAACTACACAGAGGCTATTAAACACAACATTCACCCACACTTTCAAAGTCTGACAAATAAATGACAAGATGAATCAGGGTTGTGTGTTTGTGACTGATCTGAAATTTGTTACCTGGAATACATGCAGTAGCCTCAGTCATCTTGTAGTGTTAAGGTAAGTGCAGACCTGCAGCCATCACAATTCTAAAACACCAAGAGAAACGCCAGAGCACTGCCATTTAAATTTGCTATTTGAAATGCAAATATTTTCAATCCCAGTCTAATTTAAATCTGTCCAGTTTTGGTAATGGGTTTACCCTACACTTTGCTTCATAATCAGAGTGGTGACAGTGAGAGTGAGATGAACGTCTCTTTGGAGCTTGTTATAGAACTCTATACTCTTCTACCAAAGTCTAGCTTCTAAATGGGCATACAGGAAACCCAGTATAACATTCACATCTGTATCTTTTACCTTAAAATAAGAAACCAAAACTTACTTTTTTGTCCCTTGCACCTTTCATAATCTAGCCATTTAGCATTGCCCTTTATATTCTGCTGCCTAGCCTTTAAATCTTCCTATTTGTGTCTAGATTCCTGGATTAGCAAGATGGGGAACAGCTAAATTTTCCCCTTCCACCCCCATGAGCAGCAGCACAATGAATGCTTCCAAAGCTTCCTTTTGATCAAGACATTCTGTGCTCTAGATATTCCAATGGGCTTTTAATAGCTACAAAAATAGATTTGTACCATCTTTATCTGCCGTGCTTAATCTCATCTCAGTGACCTGGGAAACATGGTGCAATAGAAGTGGTAATAAAAGTCTCCCTGACAATGTATCAAACAAATATGTGATATGATACTTAGGCAAAACTGAAAAGTCCAGTAATAGAATCATAGAATTGTAGAGTTGGTAGGGAACCCACGGAGTATCTAGTCCAACCCCCTGCCACGCAGGAATCTGAATTAAAGCATACAGCTATCCATCCTCTAAATTGATTTTCCGCTAAATAAACTCTATCTTTCATAATGTGAGTGTCTTATTCACCCCTAGTAGTATTGACAGTATGAAGTCAATATAAGCTAATAATTTTTAATAAGTACATTCAAGCTGCTAACATACTTTCAACATATATAGATGTCCTTCCCCTTTGATTAACCAAGGAAACTGATTGTGCAAATTTTGCGTATTATCCTTTATGTTAACAATGTTTGTATTGATAAAACGTGCAAAAAAAGTGATCTTGATAGAACTGTATGCACAATTAAATGGATTCCTTTTGTTCAGTGCTTTACTAATAGCATATGTGTGCATTGACAAAACACCACCCAACGACCAACCTGGTGTTCTGGAACACAAAGTTGCCATTTTGGGTAGTGTTTAACCAATCTGCCTATCAGTAAATGCCGAACAAAACTAATTTTGATGCAGTTATGTTTATGATTACATCAAGATTGCATCTTCCATACTCCAGGCATTTTGTCAGTACTTCATCAATGTGCACATAAGTCTCTGGGAGAGGTGGGAAAGCTGAAGAACTCTGTGCAGAATTGATTTTACAAACTCTCCTGGTTTAATCAGAAAAGGAATGGATAAGGAGAAATCTTTTCATTCCTCTTTGTGGAGCGAAGCTGATTCATTGTTTCAGAGACCAGATCTATATGGGTTTGAAATGGGTGTAAGATATCATTGTAGTTGGAAGAAGTGTCTATTTTAGGTATCATGGAAGCATTACATGTAATTTTGTTTGTTTGTTTCCAGAGCATAACTCAAAGCTGAGGCAAGCTATGTATGTACAGTCTGAATCTACAAAATTGTGAAGGTTGGGGGGGGGGTGAATGGAGGATTTCTAATTAATCGTTTCCAGTTCTCAAACAAGAGCAGGTGCTTCAGAACTCCAAACAGCAGGAGGAATTTGGATGAGGATATTTTAGTAGCATCCTATGTAGAAATAAAAATATATCTTGTGCTAATAATCCTCCTGTTGAATAAGATTCCACAAAAATTAAATAAATTCAGTCTTAAGGTACCCACGATGCTTATTAACTAACCTTCATAAATGCAGTTAAGTGACATTTGATGTTAATGTTTCCTATTATAGTGGCAGAATTAGGAGATTTAATTTTTATATTACGTTCCCCCAGAGTATGGTAAACCCAACAGCAATGTCCTTACAGTATCATTTATTATTTACCCTCCTTTCCCTTGAAACTTCGGATAATTGGTGTACACAGAGTACAGAATACTCCTAAGGGAGTAATATGAGATGGTGTTCTAATAAACAAGGTATCTGGGCTGCTCATATCCAAAGCTGATATTTTACTTGTAAGCATGGTTGCTCAGTTCATACTTCTTTCCTATCTAGCAAATGTCAATAAATATGCAAATGTAGGGATTACACAAACACTTGTAAAATTTAGGAGTAGAGATAAAATTATCCAATGTGAAAACATGATTAAATGAATTACTTAGGTTTTTCAATGACACTTTATCACAACACACACACACACACATATTATGCTTAACGCAAAAAACCATAGTAAAACAATAATAGTGGTTTCTCTGAACTGATGAATATTAATACAGTGATTTTGAAAAAGAAAAAGAAAGTTATAATGCAAAGTTAGAGTAACAAACCATCACTGAAGACATGGAACTTTTTCACTAGAATATCTCTGCAGGTGCTCTGTTTCTGTGTTAACTAATTATGTGTGAGGGAGTGCTTTATGGGTGAACATGTTAGATCCACTTCCAGACCTCACTGTTGTTCTTGTTACTCTACACAAACTGGACAATGACCATCTAAAGCAGGTAATAGAGGACTGCACATATTTTAGAAACTTCATTTTCTTAAAGTGCTGAAGGCTTCCCATTTCAGAAGATTGTATTCCAACTCATTAAATGTGATCAGAACAGTGATGGAGGGGCACTATTATGCTCATCCTTCTGCGCCTATACTACAACACACAAATTTACTTAACCCAGAACCAAGAACATGGTTCAGAACCAAGAACAAGAGGATTTATTTATACGTTCCTCTTTTAAATAAATATTGGAGTTAATTGTGAATAAACTAGTATTTTATTAAGTTAGTCTGAATGCTAAAATTGACCTGTGAAATCAATTGGCACAAGACATAATGATAGTCGTAAGATTTTTTTTAAAAAAATAATTGTGGAAGTTCTGTCTGCTGACATTGGCTTCGGCTCTCTGAAAGCTGAGAAAGACACTGCTGTGATTATGAGATTCTTGGAGTAAACCATAAGATTCTCTCTCTCCCTCTCTCTCTCTCTCTCTCTCTCTCTCTCTCTGTGTGTGTGTGTGTGTGTGTGTGTGTCTTTCCTGCTTTCTATGTCCCTCTCTCTCTCTCTCTCTCTCTCTCTCTCTCGTGTTATGCTTGTGAACTTATCTTGACTGACCTTAGGGATACTTGAGGAATTTCATCTTTGTGAATTCCACCATAAACTTATCCACAGGTCCCAGACTAACATGCGCAAGAGCACTTAGTTATCCACTTGCTTTTACACTGCCTGAATATGCCACCATATTTCTCAGCTTTTAAAAGGTGCCAAAATACAATAGAACATACATTTTAAGAAAAATACATTGAGTAATTCTTAGTTTGAAAGGAAATGCATTTAAACCTAGTTATTTAAATATGTATTTATGTGCAATTTTTAATTTTATTTATATGCCGCCTTTATTTTATTTTGATAGATTAATGCAGAAACAGGGTGGAACGCCTAGTCTGTAGATAGAACATAGTGTAAACTTCTCTGCCCTTTGCTCTGATATGGCTTATTAGTTTTTATTTTCTGAAACAGTAAAATACTGTAAACTTTTAAATTATACCTACAGTGCTAATAAAGGCAGGATATAAAGCATATCCTTCATTTAGTAGCATTTAAAATCATAATAAACAAAAATCATTTAATTGATTTACTTTCAGCAAACTTTATGTATTTAATCCCCTTTCTTTAATTCTAATACCCCAATACATTGGGAAATTTTCCCCACAGGCTTTCTTATTAAAGAGAGAAGATATCTAAAATGTATTATAATATTTAAAATAATATATTTTATGTGTTTCTCCCAGTATTCACTTTTACTTCTCCTGGGTATAGGATAGCAAAACAATATCACATATTAGTTTGCTCTTCTGTTGGGAGGTTGATAATACATGGTAATTGTTTGAATACAGAGAAGAGATTGGAACCAGCAGTGACATTTTTCATTCCTTTTGTATAGTTTTTCTCTATTTGGTGCATTTAATTCATATCAAGAACTGGATTAATTTTAAAATGAGAGATATGAATTCATGAAAATAAGACTGAGGACTGATAGAAATCGATGGATTTCCTTAATATTCTGTCTTTTTTATATGAGTGAAAATGGAAATCTGAAATATAAAAATGTCTATCAATTTTCTTTTTATCAGCACCTTCCTCCCTTCTTCCTTCCCTGATGCTGCTCACTGCTTACCTCTTTTAAGCATGGAATTTCTAAATTAGTTCTGGAGGAAAATGAATACCAAAAAAAACTTGTTTTAAGACACGGAAACAGTGATTTTTTTCTTTTTAAAGTATGCTCCTGCATAGCAATACAAAGATTGTAGTGCAAGTTTTGCAATGTTTTGCATTTACAGTTATCAGGTTTTGACTATATCAGTCAACCAATACATGTAATTCAGTGCTATGCTGTCAATAGAACATTCAACTTGGACCAGGAAGCCTGGCTGTGCACAGAACACAGTGCTGCAGAGACTGGACACTACAAGGCCTCTCACTGTACAGGGGTCATATTGAGCGTTTTCAAGTACATAATATTCATATACGTATTTTTATGTCACAACACAGTACAGAAGTTAAGCTCTTATGTTTGAAATTTCACCTCAGTCAGGCAGTTTGTTGAATAGATATGTGACAAAATTCCAAAATAATAAACAAATAACAATTTCTAGCCCAACACTGGTACTGCAAAAGCCCTGCACAGTACACACTGAATTTGGTTAAAATCTTTCAGCTCGTGCTTCAGTTTTATCATGACTGCATTACACATGCATATACAGGAAACAACAATTGGACTACTGCAATGTGCTCTACATGGAGCTACCTTTGAAGGTGACTTGGAAACTGCAGTTAATCCAGAATGCAGCAGCTAGACTGGTGACTGGGACTGGCCTCCGAGACCATATAACACCGGTCCTGAGAGATCTGTATTGGCTCCCAGTACGTTTCCAAGTACAATTCAAAGTGTTGGTGCTGACCTTTAAGGTCCTAAACGGCCTCAATCCTGTATACCTGAAGGAGCGTCTCCACCCCCATCATCATCCACTGAGGTCCAGCGCCGAGGGCCTTCTGGCGGTTCCCTCGCTGCGAGAAGCCACGTTACAGGGAACCAGGCAGAGGGCCTTCTCGGTAGTGGCGCCTGCCCTGTGGAATGCCCTCCCACCAGATGTCAGGGCAATAAACAACTATTTTACTTTTAAAAGACAACTGATGGTGTCCCTGTTTAGGGAAGTTTTTAATGTCTGATGCTGTATTGTTTTTAATATTTGGTTGAAAGCCACCCAGAGTGGCTGGGGAAACCCAGCCAGTGGGCGGGGTATAAATAAATTATGATGATGATGATTAATTGTATGTGCATTCAGTATGTGTGTGATTGTGCACATGCGGATTGCCACAACCCAGAACTGGCCAGAACTGGGGGTGGGATGGGGTGGGCTTCGGTGTGCTCCACTGATGCACACAGAGATCAGGAATGTAACCGCTATGCAAAATGGTAATTACGTATACACTATATCAGTGATTTCTCTAAAATGAAATAAAAGATAGAAATACCAAATCTATTTATCCTCTCCAGCATAATCTACTATTCAAGAAGAAATAAATAGTTTACATTTAAGATTTCATATGCGTAGAATTATACAGGGTGAGTCCTTTAAAAGAGGCCCCTTGGATACAGAGTACACATGTTCCACAAGGCCTCTTTTAAAAGACTCACCCTGTACAACATCCTTCACAGAATCCTCATATGCTCAAGCTCTCAGAATTGTTCCAGATTTGTGACATGTGAAGATGGCCTGAAATACTAAGGATGATGGCAGTAATTGGTGACAGCCATGGCAGTGTAGCATGAAGGTTTGTTTTCATGGATCTTTGTTTTCTTTTTATATATATTTATGGATTATTCAGTGGAGACAGAAAAATAACATGTTTGTTGAATTCTAAACATCCTGTGTATGCTTTTAGCTCAGAAACGAGATATTATACAGCTACTAGAGGATCATAATAATACCCTGGCCTTGCTAACATGAGCAGAAAAAATGAAATTGTTCATTCTGTGTAAACAAGAGGGAAAGAAAGATTATTGTTTGCTTTAATGTGCTTGCTAAATTGGATTTTTCTAAAAAAACAACAACCCAAAAGCAGTGTAAATTAAGGCTGGGCCACCCCCACTCCCACAATTACCCCCCCCCCCAATTATATGCTACTTGCTTGTGGAGGGGGTAGAAACTTTATCTGAAATTATGAAAGGAGTCACTGCTTACTTTATTGAGTCTCACTGAGAAGTATAGCTGATGGGAATATGTAAAGAGAGCCTTATGCCACTTGCTAATTTCTATTTATAGAAATAAGAATCTACATTCCAAAAATTATATTAAACTGGATGTTAAATGACTAATGACCACCAGGGACATTTCGTAGGGGGAAAGATGGCTGCCCGCATATGCAGACTGTAGGAATAGACTCACTGATCTACTTGTGTGTTTTGTCCATCTCTAACAACAACTATGCATGAAAATGGATAACAGCCAAATGTGTTCTTGTAGTGAAGCAAAATAGGGACGTGGGTGGCGCCTAGGACCTGCCAATCGCATGGTCGGCGGTTCGAATCCCCGTGGCGGGGTGCACTCCCGTCGTTCGGTCCCAGCGCCTGCCAACCTAGCAGTTCGAAAGCACCACCGGGTGCAAGTAGATAAATAGGGACCGCTTACCAGCGGGAAGGTAAACAGCGTTCCGTGTGCTGCGCTGGCTCGCCAGATGCAGCTTGTCACGCTGGCCACGTGACCCGGAAGTGTCTGCGGACAGCGCTGGCTCCCGGCCTATAGAGTGAGATGAGCGCACAACCCTAGAGTCTGGCAAGACTGCCCGTACGGGCAGGGGTACCGTAGTGAAGCAAAATAAGTTATATCGCTTTAAGTCATATACAGTGGTACCTCAGGTTAAGTACTTAATTCGTTCCGGAGGTCTGTTCTTAACCTGAAACTGTTCTTAACCTGAAGCACCACTTTAGCTAATGGGGCCTCCCGCTGCCGCCGCGCCACCGTCACACAATTTCTGTTCTCATCCTGAAGCAAAGTTCATAACCCGAGGTAATATTTCAGGGTTAGCGGAGTCTGTAACCTGAAGCGTTTGTAACCTGAAATGTATGCAATCCGAGGTACCACTGTATAGCTTATTAACTTATAATTGATAGGGAAGGGAAGGATTCCAAAAATGTAATCTTCCCTATCATATTATTTAAGAAAAAAATGCTAAAACAATAAAAATAATACTCTACTCCATTTGCAGTGCAGTACAAGAAAAATATAAGATTGTCAATTATTATTGATTATAATGTTTTATTGTCATTGCATAAAAATATTGGAGAGTAATACCTTATTTTCTTTTATCAGTGGAATGTATGGCAGAGACTGGGTAGTAGTACAACTATGGGGAGCAGTAATAGGTGGATAATTATGGGAAATTTTCATTATTATACAATTACAATGAAATGTGTACAGGATTATACATACTTCTCATAAATGGTATTTGCTCAAATCTCCATTTTGTTTTTAACCTTTAGTTTCATAGATTGTTGTACATCCTGCAGGCTAGCCAGCTCCGAAACAGAATCAGAGAAAACTCTTTGATTAATAGGAAAAATAGCTTTTCAACATTAGGTCATCAGTTCAAAACTGATCCTGGTTGATAGTGACCAAACGATACTAATCTCAAATGGCAGTTTGCTCTTTAAAAATCCACTTTGCTGCTCTTTTCTAATTCCAGGATAGCAAATGTACAGACTGTTAAAAAAAGAGAGTGACAAAAAGAGCACTGTTACAGTTAGCACTAACTGGTGACCTGGTTGGTAATCTCCATAGGGAAAATGAATGTGGAATAGGTAACAGAAGGCAAGCTACCAGTTTGGCGCATACAAATGATCCTTGAAGTACATCAGCAGAAATATCCAAGGAACTTTGCTTTATTGCTATCTGTACACTATAGATAAATAAATCTATCACTTCTTTATAAAAAATATACTGAATACAGTCGTACCTTGGAAGTTGAATGGAATCCGTTTTGGAAGTCCATTCGACTTCCAAAATGTTCAGAAACCAAAGCGTGGATTCTGATTGGCTGCAGGAAGCTCCTAGAGCCAATCGGAAGCCAAATAAGTCCCGTTGAACGTTTGGCTTCCAAAAGAACGTTCGAAAACCTGAACACTCACATCTGGGTTTTGATCATTCGGGAGCCGATTTGTTCGGGAGCCAAGGCATTTAAGATCCAAGGTATGACTGTACTGTTCTTTGTGAAAAGTTGTCTTATTTCACACCTGTTGATGAGTGGAAGGATGGAGGAGTCAGGTGGGGAAATGATGCTTGTTAAACGGTGGCCCTGTTAAGTCACTGACATACAAATGATGAAGGCAACGACATTTATGTTAGTTCCAAGAGTCGTACCTTGAATCACTTTACTGAGATGATAGAAAGATTCATACAATTGTATTCCATTGTGCAAGATTGCATATTCTTTCTTGTATGTATTTAAACATCCAGCGGATGGCCTGATGAGGATGTTTATGATGCTTGATGATCAGACACTAATTTTCTTATACATAGGTGTGAAAAAGTAAGTAATTTCTGCATAGTTGGGGAAAGCAGTTAAATATGTTTTTGGAGTAGCAAGTGATTCTGTCTTCTTTACTATTTCCTTTGAATTTAAATAATACTGTAATAAGCTGAAAAAAATGAGATGTGCTGTAACAATAACTTAGCCAGTTCTTAAGGTGCAGCTCTATAACAGTTATTATTAGTTTAAATCAACAATCCTATGAAGTACCCTTGATAGGTTGTGTCTGCCAACTCTTGAGCTTAATTTACTTCAATAAAGACTCCGCATCTTGCTTAAACTGAAAGCCACATATTATCCAGCTTGTTACCTGACATAAACTATGCTCCTTGCTGTGGAGGCTCTATCAATATGATTAAGGACTTCTTTATGTAACTCATTTTGGACATGTTTTCAAATTGAGCTGATGTAAAAAATGTCAACCCTCTTTGAATCTAAATGTTGCATCCTTCTTACCTTCATTAGAAACCAGCTCTTTCAGACTAAGATATGTATTTAAAAACAAATGAATTTTTAAAAGATATTCCCAAAATGAAAGAAGCAAGAAGCCATTAAATCAATTAAATCATATATGAGAGAAGGCAATTCACCGTCTGCTTCAGAACTTCCAAGGAAGGAGAGTCCACCACCTCTCGTGGGAGTCTGTTCCACTGTCACACAGCGGCTACGGTCACAAAGTTCTTCCTGTTGTTTAGTTGGAATTTCATCTTTCCATTCTCTTTCTGGGTCAGTGGAAGTGTAAAGCAAATAACCATGATTGATCTGTGTTTGCTGTTAACCAGGAGTTGAACCTGTTTTTCAAACCCTAGTTTCTAATTGGATGTAAGCCTTAGCCATGGTTAAGGCAAGCAGGGTAATTCTTGCTGGGGAGAGGCAACACATTCTCACATGCCATTCCAAATCCTTAATGGGAACCAACAGGCTCTCGGTTTCTGCTGGAGGTGCAACAGAGGAATCCTTAGGGTTAGTAACCTAAGGACTAGTTAGTAACCTAAGGGTTAATTCTGTTGACAGTCAGCCAATGCAGACAGCAGCGGAGCTAGCCGCTCCAACACCCAGGGTGGTGCACATGCTGTGCACACGGGGGCAGGGGCAATCGCACCCATGATCACACCAGGGGCACAATCTGGCGCGTTCGCGATCATGCCGGGGTGCCATCCAGCGTGGTGACAATTGCGCCTGGGTGGGGTGTAGGGATATCGCGGAGTGGGGGTGGGGTCCGGAGGGAGCACACTCCCCACCCGCAGGCAGCATAAGCCTGCCTGCACGCGTGACCCTGAGGTACGTAACAGGGGGTTTGTCAACCCCCCTTCAGGGATGACACCCGGGGCAGATCTCCCCCGCTGCCACCCTTTCCTACACCCCTGAATGCAGAGGATGGGCGTGGGAGAGGTATTGACTGCCAACCGGTCAGAAGGGTATCATCTTTCCTGAGATAACTCAAGTTCTGATCAGCTGTGCAGTTTTGAGGGAGTTTTCCTCTGAAGGTTTAGTTGTTGAATATCCCTGCTATGAGAAAAGCATGATCTAACTAAAAGACAGAACCCCTCTGGTTTATTTATTCTTAAATATTATCATTTTGTTTTCCCTCTGAAATCGGACTTGCATTACAGTGGTACCTCGGATTACATAAACTTCAGGTTACATATGCTTCAGGTTACACACTCCGCTAACCCAGAAATAGTGCTTCAGGTTAAGAACTTTGCTTCAGGATAAGAACAGAAATCGGGCTCCAGTGGCACGGCAGCAGCAGGAGGCGGCATTAGCTAAAGTGGTACTTCAAGTTAAGAACAGTTTCAGGTTAAGAACGGACCTCCGGAACGAATTAAGTACTTAACCTGAGGTACCACTGTATTCAAATGGCTCTGCTAACAATTTCTGCACTTGCTCTTGGTAACAGAAATGCTGCTGCATCCTCTCCATATTGAGTTCCAATTCACATGCATGCACCCAGCAGCATGTCGAATAGTGTATATTAATACTGGAACTTTGGAGGTAGGCCATTTATGTGAGTCTTTCTTACCCAATTAGTTCTGCCTACATTATTGAAAAATTCATATTAATCAGCATTTAAATGAATTGGCATGTTAAAACAAATTATGTTTGAGGCAACTTCACCCTCCCTCTGCATGGCATCAGAAAATGATTTGGTCAATGAATATGTCTAAATCTTTCCAAAATGAATTATGTGTATAAATATTGATTTGATGGTGGAGATATATGTGCAAGATATTAAGGCTTTTTTAAATTATACAGCGCTGTTCATAACAATCAAACAAAGCTTGACAATGAAGAACTACTTTCTAAGTAGGCTGCTATGCCAGGCTTTTCCATGAGTAATTGGCACCAATTTTAATTTAAACTGTGTGGGGGAATGTGGGTGGGTGGGTGCACGCACACACACATACTTATGTTTTAGTGAAGGATACATGCAAAATATCATATTTAATTACTCTGGTCAGCAGTTTTAGAATTACAGAAATGTATTACCACTATCGAGTGGGAAATTGCTTTGCAGCACAATTCTATGCTTGTCTACTCATAATTCCCACTGAGTTCAACGGTACTTACTCTCAAGCAAGAAAGAATATGTATTAGAATGCAGACTTAGTTGTCTATAATTCTTATTATTGATCATCCTTTAACCATCAGTGTAGGCATATTTAAAATGAAGACACAATGGCCAATTGTTAAAATAATATATAAAGGACATTGGAGTCATCTGTAAAAAGTTAAAACTGATTTTGAGATATCAGAAAGTAGTGCAATTATCACATAACCAGCACAGACTGATGCGGTCCCAAGAACAGCTGTAGCTCAGTGGGGTTTTTTCACATAGAAGTCCTCAAGTTCAATCCCTGGCATCTCCAGGTAGGGCAGGGAATATCCCCTGCCTAGAAACATGGCGATTCACTACCAGTCAGTATTGACAGTACTAAGCTAGTTGTACCAATAGCCTGATTCATTATAAGGCAGCTTCCTATGCCTCTATATTCCACAGACTGGCTGAATTTAGGATCTCCTGAGGTTGATTTTGTCTGAAATGCTAAAGCAGCAAATATGATAACAGCACAGTTGGATGGTAGGCGGGTGGCTGTATCTGTTCCTGAATTTTCAGGAGAGAAGGAGGTTTCTACCCACCATCCTGGCCATGTTGTTGCCTTCTGTTTCAGCAATATTGCTAATGTTTGTTTTATCACAATCTTTGTGCTCCTTTTTAAAGCACGTAGCTGAAAAGGATTGGTGTGCAGTACAGTTCATGTTGTCTCCCCACCCGCGTCAGCCAAACAACGTACAATATGTTAGACTGGACAACTCTCTTTGGCATGGTTGATATTAAATGATTCTACACTTCATTGTGCTGTTAAGAACAATATAAAGATAGAAGCCACATAGAAAATGACTGAAGGTGTGTGAATGAGGAACAGAAGTCAAAATAGATCCTGTGACACAAGAAAGAACAAACAGTTGACATTTGGGAAAAGTCCCTAAATATGGAGTTTGCCTAGATCAGACTGAACTTACTTGATTTTTGAAAGAACTTTGAGTTCACAGTCTGTGGTTATTTTTAGTACTAGTCAGGAAAAGATTTAGAATTTCATTTTTCACTTTTTTCACTAGACTTCACATTGCATGAGAGTGGTTCAAATTCAATGAAAACTTGAACATATATGTACATATTGTTGCATGCCAATATGCAGGCAAATACTTAATTCTATTCATGCTGCCTAATTTTATATTGCTGTTATGGCCTAATCTGCATTGAAATTGTCCTTTGTTTTTTCTGGTGTTATGCTTCGCTGACTAGCTGTACGAGTCAATCTGGTCTGTGACCGTTTAATAAAATTTGATTTGATTGTTGCATGCCACCCCAATCTCTGAGTGGTGCGAGATTCCAGGGGCTCCAGGTTGCTTACCCAGAATTAATAAGGCATAGTGGAGACTGAAGTGTCTTTATGACATATGGTTTATTTTCACATATATATACAACCTGAGCCTACAATGGAGGGGTTCACAACCTTAACATCCCCAAAGGACCTTGCTTCTTCCATAGTCACAGTCTTGCATTCAAACAGAAATCAAACATCGCGCTTACTCTCTCTCCAGCTTACTGCTCTTGCTTGTAGCTCACATCCTTGAAAACTCTCTGCCCTCAGCTCTGGTATTGTTCTTCTATCTAACCACAACTTGCCATTTCACCACCCAGTTGCCATCTCACACAGGCCCCATTCCTACCCCCCCCCCTTAATGCTCCATGACCCAGGCAATCACCTCATCAAGAAGCCAGCCTAACTTATATTTCAACACCTGCTGGATCCAGGGGTTGGAAGGGTCTCAGCATACAGCCTATTTTCCCCATATCATATCTACCTACTTTCCTACCTATCTTCCTTCTTATTTTAAAATGAGAGTATTTCTCCACACTCCAAAATCGGTAATGCTAAAAAAACAAATTTCCCAGTCGTTAAAGTTGTACTTGTCATATGAATGATGTTAAATTTGCAGGACTTAACACATGAATAAATGGTTCTTCTTGGTTTTCTAATAAACACCGATGTCATTTAAGTTCATTTCCTTATTGGTACACAGATCCCAACCTCCAATAAGGGTCGTGATAACAATGCAGGGCTTTGTGTAAATCACTCAGAGCCTAACCTGCAGTATTCATTATGAACAACACTGCAAGGTTGTCATAATTCACTCTCCCCACCGCAACCCCTTACAACTTGCAATATGAGAACACTGAACTGCATTTGCTTTGAAATTTGCCTTAGCAGGGCATTTTTTATAAAAGAAAAGTCTCATGCTAAATCAGAACTGATTTAGTAAGTTCAGAAACTCTTTACTGTTATGCACTTGTTTTTTTATAAAAAAGGCTAGTGTCTGAAAATCAAAGATAATTCATTGTTTATCAAGCGTGCTGAGCATGGTTAGGAGACCCCTTTTCCCCTGCCAGTTCCAGAAAGACATCTACTTCTGCTTCATTGACTATGCAAAAGCCTTTGACTGTGTCGACCACAGCAAACTATGGCAAGTTCTTAAAGAAATGGGAGTGCCTGATCACCTCATCTCTATGTGGGACAAGAAGCTACAATTAGAACTGGATATGGAACAACTGATTGGTTCAAAATTGGGAAAGGAGTACGGCAAGGCTGTATATTGTCTCCCTGCTTATTTAACTTATATGCAGAATTCATCATGCGAAAGGCTGGGCTGGATGAATCCCAAGCCGGAATTAAGATCGCCAGAAGAAATATCAACAACCTCAGGTATGCAGATGACACAACCTTGATGGCAGAAAGTGAGGAAGAATTAAAGAACCTTTTAATGAGGGTGAAAGAGGAGAGTGCAAAATATGGTCTGAAGCTCAACATCAAAAAAACGAAGATCATGGCCACTAGTCCCATCACCTCCTGGCAAAGAGAAGGGGAAGAACTGGAGGCAGTGAGAGATTTTACTTTCTTGGGCTCCATGATCACTGCAGATGGTGACAGCAGTCACAAAATTAAAAGACGCCTGCTCCTAGGGAGAAAGGCGATGGCAAACCTAGACAACATCTTAAAAAGCAGAGACATCACCTTGCCAACAAAGGTCCGTATAGTAAAAGCCATGGTTTCCCAGTAGTGATGTATGGAAGTGAGAGCTGGACCATAAAGAAGGCTGATCGCTGAAGAATTAATGCTTTTGAATTATGGTGCTGGAGGAGACTCTTGAGAGTCCCATGGACTGCAAGAAGATCAAATGTATCCATTCTTAAGGAAATCAGCCCTGAGTGCTCACTGGAAGGACAGATCGTGAAGCTGAGGCTCCAATACTTTGGCCACCTCATGAGAAGAGAAGACTCCCTGGACAGACCCTGATGTTGGGAAAGATTGAGGGCAGAAGGAGAAGGGGACGACAGAGGATGAGATGGTTGGACAGTGTTCTCGAAGCTACAAACATGAGTCTGACCAAACTGCGGGAGACAGTGGAAGACAGAAGTGCCTGGCATGCTCTGGTCCATGGGGTCACGAAGAGTCGGACACGACTAAACGACTAAACAACAACAACATTTCCCCTGCCAAATCTTTAAATGTATGCTGTGAATGTGCTCATAGTCACCATTTTAGCAATAGTAGCAGTTTAACTACCAGCAGAACCTACATGCAACTCTTTGGTTCCCCGCTTCCTTCATACAGTTAACTATTTTCATACCAGATATTGTTCACATCATAATATTCTCACATTTGCCTCATAAAAATTCAAAAGTTGCATACCTGGAAAAAATACATGCTTTAGATTAGGCTGCACCTAAGGGGCAGCTTACTATGCTGCTAGAGCAATGATTTATTGTTTAGCTTGAAGTGCAGGACACAAAAACAGTGAAGAGTTTCTTATTCATATGTTGGCACTGTAATAACTCCCCATGCTGCCAGTTGGACAAGCAGGAATGAACATAGGGCTTGGCACAGTCTTCCTGTAGCTTGTGAGTTTCGGGCACACTGTGTCAGTGTGCCTGATGCTCAATAAATAATCTGTCAGGAAATATCTGCTAGAAGTCTTAGCAAATACCCATCGTGACAAATATCACCATTTTTTTTTTTTACTGTGTTGAGATTGGCATAGTTCTGTTGACATGGGTAGGTGTATATAAATGCCATTGGTGACATTGCCAAGTTTGTGTGTGTGTGTGTTTTAAGGTCTAGGAAATGGATTTCACGTTTGTGCTTCGTGTCCACTTTTCTACTTGTCAGCCTCAAGTGATTTCTTGTGGGATTCCTAAACCTCAAGAGATCCCCTGTAGGGTTTCTTCCCCCCGCCCTTTTCATTTTACCTGTTGAAACAACTGTTCCACACGATGAATTTGAAATCTTTTTGTGGCCTAGCCTATCTGTCTGCTCTTATCACAGCCCTCGATGAAAATAGCCAAAGCAGAAGGAAGAACAAATGCACACACTGATCCTGTTCTGCACCACTGCATCTTTTGTTTCCATGTGTGCAGGACAGGCTGACATGATTTACTGAAAAAGAGCACCAGATGTTTTCTCCAAAGTATTCTTTGTCTCAGCCTATCAAGCCTTTCACTTTTTCACATTACCTACAAACTAAGCTGCAGATGGTAATTATTTGCACACAAATAAAGTACACAAAGTACACAGCTATTGGTGTTACGGCAGAGTTCTTGCTGGACATGAAGGAAAGCTGCTCCAGCAGAGTGGCAGTGCCAGTGAAGAGCAAAGCACACACACCCAGCTCCCACCGCCTCCACACCAAAAGCAGGATGGTGCACAACTGAAAATATTTAGGATCCATTCTGTATTGTTCACGAAAGCCAGTTTTTTCGTGGTATAAGAAAATGCAGGTTTTTAAGTGCATTATTCTGGAATATTAGCTGAATGATGCTGATGTCATGTGGCAACATGCCCCCCACCCCCGCAAAACAAGAAAACTATTCCACTATAAAGGATAAGTATGTAAAGGTCATGGGAGACATTGCACTATCTCTAAAGCATAGGTATGCAGCTTGGGAGATCTCCTGGATCCAATGCTTATGGGTGCCTAGGTGGCAGCAGTTGCTAGGAGTGCCTTTTATCCGCTCCAATTTATAAAATAGCTTTTCTTAGAGAAGACCGAATCAGAATGAATTATCTATGCAAGACTGGACTACTGCAGTTCTATCTACACGATTTTATAAACTTCCATTGGTCTAAAATGCAGCAGTCAGACTTTATCTGGGACCAAATCATCAGAGCATATAATTCCAAACCTGTTTCATTGTATATTTTAACAGCAAGAATGCAGCCAGCTGCATGCCCTGAAAGTTGCTGGTAGGGAGCAAAAATAAACTCAACTGTATAAAGAATGCCTACAGGTTCCCTAGCGGCTTTCAAGGCAAACAAATGAGTGTTCAGCCATACCATGCACATGTGTGGGTGTGTGGGTGAGAGAAAGGGAGGGAGGAAAGGAGGAAGATATGAATAGACTTTAAGTAGATACGAAATATAAGTCAAATTTTATGTGTTTTACTTGCATTGAAAGGTATCATAAGGATACTGAATGTTTAATGATGCATCTTTTACATAATTTATTGTGCTGTAGATTCAACTAAAATTGAAGATTGACAGCTATTTCAGAACAGTATTCTAATGGAAATTCCAATTTCGAACCTAATTCACCTTTTAACTAAATTCAGCAGCAAATAAACCTTAAAACCAGACCTATGATCAACCCCATAATGGGCTACTCTGAATATGTCCATGGAGACTACAGTGCAATTGTGAAATCCATGAATCAGCTCCAGATTTAAATTATATCAGACACTCATGGCTAAAAGAGGTGCTTTGCCCTGTTACTAAGTTAAGGAAGTTTAAAGCACAAAATGAAATGCATGCAGTCTCCCCAGAACATTTCTGCACTGAAATTTATCAACCGAGAAGATCCAAGCTACTTCATTTATTTTCTGCTGAGTTACAGACAAACCCATTTCAACCAAAACCATCAACCATCTATGGTATCAGAAGGTGAATAAATGCCCTTTAACTGCTGTATATAAAAGGAATACGATTTATGCCATATAAATATGTAAGAACCCTAAGAAAATGTGTAAGCCTGTAAGTGACCGTAAAAATATTTTTATTCTCTTGAATGGGTTTTTTGTTACTGAGAGAATTAATAACTTGTAAAGGGGGAGCTTTCTTTAAAAATCTGTCCTTGTTTATAACAGAAATGCCAGTAAAGACTCCTTGAAGGCTAATACTTTTTATTGTAACAAAAACCCACTTCATCGCAGATATTTTGTAGATATAACCTTTCACTATATATATCTCTCTGTCTATATGCCAAAGAGAGTTGGGGCAAGAACACAGTCCTGTTTCACACAGCTCATTATAGAGAAAGTGTCTAAGGATGGGCCAGCATTTTGGATAGTGCCTGGCATGTTCTTGTGGACAATCATATTGTGAAGCTTAGGTGGACATCCTATCTTGTTGAATAGTGTGAAGAGTAATTTTCAGCTGATAAGGCCTTTGTCAGGTTTATGAAGGCGATGTACAAGGGGTGCCTCTGCTCTGGGCTGACAGTGTGATCATCTGTAAAAAAATGTGCGAACAAAAGATGGCAGTTCTGGGATTTTGAACCAAAATGTGCAGTTGGACCTATTCACAACAACAGTTTCCATGTTGTCTCTTTCATGAAATGTTTTGAACATTACATAGGCCTGGGAGAAGAAACAATTGCAAGTGGTTAACACTCCTCATCTCTCTACGTATTTTGTAGTATATGAAATATGGCTACTTGATCTCTGGAGCTCATAATGGTAAAATCTGTGACTCCACCCAGACCATTATAAGTTACAGAAGAGGTGGAGAAAGAAGACTAAGTCACTCCAATTCTTTCCTTCAGTTAAGTCCAGTCAAATTTGACTACAGTGCTACCTCTGGTTATGAACTTAATTTGTTCCGGAGGTCCGTTCTTAACCTGAAACTGTTCTTAACCTGAGGTACCACTTTAGCTAATGGGGCCTCCTGCTGCCGCCGCGCTGCCGTCACACGATTTCTGTTCTCATCCTGAGGTAAAGATCTTAACCCAAGGTAGTACTTCCGAGTTAGCAGAGTTTGTAGCCCAAAGTGTTTGTAACCTGAGGTACCACTGTATAGGGTAGGCACTCCTCTCCACTTTCAGGCTGAGGGAGCCAGTGTTTGTCTACAGACAGCTTTCCGGGTCATATGGCCAGCATGACTAAACTGCTTCTGGCGCAACGGAACACCATGACAGAAGCCAGAGCACATGGAAACACTGTTCGCCTTCCTGCCGCAGTGGCACCTATTTACTTGTGCTGGTATGCTTTCAAACTGCTAGGTTGGCAGCAGCTGGGACAGAGCAACGGGAGCTCCCCCCATCGTGTGGATTCAAACTGCTGACCTTACGAGTGGTTTAGACCACAGTGCCACCTGCATCCCTTTTCTTTCTAAGTCCCATATAGTCTGGCTCTGAAAGTCATATTCAGGTAGAAGAATCCCTATATAAGAAGAAGTGCCATCATTAAGAATGCTAAGGACATTTTTCTCCTTAATGGGCTGAGCGCATTGTGGGCCTCTCAGGGCTATATAGTGGGACACAATATAAGCTTTCTAACCAAACAAACAAACAAACAACTCAGCCAAGCCCAAATAAAAAGATAGTGCCTTGTTATTATGTCACAATCCTATTCTTGACAAAACATAAAACTGAATCCCTTGCCAGTGATTGTAGTAGGTACAATGAAAGCAGATTGTTAAGTAGACCATCAGACAATGGGCTCTGTCCCTGATCTATCAGCATTAGTCTGAATGTCAGGAGAGAGCCAGGGAATGTCTTTAGACTTATGCTCATAGGTTGGGGTGGAGCCTGGTTCTGTGATGCATCTCCTTATTAATTGTAATCACTTTGAACATATGCAATGGGTTATTGTTTAAAAGTGCCCAAGTAATTCCTTTCCCCCTGGAGTTTGACTACTTCAAAGCAGATGCGAGCTATAGCATAAATGTGTAGATTTTCTGTCACTGCCTTTTAACTGAAAGAAACAAAACTTTTTAATGCCTATAAATAAAGTTTACACAATCAATATATTTCTTATATTCCTTTAGCAAGTGTCATTTATAAGAAAAATATCCAGTAAATTATTGGAATAGTTTAAGGCATTTTTTTTAAAAAAAAAAAGCCTGAAGCAGATTTTTACATCAACCAGCCTAAAAAGAAGATTATTAGATTTGAAAAGAGAAGCTGAAGTGTGTTGTGTGCTATTCATGTCAATGGAAAGATAAATACTAAAGCTTAACTTCATATGTGATAAAAATTGATAGACTGCTTTAGAATATGATCCTCCACCAAAATATTATGTCTACTGTGTCATTGTTGTTGTAAGTTTGAATGGAGGGAGCGCATCATGCTTAGCTTAGTGAGGTTCTGGCAGGTTGCAGTTTCAGCCCAGGCGAAGAGCTGAATGTCTGGTGTTGGTGTTAGGTGACCAGACACAAGGAAGTGGCATGGAATGTATGTTGCATGATGTAAATAGATCCCTTGGTATTGTGTACCAGTCCCAGAGCAAATAAAGAAGAAGTAAATCACAAGTATATGGTGTTGAACTAGGACCATCTTCAGGTGCCTTCCACATGAGAGGTCCACAGGGTGGCAACACGGGAATGGGCTCTCGCCAAGTAGGCTCACCCGGTGCCTTCATTACATAATGAAGGTTTCTCTTCAACCTGGCATTTGAATGATTAACATGTTTGTGGGAGAGGGGTTATTTGTTTTGTTTCTGTTTTATTATGCATTTTGTGCTTTCATTTTGTATTTTAATGTTGTGAAACACCCTGCGATCTTCAGCTGAAGGGCAGTACACAAATGTAACAAAAAATAAATATATTTCTGAATCATGGTGCTGCAAAATTGCAGTGAAGCTAGGGTTGCCATTCATCCGGAATTTCCTGGACGCATCTGGAATACTGCAGTCGGAAGCAGTGTCTGGGCAGAAATTGTGAAAATGGCAACCCATGTCGGTAGTGTCGCTTTTGGCAATTTTTCTTTTAAAAAGCTCAAAAATTCCTTCTTTTTGCAAATTTGTCAGAAAAGCTCTACAACTTTTCACTATTTGAAATATGGCAACCCTAAGTGAAGCTGCTCACTGGAACCCTTGAAGGAGTTGTTCCCCTAGGAGACTGTACAATCTAAATAACAGGCACATAGAAAACGTCTGTCTTAGGAGTCTTCAACAAGGATACATATAACTTTTGATTGTGAACTTATGTGTTTGTTATCTCATGGAGTATTAATGCTAAACACTAACAAGGTAATGGCATAGACTTATGACATATATTCAGCCCAGTGTGCTCTTAAGTTTTACTCATGTATTCATGGAAAAGTGTAGAGTTGGAAGGGACCACAAGGGCCCCTAGTGCAACCCCTGCAATGCAGGAATCTTTTGCCCAAAGTGGAGCTTGAATCCACAACCCTGATATTAAGAGTCACATGCTAAGATGAATGTTACACCCTCAGTTTAATTTGGAGGCTGAATCCATTCTTCTTCTTTCAATTTGTTTCTCTTCTCCCTGAAAAGGCTGTGAGTACACACCTTCTCATGCCAAGCGTGGAGAATGTTCATTGCTGCTGAAATGTAGTTGATACAGTTTTAAAACTCCCCACTCTGCAGTTTAGGATCTGTTTATGAATTAGTGTATGAAGATATGAGTAATTGTTTTAATGAAAATTTCACCTCTGCACCACTTTTCTGAGAGTTCATTGTGAATGTAATTAGGTCTGCCATAGTCATCTCCCTGTGAGCCTGTAGATAAGGCATAAAAATATTTCTTTCACTATAATCCTTCTGCTTAAAGATGATAGGGAAAGCACAAATGAATTTAATACCACTAATGTTCTCTGTGAACTGGAACCATTTATATCAAAAAGTATCATATGTCTGTCTTATAGTCAAATGTTGATGCTTTTTCACAATGCATGAACATGTATTTTAAAAGACAAATACCTAATAGAATTCCCTAGAGTAAAGATGTCTGTTCTTCATCCTTCATCCATGAACTTTATTGATCTGTTTCTTTGACCATGTGCTGGTCCCATGAGTTACCCAAAAGGTGAGGTCCAAGTCTGGTCCGTGGTCAAAGGTGCAACATGGAGGCAGTCCGTAGTAGCTGAAGCTGGGTGCAGGGCAGGGAATCAGGTGAAGTCGGGAACAGGCATGGAAGCAGGGAGCTAGGGCGGGTCAGGAGCTCTGGCAGAAAAGCAGGACAGGGTTCAGGCAGGAACTAGCAACCAACAAGTTGCTTCCGCAACTTGTGACTGGGGCTGGCTGGCTTTTATCTGCCCCAAGGCATAGGGTGGCCCCGATCCTCTGGTGACTCGCCTTTCCTGGCCTGGAGGCGAGCACTCCTCCTGCGGGAAATTAGTTCCCTCCTCCTCTCTGCACTGAGCCTCTATAGCACAGGAGAGTCTGGAGGGTTACCAGACCCAGAGGCAACCTCTGACAGGGCTGAGGGTGGCACACCTGCAGGCAATGGGCCCTCCATCACCTCAGGAGCCAGAGCAGGCTCAGCTGATGCCTGTACCTGAGGATCCAGCACAGGTGAGGGCCCTTCAGGCTCATGCCCCAGCCCCAGCTCAGCTGGTTCTGGAGGCAGGGAATCCTGTGAAGGCTGGGATCCCTCAGGTTCAGCATCCGAGTCCGAATCCCAGGCCATCACAGACCACCTGTTCAGATTGATAGGGGGCTTGCATATTGCATGTTATTTCATTCCGTGCACCATATTCTCAGACCTAGAACCCTTTAGCCTTATATACATGTTTCAGAAACCCAGCTGCAATCTCCCTTGCATAATGTTGCAGCACAATTGCTCACATATCCCATATTATACCCCTGCTCAGAGATCTGTAGTAGTTTGCAAAGCCAAATTCATTGTGTTAATATATAAAGCACTTAACAGCTTGGGACCAGTTTACCTTACCCCTTTCTGCCCTTTTGCAATCCGTACCACATAATGTTCATTCTGGACTCGACCATTCACTGTGGCAGCATCTATACACTGGAACTCCCTGCCCATTGATTTAGGAAGCTCCCTTCACTGTATTGCTTTTGGCACTTGCTAAAAACCCCTTTTGTTTAGGAAATCCTACTGAGACATGTTCCTTTGATGTACACTTTAATATGTAATTTTATTTTATAATGCCTGTTTGGTATTTTTAATGTATATTTTGTGTTAACCACTTAAAAGCTTCGATGCTTAAGTGGTATATTAAAAAGCCGGGGGGGGGGGGAGTCATCCAGTTTGTGGGGAGTATCCCAACAGCTGTTTGGATGTGCATGGTTGTGCCCCCAATGGGAGGGAGCAGCTTACCACTATATCCCAAAAATGTTGAAAAAGGCAATTTGGGCATGTGGACAAATGTAATTTGATTTGGTGTTACAGCCCCAACATAAAGGTACACAAAAGAGTGTGTAATCAGATTTAAATGTTTCCCACAGGTCTGCCCCCTTCCTAATACACAAAACAGAAATTCCCTTGCCTGATAATTGCAACTGGCTTTGCCAGTCATACGCCACTGAAAACTGCATCTTGCACCAAAGTCCAAAAACAAAGAGATGTTCGTAAGGTTGCAACTGGGATCTGTAAGGAATCCTCTTCTTGACATCCTAGTTGCTCTGCTGACATCCTAGCTACTGAGCAAATAGTTTTTTGTTTGAACTCCTTTACAAAAGGATTGGTTGTGTAAATGATGAATGGGTCATGTTCTGTTCTCCACATTAAGATGAATGCCATAGTTTAAAGGTGACATCTTTAAAAATCTCTTAAAGAATATTGTGGACTATACAGTCACAGTTCATTCATTTGGAACAGATTTCAAAAGTCAGGAAGATTGAGCTACCTAATATTTTCTTCCAATATTCAACCTTCCTTCATTTCCCAAAATCCCTTTCTAGCACACATTAAAATGTTCTATTATTTCTTAATCTGTCCTAGTATATGTGAATTAACGTGTTAGTTTTAATACAATATTTGTTATTAATAATTCAACAAATACTGCAAAATAAAATAAATTAACTGTTGTAGAAGAAACAGGAACATTTGCTCGCCTTCTGTGATATTTTTAATGCTTATTTTTAGCCACACACCATGTTGGAGATGTTTATGGACAGACATAAAAGAAGAGTAGTACAGGAACAGGAGAGAATTTGCTTGTTTAAGGGAGAAATAAGCAATGGTTATTGACTTAGAATGGAACCCAGTCTTGCTAAGACAGGAAGGCAGTGTGAGCAGTCAGGCTGGAATTACTATCCAAATAGTAATGGCATTTCTCTTTTCAATAAAAAAACATGATTTGCCTTTTGTCAGTTTGGCTTCCTCCAGCTTTGAGAACAGGTAGAAAGCAAAACCACATTCCTTTTTAGCTAGCAATAATGCATCCTGTTATCTGTTTTCTGCTTTTTCCTTACATTTTCCCTGGTAGGTGTTAGCACTGTAATATGCTTTCTAGAATGCATTCATAAACACAAGTTATTGTATTCTATTCCTCCTTTCTAGTAAAAATTCAGGGGTGCTAAAGTGGGTTTTATACTAAAAATGGCGATTCGGTGTTTCTTTTATTATAGGCAAACATTGACAAAGTATAGTGATGGAAATAGCTAAACAGCAGAATATCTTAGCCTTAAAACACTTTCACACCTGCGGTCCGGGTTACTGGGTGAAAGCTTGCTTGTGCTGATGCTGCATAATTTGGGATAGGCTTTCAGAAAGAACTCCAGCTAGTATGTTACATACCGTAGATTCTGGCATATAAGCTGACTTTTTAACTCCAGAAAAGAGGTTAAAAAATTCGGGGGTTGTCTTATACACCGGGTATGGCTGCATTGGATGGCGGGCTCCGTCCGCTCCATGCCGGGAGGAAGCCACCCAGTGAAGCCGGCTTAGCATTGCTGGGTAGCTTCCTCCCGGCACGGAGCCTGCCGCCCACTGCCGCTGCTCAGCAAAGCTGCCAAAGCGTATAAGACGAGCCCACAAATTGGCAGCTGCCAATTTGGGGGGTCATCTTATACGCCCAGTCGCCTAATATGCCAGAATCTACGGTACATTTGATGGGTGTAGTTAACTCATATCTATTCCTTATCTCAAAGCAAAGTTTAGAAACATATATATGCAAAATCTGGATCTAGTAGTTCATTAATAATCAAAATAGGACAAATATTGTATCTGTGGGTGTTATTCCAGATTCTGTCTGAACAGTATTATATTGTGGATGAGATTGCATGTATGTCCTTTGGATTCTCATTTTTGTTAAGAGTCAGCTGCAATATTTTGCCATTCTCTTTAAACCTTATAATAATTTAATAATAATAATTTATTATTTATACCCCAGCCACTCTAGGCAGCTCCCAACAGAATATTAAAAACACGATAAAACATGAAACATTAAAAACATCCCTAAACAGGGCTGCCTTCAGATGTCTTCTAAATGTCAGATAGTTGTTTATTTCCTTGATATATGATGGGAGGGCGTTCCACACTGCGGGTGCCACTATCGAGAAGGCCCTCTACCTGGTTCCCTGCAACCTCACTTCTCACAGTGAGGGAACCGCCAGAAGGCCCTCTGCGCTGGACCTCAGTATCCGGGCTGAATGATGGGGGTGGAGACACTCCTTCAAATATACAGGGCCGAGGCTGTTTAGGACTTTAAAGGTCAGCACCAACAAATCTGAAGACAGACAACACCATGTGCTTAATATACTATACAGTGGTACCTCGGTTTACGAACTTAATCTGTTCCAGAAGTCTGTTCTTAAACCGAAACCGTTCTTAAACCGAGGCGCGCTTTCCCTAATGAGGCCTCCTGCCGCTGGTGCCCTCCCACTGTCTGGATTCCATTCTTAGACTGTGGTAAAGTTTGCAAACCGGGACACACTCCAGTTTTGCAGAGTTTGTAAACTGAATAGTTCGTAAACAGGGCTGTTCTTAAACCGAGGTGCCACTGTATACCAATTATTCTGTATTCGAAACTCAGAAATTGGGCTGGGGGATGCTGGGCAATGGAGAATTGCTATTCACTTGGTTCCACTGGACTGGAAGCCCCATAGGCACTCAGCTCTCAGTCCACTACAGTGCTGCTACTGTGGGGTAAGTTCAGAAAGGGGAGGTTGGTAACTGCAGGTATACCACTCAGTTGGTAATGCATGAGACTCTTAATCTCAGGCCATGAGTTCGAGCCCCAAGTCATAGGTTAGCAGTAGGTTTTCAGCAGGGGAAGTCACACTGACTGAGCTTTCCTTTTAAAAACCAACATTGATTGACAAATACTGTTGTGTTGACTGTGAACAAAACTCAGTTGCAGTTAATAAATAATGCTTTCATACCAGGAATTCATAAGGCCTATGTCAGCATTATGGATATAATGCAAAGCACACTTGATATACCAAGCAATAAAAATGCAATGTCAATTATAATATATACCTTTGAGCTTACAATATACAAGCTGTGGGATCAAGTCATCTTTCAAAGTCACTTAATAGTTCGCTATTTTTCCTTAGCTCTCTTTCATCAGGGAACGTCAGATGAGCTGTTGGAAGCTTCTCAATCAGTTGAGAAAGTTTTGCTGCCCCCCCCCCCCTTCTGCAGAGGTTGGTGTGAGTAGCAGGGCAGCAAATGCTCAGTTAAGACATTATGTTCCCTACCTGGTGTTTGACTGTGCATGTATGCTGTGTTCTGAACTGACAGTACTCAGCCCTAAAGCCTCGAAAAGACTGCAGCAATAAGAGAAATATTTATTTATTCTTCCATGAAGAGCAGGATTTTCTTGAATAAACTTTCAGCAATTGGTGCACCGGAAATGACAGTGGGTTAGGATCAGAGGTATTTCACGCACTGTCTCTCCCAGCTGTCTTTTCCCTACTAGGTAACCCTTCTCAGCTGGCTAAATATCCCCCTCCCCTGCAATTCCCATTTAGGAAAAAGCTTAATAGCAGCATGGGGAGAGGTAATATTCATCAGAATCACTTGAGGGTTAGGGAAGGTTGAAAACCTTCCTCTCCCTGCAGTTCCCATTGGGCTGCTCTGCTGACTGGGGAACAGCTGAGAGTAGTGGACACACAAAATCTAATAAGTGACCTATTTTAAACCTGCAGTGTTCAGGGGAAAATACAAGAGCAGTCAGATGCCTAAAAGGAACACCTGTCAACTTCATTGCCCTCTCAGACCAAAAGTGCTTTCCACTTGCAAAGGCTGGGCATCCAGAGCGCCTGGCTCTGCTCAGTGCAGTTGAAGCAACCTCACTTGGCAGCCAGAACATACATCTGCTGATCAGATGGGTTGCTACTTTACTGCATAAACAAAAATGTAGGTGCCACATCACCTGTGCCAAGGAACATAACATCTGAAAGCCTGACAGTGGGCAGAGAATGAAAGATAACAAGGGATTGATATAAATGAATGCATTTGTATTACGGCGGACTTCTGGGGATTTAAAGTCTCAAAGATTCTAATGAGAATGATTTCTAGATGTTCATAAGCACTTCTGTTCAAATCAATAGGATTTAGAATGCTTAACTTTGCTTAATTGTGTTCATTGCAATTAAATATTGCATTTGCAAATAATTTTTAGCATCATATTTTTCCTCCACATTTGGAGAGCCTACTTATCCATATGCTTCTTCAGAACTACAGCTAGCATACAGCTGCAATTTTTGCAGCTGCTAATTATAAATATTTTAGAGAAACTTGGTATTCAAACAGCTTTTTATACTATGTTTTATCAATTTGAATAAGGTTTATTATTCCCTACATAAAATGATTAATGCATACTGTAATTCCTTTTTTTCCTTTAACAAAAGCTAGATATTTCTGGAGGTTTAACTACACAGATAAATATTGGTATATTAACTGTTGGAATTAATCACAAAGTACTAGAATAGTCCCATTCAATAGACTGCTGATTTATTTTAGTAACATACCTCTGTAACTCCTTCCTGTTAATTGTTTTGTTTTCTGATTTAAGACTAGATGCTGTGGTCTAAGGGGTTCTTTCCCCCACTACTCAGGTCTCCTGACTCTGACTATATGCATCTTGTGCTGAGAGAGAAAGCACAGGGATTCTCTTGGAGTGCTGCCTATCTCATTGCCCAACAGTCCGTGTGCCTGAGATGACAGGAGTGCTTTGGTGATGGAATTGGAGGCCTTCAGATTACTTGTTCTGGAATGTCATGTTTTGGTTGCTACATTGGCAAGCATTGCTGTTTCTCAAGTGATACTTACTTACCCATGCCTGTGTATGAGTTCCCAGTTGCCTTGTTTGATAGTCCTGTAAAAGCCCAGGTTGACCTCTGGAACGATGGTTCCTACTTATCTAAATATTTATTCATAGGATACGTTATCCCCACTTCACCATAAGGTTCCAGGGCGAGGTCCTATAGATCTTCAGCTGCTGCTAAAACAATGGAGTAATATTCAACATAGTGGCAAATGTTCTCCCCCTGTGCACTGTCCACATCTGCTCTAAGGAGATTCCCCAAATCTCTGGAGCAGGTCTGGGGGTGGTTTAAGGCATGTGCAGGGGAAGGAGAGTGGGGGAATCCCATTGCACAAGCAGAAGTCATTCCACTTCTGCAATTATTTAGTTGAATACCACCATGGCGCAAAACTTCCACCCCACAGAGTTATGTAGTTCCCACAGGAATCCTAATTTGGCATGCAGGGCTGTTGCCTCACCAAAACCACCTGTTGTGGTTAAAGGTTCAGTGGCAAAGGAGCAATTGGGAGCTTAAAGTATACTCTCAATTGTTCATTGGCAAGTGGGGCTTGCTGACAGGGCCAACAGCTGATTGGTGCTGACACCAAGCTACTTCAAAGTAGCCTGTTTGCTAGCATGGTTTGGTTTCAAACTGGACCTGGAAACAGACATTTCCCCCCATTTACAGGCAGCTTTGCCACTCTGCAGAGGAAATATGTCCATTTGTAGGTGTGGGTTGAAGCAAAATCACACCTGTTCTCAGTGCCAGTCAGCTGATTGATGCTGACAACAACCTCTTTTGAAGTTGTAACGTGATGTAATAATGATGCCAGGTGATTGCCAGGTGGTTGGCAATCTCTCCTTACCATTATATCCTAGTAATGCTGCTGCCCAGTTGCTGAGGGCATTGAAGTGCAGGACCAAGACAAACAAATAGGGGGGAAATAGTAGGCTGATTTTATGGCTAATTGCTCATTTTATTTACATGTTTATATGGAATGGTATGGTATGGTATTTTATAACAATTCATGGTGACTGTCTATAAAAGCAGGGCTCATGTTCTCCCTACAATGAAGCCCTTTTAAATTATATTCATTTCAATAGGAATGACTTACATTGCAATCCCATGCATGTTGACCTAGAAGCAAGCCCCACAGCATCCCAGTGGAGCTTACTCTATAGCAAGCATGTTTAGGGTTGCAGCCCTAAGCAAGTGCATAACTCCACAATTACAATAAAAGGGATTTTAAAATGCTTGGTATTAGCTGGATTATCTCATGAAACAAGTAAAAAAAGACAAAATAAATGATGAATAGGGAATAAATTAATAGTGCTTGGTTTTATTTCTACGTTACTTTGCTTTAGGTGTGATATATGCTATTTCTTGTGCTATATTTTCTTGACTATTTTTCTGCTGTAAAATCCATTCTGCCTGTGGTATCATTAACAATTCCATTGCTTATCTTAAAACAAGTGAAAATGGAAATTGATTGCTGGTGATAATTGCATTGCACCAGCAACATCCAGCTTGAGTGTTAGTCCTGGTGGTTTACATTAATGGGTCTTGTACATTGGATGGGCTAATATTTAGTTCATTGAACCCTGTTATGGGAATTAATGTTATCTCAGATGAAGAAGCTAACAATGTTCTACAGCAGTGTTTGCAAAGAATTTTCTTCTTTATGGGAGTAAAATACACAGAAGCCAGTGTCTTATTAGTATCCTTTAAATTACTGCAATGTACTTAGTACCTGAAAACTAAATAAGTTAGTTCGTAAGAAATGCAGATTCTCTTCGGGTCAGTTAATAGGATGTACTACCTAGCCAATGCCTTCCACTGTCATGGGTAAATAATTGTACATTTCATAGGCAAGAAAAACATCTGGCATTTAATTGTTCATTTATTGATAAGATCTTTGATCTAAATGGTAATAAAACTGAGCATTAATGGCATGTACTTCAGATAAATTCTCTTGTAACATTCTATTGTCCCCTGTTTGTATAGTTTAATGCAGAGAAGGGCAGCCGCCTGACTCTCAAGTGCTGTATTCCCTCTAGGGTAATTTCTTGGGAACATGCTGGTGGTATGTGGAGTAAGAGCCAAAAGCAGATGGGACCATCTCTCTCTCTCTCCCCCCCCCCCCTTTACCCTTCCTTCCTTCCTTCCTTCCTTCCTTTCTTTCTTTCTTTCTTTCTTTCTTCTACCCCCACCTTGCAGTTCATCTTCCTCCCCAGTCCAGCTGCACGAGGATGAGGGTCAGTCACTCTTGCCAGAGGCCTAAACTGATAGCTTGCAGAGAAATTAGTCTGAGGAAAATGCAGCTTGAAATAGAAAGATGTGTCATTTATCTTTGGAAAAAAGCAACTCATTGATGCCCATCTCCTGAATGGATGTAGAGCAGCTCCTGGAAGAGAGCTTCTGTTTGATATCTACTAGACCTTTCATTTCTGTTTGGAAATGAATTCTGCAGTTAATGCATTCAAAACGTATTTGAACACTTTCATATAGTGGAATTAATCAAGACTTTAGTCCCATGTGCAGTTACATGCATTTAAATGTAGTTCACTCTCTGCTCTTTTTTTATGACCTAACTCCCAACACTGAATTCTAGACTGACAATCAATGAATGCTGCTCTAACATATGTATTTACTTCTGTTCTTGTATTGCAGTAAACCCTTTTTACTGCCATTTGTAAAATGGGCGGGGTATAAATAAATTATTATTATTATTATTATTATTATTATTATTAGGCAGTGCAACTCCTCCTTGGTGAAAGATACAGGAAATGCAACAAATAACCCATGTATATCTCACATGGACAATGTCTGTAGGCTGCTACATGCAGGGCCGCAGTTTGGAAGCTTTCAATGGCTGTAAGCTGAAGTGGAGTCTATTGAGTCTGTTTTACTTTAAAGTAAATACCCACTGACTAAATATATTGTGAGGTCTGTGTCTAGGCTTCAGCTCTTTGAGGAATGGATAAAAGCTGTAATCATTCTTGGACAGACTCTTCCCTATGTGTTCTTGAAGATGATAATAATAAAAAGCAGTCATATACTAATTCCTGTATGTGGCAGAAATCTTTAATGAAATGCACTTATTAATATCTTCATAATATTTTTGCTCATTAATACATCTCTAAGGCCTCTGCTAGAATTAATCAAAGTTGGATTAACAGATTTATTTTTTTTCCAGTGCATTATTCCATATCCATTTCCATACATGGATGAAATCTAGATTGGTTTGTATGGTCTGTTTTTTTCTTTGACTTTGACCTTGCCATTTGACTTCTCCATTGAATTGTAATTCATTCATGATGGTGATTACAATACTGAAACTCTCAGTGCATTTTCATGTGAATGTGATGCGCTAATATGAGAAGTGTGAATCTTGAGCACTTTGCCTTCAAATTGAGATTTAGGTGATTCCCCCTACATTGAGAAAACATGAATCTCTTTACAAAGCCAGTGTGTGTGAGAGAGTGTGTGTTTGTGTGTGTGTGTGTGTGTGTGTGTGTGAGAGAGAGAGAGAGAGAGAGAGAGAGAGAGAGAGAGAGAGATCTGTAAGTTAATGCTAAGCACGTATACAAGAATTGTGATTTGCCAATACTTGTACTAACAGATGCATTAACTTTCCAAACTTGTCTCAACTTGACTGTATTTTTAAACATATTAGGAGCCATTTTCAAATAAGTTGTCTTATCTCAGTTTCACCTGAAAAGCCTCAAATCCATCTGCTCCTAATTCAAATCATTTCAGCTTTCCCATGTGTGGATACTACAAGAATCTGAAATAAAACTAAACATTACAAGTTAATGTGGGCAATAAATTGCCCAGTTGGCCATTTTTTTGCTGGAAAGCTGGGAAAATTGGAGGGATAAACTGGTGGCCATTAAGTAAAGCTTAATCTTCTAAGTTTGGCAAACTAATGCATAACACTGTTGCCTTACAATTAATCAAAAAGGCTTCGTTTGTTTAAATGCATCCTTCAAAGCCAAATTTCCAAAACAAAAATTATCTAGACAGTCTGGCAGATGGTGCTGGGGAGGAGTCAGTAATTGTGGTGCACGTTGGTGCCAAAGACATGCAGAAATGTAATTGTGAAGTGAAATTTTCTGTCCCCTGAGGTAGCGATGGCCACCAAGTTGAATGACTTTAAAGGGAAACTAGACAAATTCATGGAAGGTAAGGCTGTCAGTGTCGTGTAGCAGTTAAGAGCAGTAGTCCCGTAATCTGGTGAAACGGGTTCACATGCCCGCTCCTCCACATGCAGCTGCTGGGTGACCTTGGGCCAGTCACACTTCTCTGAAGTCTCTCAGCCTCACTCACCTCACAGAGTGTTTCTTGTAGGGGAAGAAGGTAAAGGAGAATGTTAGCCACTTTGAGACTCCTTAGGGTAGTGATAAAGCAGGATATCAAATCCAAACTACTACTACTACTACTACTCCTCCTCCTCTTCTTCTTCTTCTTCTTCTTCTTCTTCTTCTTCTTCTTCTTCTTCTTCTTCTTCTTGCCACAATGGCTATGTCCTGTTTCCACTGTTAGAGGCAGCATGCCTCGGAGTGCCACTTTCTGGGACTTGCAAGTGGAGAGAAAGCTGTAGCATTCAGCTTATGCTTGGGCTTCCTACAGGCACCTGGTTCACAAAGTATTGGATTAAATGGGCCTTTGGCCTGATTCAGCAAGGTTCTTCTTAGGTTCTTATATTCTTAAGAACCCAGAGTTCAATTGACATGATGATGGAGCCTGGATTGATTTCCAGAACCTCACCCTCCAGAGCTACTGGTTCAACAGATCTGGTCAGCTCATCCACATCAAGGAAAGAGAGTTCAGGCTGCTGCTTTGGGTTCTGATGCCCTGGGGGAGGTACCAACTCGTCCCACCCCAAACATCCCCCCCTTTCAGTCTGTTTTCAGTCAGTGTTTGCTGAGGATTTCAAAGTTAGCTGCCCCTGCTCAGATTGCCTTTCTGCAGTAAAGTTTACTTAACCCTACCTAACACGATGTAGGCAAAGCTAGTATTTGCGGTGCCTCAGTAACATTGTGCCACTGTTTTCCCCTGTGAGAATAATTGTAGGTATCTCTTCACACATTTTCCTATCCACTCTCATCCTAAATAAATGCCAGGAGAAGGAATGGTTTATACATTCCCTGCAGTACAGTGAAGGAGTACAAATGTCAGATGCGATTTTTTGGACAGATTGCAGACACTCCATATTTCAGTGTCTCAGATAACAGCAGTTTGAGGCCCTTGGGGGTGGGGGGGGGGAGATGACAACAGATACAGAGCTTCAATGTTTCAAGAAGCTTGGCCAGCTTATTGTTATCCTTCTGTCAGTAAATATATTTTATAAGTGGTGTATTCTGTTTTACTCACGTTCTTAAAAGAAAAGAGCTCCTGTGTTGGCAGACCAGCTGCCATTTTGTACACTCCTCAATGCCCTGAACATAATTCCAAGGCAGTAGGCAACAGAAATGGGTGCAGTTACACAAACAAAAATACCATTGTTGCTCAGAAAAATGGTTGGTGAAATGGCCCCATTGGTAGTGGGGTACAGGTTGTAAAACACAGCTGCATCCCCGCCCCTTGAAATATTTCTTATGGAAATAATTCTGCGGATAGATATGATTGTGAATGGGGGTAAACTCTATGACACACAATTCCCTCTCTTTTTGTGTTTGTCTTGGACACTGTTGAGGGTGAAACTGACTTAACAGGTCTCAGGCTCACCTTCCTGTTAACTCAGTTTCACCGTCAACAATGTGAGGATGTCTGGAAGGGCCCTAACACATAAAAGTGTATAAAATTAAAGCAGTGTTAACAATACATGTTATTGCACCAATATGTAACACCCATTTTAATTCTATATATCTCTTATATTCTAGCACAGTATTGTAATGGTGAACTTTAATAAGCCAAGGGCAAATGTGTTTGTTTTTTTAAACTATTCAATTTTCCTTGGAGCAGAACTTGATATTTTGTAAAAATCAGTCTTGTTGAAAAACTAGGGTGTATAGTATTGGATCGTATAGATATATATTGGGAAGACTGTTTTTACATATGTCAACAAATTCACAGTATAATGAAAAGGCAATTGAACATTATTCAACATTCCAATACAAATTAAAAATACAAATAATTACAAATAATGGATTTAAAGCTGTGCAAGGTGGACATAAATATTTTAAAATTTATACCCACTGAGTAAAATTCAACAATGATTTGCTGAAGGGGGGCTAAAGTTGTAAAATCAATATCATTAAAACCATGCCATCATCTATCAGAAATAATAATAAAATCATTCTTGCCACTTGGCAATAGGAATGAATGGGATGCCCAGTTCCCTTCCATTGTAAGAGACTTTGTCAGTTTTACTTCATTGGCCAATATTGCCTATAGCTGTAAAAAGTGATTTTAAAAATGAAACTAATAGTCACCTTTCATGGAGTGGCAAATAATTTAAAATTCAAAGAAGGGAAAATATACAAAATTAAATACCAAAAAGCAATGCTGCTGTGCATGCAACACTTTTCCAAGTTAACATCTGTTGTATCATAGGAAATCAAGTTAATTATTAAGCCAATGTCACAATGAGGATTTGGTTTCCAGTACCACATGCTTTGGATTTAAAAAAATCTGAATTTCCTTCTAACCTTAGGGGGTGTTGTTGTTGTTTAGTCGTTTAGTTGTGTCTGACTCTTCGTGACCCCATGGACCAGAGCACGCCAGGCACTCCTGTCTTCCACTGCCTCCCACAGTTTGGTCAGACTCATGTTTGTAGCTTCAAGAACCTTAGGGGGTAGGATCAGTCAAAGATAGTCAGAGACCACATTCTGTGTCAGTTGAGTGAAGGAAATGTGTAACCTTGATTTTTTTTCTTGTTTAAATTCTGACTGACAACTGAAGTCTCTGGTTTTTGCTGGCTTCCAAAAATTCACTTCTATTTCATGAACTTTCTAAGTCTGTCTAGTAGCAGGATGGCTTATGAGTGTTGGCATTTCTTGACATAGCACCTCAGACAAAGGGAAATACTACTCTTCTAGCTGTTGATTGAAAGTCTGAATGGTTCTAGAATAATAAGACTTCCTGGGTTTGTTGCAGGGAGGAATATAGTAGCAATATTCCTTTGCCATTAGGCTTATTTTTTATAAAAACAAAAACAAAATATTATATCTCTTGATTGTAATGAAACAACAAAGCAGTTTACAAAAAGAATAAAACAGTGAAATTATCAGTAACCCCCTCCCAACAGGGTTAAAACAGACAAAAATAATTAAAATAAACAATAAATTGTAAAACAGATTAAAATGCATGTCAACATTCAAAAAGTCTGGATTAGTGTTGGCATATATGGTATAAGGGGATCTCATTAAGTAAACTGGTCCCAAACTGGTCCCAAACCAGCTGGGAAACCCCCAAAGGAACCCCCCAGGTGAAGAAGGCTCAGAGCCAGGTGGTTGGTAGTGGGATGCTAAGAGGCAACAGGGTTTAGTGACGTCATTGAAGAGCTGTTTCGGCCAGCACCCAGTCCTGTTCCTCCAGAGTTCCTGTCCTTGCCCAGCTCCTAGCTTTGGACCCTGCTTCACCTGTGGAGGACTGTCTGCCGACCCTCGACTCAGGTCCTGGACCTTGCCCCACGGTAACCTCCCCCCGGGACCAGCACACAGGCATTGTAACTGCTTCACTGGGGCAAGACTGGGATGAGTTGCCATGATCACTAGGCCTGTGTGGTTTTAGTTTCTTTGAATAAATAGTTAACTTCACTGACATCACTGAAGATAATAGAGTGTCCCATGGTGTAACCACCAGGGTGCTGAAAGGCACGCTCTCTTTCACCATTCCTCATACATGCCTGCTAAAAGGCAGAACTTTTAGTTCAGAAGATGTAATACTCAAGCAGATCACAGTTCCAACACCTTTAATTTTAAAAAAGGTGTGGACAGAGTGCTGATCTCTCTCATTGATCACAATATTTATGATGTGTCATGTGTGGCTAAATTAGCAAAGGCCTTATAGGTCAGAAAAAATCGAGTAGGCTTTCAGTTCTGAATTTCAAGCATTTCCTCAGAAGTTGAATCCAATGGTTAGACTATGCATGCTCTTCTATTGGAAAACTCAGTTAATCAATCCACAGCAGGCCTACTCACTATGGCTCGGAATAGTTCCTTTCAATCTGGTGCTGTGTTCCTGTGCATCAATTATATAAAAAAGGCATTTTTGAAATTCAACAGTTTTAGTTACTTCATCAAAGGAAAACATCAAAAATAGGTCAAATCGCTTTATGAATATAATATAATATAATACAGAACTTCTTGCATTTATGAATTGACACCCCCCACCACCGATTGTGTGTTAATCTGCCAGAAAAATGCCGCACTCAAAGCAAATCTACTGCTCTAACAATATTAACTCTTCGTCACAAGGATAACTGTTGTCCTTTCAGAGCTCTATACGCCCATGGAGCATTGTAAAAACAAGCAAGTGTTATATGTTAATCTTTATTGGCCTGTGAATTTAATCATGCATAACCACGAGGAGTTGTTTTTTTAATTAAATAGCTCCCATCCATTACTTATCATTTTCTCAAAGGAACAGCAGTAAAGAGGTCAAAGTGTGCTATATTGTCTTGCTGTTCATTTAAATTAGTACAGCGGTACCTTGGTTTAAGAACAGCTTAGTTTATGAACAACTTGGATTAAGAATGCTGCAAACCCGGAAGTAGGTGTTTTGGTTTGTGAACTTTGCCTTGGAAGCAGAACATATTCCACTTCCTGTTGAGTGTGTTGCATTTGTAAATTGAGTCCCCCACTGCTATGGGAAAGTACGCCTTAGTTTAAGAACGCTTTGGTTTAACAACGGACTTCCAGAATGGATTAAGTTCGTAAACCAAGGTACCACTGTACATTCACTGACCTTAGTTGGACTTGTGCTAAATGTGCACATTTCTGCATGTTTAAGAAGACGAAGTACAACCTGGGTGCAGTGGCGGAGCTACCTGCTCCGGCACCGGGAGCAACGAACATCTGGGGGCATGGCTGGCATGTACCCCAAGGGGTGTGGCATGCATCCTGGGGGGCGTGGCACTCATCAGGGGGTGTGGCAAACGACAAGCATCCTGGGGGCAGGGGCAGCTGCAATGTCACCCTCGCCCCCTGGATGACACCTGGGGCCAGCCACCCCACACCCACTCCCACCTTCGTCCACCAGTTCCTGGGTGACGAAAATGGAGACTTGTGACAGTATGCCGCACTTATGAGTAGTCTCAACATGCCTTAGCTGAAGCGAGGCCCAAATGGACTTGCTACAAATGAGAATCTGAATAGAATTCCATTTGGTGAACATGAGCACAAACGGATTTTATGAGTTAAGAAGCAGACATAAACTAACACCAGGACAATCTTGCACTAGCCTGGACTCATAGCACACATGTTTCCTTGTACATTTAGAGGCAAGTAGGGCAAGGCATGTTAGTTTCATTGATATCAAAACCACCATGCTTCTGAGCAGCATTATGGTAGGCACTTTGTAGGACTTGAGACATGTATAACTTTTTTCTATCCAAAGACATTTGTCCAAAGACTGAAATAATTCCCAATAGTGACAGAAGCATATTTAGAAACACTCAGGCAATTATAAGCTCTTACAATAAGTGTAAATTACTTATATTTCATATTTAAAAAAAACAAATTTGTGATTTGAAATGTGCATATAGTACTTTTGATCACTGCCAATAATTTAAATTATGGGGATGCTATTATAAATTGCTGCCATCTTACTACAAAGTTGGCTAAAAGTTTCGTGGAAGACTTGGGATGTGAGTGTTTCTGTTTCATTTTTGTAATAGATCTTTGGGGATTAAAAATAAAAATAAAAACCCCTTAGAGAGAGCTGGTTTTCCTTTCCTGTGTTTAGCAACAGTGTGCACTGGAAAAGAAGTGCTGTATTCTGAATATGCCTTTATAGCCACAGTAATATATCTATATAAATACTCTGCTGCTTTGAGGACTCCTGAAGGATGGTCTTACAGTTTGATTACTTTGAGCCATTAAAGAGAAGCAGCTGTAGAGCTGAATAGCAATGTGCTAATGAAGCTTTCAAAGTGGTGATCAAAAGTAGATTCTGCTGTTTAAATTGTATCCTTCTCTGAAGATAACTAACTGTGCTGGTTCAGCAAAATGTGCATATTAAAGCAGATGAATTACACGTTCCAGTGGACTCTTTAGAACCTTTTCAAAACATTACGCTAGCTAATCTCCATCACATATGGCTTGTCAATGGTGAAATGTCAGTAAGTAATTAAACTGTATTTTTGGCCCAGATTTATGTAGGTCGGTTAGGATCTGCATGACAGAGATACTGTCTGCTGAGGTGTAGGAAACCTCGTATGTACATATGCACCTCAAAGCACACAGATAACGGAAGGTGGTGGACTTGCTAGACTGATTAGCAAGAGTTTACTAGGATATTTTATTTAGAACCTAGAATATTGGCATGTAGATAAAAGCAGTTATCCAACATCTCATGGCAGTTCTGTCTGAGAGGCAAGAAACTGGCTAGACAAAACATTGCTATTTTTGTTCTTAGCATTTCTGTGAAGTTTATTCCATTTTATTCTGAAAACCACACAATTATTGTTAACCAAATATTAAAAATCAAATCACACTATTTGCAGACTTGTAAGCAAATTTTGGTAGTTGGCCTCTGAAAATATGGTTCCTATGCATGAAAAAAATTGGAGGGATTATAAAAACAAGGGACATCCTTTTTAAGTCTGCAAGCTAATTCTTGCAAATTCCAAAAAGTACAGCTTACAGCTACTTTAGTGGTGCCAATCAGAAGTGTATTGATCAGGATCCTGACTCATTCAGTGTTTCCTAGCAGTATACTACTAACTAACTGACAAATATTGTGCTGTTAGCAATATACCGGGAGCCAAAAAAGTATTGCTCGGCCTTTGAGACACAGATCAGAACAAGCAGAGAACAAACAAAATGTTGCAGGTTGGATTAACTAAAGCAGGGATAGCTAAAGCCCAATTTGAGCATCTGATCCAGTCCCCCAAGCATTTTTGTTCTATCCCACCCCTAACCTAACCAGTGACATAAAAAGAAAATTGACACAGCTGTGGATGGATGAAGCCCAGTGCCCTGATGGAGATGCGGATCGCTCCCTTCCCAGTTGCACATTGATCATTTGGGGAGGACAGAGGAGCGAATAACTCCCTCTTCTCAGCTGACCTGCATGGATCAACTGGGGAATAGGGTCTGGGATTTTGGGCCACACACATGCAGCCCCTGGAGATTGGCCAAGGGAGACGGTGACCCTCACCTGCTTGCCTACCATCCATTATCACTCTGTTTGACTCCCTCTTTCTCACTTCCTCCTGTGCCCCTTGTTTTACATGGCTCTTCTTTTTCTGTTATTCCTGCCACTCCCACCTCCTTGCCTCTGTCCATTCCGTCTCCACTATTTCTCTTTCACCTCTTACCATTCCCCATCTTTCGTTCTGAGTCCTAGGACTGTCTTTCCCCATTCTTCCATATGCCCCTATACACAGTCAGGGGCCTTTGGAAAGTCAGTTGTGTAAGTCCTGATCCAAATAGATTGCTACCGGGGAAGCTTGCATGCATCACAGGGATATGCAATTGTGTTCTAAGCCTTATGTGGGAATTCCACCCCACCCACCCCTCTTGGGTTTTCCAGGTTTTCTGAATCTTTGCTTTACTTGGGGATTCATCCATGTAATGTTAATTCTCAGCAAATCCCTTTTGGGTTTCTGTCCTGTTGAGCAGTGTTACTGAGTTCAGTATTAGAGGGAGTGAGCAGAACCTGTATTGGAATTATCACTGTGAATATTCAACAAGAAAAACTGGGCAAGGGATGAGGAACTAGGTATCAAGTAGTTATCTAGGTTCTGAGAAAAAAACCACCAGAGTGCAGAATTGGGTAGAGCAAGGTGGGGCACAGCATTGAAGCCCTAGATGACCCTAAGGGGTTGACCCAAGACACAGAGTATCCTGTCTTTCCCACCAATGTAGTCTTCTCTGCAGCTAGTACTATTCCTCTTCTTCTTTTCTAATGGATAAAGTAGAGCTGCACACACCATGTTTTGGAGAGCACTCATTATTGTTTATACAACCAATAAAGCTTTCCTTCGTGTCAATTCCTGTTTCTTTCAACTCCCAGCACTTGACATCTTTGTGACCAGAAAAATATAAGCATCTCTGGCTCCCCTTAAGGGATTCATCTCATTGCAGAAAGCAATGCTTCTCCAAGAACACATAGCAGGTAAAATGCCTTGCTCACCCAAATCTCTGAAGATGCAAGGTTTTTCCTTCATCCTTTGAGCAAACTTCTGTCCTCCCTATGCTTTCCTAATGAGATTGCTTTTTGAAATGATGTGTGTGTCTTGCTGCTCGGATTTAACAGGGATTTCTTCTAAGAACCTTCATATAGGTTATATTCTATAGAGTTCTACTCCTGAGATTGCTGAAGGTCAAATTGTATTTTTTATTATTTTTTGTAATCTTAGTGCTCTGCTGTTTGAAAGTATTTTGACTTTTCTAAATGCTTAACAGAACAGTAATAGGGATTGTTATTATAGGGGGGAAATACAGCTCTTTGTAATTGCCTTGCAGCGGTTAGAAGAAATCATAGAAACGAGGACAGTGGAAGGAGATGTGCATTGCGCTCTCACACTCTCTCTCTTTATTACGTTCCTACTACATTTCTCATGTCATATATCTCTTTAATCAACTTAGTTCCAATTCACTGCAATCCTGATGATTAAAAGCCTTGTTGTACAGCAATAATCTTCTTCCCTGAGTTGGTATTGTTTTACCCACAAACAATAACACTGTGAAGCCAAGGCAAACTGAGATCAGGGTAGAATGCTAAACTAAGATAAAGCCTCGAACCCATATGCTACGGTTTTAATTTTGCCTCATTATTTCTCTGCTCTTTGTACCCTGGCGGAGTAGAAAGTCTTTTCTATCAGTCAGTGCAGCTATTTCGCCAAATTCCCTTACAGTATGAACCTCCCTCGACTGTAACTGTTGCAGCACAAGCTTCTGTTTGTGCAACAACACCATCTTATGGAAGCTGCATAGCAATTCTCCACCTCCCATTCAAATCCCCTCTGCTTCTCCTTTCATTACCCATGTTTATGCTGGAGCTAGGTGTATGGGACTACTTCCATGTAGCTGATGGGCAGTCCTACTCCATCTGGGATGCAAGGGGCATACCTTTTGTGCTGTAGAAAACAAGTATTGTCCTAGCAGGCCAACTACTTCTCAAACCACTATAGTAGCAGCACAGTTTAAGGCTGGACACATGCACAAATGTTTATGTATATCTCTCTGTGTCATAATAGTAAACCTCTTGGGCTTGCCGATCAGAAGGTTTGCGGTTCAAATCCCTGCAACTGGGTGAGCTCCCGTTGCTCAGTCCCAGCTCCTCTCAGCCTAGCAGTTCGAAAACACACCAAAAAGGGCAAGTAGATGAATAGGTATCTCTGGCAGGAAGGTAAACAGCGTTTCCATGCGCTGCTCTGGTTTTGGGGTTCCATTGCACCAGAAGCGGCTTAGTCATGCTAGGCACATGACCCGGAAAAACTGTCTGTGGACAAATGCCAGCTCCCTCGGCCTGTAAAGCGAGATGAGCGTCACAACCCCAGAATCATCTGCAACTGGACTTAACTGTCGGGGTCCTTTACCTTTTTTTACAGTACAATGACTAATTATTACCATTAGGATAGCTGCAAATGGTGTGCTAAATTCAACTATTCAGGATGCCTTTCTAAGATTTTGTAGTGCCACCTTCAAGAATACAAATCCCTCTAGAATGATGCTTTGCCTGCTAGCAGTCTGACCACACCCACTCTGCTGTTTACATAGAATGAAATTTCCATGAATTGCACTTACTTACTTATTCTCTAATTAGCAGACTTTGATTTATAACTAGTCACCCTGATAATACTGCCTGTCATAGTATGGAGAACCAGCTTTGGTTTACGTAACTTGAGTTTGAGTTCCACTCTTTGGCCGTCTCTGTGCAAGGAATTGCCAGCACCATGCAGCCTAATATAAAATCTGAAACTCGCAAAGCTAAAGAACTATATCCATGAAAGCTATTTTTGATGGGAATGAAATGAAAGCTCTCAAGAATTCACAGCTGGAAAAGGGAGGAATCTCCACCCAACTTGAAATGGTACTTTGGAGAGGCAGGCTTCATAAAAATGTTCAAGGAATTACTATTTTTGCAGCAGCAATGCTTTTTTTTCTGGGGTATTCATTCTCAGTCCTGGAACATGTGGGCTGTTTCCCCTCATGAATGTAATGTCAGGTACCGCTGTGCTGAACCCCACTCCTCCATTTTGCAAAATTGTTTGCTTCTTGCAAAAGCAGGCTATTGTTTTTCTTTTGTTTGCACATGGGCAGTGGCTCCTTTTTCATGCCCTCCCTCATGAATCAGTTAGAGAAGGGGAACTGCTGAAAAATCTGAAAACAAAAGCATGAGTATGGGATCGTCTTACCGCTGAGTAAGCACCACCCACATGCACACATTTGCAAATATAGCTAGAGGGGTTGCAGGTCAAAGGATGTGACTCCGTTTAGAAATAAAGCATACTCCAAGACCTGTCCCTTCTTTTAAATCATCTTTGCAGTTGTAATTGCAATGTAAATCAACAGTGCACTTGGGCAACCAAAATTAAAAGGAAAGTGCCGAAAGCATGTCTGTATTAGGAACTTCTGTCTAAGCCCTGGTGAGTTCCAGCCAATCATACTGACATGTAGGCAACAAACAACGGGCCGTTTAATCACATAGATAAACAGAGATATTTAAAGGAACCTTGGGGAAAGAATATAATATGTAGTTTCAAAGTGTAATAATTCATATCTTTAACTAGGCTTCTGTGGCTGCCAATTTAGCAGTAGACTCACACAGGTTTGGCAGTATATTGGACCTTTCTGTTGCAGTGATTTCCTAATATAGTTTCTCTAACAATCCCAGAAGTACCTTTGTGTTCAATGTGCTAATAGTGATCATTCATTCCAGCTCTTGGAGTCTTCTGCTGCTTCAACAGCCCTCACAAGAATTGCTTCCAGCCTGCAGCATCTTCTATATCTCTCTCTGCTTTTCTGCCCACTGCCACCAGCTACACTTTCCTTTCCTTTCCTGAGAAGATCAGCTATTTTTCTAGGCCACAGTCAAGATGCAGTGTGTAAAGATAGCCTCTACACTCAGCAGAGCTCTGCCAGATGACTACTGGAGGGAACGTAAGCTTTCTTCACTGCCAGTACCACTCTGTGGTAGGCATGGTGGTGCAGCCTCACCCATGTTTGGTGAGGCTGGACTGAGTTTTACACCACCTGAACTCTAGCTACTGACCCTCCTGCTTTATCACACGAAGGTCACTGGAATACCAAAGTGATGTAAATGCTCCACTGCAATGGTGAGTGCACTCAGGAGCAATCACTCCACAGTGAGACAAGGATCTCAATTGGAGCACCACCCATGTCAACCAGAAAATCCCCCAAAGCATTCAGGAATCCATCCGATTCCATTAGTCTCCAAGGGCAGACCAACTCAGTGAGCCTTGCATTGTGGAGTAGCTACTTTCAGCCCAAACTTTACCAGGCCTTCCTTCTGAAATTTGTAGTGGAGGAATGCAAAGATGCACTTGAGGATAGAGAACCAGGGCTGCCAGCAGAGGTTAGAACAGAAGGCGAGCTACCATGGCCTAGGTAGGGAGCCACTAGTGCAGCCAGCACTAAGAGCAATGCCACATTTTATTGGCTTTGCACACCTGTTGTACATGACGAGGAAGGCTTGTGCCTCTTTTGCTGTCCCTTTTTAGCCAACACTGTGGGATAAGGGGGATCATTCAGTTGTGATGGTCTTTTTAACTCCAGGTGAATCCAAACTGCTGCTCCGAGTTTACAACGCTAGCAGTGCTGCTAAGCAATAGCCTTCCAATTACCAGTAGTTAATGGTGCCAAAGCAGCACAGCACAGTCATCCTATTTCACATCCAGCCACTGCTGTTGCCAAAAGAAGGTGGCATTACAAATGCAGCAGTAGCAGCAGCTCTGAGATACTTTACTGGGTCAGAGAGCGTAGCAGCTGCCGCCCAGGGCACAAAGCTCTCTGACCCAGCAAAGCATCCAAGAGCTTTCTCTCTTGGTTTCTAGCTTTCAAGAGTCCCAGTGACATTTTAGGGCTGTGAAATGAAAGGCTGTTCACTGCAGCAATCACAATACATGATTGTTATGCTGGGACCTGGGCACACAGATGTGAGTGCAGACTTCTCAGGTAGGGGTGCACAGGGGCAGTTGAGTCCACAAGCTTTTCTTTATTTCTCTGCATCACTCCAGCCTCTGTCCAGCATTGTGAAGCTGGAGTACTCCACATGTGCAGGTGGTGCTGTGGTCTAAACCACTGTGCCTCCTGGGCTTGCCAATCAGAAGGTCGGTGGTTTGAATCCATGTGATGGGGTGAGCTCCCATTGCTCTGTCCCAGCTCCTGCCAACCTAGCAATTCAACAGCATACCAGTGTGAGTAGATAAATAGGTACCGCTGTGGTGGGAAGGTACATGGCATTTCCGTGCACTCTGGTTTCTGTTACGATGTTCTGTTGCACCAGAAACAGTTTAGTCATGCTGGTCACATGACCCAGAAAGCTGTCTGTGGACAAATGCCACTCCCTCGGCCTGAAAGCTAGATGAGCACTGCAACCCCATAGTCGCCTTTGACTGGACTTAGCTGTGCAGGGGTCCTTTACCTTTTACCTTACTTTTTTTACTCCACATACAACACACAGAAGGAGAATAGTGGCTAAACAGTAAACCATTCCTCAATCATGGCTCACTTACTAAATGTGTTTTAAAGCAACCCCAGCACTCTGGTATAGCTCTGGAATGCTTATGAAAAGTACTGGCAATTTATCCAAATTATTGGTTTCCTCAAATGCTAAAAAGAAGAGATGGGCTTCACAAATTTTTGACTGCCTGTAGCAAAATATCTAATTTATTAGGGCATTCACAATCTAACGAAGTAGCTTTTGAGTTTCGTATAACTTCTTCTCAGGTTAGATGTTGAACAAAAAAATGGAGGAGGGGAGAGAAGAAAGGGGAATGTTTCTGGTGAAAGTGCAGACATGGTGAAAAGAGCTTCCACCATGATCCATTGTGTCAGGTTTATAATGTTGGACTAAAGTTACATTCCATGCCCTTTTATCAGCAGTAATTTTCTTTCTGCTTCTCTCCCACATTTTTAAAATTCAATATCCAAGCTGAGGAAGAGTTTTAAGAAATTAAAATCTGTCTCTCTTTCAGTTGGTCCTACTAAATTGGACGTATTGCAGCTCTGTGTGCATTTTTTGTCACGTGAATGGGCATGTCTGCATGCACTGGACTCTCCCTGAATGGTTCAAACAATCATATTTACCTTCCATGGTGTAGGAACTGCATCAATGCAGACTTAACTCTAATGAAGTGTAGACAGGATTTCAGTCTGAATTCCTCAAGCAATCATGTTCAAGGGCATTCCAAGACATTTTGCTGCCTGAGGTGAAGGACAAAATTGTGTCTGCCTGGCCACATTCCATGTAGAAAAGCAAACCAGACTGGTTGTTAAATCTTACTTGGACACGACAAGCAGTGCATCCTCCTGAGGGCAGCAGGCTAGCTTAGGGAGAGCAGGGTAGGCAATGTTGTACACTCAGCTGTTTCCGTTCTCCCCCCTTGCTGCCTGAAGCAGCTGCCTCAGTCTGCCTAATGGTAGGACCAGTCCTCAACATGGTTAGGAACACTAACGGTTTGTGAGCCTCATACTATACACTACTGACTCCAAATATCTTATGCTGCAGTTTAATACAAAATATGAAGCCAATATTGCCTGAATTCATGTATAGAAGAGGTGGAAGTCTGCAGAGACTAATGACTAAAAAGAAAAATTGTATTTTCATTACAACCCCGCCTTTCCCCCCATTTTTGCATTTTTTGCCATAATAGAGACATCAGATTATTATATATTAGGCTTCAGGGCAGCACCTTTTCAAAAACTCCATATTTAAATAAAACATTTTAATTGCACTCTGTGGGCTTTTACGCATAATATAACAAGGAAAGAAGGGAGGTGGTAAAATAAATATAGCATTCCTATTGGTCTAAGAAATAGCTTAGCATTAAAACTGGAATTCACCTAATCATGTATCCTTCATATACAATACAGCCATGTGACATGGGTATATGAATGTGCATATATGCACAATTCACCTATTTTTTCTCCTCCCTCTGCTTTTGAGAAGGAAGGGCATTGGAAGTCAGGTTTATCATTTAGATGTGCAGCTGCACCAGACATCATGTCAAATTTGTCATGTGCGCTCTGAAGCACATCTAAGAAGTACCCAGATCCACCAGTGTGTGAACTAACCAAATAATGTCTTCCAACTTATTTCATAAAACTGTGAGGCAAATAATCATAGGAGCTCTGAACGGACAGGAGGAGACTGAAAAAAATCTAGTTGCTTCTATGTGCATCATTTTCTTCAGGTTTAAGTGAGGTCCTACCCAACTCATGGAAGAGAATATGGGCAACACCTTCATGCAAAAAGCTCTTGTGCACAAACTGAAGCACCCAGCAAAGAATATGAATGATAGTGGTTGAATATTTAAGTAGTAAAGTTATTAAGTTGGGAGGATTTGTTGTTGTTTTTCACTGCCCCCTTCTGCCCGGAAATCAGAAAACTAAAATAGCAAGAAAAGAGCTAGGCTAGAACCAAACGGAATCACCTGCTATTTTTCCAGTGGCAGGGAGGTTTTTCATGGGACAAGTTTTTTTCTTTTCTTTTAATGTTATCTCCCAGGTGGGTAGTAATTTGATTCTGCTACATAGATATGGCCTAGGATTGTCAGGTAAGCGTAGGCAATTGTAATTTAAATTTCTGAGGTCAGTGGGGGATACAAATGAAACTAAATTGTAGAATGTCTTATGGAAAGACATCCCAGACAATGTGTTCATTGTGATGTGAAAAGACCATCTTCCCCCCATTATAGTTCCTTCTTAAATTTATGTTGTTTTTATTAAGATCAAAAATATTATTAATATGTAGATATGACTACTGGAAATTGTGAGAATTATGTTTTATATGTTCTGAATACATAATTGGCTCACTGCAGCTCCTGAAGCATTTTCTCTTTTTTAAAGCCATTTCAGAGTTTTTATCTCTATTAATTCACTTCATAGAAGAAAACAGCTTTCGGATGAATAGTGTGTTAGCGTCTTGGAAGATATCTTGGAAGGAGTCTGAGTTGGTAAATGCAGAGGGCTAAGTTGTTTATCAAAGGATTGCTGTATTCAAAATCCCTATGTGGAAGTAGAAGTATTCCATTCTTTTATCATGGATGGGTTAACAAAAGAAAGAGAATGAATTGTTCTCTTTTTGTTCAGAACTTATGGTTTCTAATAAGTTTGTCTTACTAGATCAATTGAATATGGTGGTTTGTACTTTTAAACTTCCTATGTGCAATCAAATTATCATGCTTTCTGAACAATAAATATAAATTAAGATATGTATGTATGTTAAACTTGGCTGAGCTGCTTAGAAAGAGATGGCTGTGTAAAGTATTATATTCCATTGTATTTATTTCTCTCTCTCTCTCTTGTTATAACTGGTTGGGCCTTTTCAAAGCCTCTGCTTTACATTTCCACATTTTCAAAGCATGTTTTTTCCCCAAGCTGTTACGAGTAAAATAAAAATCATAACCCATGGTAGTGTGGGAATCAAGCATTTGAAATGGTGTTTGCACTCAGGGCTACAGAAACATGTCTGAATTATCCTTTTTCTGGTTAAAAGAAGAACAAGAAAAGAAAAAGAACAGTACTTCAGAAGCGAAAGTGTTTTACAGCCTTACCCTGTTAGTGTTTTCTGAGATACAAGTGCCATTGTAGTCAAAGGGATGTTTGTGCACGGGGCTGTAATCTTATTGCACCATCCTATAAGTGTGCAAGCAAACGTTATTCCCTTGGGGCTTACTTCCAAGAAGGTGCATATATGAAAGATCACAGCCTTAGGCCAGTTACATACATACAAAGGATGGTAACCAGACCCAGACAGTTTATAAGAAGAAGCCATTAGCAAGTAATCTATGAAAGGGAAGCATTTCAGAATATATGTTATTATCATCCTACCCGGATACAAATCTCATACCCAATCACACACTTCATTGGCAAAGAAAAAGGTGTGGTTCAAAGCCTGAAGCATGGAAGATGCTTCCAAAACATCCAGTCATATATTACTCCCATGTGTAAACTAGAACCAATGGATGGTGTGATTCTGTGCTTTCTTCTTGCACTTGTACCATAGCAAGGAGCAGTATTCACCCATATTGGGGCTGGGGCAGGCAAAAACCAGGACGTGCTTAGTGATATGAACCAAACTGGACCCAATGCCATTAAGTGACATCAGTGGGTCTGGCCTGGAATCCAGCAGATCCCACAATGGCTCAGCCCCTCCCTGCCCCCAAACATCTTGTTTCAGGATTTTGCATGAGCTACCACCAGAGGATAGGCTGTCCAAAAGCAGAGAGCAGCAGAGCTGTTCTGGACTGGGCAGAGGGAGACCTCCACCCAAACCTCTCAGTGTGATGGGTCAGGGGTTTTGATGGTGCCCTTCGGCACTAAACTAGATTGTAGATGCTTCTGGCACCACAACAGCTATAATATATTTCAGGCTGCATGTGCTCTAAGAAACTTGGTTTTATATTTTACTGTCCCTCTGTTGCCACTTCCCCCAACCATTTCAGCTCACCTGCACACTTTCCTCACCTTGCTGTGCATACCTTGATACCATATTCATATCAAAATAGCTATTATTTTTCCCAAGCATTTGGCCCACAGGGCTGAGTGAATGTGGCTGTCCAAACCTGCCCATGCTATTTGGGGAGCAAAAATTAAGAGGGGCAATTTATCAATATTTGGGTGTGTGTGGAATTTTCTGGCTGGGTTGGAAGAGAATACTCTCTTCCAATAAATGTTGGGCCACACAATATTTAATTAATCCCTATTGTTAGTTAATACTGGTGGCTAAGAGAGGAGAGCGACAAGCAGAAACAGATGAGCTCATTGATTCCTTCAACAGTATTAGAATACTATCAAAAATATCACAGATGCACCCAAAATTCATGGATTTGGGAGGCCATTTCACCACATAATCTCTAGGATAGAACTTCTACTGTCCAGCAGTTCAGGAGGATCTTGAAAAACAAGGATAGAAAATTACTGTATTTTTTGCTCTATAAGACTCACCTTTTTCCCTCCTAAAAAGTAAGGGGAAATGTGTGTGCATCTTATGGAGCGGATGCAGGCTGCGCAGCTATCCCAGAAGCCAGAACAGGAAGAGGGATCGCTGCTTTCGCTGCACAGCAATCCCTCTTGCTGTTCTGGCTTCTGAGATTCAGAATATTTTTTTTCTTGTTTTCCTCCTCCAAAAACTAGGTGTGTCTTGTGGTCTGGTGCGTCTTATAGAGCGAAAAATACGGTATTTTCTGAGGAAATTTTGGCTCTGCCCTGTAGCTGTTTAATTTACATTGGATTTAACATTAAGACACCTGCCCTATCATTTTGTTCCGATTCCTCTTTCCTTTTCATATTCTCACCTCACCTTCTCTTTATAATAGTTCCATACACTCACTGCTGAGGCATAAAGTAATGAGCAGATCTGACCTTGTAGCACAGGAAAGGTGAACAGTTTTCACTGTAGCTAGCTTCTGGGGTGGGGAGAGAGAGAGGGAAAGAATGTAAAGAACAGCACTTTACTTTGGGGGGGGGGATTAAATTTGCCTTTTGAAACTTTCCTCTTAGTTTCCAGCAGCCTTTCCCTTTTATTTAGATGCTTATCTTTTCCCATTTTTTGCTTTAGCGCATGTGTCTTCTGGATGCTTGAATTGTATTTTGACATTTGAGTTTTAAAAGAGATTTTCCGTCAACTATTTCATTTAAAATGTGTTGTCAGAATATACTTTGTTACTAAAAATTTCTACTGACACATGATCAATAAAGTCAGAGAAGTACAAACTAATCACACTGCGGTGGGTATGTAAGATCTCTCTCTCTCTTAATGATCAATAGCAAACACAGAGTGGAAAGACTTAAGGCTGTGCTTTGTGCTACATTTCACTCACTGAGGCCTATGAATAAAAGGGTATATGAATGGTTTCTTGATTCATTTGAGAGAAGGGAGGAGAAACAGAAATGCCTATATGGCCTCTGCAAAATTGATACAAAAGCATAGTTTAAACAGACTGAATATTCAGCTGGTTTAACATCTTTGTACTTCCTTTAATCTTCTGTCAGTCCTGCTGTGCTGTCTTCAATCTCAGTGTTGTGTTCCAAGAGTAAGCAGCATACATGGAATATTCAGCATCAAGCAGCCCTGTTGTCTTTAGTTTAATGCTACATAAGGGATTCAGGTTGTCATACAAATCTGTCTAACAGCAGGAGCAAACAGCGGCTGGGGGGGGGCGGTCAGGAACAAAACTCTGGTTCAAGGTCTATACTAGGTGTGAGGAACCTCTGGACCTCCAGATGTTGCTGGACTATAGTTCTGATGTAACAGAAAACTTCATTTTACATGGTGGGCATTTGCTGTCCGATGTAAAAATGTGCCTTTGTAAGATACTGGGCAGAGAGAATACAAGTTTTCATTTACTTACTTGCAGTATCGCACAAATGAAGTGCTGTGTAAAAGCTGAAATGATTTAGGTCCAGCATGAAGAGAATGCCTCCACCTCCATGTCACACATTTGTGCTGAACAGCAAGAGATGTGTGCCTTTGGCATCCATGGTTAGACCACTTGGCAATTGAAATGCTTTCAATGACCACGTTTTATAAGGAGCTGTTTGGAAATGCAAGTGGTCTTGAGGAAAGAAACACACTATTTCCTCCCCCCTTCCCTCATTTTATTTTATGTTACACTGCCTCAATAGAAGACAATCACTTCTGCCCAATAGCATTAACCTAATATATGTCTCCTTGTGTCTTATTCATCAACGAGGGGGTGGTTTCGGGGTCTCAACACGCAATTCTAATTTTGAACCTGCTTGCTTGATAAACGTTACCATTGTTACCATAGATATGTATGGGCACTGGACTAACTTCTCAGCAAGATCCATCAAATCTACATGCTTGAAGGTATTACGGATTTGCACTGAGGACATAGCAATGTCACTATATTGTAGAACAATTTAATGGTTGTTATTTACTCTACCAGAGGGATTTATAATTAGCACAAGATAAATTAGACAGAAACTTGAAAAATTGCAGCTGATGTCAATATATGAGATTTATGCCTTAGAAAAGCATTCTTCATACACATAAAAAGAAAATCCTTTGGTGACATTTCTGTTCCCCTGAATAATCTGGTAAGAGGGGTGACATTTGAACTACCGTATTTCATTGTTAGTATCTTTTTCTTATATCCTAATATTTGTCTTATGCCAAGAAGCTTTCAGATAATTCAGTTTTATGAGAGGGGTAACACTATTCACTGTAGAGAAAAATCAACAGTAGAAGATAGTAAAATGGGGAAAGCCTCAAATTTAACATACAATCTTATAGTCCATGCATGCATGGTTGCTGCTATGGCAGGATTAATGCTGGTATAAAATATTTGCAACCTTCTGCTCAGCTAGTTGCAGAATGAATAGCACAACATTATCCCAGGGGCAGCAGCATCAAGAGATATTTCCACATCATCTGTGTCACAACACTGTGCATTGCAAATACCCCCAACTTATGTGTGCATGGAAGGCTCCAATCAATACATGACAATAGGTGAATGATTCTATAACATCACCAAACCAAATACACATGCGCAGAGCAACAAGGTTTTTTTTTCATCACTGCATGGTATCTGTTACATTACTATCTGTTATATACTTTGCAAAGGATCAAAAACCGTAGCAGGCCAAAGACAGAAACATCAAGGAGCACAGAAGTAAGATTCCATTGGTTACAGCTAACTTGCTTGTGGATAGTGGAGTGGAGAACATCTTTCCTACTGGGTATGTTGAATGGGATCCTGCTTACCTGTGGGCAGACAAGAAAAACATCAGGATGAAAGTGAATAATGGGTGCTGGACCTGCAACAAATAAGTCTAATAGGGACAGATTCTGGACTTTGGGATGAATAAAAGTGTGATATTACCTAGGTGCTTTTACATACTACAAGACTCACTGTAACTTCTGAAATCAGGGAACTACAGTAACTCTGGTATCTATATTTGGAGGTTCACCTGTTGAGGAAGATAACGTAGTAATTGACACAATGCTCACACAATTCTTTGTAGGGAGTTGCAATGGAATTCTGTCTGCACTTTCTGTTTTGCTGAATGATTGTTGCTATGGCTAATTCTTGTGAGGAAAAATGAGTCATGATTTTTTGATAAGCACTAGTATTCAATGGAGTAGTGTGAAGGAATGGGGCTATGATGTCCTTGATTACTTATATGAGCCTTGATTTATGGATTGTTGTGAATTATATGAGAATGCATATCTTTCTTTCTGTTGCACCTTGTTCTTGTTTGTTTGTATAGGAGCATAAAAGTAGTATTATTTTAATTTATTACTTGTGCTTCACCCTAAGGTCCCAGGACGGGTTACAACAATTAAAAATGCAGTTAATTAAAAACAGAGACAGAGCTTTCCAAACTTTTCATATTGATGACACTCTTTTTTGGACATGCATCATTTCGAGGCACAGTAATTCAGTTTTACTAGCAAACTGGAGGTTAAACTAACCTCTTTTCAGCCCCAGGAGGAACACAAGGAACATCTGTGTGACACACCTGGACACTGCAGCAGACACACTAACGTGCCATGTCACACCGACTGGAAAGCTCTGAGCTAAAGTTTCCCCATGCATATTAGAGAATGCAAATGAAAGGCACCTTGCATAACACAGACAAGCCAGGAACCCAACTGAGCCAAGGGTTAAGAGAAGAGGCATCAAACAACAATAGCTCTTTCTTCGTGGGTTCACTTCTTCTGGGCAGTAGACTGTCTGCCTCCTTCTCAGATTCACATAGCATCTAGACCTTTTCTGGTCAGGACTAGTGGAAGGCTCAATTGATGGAACAGATAGACTAAACGATTGTACCCTTGACCAAGGGGTCTCTGCTGGGTGCCTTAGTGTCACCTTAATGTCAGATTTTCTTCATCAACACATTAGCAGTTTTATTGTGCTGAATAGTTTATGCTCAGAGCCCCCCGTTTCCATCCCCTTCTACTAGCTGTTTCTCCCTTATAGTATTTTCAACAAAGCCAGGATTCATAGATGCAATCCACTCCCTGCAGTATCCTTCAAGAGTAAGGTCATGTAGCAAAGTCATACTCTGCAGTAAATTCCACATAATTCCTCATAAGCCCGAATCATTCTGAGCAAATGTTCAGCAACATGTCTTGTGTCTACGATGGTATTTAAGTCTCATGCAACATCTTAAGCCACCTTTAGCCTACGGGTGGCGCTGTGGGTTAAACCACAGAGCCTAGGACTTGCTGATCAGAAAATCGGCGGTTCGAATCCCTGCGACGGGGTGAGCTCCCGTTCCTCGGTCCCTGCTCCTGCCAACCTAGCAGTTCGAAAGCACGTCAAAGTGCAAGTAGATAAATAGGTACCGCTCTGGCGGGAAGGTAAACGGCATTTCCGTGCGCTGCTCTGGTTTACCAGAAGTGGCTTGGTCATGCTGGCCACATGACCCGGAAGCTGTACACCGGCTCCCTCGGCCAATAAAGCAAGATGAGCGCCACAACCCCAGAGTCGGCCATGACTGGACCTAATGGTCAGGGGTCCCTTTACCTTTACCTTAATGTCTTATTTCACATTCTCTTTTCTGGGTTGTGTTCTTCAGGCACTCTCATCATGCTCATGTCTATGGTCATGTCATCAGCAAATGTATTTATCTCATTCTGCCATCTACTTCAGCAGGTGTCCGTCCCAATTTAAGCCCTGACTTGCTGACAAAGACTTTTTGCCAAGCTTTGCACATAGCTAACTTTCAGGCAGTGCTCCCTTACTGTCAGACCCTTCTGTGGAAACTTAGGCCTTTCCATAGCTGGCAAGTCTAGCACTGATCCTATCACACCCATAAACTTACCCCAAGCATGGGATTGCTGTGTAAGCTACTGCGCTTGGGGTACATCTTCTCTATGAGCAACGTTATCCTTCCAGGATTCTGAACCTTTGCCATTCATTTTCATGAATGGAAATGGAAAATAACAAAGGAACTACAGTTGCTTCACTGCCATCAAGATTTCTGTGCTGCATTATTTTTGTTGCAGAAGGTTAGGTATTCCATAGGCAAAAATAATGTCCTGTTTTATAGTTTACTTAAGTTTGGTTAAGGGCCTGCATCTTTGAGCTTTCCTCTTCTGATCAGTGTCTCCGACAAAAGGCACACATATGTTGCACTCATTGCAGAGAAGCAATTGTATTTGCATGCCTCTTCAGCCTGACATCCCTCTAGAGAAGATAGGCTGAGAAATGTATTGTACTGAAGAACATGCATAATTGTGGTGATTTCTGCAGTTGCCTACAAAGGGGAAAAATTAGCCTCCAGGGTGTATTTTAATTCAATGGCTTTAGTCAGAACAACAAAACATATGGCTAAAATGGGAAGAAAGAATTAATATCTGTAGCATATGCTTGCTGTAGACTAGAGCTGGAACCAATTATCTCAGATAACTTCTCCTAATTCAACTTGGTTAGAGGGTGTTTTTTTGGTGGGGGGGGACAGAGACTTCTTTTTACATAAATCAGATCCAAATATTATTGGATTGTGAAGGTAGGTGGAGGGAGGGAGGGTGTAGAACTCCAGTTTCAAGTGATTTTTTTAAAAGAATGAGCACTCACACTTTACACTGTGGGTGCACTTTGCAGAATCACATGTGATGCATCGGACCCCAGGGAACGTACCAGTTTGTATGGGCTGGCCTGCGTCTTAGTGTTATTCTTTGGAGGCTCATGCCTAGCCTCAGTAGCCAAGTTACACTGCTGGGAGGTGGGGCCAGCCCCATTTATAAATAGGGGGTGGAGCCGACAATAGCCAGGCAGTCAGCTCAGGAGCAGTCAGCTCAGGTTAAGCTTTTTCTTCCTGTTTAGCGGGCACTGCTATGTCTTTGACTGGTTGCTGTTGAAGAGCCCGGAAGAAATTTTCCTACATTGGCAGGGTTTGTCTTCCCTGTAGCAATTCATCACAGCATTGGTGGTTTAAGGCCTTGGGCAGAATCCTTTAGTCTTTTCTTTCCTAAAATGGGGGGGGGGGTGAAGTAGTAACTCACCCCCCCCCCCATGGCAGGGATTCCAGGATCCCCTCTTAAAGGGGTTGTAATATGGGTGTCACTGGACATACACTGAAAGGTCGTCAGTGAACTACCCTGCATGCGGGGATATGGGGTGGGTTGCCTGTGTACACATACATCTTGCAGAGAACCCCTATATCCCATTTACCCTGAGGTAAATGGGGGGACTGGGATGGAGATACGCCCAATGCTTAAGCCAAGGTCTTTTACATTTGGAAGTTTAATAAAGTTGTGGCCAAATTTTAATCCATAGCACATGGTCATGTGTCATTATTACTTACTGTTGGTCACTGGGGGTTGGGGTGGTCGTCGCCTGGTCATGCAAATGAAATTATTTTATTTAGAACAACATATATAATAAAGAAAAGAATAATAAGATAAAATTGCACATATACGATAGATACGCTCATGCACAATCCCCATGAAAAACAACTTGTACCAGTCAGATCTAAACCTTTTATCTTAGCCTTCTATCCACTAGCAATTTTCTGATTCTGCTTATTAATGCCTTTAATCACTTTAATCACAAACACACCAAAAGCAGAGAGGAAAAAATAATTTATAATAAGATTAAGGCTTGTTTTCAAACTTCAGCATAGGGGAATGAGAGGATCTAGATTCCTAATATCTTGAAAACAGATCCTACTCTTTGATATATGAATAAAGTTCACATAAATTATCCATACCCAAATAAAACATAGCTCTAATGCTATGCATTACCACAACGAAACCAAACTTTATGGTACTGTTCTCCTATAAAAGGAAGTTTTCTTGCCTTGCACTATTCATTTAGTTATTAACATTTTAGTTGCTGAAAGCATATTAATACACAGCTTACATCTTTTTTCATGCAACCCCCAAACATCATTCAATAGATGTTTAGGTGTCAAAACATTTGTTCAACAGTCAACAAAAAGCACTGAATCTTTTTACCTCCAACACTTGATATCAACATTTACCTTAATTTTTACATAGGTAAATTCCATTGATACTGTGTAACAATTTAAATGAAATTGGTGATCATCTGCTTATTTAAATGACACTGTTCTTGATCATCTACTTCTCATTTTAACATATTTTCCCCTATACTAATCCAAATTTATTAGAATTACAGTTTTGGAAGGGAAGGCCATTGGTTTTCTGACCCTTATACAGCAAAGGGCTTGTCCACATTTGAGCATCTGAGAAATGAAGAGAAATACTTTGTGAGCTGGATTTCATGCACAGGAGCATATAGACTATACTAAAAATGTTCAGTATTGATTGTACCAAGCACCTTCAGGGCGCAATCAAGCCAAAGTTTAGCATGTTTTAAGTCTTACTGATTTTAATGCAAAAGTTAAACACGTGCTTAAATTTCCAATATTGTGATTGTGTGCCTTAAAAGTATTTGCTTTTGACTAGATCATGTCTTTAATGTTTAATGTTTATTTAAAGGCAGCAGACAATTTTGCCCTCTCATACTGTGGTTTTTCATTTAGATAAACTGTTGTGTGTAATTGCTTCAAATCACTGCCCTCATGGATAGAAGCGAAAACAAATGCGGTGTGAATTCTTGATTTTTCAGCCACATTTTTTGGCAGAATGAGTTGTGCTAGGGAGTAAAATATTGTTTGTTTAAATGCACAGATCACACTTCTTTGTTTATAAATTGTTTTAGATACAGCTTTTCAATTGATTCGGATTGTTGTTGTTTAAAAAAGCATTGCTCTTTTTAATTCCTTTGTTTCGAATAAGAACATCTAAGTAATAGAGTTCAGATTAGAAGAAACAATGTCAACTTAGTTTAATAGATTTGGAAAGAATTTGCCTTTAAAATTAGGTTACTTCTAACTGCCTCCAGCTTAGCTGATACAGGAATCTCTTCATGGACAAACAACCAAAGTGACTATAGTTTCCCTTTGCATATATGTGTAGTTAAATATTGCCATACTCTATAAGCATTCCATGGGTGGCCTCATTCACATAAAATGGATAAACCATTGACTGAAACAAATTATGGATTATCATGAACATGCAGTGTGTAAGTGCATACTGCTCTAATAGCACCTCCCCAGCTCTTCCCTTTGCCCAGCCAGGAGGAAACAAGCCCCAGTGATATGTGCTAAGCCTTAGTGCTATGTGTGAACCAACAACTGTAGTTTGTCTCCCAAACAAACCATGAGAAATAAGCAAAGGTCAAGGCTTTGCAACTCCTTGTTTACTGCAAGCCATATAGCTTGTTCTTGACTACGAGTGTGACGATAACTTGTGGACCAGGTCAGTGTTATTAATGCCAGTGGCATTAATACAAAGTAAATAGTTTTAAAATAGTTGTGTTTCACTGTTTTTGCTGATAATATTATTGTATTATTCTTTTTGCAAATCATTCTGAGGCAATCAAGCAGTGTATAAATTTTGTGGAAAAATAGAAATGACTTTCATATCTCAGTGAGGTGTTCATCCCTCGCCTAACAGATATGTGCAACATGTCTTCTCATATTTTGATTCAAAAAACACAAACGTTGAGATTTACTATCATGTATCTACAACTGATCAAAAAATAATTTGCATTAATACCTTTCTCAGAAGCACATAGTCTTCTGAGTGGTCCATAAAGCAGGCAAGCCAAAACACTTTTAATTAAGTTGATTAAATTTCATCCAAACCTATGACCATACAATGGAGCAAGTGCAATCACACCTGAGCATTACACGTGAATGATGTAATGCCACTGTCTTAACATATGATATATTGTGGGATGTGCACATTATCATTATTCATGATGATACCACTTTCTCTTGCTGACATTATAAGGTTTATCAGAGGACAATTTTGCTTTGAAAAATTAGTTGACTATGCTGGTGATATACTAAGAAAATTGAATGTAATTTTTATTCAAGTGTGCCACTGGTCTTATTCTTTATGACCACAGATGGAGTACCCATAATTTCTTGTTACAGTTTTTCAAAGATTCTTTGCCTTTCTCTGTTGCTTCTTTGTATATATGGCAGTGACTGTGGTGTATGAATTAGATATTATGTACATGAGGAGGATACAGGCAACTGGGTGTAGATGCGCTTTGCATTTTTGTGTTTTTATGTTGTAAACCACTCTATGATCTTTGGGTGCTGTGTAGAAATTTAATAAATAGCCATAATAACAGTTCATAATGAACACATGAAATTCTATATCCTCACTTGACTTATCAAGTGTGCACCATGTATAAACCACCAGAGATGAAAGAAAAGTTTCCATTTTTGTTTCTTCTGCAGCCACCACTCTCCGTTAAGTTTGAATTTCATTTAGATTCCTTATATTGTTTCACCTTTTTTAGCTGGTTTTTAGAATACATTCGTGAGGTCTTTTATTTCCATGTTTTACACTTCAATTAATCTTGAGAGGCATGTCTGAGCATGTTGACTTCAATATGCCTGTACTGTAGTGAGTTGGAAGCTGATATAAATAGGGAAGTGTTGAATTGGGAAATTCAGAACCCAATGGATTTTTCAAAGCAGTTTAATGAGTTCACACCAGTGATATTAATACAAGATACTATCCTGATGCTTGATAGCTTCTCCCCACTGAGAATCACAAGCATTCCATATTTTCGTAGACAAACCCATGCTCCATATTGTGCATCAGTCTTCAAAATACAAGAGACTTCCAGCATCCTTTCTAGTGACTTGGATTTATTATAATTCTCTTTCTTCTAAAAGCTGAATCCTAGACTGGCAGGACCTGCCACTAGTGTCACACCTGTAAACATGTGGAAATACCATGGTTTTGTTCTTTTTTTGCAGGCAAAAGCACAGATACAAGCAGCACTCTAGAGAATGACAGCCATGACTGCCTGTTAGTAAAGCTGTCCTGAAAGGGGGCGGGAGATGAAAGTTGTGCAGCTGGGAAACAAAACTAAGTTTCCCTGAGTTGCAGAAGATGGTGGCTGCTCTGGACTCACCTGCCACCTGAGAGATTATCCTTGAAGAAATGTGGCCCTTAAAACAGCAAAATGCTACCCAACCTTTGTTCTATAGAAATATTTCAAGACCCGGTGTATAGTAAGAGTTGCCACCAAAACATTTCTAAAGGTAATTTGAGAGTGGCTCTTTCTGTAGGTGAAATGTTGTACTGAATGATTGTGACAGAAGCCCAAACAGTAGCAATAGCAAAACAACTTGGGGAATGTGGAAGAAGGTTTGCGTGCTGAGGTCCCCCAAAACGCCCTTCCCCAATAACTCACACATAACACGTGATTTTTGTTTAAGGTTTTTGGCATAATTTTTTGGCCACAACTTTATTAATCATACAAATTCTGAGTGGTTGCTTAGGCATTGGTTATGACTATCTGTCCCCCCCGCCTGGGGACAGCACTGACTCCCGGATTCCAGCGGAAGCCAGTGTGGAGGAACAAGATCAGGGATAACTGGAGCTGCGGCACAGACCCTCAGCTTCTCCCCGCATGCTCCTAGGGGCTTACACGGCCCAAACCCGATTCCAGGGGTTTGGACGAAAGGATGGTAAGCCCCTGAATTCCTTTAACGGAATTCCCGTGCAGCAGCAGCTTTTGAGGGGCAGGCACAGCCAATCCATACCCCTCCACCAACCAATTTAAACCAATGCCTAACCGCCAACCTTACAAGTTGTGACGATTTGCTACGTAGTAGGCAAAACCCGAAAGGCACACACTAATCAGCCAATCAGGAAAATTCCTACTAAGCCCCCGCACCAATGCGGACGACCCCTAGACAGGCAATAGCAAGGTCAAAGCGCAAGCCCAAACAAGGGAGGGCGGGCGGGTGATCCGATGTCCACAGCGAAAGAGAAAGTAGCTTGCTGTGGACCCTGCTTAAATACCCTCTGATCCCACCCCTAAATTGGCAACATCTATTTTGCCCCAGCAACAGGATCCAAGCAGGCCCATTAATACCAACCTGCCTACTTACCACTGGGTGTTTTGGCCGTCCCCATCCGCAACACGTGCTCTCCTTTATTGAGAACACGCTTTGCGTGCTGAGGTCCCCCAAAACGCCCTTCCCCAATAACTCACACATAACACGTGATTTTTGTTTAAGGTTTTTGGCATAATTTTTTGGCCACAACTTTATTAATCATACAAATTCTGAGTGGTTGCTTAGGCATTGGTTATGACTATCTGTCCCCCCCGCCTGGGGACAGCACTGACTCCCGGATTCCAGCGGAAGCCAGTGTGGAGGAACAAGATCAGGGATAACTGGAGCTGCGGCACAGACCCTCAGCTTCTCCCCGCATGCTCCTAGGGGCTTACACGGCCCAAACCCGATTCCAGGGGTTTGGACGAAAGGATGGTAAGCCCCTGAATTCCTTTAACGGAATTCCCGTGCAGCAGCAGCTTTTGAGAGGCAGGCACAGCCAATCCATACCCCTCCACCAACCAATTTAAACCAATGCCTAACCGCCACTCGAGCTCTTAAGCTCGCCGCCAACCACTCACAAACCCAACCATTCCTTCAACTTGGCCACCACCGAATTCAACCATACGTCATTCCCAACTGAGGAAAGATGAACCCCATCCATCCTATAAAATTCAACAGCCTTAAATGTAAGAAGAGGGTGAGGAATCACAAGCCCACCCAATTCAACCACCAATTTGCTCACTGCGGAATTAATCCGCTTCCTAACTCGTTCGGTGGCAGCCGGGCAGGGACTACCCCGCCAAATGCGGCGTTGAAGCAACTGTGACCAAACTATTTTAGTGTCAGGCAGCAAGGCTGCCAATTCCCTCACATCTTGCAACATAACCGCACGTAGAACAAAACATGAGGAGGAGACCATATCGTTCTCTCCCAACTGTATCACCATCGCCGTAGGAGGGCCATCCAAGGAAGCACGCCTCTGTATAAGCGGCAAAAGTTCTTTCCACAGCATCCCCCGTCTGGAGATCCAAGACACCCGTACGTGCTGCGGAAGACCCAGGCCAGCGCCCAATCCGGACTGTCGAGCTCTGCTAGCCGCCCAATGCACAATACTGTGCCCCACAATCCAGATGCGTATGGCAACAGGGCCTAGGGTGGAAACAAAAAACGTAAGCACACGAAAACGCATCATTTTCGCACATAACCCCTAAAGGCATCCGACTTCCACCGGCCCAGATCCTTAATCCTTTCCGCCGTTAGACCCCAATGAGCGGCTGTCGTCGCTGCCCCAATCCGGAAGGAATGAGGAGCAAACTCAGAAGCCGTAAGGTCGCATGCTGCAATAGCTTTGCGTAACACCTTAGTGAACTGTTGTCTTGTCAACAATTGCCCATTCTCGTGTAGCAACAAGGGGCCCCCACCTGGTGGTCGTACCGCCAGAAATTTCTGGAGATCCTTAACAGGGCATGGGCCCACCTCCCCAGTTGCCGGGAGCCGAATAACCGCTCCCCTTCCCAGCTGATCCGTTTTTGAGCTTGTGATGGCCTGGGATTCCGATTCGGAGGATGAAACAGAGGAATCCCGGCCTGCACAGGAGTCCCCGCCTCCAGGGCCGGCTGAACTGGGGCAAGGCCTAGATGCTGAAGAGCCTGCACCTGTGGCAGTGCATCAGGAGCTGGCCCCAGGTGAAGCCCTTCTGGCCCCAGAGAGGCTTGACGACTCAGTGGCCACAGGTGAGCCTCCTCCAGGGCCCAGTAACCCTTCGGCCTCTCCTGATCTGCAGAGGTTTAGAGCAGAGAGGCGAAGGGAACTGGTTGCCCCCAGGAGGAGTGCTCGCCTTAAGGCCAGAGGAGGCGGGGCTCCTGGGGGCCGGGACCGCCCCTGGCCTTAGAAGAGGATAAAAGCCCAGTCAGCCCGGCCCCAGGTTGCGGGAGCAACGTCGTTGTTGGCTTCGGACCTTCCTGCGTTCCTGATCCCTGCTCGGCCTCCTGTTCCTGACTATCCGGTACTCCTGTTCCCTGCTCGGCCTCCTGTCCCCGACCATCCGGTGTTCCTGTTCCCTGCACAGCCTCCTGTTCCAGCGTTCCTGTTCACCGCCCGGCACTCTGCCTCGGACCTTGCCCCTCTTCGTGTGGACTCTGCTACACCCAAGGTACCTTACCTCCGGGACCAGCACAGTTTGCTCCCGCCACCTCCCGCACTCCCCCTTCGTAGGGGTGCGTTCGGGAAGAGCCAGAGGCCATGGCTGAACAGGCGGCTGCACTGGTGGCTTTGGCCCAGGAGAACCAGGCCTTGTCTCACACCGTGCAGCAGCTCAGTGACGCGGTTGAGGCACTTCAGCAACGCTTGGAAGCCCTACCGGCTCCTGGGGCCGACGCCCCGGCTCCGGGCAAGTACCCAGTGGCTTTGCCTGAGAAATTTGATGGAGCCCCGGCCAGCTTTCCCATGTTCCTGGCCCAGGCCAAACTGTATATTCAGGGGCGAGCCCGGAACTTTCCTGACGACCGTACCAAGGTGCACTTTTTGATTAGCTTGTTAAAGGACCAGGCGGCCAAGTGGGCGTTGCCGCTACTCAGGCAAGACTCCCCCTTGCTGGCAGACTATACGGGGTTTTGCAATCGTTTGGAGGCCGCGTTCGGCAACCCCCAGAAAGAGAGTCAAGCCAACCGGGCGATTCGGCATTTGAAACAGGGCAAGACCACGGTGGCCACCTATACCACGGAGTTTCGGCTGTTGGCACAGGACTTGACCTGGAATGACTCGGCACTGCGGGACCAGTATCTCGAAGGGCTTTCGGACGAGGTACTGGACCAGTTGGCCACAATGGAACGCCCCACCACGCTGGACACTCTCATTCAACGGAGTCTACAAATAGACGACCGGTTGGAGGATCGTCGTCAGGCCCGGGGTCGCCGACACTTCCAGTTCACGGCACCAGCTTTTTCCGGCAGCCCCACGGTCACAACTGATTTAACGGAGGAGCCTATGCAGCTCGGGGCAGTGCGGCCACGCCTTTCCCCCGCAGAGAAGGCGCGGCGTCGGGATGGAAATCTCTGTCTTTACTGTGGCGGAAGTGGACACTTCGCTCGGTCCTGCCCTGAGAAACGCCAGCCGCAGGGAAACCGCCAACCCCAGTAGCTGATGGCCCTAGCTACCGGGGGTCCCAAACCGTACAGAATGGGCCCGCACCAATGGACTTGCAACATCTTATGGTTTCGGTACGTTTATACCCTCCAGGTGGGCCCTGGATCCTCACCCATGCTTTGGTAGATTCAGGGGCAACCCGCTCCTATATGGACGCTGCTTTTGCCGCCCATCATCAGGTGCCACTTCGGAACAAGCCAGTACCGGTCCAGGTGGAAGCGATTGACGGACGACTTCTGCGGTCAGGTGCCGTTACTCAGGAGACCCAGCCTCTGGTCCTGTGTCTCCAGCAGCACCGGGAGTTGCGAACTTTGGACATTGCCTCTATGCCCCGCTTCCCCCTGGTGCTAGGGATGGACTGGCTGGAAGCCCACAACGTTCAGATTGACTGGGTCAAACGGACCGTGCACTTCCCAGTCCCATGTTCCCATGCTCAATCCGGAACGCTGGCGTCCGCGCCCTCAGAGGAGGCAGCACCCACGCTCCCAGCCGTGTACCAGGACTACCAGGACGTGTTCGAGGAACGGGGGGCAGACCAGCTGCCGCCGCATCGGCCTTTTGACTGCGGCATAGACCTCCAACCCGGAGCGCCTTTACCAGTGAGTCGCTTATATTCCCTAACAGAGCCAGAGCGCGAGGCTTTGCAGGACTTCTTGCGCAAGAACCTGGAGCGTGGGTTCATTAGGCCTTCCACCTCGCCCACCGCGGCACCGGTGCTTTTTGTTAAGAAGAAATGTGGGGAACTCCGCCCTTGCCATGATTACCGAGCCCTGAACAAAATTACCGTCCCAGACCGGTACCCCTTGCCCCTTATCTCGGAGCTGCTGGAGCGGGTGCAAGGGGCACAGGTGTTCACCAAGCTGGACCTCCGGGGGGCCTACAACTTGATTCGGATCCGAGCCGGGGATGAGTGGAAGACAGCGTTTGGGACCCGGTACGGGCAGTTCGAATATTTGGTTATGCCTTTCGGTTTGTGCAACGCGCCTGCTGTGTTTCAACGCTACATCAACCACGTGTTTCAGGACTTGTTAGACAAGTACGTGGTGGTGTATTTGGATGACATACTGATTTACTCCCGTGACCCGGCCCGCCATGAGGGACATGTCCGGACCGTGCTGCAGCGCTTGCGTGAGCACCGTTTGTACGCAAAGCTCAGCAAGTGCGAGTTCCATCAGCGGACTGTGGACTTCCTTGGTCACCGGCTCTCTCCAGATGGGGTGCAAATGGACCCGGGGAAGGTGACAGCGGTTCAAGAATGGGCGGCACCCCGGAACCGCAAGGACCTACAGCGTTTCCTGGGGTTCGCCAATTACTACCGGACCTTCATCGCTGATTATGCTCATCGCACCACCCCGTTGACCCGGCTACTGCGCCCAAAGACGCCGTTTTCCTGGGACAAGGAGGCAGAGGAGGCGTTTCAGGGGTTGAAGGCCTGTTTCCAGAGGGCACCAATCTTACAACATCCTGACCCCTCTCGACCCTTTGTGGTGGAGACCGACGCTTCCAGTACGGCTCTCGGTGCCGTCTTGTCTCAACAGATTGGTCCTGAAGCGCCACTCTTACCCTGTGCCTTCTATTCCCGCCAGCTCCTACCAGCGGAGCGTAACTATACTGTGTGGGAGCGGGAACTACTGGCCATCAAGGTAGCCTTTGAGGTCTGGCGCCACCATCTTGAGGGGGCACGACATCCGGTGGAGGTGAGAACCGACCACCGGAACCTGGAGTACCTCCAGACCACCCGCAAGCTGAACCAAAGACAGATCCGGTGGGCGTTGTTCTTTTCCCGGTTCCAGTTCCGGATCCGCTACATCCCTAGCTCTCAGAATCAGAAGGCGGATGCCCTGTCCCGGAAACCTGAAGACAACGCAGACACGGTACAGCAAGCAGAACCCACTACGATCCTACCTCCGGCTGCATTCCTGGCCACCCAGGAGGCGCAGCCACTGCAGGTTCGGGTGCGGGAACAGCAGCGGGTCGACGCTTGGGCCCAGGAACGACTCCGGGAGCTGGCTGAAGGGTCCAGCCCACAGTATCCGGGGCTGGTCCTGCATCAGGGCCTTCTGCTGCACCACGGTCGTCTGTACATCCCGCCAGGGCCACTACGGCTGGAGGTTCTCCGGATGGCCCATGATGCCCCAGCAGCGGGGCACTTTGGACGGTATCGGACCACCCATCTGGTCAGTCGAGAGTTTTGGTGGCCCCGCCTGAAGGCTGACGTGGCTCGCTACGTTGCTGGTTGTGATGTCTGCCGGCGCGCTAAGGGACCTACCGGGCGACCCCCCGGCCTACTTCAGCCATTGCCAGTTCCATCGCACCCTTGGCACACGGTTTCGTTGGACTTTGTGGTGGACTTACCCTCGTCTCGTGGCTGTACCTGCCTTCTGGTTTTCTCCGACCATTTCACCAAGATGGTGCACTGCGCTCCCTGTCCATCTGTACCCACAGCCAAGGAAACTGCTCAGCTGTACCTTCAGCATGTCTTCCGCCTGCATGGCCTACCTGAGCGCGTGGTGTCCGACCGGGGCGTTCAGTTCACATCCCGGTTCTGGCAAGCACTACACCAGACCCTCGGGACGGAGGTCTGCCTCTCGTCAGCCTATCACCCACAGACCGATGGCCAGACGGAACGGGCGAACGCGGTGCTGGAGCAGTACCTCCGGTGTTACTGCAGCTACCAGCAAGATGACTGGGTCGACCACCTGGCATTGGCGGAGTTCGCCTACAATAACGCGGTGAATGCGTCCACCCAGCAGACCCCGTTCCAGGCCAGTTATGGTTATCATCCACGGCTGTTTCCAGAGGTGCTGCCGACATCCGCAGTCCCGGCGGTGACGGAGTGGCTTCAAGAGCTCCAGTCCCAGCAACAGCTTTTGGTGGAGCAACTGCACCAGGCCAAGGAAGCGTACAAGGCCCAGGCCGACCGCCACCGCCAGGTGGGGCCGGAACTTCGCGTCGGTGACCTGGTTTGGCTCTCCACTCGCCACCTCCACCCCTCTCGACCTTCGCGGAAGTTGGACGCCCGCTTCACCGGCCCGTTCCCTATCGTAGACCAAGTCTCTCCTGTGGCATTTCGTCTCCGGTTACCCGCAACCCTGAAGGTTCACCCGGTCTTCCACAGGTCCCTTTTGAGTCCGGTGGCCCCACCCGACGAGTTCCACCCGAACCGTCCCCGACCGCAGCCAGTGTTGGTTCGGGGAGAGCCTGAGTACGAGGTGGAACGCATCCTGGACTCCCGATACCGCAGGGGAAAGCTGCAGTATCTCATTGACTGGAAGGGGTACGGACCGGAGGACCGTTCCTGGGAACCTGCGGCCAACGTCCACGCACCTGCCTGCCTCCGAGAGTTCCATGCGACGTACCCCGGCAAGCCGGGTCCGGACCCTCGGTTGAGGGGGGGGCCTGGGAGGGGGGATGGTGTGATGGCCTGGGATTCCGATTCGGAGGATGAAACAGAGGAATCCCGGCCTGCACAGGAGTCCCCGCCTCCAGGGCCGGCTGAACTGGGGCAAGGCCTAGATGCTGAAGAGCCTGCACCTGTGGCAGTGCATCAGGAGCTGGCCCCAGGTGAAGCCCTTCTGGCCCCAGAGAGGCTTGACGACTCAGTGGCCACAGGTGAGCCTCCTCCAGGGCCCAGTAACCCTTCGGCCTCTCCTGATCTGCAGAGGTTTAGAGCAGAGAGGCGAAGGGAACTGGTTGCCCCCAGGAGGAGTGCTCGCCTTAAGGCCAGAGGAGGCGGGGCTCCTGGGGGCCGGGACCGCCCCTGGCCTTAGAAGAGGATAAAAGCCCAGTCAGCCCGGCCCCAGGTTGCGGGAGCAACGTCGTTGTTGGCTTCGGACCTTCCTGCGTTCCTGATCCCTGCTCGGCCTCCTGTTCCTGACTATCCGGTACTCCTGTTCCCTGCTCGGCCTCCTGTCCCCGACCATCCGGTGTTCCTGTTCCCTGCACAGCCTCCTGTTCCAGCGTTCCTGTTCACCGCCCGGCACTCTGCCTCGGACCTTGCCCCTCTTCGTGTGGACTCTGCTACACCCAAGGTACCTTACCTCCGGGACCAGCACAGAGCTTCTGACATTAACTTGCAGCTCCGACGGAGACACACTCACGTCCTGCAACAATAAACCCCTCGAACCTCCGTCCCGCCTAGGTTCAAGGACCACCTCCCCTACTCTCAGGGCCCCAAAAAATGCCAGTGAAAAGGCTGCGGAAAATAGCCGAGCCTCATATTTAGTCCAGCAAATACCCCTTAGTTTGCTGCGTATCCTTGTCAGCAAATCAAACGTGATGGGCCGCCTGGAAGTCGGCCTGGATGGACGAAGGCGTCCCCAGCCCTCCAGCGCTTTCCTCACTACAAACTTCCGACAGGGATCCTTATTAAAAAATGCTTTGCTGAAGAAGGAAATCGCTGCTACATGAATTCTCATTGTCCTAGCTGCGCGATGCATCTGATACAGATGCGCCAAATACTGGAGTACCTGAGAGGTGGAATGGGGGGTACTAACCACCCCCACAACTGACTGCCCCGTAAAATGCAAAAAATCAGTCCAGGCCTTCTTATAAGACCGCAAAGTGGAGGGCGCAACGGATGCAGCTACTCCCTGTAAAACTAAGTGCTGCCAAGGTTCCAGAGATGATCCGGGAAAAATTCCGGGCGGTCTCGAGCCTCTGGCGCCAGGGACCTGAAGCGCTCCATCTGAAAACGGGACAGAGCATCAGCAATCTCGTTAGATACACCAGGTACAAAACGGGCAGAAAACACGATATTGAAACGCAGGCAATGTAAAACAAAAGCCCGTAACAAGGCAGATACCCTAGGAGATCGTGAAGACTGCTTAGCTAGCACGTTCACCACCGCCAGGTTATCAGACCAAAAGCAAACTCGACGGTCCCTGAAATGCTCGACCCACAGATGCACGGCCACTACAATGGGAAAAAACTCAAGAAAAGTTAGGTCCCGAGTTATAGCTTCCCCACGCCATGCCGGTGGCCAGCGCTCTGCACACCACCTACCATCCCAAAACAGGCCAAACCCCAGCGACCCCGCAGCGTCCGAATGCACCTGAAAATCATTCTGTAAGTTTAGAGTGTCCTGCCACAGAGACACCCCATTGAAGTCCGCCAGGAATTCCAGCCAAATGCGTAGGTCAGCCCGCACCTGACTAGAGAGGCGCACCCTATGCTGCGGGGCTTTCAAGCCCGACATGAGTCTGGCCAAGCGAGAGCAAAATGGTCGTCCAGGAGCGACCACCTTACAGGCGAAGTTCAGGTGCCCCAGCAACGACTGCAGCTGTCGCAAGGTAACCTTTCTCAAAGGAAGCATCTTCTCAATGACCGCCCGTAAGGTGAATATCTTATCTGCCGGCAAACTGGAAGTTTGGGCCACGGTATCCAGCAAGATACCCAAATATGTCAGTTGGGTAGAAGGACCCTCCGTCTTTCCAGCCGCCAATGGCACACCCAGCTCCTCCGTTAGAGCAGCAAAGGCTTGCAATAACACCACACAGTCACCTGTATCGCCTGCTGCGACCAGTAAAAAATCGTCCAAATAATGGGTGACTCCACCCAGCCCCGTCCTTTTACGCAATGCCCAATCCAGGAATGAACTAAAGCACTCAAAGGCGGCACAGGCCACCGAACAGCCCATGGGCATGGCCTTGTCGATATAATATCCTCCATCAAAATAAAAACCCAGCAGCCAGAAGTCATCCGGATGAATTGGGAGCAGCCGAAATGCAGATTCAATGTCGCATTTGGCCAAAAGGGCCCCAGGCCCAAACTTCCGAATTATCTTGATCGCATGATCAAGAGTAGCATACTTCACTGAGCAAAGCTCCGGGGGAATGACATCATTTACTGATGTGCCCCTAGGGTGTGAAAGGTTATGAATTAGGCGAAATTCCCCAGGAGCCTTCTTAGGAACTATACCCAAAGGGGAGACATGCAAATTAGGAAATGGGGGAGCAACGAAGGGGCCAGCCATACGACGTAAGGCCAGTTCCTTCCCAATCTTCTTACGCGCCACATCTGGCATATCTTTGACAGACTTCTGGTTCGCAGGATTCCTTGCTACCGGGGCTGAAACTACCGGGATTCTAAAGCCGAACAAAAAACCATCACTCAAATAGGCCGCTGCATCCCGGTCCGGGTAGGATTTTAACAAGTTGAGCAACGGCTGAAGCCGGACCGGGGTATCGGCCAACGTAAGGAGCACGCTACTTTCCTGCCCCAACAACTGGGGCTTGGGGAGCAGACTTTGAGGGCTGCTGAGAGCCCCCGCTCTTACGAAAAGGCCGCCGTCCCCCAGCACAAGCGGACGCCGGGTGGCTACCGGAACACTTCTCACAAACGTGGGAGTATCTGCAAAATTGCCGTTGGCAAGTGCCCTTATTAAAATCCCAGCAAAACAGCTTGCGACCTGGCCGCGCTGGGCCAGCCTTGGGTTTCTGCGGTTCCGGTGCCTTTTTATCAATACATGGGGCCACGTAGGTGGTCCAGACATCCAGATCTTTCCGGTCCCAACGGGCCGTAGGGATCTTGGCAGCCCTGCGCCTGAAATTCTCATCATAAGATATCGCAGCAGATTGTCCAGCCATCGTAAAGGCCGCACGGACTATAGTCTGGTACACCCATAAGTGCAGAGACCTCCTAGGATAAGCTGCTGACACCACTCCAGCGAAAACCTGGAAGCTGTCTAACCAGCGTTCAAAGGTCCTGTCCGCCTTAGCCACGACCACCCGTTTCCTAGATGAGGCCATGGCCTTCTCCTGCGAGTCCTGACCCTCCAGCGAGGGGGCCAGGCTAAATATATCTACATAACGGCCATCCAAAATCCTGGAGCGCAGCTTGGCGGACAGGTGCGCGCCAGGAATAATGTCTCTGGCTGAATTAGTGGAGACCTTAACGTCGGGCACCAGGACCCCTTCCCGGCATTCCTGCACCGCCCCATACTTTGCCCTGTGTGAATTTGCCCTACGCTCCCATGCCCATTTTGGGAGCCCTGAAGCCTCTCCAAAACCCCAATAAAGCTTAAGAGAGGCTTCCTCATCGCTACTAGAGGTCTGGGACGAAGTACCTGAGGAAGAAGAAGAGGTGTCCCTACGCCTCCTCTTGGTGCGTCTTCTAGAACTCCTTTTATGGCGCCGGCGCCCGCCGGAAGAGGCTTTTGGCGGAGGGGGAAGGCTGTCCTCAACCGATGACTCTGAACCATCGTCATGCTGGGCAGAGCCTGAAACCGACTGAAAAGAGACAACTTGTGAATGACCCGGCACAGACCTCAATGCCGTTAAAGACTGCGTTGAGGGGTCCCTTGTGGCCCTGGCCCGGGCAGAGGCCCTTCGCCTGGGCGCCCTTCTGGTGCCCCTCCGCGCCCTTGTTGGGGCTATCTGGGTCACCGGTAAAACCGGGGACTGAGTCAATTGAGTGTTAGGTAAGAAACCCTCATCAGAAGGATTCCCTCCTTCATCTTCGCTAGAAAACAACGCCGGGGACGATGCGTCAGCAGTATGAGCTGGCATCGCGGAAGGAGTCGGTGAAGTTGAACAGCGTTGCACCAAGCCTTCCATCTCAGCCTCCACGTGCGCCAAAGCCACTGGGTCATCAGCCAGATCGGTGACCATAGATTGAAGACGCCTCAAAGACGGACTTGTTTCAGGAGAACGCAAGGCCTGGGATGGGCCTCTGATAGGTCGCTTCGCTGAGGACACTGTTCCGGGCCAACTTATGGCCGCCTTCCTCTTGGGAGCCATTCCTACTACTGGTGAAAAGAAAATATAATAATAATAAATAAATAAAGGAATAAATCAAATTACCAAATAACAAGCTTGAGTAAACAAAACAATAAAGGAAGAGTTAAGTAAACGAAATTAAATTAAAATAACAATTGAGTAAGCAGAATCAAGGAGCAAGGCAGTAGCAGAAGTAGCAACCCTACTGTACCACCAATTAGTAGTCAAATCAACGAGCAGTATAGAATAAGAATGAACGCTGCCCAAAAGGCCACCAATTCGGAAAATAACGTAGTTCAGTACCAGCCACAGAGAACCACCACCAATAGTAAAAATTCACCTGCGCTTAATCCCAGACAGCCACTAGGGGGAACCGCTTCCCCTTCCAAAGCTAGCTGCCCTTACACAAAATGGCCGCCGGAGCCCTGGAGGATGGGCAAAATGGCGCTCCCGCCAAAATTGCCCCTAAAATGGCGTCGTAAACGGACAAATGCTTGTAGGCCCAATCACACTCCCAAGCGCGTCAAAAAGGCGCAAAAACGCTGAGCGGAGGCTCCCAGCCGACCTTTTCGCTATTGAACCGCCCCCCGTGAGCGCCACGTGGCGCACAAACCAACGCCCCAGCCGCCAGCCGCGACGGTATGGAGGGGACCTACAGACCCCCTGGTGAGTTCGGGCGGCGCAGCGCCCCTTCGGGAGACCCAGAACGGGGGGGGGGAGAGGGGAGCGCAACCACGAGGCGCCCGCTAAAGCGGGCGACGAAAAGCGCCGCGGGGAGCCGCTCGCGTCGCTCCCTGGGCCGCGCGGGCGTCCGTGCCGCCCACGCCGCCCCCGAACCACCGCTTGCCGCAGGAGCAGGCCTTAAAATAGAACCTCGGAGCAGGCGAGGGTGGACTGGTTCTTCAACGCCCTGGTGCCCCCCCCCAACGAGCCCTTAGGCCCTCGGGGGCCTGCGGTAGGTAAGACCTGAGCGCCGGGAAGGTGAGGAAAATTATAACGCAATAACCAAAACCAGGGGGAATGACTAATAACCAAGCACAAAGGAAAGGGGGAAAGAGATTAAAAAGGAGGGAAAACGGAGAGAGGGGGGGGTGAAAATAAGGTCGGTATACAACCAGTGTCCACTGAAGAGCTCGGTACTGATCCGATGTCCACAGCGAAAGAGAAAGTAGCTTGCTGTGGACCCTGCTTAAATACCCTCTGATCCCACCCCTAAATTGGCAACATCTATTTTGCCCCAGCAACAGGATCCAAGCAGGCCCATTAATACCAACCTGCCTACTTACCACTGGGTGTTTTGGCCGTCCCCATCCGCAACACGTGCTCTCCTTTATTGAGAACACGCTTTATCCTCAGGTCCATACTGAATCTTAATCTAAAAGAGAATTCATAGTGAATTTGGGCAATTCTCATCAAGCCAACCATCTGATTATTTCAGAGAGAAGTCAAAAGAGTTTAAACAATGCAAGAAATGTATCTCAAATGGTTTTGCACATTACTTTAAACAGCCTTTCTTCCTCTTATGCATGTGCTGCCAGACATATCATTCCCAAAGTGACCAGACATTATCCTGGACAATACAATCATTACTTGTACATCCCTTTTCAGCACTTCTACATAATGTGCAGAGCTGCTGCATTTTGCAGGCAGGAGGTATCAAATTACATTTGCTGCCTTCTGTAATCTTCTGGCCCTACAATGGAGAAAGAAAGAAATGAGGAAGTGAAGAAAATAAGCAGTATTAAGAGGGTGGGGATTTATACATAAATTAGTGTTTAGGTTCTGAAGACCAAAAGAAGATACAGAAAGATACGAATTTAAAGACAAGGCTCCACGTTGGGAAGGGGCAGACAGAATTGCAGAGAGAATAAAATAATGTAGCTGAGCTCAAAGTGGAGAGAACTGGGGGTTAGAGGTTTAGTAGAGAAGATGTGAGATGCAGGATCTGGAGGAAAATAAGGCTAAGAATTTGTGAGCCTGATGTGGCAGCAATAAGGTGGTGGTATGAATGTTTCTGTTGTTTGGTTATGTACTTAATTTGTTCCAGAGATCCATTCTTAACCTGAAACTGTTCTTAACTTGAAGCACCACTTTAGCTAATGGGACCTCCTGCTGCTGGCGCGCCGCAGCCACACAATTTCTGTTCTCATCCTGAAGAAAAGTTCTTAACACAAGGTAATATTTCTAGGTTAGCGGAGTCTGTAACCTGAAGCGTATGTAACCTGAAGTGCATGTAACCCGAGGTACCACTGTAGTTCGGTAAATCACAGCTCAATGTGGGCATGGATGGAGCCAGTATTACCATTAGGCACACCGAGGCAATTGCCTCAAGTGGTGGGCATGTTCCATCCCCCTACCAAGAGAGGAGCAGGCAGCAGCAGCAGCGGGACACTGACTTCAGCAGGGGCAGGGAAGGTGGCAACTTCATGTGTCGCTTCAGGATGGGCCGCCCCTGCAGATAGATAAAATATTATATTGCTAACGACCCATACTCATAAAAGTTCATTCATTGCTTTATTCACCTAAATGATTACTGAAGAATGAAAAACAATCCAGACCCTGAATCGTATTATTGCACTGCAATCCTATGCAGGCATACCTGTGAGTAAGCACTATTGCACACAGTGGGGCTTATATATGAGAAAAGATTTGTAGGATTCTTATTCTCAGTTAGTGTAAATGAATATCGGTCTTTTGAAACTAGCATTAGTTTCAAATGACTGTATTTTATTTAGAGCCTATTGACCCTGAATTAAAAGTTACAGAATGCAAAACACGTGAGTTTGTTAAAAGCGCCAATTCCTAAGGTGCAGTTTATATATATATATTGAAGTGTGAGATCTCAGGAGCAGTCTTATTTTACATCCCAGGGCAATCATTGTGTCTGTTAGCAGATTTATTCACACATGCCTCAAGGAAATAGTCTACTTGATTACTATGAGGAACTCTGAAAGTGACACTGCAATCATAGGATTTCATTTGCTTTGTCATGGGAGAGGAGGTTATTTAAATATAATATATGCTGCCGTTAAGAGGCAAGGGTGTTTCTTTCTGTGGAAAATCTGAACCTTCACAAGTTTATTTTTTCACCTCAGCTTATTCTATGTGGCTCAGGAGAAAGAATCAAGTAGTTTCTTTCAAAATAATTATTTTATTTATAATAATAAAAATTGGGGTTGTTGTTTTTTAAGCCAGAGTACTGAAACCAACCTGACAATGTGTTTAAACTACCATATTATATATTATATTAGTTTTAATTTAATATGGAGGTTTTTGGAAAGCTAAACTGAGCAGTTGCCACCCTGCAGTTGGGTAACATATGGAAAGTTCATCTGCAGTGACATGTAAACCTTGATAGGAATGAAACAAGCAGGTCCCTGGAGATTGGGTCTGTAGTAAGCTTCTGCTATACTATGTGCCTTTGTTGAGTTATTATGCGATCAGTGCACTAGCAAACATAAAACAGAACTTCCCCTCATTTCTGTTATGTTAACAAAATGGCTCTTAATTACAGGGCAGAATCAAAATTACACAGATAGACAAGCACCGTTGACATGAAATGCTGCCTGCCATGGCTTCAGTGTGCTATGATGGAGTTGTTGGCTGCCACTATAGCAACAGTCCTAGACAGGCTCATTCATTTCTGTTGTTGGCATGGATACAAGCACAGTGGAAAGGAGGTGGGGGATCAATGAAGAACTTCAAGCTACAAGGGAGCAAGAAGAATGCATAAAGTGATTATCTGTGATTGGAGGTGAAAATAATATGCAGAGTCATGACAAAACCCCAGTGGAAAACAAGGTTAAAAGATTCAGAGGCTGCAATAGGGAGAACAGGATATCTTGTGACCTGTATATAAATGCTCTGATTTTTCAGGGCAGTTTAGGGAATTTTTCATTCTATAATTCACCATTCTATTTGTGATTATGGCTGGCTACTTTTGACAGCTTTCTCCAAAGGGAAGCCATTCTTACTTTGGATTCAAGTGCCCTGTTGATCTGTTATGTTGCTTGTGACCCAGCGTTGATGTCGTATTTACCCCATGACACATTTCACTTGCTCCTATAAGCGACAGGCAGCTGTTTGCTAAAGCTCCACTTGTACAAAGTATTACACCATTATTAGCAGGCTCAAAGCTGACTAACACAGAGACTGGTTCTAATCCCAGACTGATTTAGTCTGTGGGCAAAATGAGGAGGGTTTTAAAATATGGGTTTAAAAATAAAATAAAAACCATGTACCCCAAGGACCATCCTTGTTTCTTCTTTTGAATTCACATTCTCACTGAACCGCACAAACAGAGAATCTGTATTTAGAGTGACTAGGATGAGAGGACTAGGGGAAAGCAGAAGTAGCATACAAGGCTCTTAGTTTTTTCAGGTTCTAAAGCATTAGCCCTTATTTGCTATAGAGTGTACGTAATTGGAGATGGGAGATGAAGGTTGTGCAAGGCAAGTCAGGCTGACTGAACAATATAGTGTGTGATGGAACCTTAGGGTTTTCCTATCAAGCTCTTATTCCCTGGAATGCCCACTTTGGGTGCTATAGGCTGCATTGAAGTTGCTATGATGCATTTACCCATCTATGACAAATAATCAAAGTCAATGTTCATTTTTTTTGGTCGTGTTTAAACTTGTTTGTTCCCAGAATATATGGATGAAAAGACTTCAGTAATGTGCTGTATTTGCCAAGTGTAAAGAAGGAATTGAAGAATAAATATTGTGATAGTACTATTTATAGAAATCCGATAGGAAGCCTATCGTTGTGGGTTGCTCTGATAAAGCAATGCCTGACCAGAATCTTGAAGTTGACAAAGGAGTATTAACAGTCCTGGATATTCAGGTGATGTGCCTCCATGGAAGCTTATAGTTGGATTATTGCTTCTCGGCACAGGACTTCTTTGGGATGTTCTGAACAGGAAAAGATTATCACAGAGGTGGCTAGGGAGCATGCTTCCCATCACTCAAGCTAAGTGTAGTATAATCCTGGTCTTCGTGTGTCTGAAAAGGGAAACAAAGGGGGCAAACTGCACTTTTTGACTGAGATGCAGAGACTTGAGTCTTTTGGCTCCACAAGCTGAGAGAAAGAATCTTACTGGCTGCAGGCACTCCCACTGTATGTGCTGTTCCATCAAAGAAAAGGCTTGTCTCTAAGGCAGCACCACACCTACATAGCCCCAGTGTGAAAATCCCCTATCTGACGGGTAAGATGCATGTTGTGAGCAACCTTAAAAGGTGTGCATATAAACCTGCTCCCATTTGGAAGCATTTCATGGTGGATCTACATGTGATGGCCATGACATTTGAAGTATCCCTTTGGTGTAAAACAGTAGCTGCCTTCACTGTGGTTTTTGTTATTTTGCTGTTGGCTGCACTGTCCCTCTTGCCTCACAAATTCTGATTAATTTTTGCACACCTGCTACCATAGTGACACATCTTGCCTGCTAGTCTGTCACTGGTGATGGCTCCCTGCCTTTGCCAGCTAATTGCTTATAAAATGGCATGATGGAAGCATCTCGGCTAAATGAGCAAGATGTATCTTATTTAATAATAGCTTGACTGATAGAATTGTCTCGCATCAACAATGAAACTATTCTTGCAGGTTTTTAAATAGCAAAGGCTGTAAGGTTGTTTTCAAAGCATTGAAGTATCAAAAGGGTCTAACAACAAGATTGCATGACTTTTAGGAAATGGGGAGAGGGGAATCAATATTGTAACTGGAGACTGCAGTAAAATCTCTTCATTTTCCAGATCAGCAGTTTCCAGAACTTAAACCCAGACTCCCCCCACATTCTTATCCTTGAAACATAATTTTCAACTTCTACACAACAACAATATTCAATTGTATTTATTGTATACACCAAAATTATTAGGTAATATTAGCACCGTAATTATTAACTCTTCGAGTTAACATGGAAAATTAGCTTCAGTTGCGTAGACTCCATGTGTCTATTCCAGTGAACAGGCAAATCTGGGACACTGGTCCAGCACTTTGCCATCAACAGCCACTCATCTCCAAAGAACTGGTGAAGCTGTAAGTAGCAAAAGGATAGGATACCATACAGTATCAACATTGCCTAAATAATGCTGCTGTTATGTGGATCTCTCTTAAGGGCTGTAATTCCCCAGTATTTTGTAGCTTGTGTGAAAACTGAGATCCTGTAACACAACATGTTAAACCAAACCAAAATGGTTGTTGATAATTGAATCAAGTAAAAATAAAATGCAGCTACAGAACAGCTGTCTCCCCTATAGCAAAGCTATTCTTCACAGGAGCACTAGAAGGGGATAGCACAGAGCTGTGCTAATAATAAAATTTCTGTAATCCTACCCCCATAATCACACACCCCCCAATTAACTGGTAAGGCATTTGTGCCATTATCTTAATTTTTGTATTGTTTCTGCCCGAGTTATAAGTCATTTTGGGGTTTGGCCTTGAACTCATGGGAAATAATTTCAAATAATTATTCAAAACAAACTGAACACTTACAGATTTGGAACATACATTCTATGTTTCATAAAACTAACATGTTTTATTGTGTCATCTTCTGTTTTGAAATTGCCATAACTGTAAAAAAGGGAGGTTCGTTACAGACGTATTATGGAAATGCTCTGTTTGTCTTTAATAAGTACACTGCAAAGAATACATGCAAGCAGTTCAACATTATAAAAGGACACATATTAAGTGTGGTTGTAGGACTCCAGGTTCTGAGAATTCCAAGAAAGATGTCGATTCCCTACAGTGCTTCTTTTGGTTGGACATTCGTCTGTGTCATCATTTTCTTCCAAAAATCATAAAAGTCTTTTCAGGTCAATTTCTCTCTCGGGACAGTCTTTTCCTTCTATTCTTTTCATTTATATTACCTATCATTGTCTCAAATTACTCAGAAATAAGATATATATATTTAATAACTCTTAATCCCATGCACAGAACATAAATTAGGAACATAGTTGCCTTGCTGGTTCTGGCCAAAGATTCATATAGCAAAGGGATATTGTTAGGACTGGCATTTCTGGGCTCAGCAATATGAGTTTCAGAAAATTATAACATGCACTTTAAATATGAAACATTGTATTACAACCTGTAAACTCTTATCTGGCTCACATTTTAATTTATCTGGATAAAAATAACCCTTCTCAACTCATACCCAGTTATAAGGCTGAAGTGGCAACAGCAGCAAGCCCTGGCATACAGACAGAAGTAAGGGAGGTCTGAGGTTTCCCTTTCTTCTCTCCTCTCTAGTATCTGTTTCAACAGGGGTAGTTGGCATGATGTCTTCAAGGTCTTGTTGACACTTACACCCATCAGTCTTAGCCAGCATGTTCTACGCTGAAGGATGATGGGATTTGTAGTCTAACAACATCTGGAGGACACCACCACATTGGCTCAGTGCTGTAACTATCTCCTGGGGACTAATCATGTGACACTTCTCCTTGGGAAACCATAGTTTTCAGGGACTACTTGTGGCCTCTCATATTGCACACCGAGCACCAGAAAAGGATAGAGTCCTTCCCCTCTCCTATTTGTCCTAGCCTGCTGCGATGCCAGCACTGAAACTCGCAGCTTGTTCAGGACCATGCATGCTTGAAACCTTGCTTGCTTGCTTGCTTTTCTTTATTTCTTTGTTTGATATCCTTACCTTTACAAAGAGAGTGAGATAAAATATAACACATCAATAAAGCAATTACATTAAAACCAATTTGATTTCAGTTCTCTAACATGGGGTGGTGGAGGTGTTCCTGGAATTTAATGCATGCTTAATTTGAGAGCTGTGCCCCTTAATGCCTTTCTGGAACTTGTCCCTAAATGTTTTGCTTTACCACATTTGGAGACGTTGAAGAGAAGGAATGAATCCTAGCGGCCAAAGGAGAAAGTCCTTACTATGCAGTGGGCTGGAGCGGGAGGCCTGGAACTTAAATACAAACACAGTGATTCAACCTTATAAGACTTCAAAGGGAGATTCACTTGATCTGCGACTTACCTTACAAAAGAAGAAACTGAGATGGAATGATATACTCTTCTCATGATGTCACTGATATGTGTTCGAGGTGACTCACATTGTATTGTTAGGTAGGTGGGGTTACATCATGTAACGTCAGGATACCTTTGATTGCTTGGTGGAAAGAAAGATACAGAAGTAGACATTGCAATAGCGAAGATATGGTTGCTTGGATACATTTTGTTGTATGTTTAATTGGTTTCTGTTAAGAATAACCACTTGTGTTTTTGAAAAAATCAAAATAAGTTTAAATTAACTAAAATATGTACCAACAGAAAAGCAGCAAAAAGGAAGACAAACATAAATTTCTTAAAAGCCATTGAAAATGAAAATAAAAAACTTACCAATTTAAGGTAAAATGCATACCAGTTCAACAGAACACCCTTCCCCAATCTGGTGCCTTCCAGATGTTTAGAATTACAACTGCCATCAACCCTTTGTAAGAAGGATTGGTGATGAGGGATTATGGGGGTTTAGTTGAACATTATTTGGAGGGCAGGGACGCGGGTGGCGCTGTGGGTTAAAGCCTCAGTGCCTAGGGCTTGCCGATCGCAAGGTCGGCGGTTCGAATCCCCGTGGCAGGGTGCGCTCCCGCTGTTCGGTCCCAGCGCCTGCCAACCTAGCAGTTCGAAAGCACCCCCGGGTGCAAGTAGATAAATAGGGACCGCTTACTAGCGGGAAGGTAAACGGCGTTTCCGTGTGCGGCTCTGGCTCGCCAGAGCAGCGATGTCACGCTGGCCACGTGACCCGGAAGTGTCTTCGGACAGCGCTGGCCCCCGGCCTCTTTGAGTGAGATGGGCACACAACCCTAGAGTCTGTCAAGACTGGCCCGTACGGGCAGGGGTACCTATTTGGAGGGCACCATATTGGGGAAGGCTTCAATAGATATGGCCTCAATTTGCACAAGTTCATTTCACAAATAGAAATCAGAATCTTTGAAGCAACTGGAAAGTTTCCTTGAAAGAAGGCCTTTCCAAAGGCATTCTAGGGATAGGCCATGGGTAGCCAAAATAGTGCCCTATAGATGGTGTGGAACTTAGCCAACATGGAAAGGAGTCAGGAAGTATATAAGTTATAGTCCAACAACATCTGGAAGATATGGCATGGGTTACCCATAAACTCACCAATTAAAAGTTCTAAAAGTAATAAGCTTTCTAATTTCAGCTTCAAAACTAACAAATAACCAGTACAATTTTATTTAATTCAGGCCCATTTTTAATGTATTGCAACAATCCAATTTCATGGTCCCTGGGATGTGGATCGTCATCACTGCACCCTTATAATCAAAGAGGGCTTGCATGCAGTCTGATACAGTTAATAAAATAATACTCATAAGCACCACTGCCAATTGAAAAATAGGCTGAGTAATGTCAATTTCAGTTTCTCTCATTTTCTCATGTTTATGTTCAGATCTCCATGATTCCGCATCACTTTGCAATTTATTTATTGTTACAAGTCATATTATTGACCAGGATTGCCCCTTTTTCCTAATTTTTGTATGCAAGTTTCCCTAATGTATACAATTTTTCACAGAAAATTTCCCTAGTATCATCTGTTACTATATGTTATTTTCACCAATGTATTTGTATGCACGCTTTCTTTTAGCATATGCATTTTTATATGCAGTATATGGCTGTAGAATTGCACTGCAAAATTCAGGGAGATGCAAATTTCAAAGGATGGTTCCATTTTGGTTGACAGTGTTTTTGTGCCAGTTAGGCAAGTTTGTATTTTAATGTGAACTGAATTGAATTTCTTCCCTATTCCTAGCAGGTAAAGCCCACTTTCTCAAAATCACAAGAACTTCTTAGCATTATCAGTTCTGTCTAGTCTGGATTCAAAATCAGTTTGATTGAAATTGAACATACACAATTCTCTCTCTCTCTCTCTCTCTCTCTCTCTCTCTCTCTCTCTCACACACACACACACACACACCACTGTTGCATAGATCCAAATAACAAGTGTTATCAGTGGCTAATAATAATGCATTGGTGTGTTGGTATTAGCGGAGTAAGACATATTTTCTGGCAACAATGCTTTGCAGAATGAAGAGTAGAGACTTGCGTACAGTGGTACCTCGGGTTAAGTACTTAATTCGTTCCGGAGGTCTGTACTTAACTTGAAACTGTTTTTAACCTGAAGCTAATGGGGCCTCCTGCTGCTGCCGCGCCGCCGGAGCCCGATTTCTGTTCTCATCCTGAAGCAAAGTTCTTAACCTGAAGCACTATTTCTGGGTTAGCGGAGTATGTAACCTGAAGCGTATGTAACCTGAAGCGTATGTAACACAAGATACCACTGTACTTGCAAATGACCATTTGATTAAGGATAGTCACTGCTAACGTGTTGTCAGAAGGACTCATTAAAATGTCTACATGGATACTGAATTCTTCAAGCCCCAGTAATATGTCTCAAAGCTTTATTTTATACATAGTTATCGTCAATCTAAGTTCATTAAAGCAAAAACTGTATTGATGATCTTGGCTTTGACTCCTGGACAACCTATTCCCTGCTTTGCAGGCCTTTTCCACCTGCAAAAGCTGGGGGTGCTGAACAGACTCTTCAGCTGGGGGGCTCGGGAGGAATGTTGTTGTTGCTTTATTGTATATTGATTTTAGATCTTCTTGTGATTTATCTGGAAATTTTTCAGTTTGGCTGTTATTTTTTAATGCTTTATTTATTGTTTATGATTATATTTGTTATGCTGTAAGCCACCTTGAGCATGGTTTGTACTGTGGAAAGGCGACATACAAAATGACGTATGTATGTAGATTTTTGCACAGAAATATAATTGAGAAATTGTGACATTCCCCCTTCCCATATTTGATACTGGGGGAGCGAGGAACCCACTTAGAAGTATTCTGTATCCGTCTTAAGATTCTAGGCAAATCATATTGAAGTTGTTCTGCAAATGAGGAATGTGATTAAAACACAAACTGGTGTTTCTGTAAGCAACTGGAACTACAAATGGTAATTGGTTGTTGTGGGAGGTTTGCAGCCCAAAGAATCTACTACCAGAAAGAAAAACAATGAGCTAAATTGGCATATTTCGCATTGCAGACTTGATTTTTGGCATCAGCTTGCTCACAAAAAAGACACATCAAATAGGCCTTGTTTGAAAGATGCTCTCTAAGCAACCAATGACTAATCATAAACATTTAGACAAATTTAATCCAATTGTTGCCAGCACACAACCTCTGAGTAAGAATAATACACAGCAATTGTGACGATATTTCTCATCAAATAATGCTTATCAAATGGCTGAAGTAATATGCATATCATATCAATACAATATAACAAGACTGGTGTTGTGGGCTTGAACCACGGCTTGCAAAGGTTGGTGGGCACACATCTTTGTGCTGGGTTGGAACTCTTTCAAGCTATACTACAAAGTGGTTGGTAGGAAGTGATATCATTTTCAGGCATTATGAAGATGAGAACATGTTGGAGGTACAGGACTGTTTCTGTGGGCTACACTCTCAGCTCCTCCTGTGAGTTCTGGAGCTTGTATGTATGTTTTGTTTAACCATACATGCAAGTTGAATACTAATAAGATGGATTAAGAATAAAATTAAAGCGAAACAGATATCTCACTAAACTTCCTGTTTGCGGAAAATTCAGTTTTCAGAAAATTCTGTGCTTGATATATTTAAATGCAGATTGATAGTCAACAAACAAATCAGAAATAGTGTCTGTGCAAGTCTGAGATTGTGCAATGTGAACAGCCAATGCTCTTTCCTATTTGACCACTCTGAATCAACACAGGGCGTACATGCTAGTGAGACTGAATGTGCTACCTTCAACAATGCTACAGGGGAGATACCAAAAATAGCACTCACTGCAAGACTATGCCCCTGTCTACAGAGACACAGAAAACCAGTCATTATTGTTCTTTAGCACAGCCCCTTGCATCAGGCAATTTGATCTAAGTTCATTAATCAGTTGGTGGTTAGCAGGGAGTGGCATTTAGATAAATGTAGGATTTACTTACCTTAGGTTTACTCAGGATGGGGCTAAGATAGAGATAGCAGCCAGGTTTCTGCAACACGAAATGAGACTTCGCGAATATTATACAACATTAACTTAAGTGTTAGATGCAGATTTTGCTGAGTGATTTTATTATACTGCTCTTTATTGGAATCTTGTGCAGTGGTACCTCGGGTTACATACGCTTCAGGTTACATACGCTTCAGGTTACATACTCCGCTAACCCAGAAATAGTACCTCGGGTTAAGAACTTTGCTTCAGGATGAGAACAGAAATCATGCTCCAGCGGTGCGGCAGCAGCAGGAGGCCCCATTAGCTAAAGTGGTGCTTCAGGTTAAGAACAGTTTCAGATTAAGAACAGACCTCCGGAATGAATTAAGTACATAACCAGAGGTACCACTGTATATATGCCAATAAAGGTTTGAGAATCAAATTCATTGAGGATCCAATAGTCTATGTCCCATCCTAGAAGCTTCTGATTTAATAAGAGTAGGGCTTCTGATTTAATAAGGTCCATGAATTACCACCATTGCGGTAGCATGATCAGAACTGTCAACTGTGGTCAAGTACCTAGGAGCTGACTATTACAATCTCATTCTTTGTGCCATATGTAGCATTCCTGTCTTAATATAACAGATAAAATATCGCACACAAATGGCAAAAGTGGCATATGTAGACATTTTCTTGCATTCTGGTTTGTGGAATAAAAAAAAATACATGTTGCTATTACTATCACTTCTGTCAAGTATTGAAGCTGTGCTCTTTTCAAACTACCAAAAAAAAGGCTTCCTACAAGTAGGAAGGTTGGATATTAACTTGTTTGCATACATATTTAAGGAGACTCAGTGCCGCCACCCCACCCTCCACTTTCTAGTAAGGCTGGTATTCAGTAGTTCAAGTTGTTTTTGAGTATGTAGTTAAATCTAGCCTCTTGTTAAAATACTTTATAAGTTCTTAACTTACTTCATTGCTTCTAAACAAATCTGTTGTTTGTTAGAATCTCATTGTTTAGGTTTGTATTTATAATATATTACTACATTACACAACACAATTCATCAGCTGAGTGCAACCATCTTCTCAGGAGGTAAAATCAACCCACTGGAACATAACAACTTTTCCTTAATAATTGCTTAAGTCCCAAAGAGCCAGGTTAATTACTGCCTGATTCTCTTGAACAGTTCTGTTTAAGAAACTGCGAACATGCTTTAATTCTCTTTTTTTCTCGGGAAAAGATGTTAAATGGCTAAGGTGTATGAGCTGTATTAAACAGACAGTCGTAGACTCCATCGTCTTTGTTTATCACCAGACTATGGTCCTCTTCAGATTTTCCCAGCATTATGCCTCCCCAACCCTGGAAGATCTTATCTTAATTGGAATTGATTAACCTACAAGGGAAAAGTAAGGAATGCTCTCCTGTAAATGTAATGTTTGCCAACTAGGCTGGCTAAAGCACATATTTTATAACAATGCCTTCAAAACTGCTTGCTTTACCTGCAAATATATTCCACAGAAAAGCTGAGGTTTACTTCTAAATAATCTATTTTGGCCTATGATGTTTCTTGGCATTTTGGAATATTTTATCTTTATTGTGGGGTTTTTAGACACTTGATGGGCATGCCAATATGAATGCAATAACTTTAGTTACCATGGAAACAAATACCCACTGACTGTTATATAATATGTTAGTATCATACCTGAAGAGACAGATCTTCTAGGGGGAAATGTGATAAAGATTTTGAGCTCATATTTCAACTGAGTGCTTTATTTTGTAAAATGGGCTGGCTTCAACATAGTATTCTGATAATTTATTGCCTGTCACAGAGACCATATAGGGTTCCTGACATTTAATTATGCTGCAAAATAAATGTGATCTGTACATAGTCTGTTAAAGAAAATCTGAATCCAATCAAGCAAATTGTATTTAAAATAAGTGCTGTTGTATTCCTTTCCAACCTGTTGATGAATGAATGGCAGTATAATGCTCCCTTGCTTTCTGATGAGGGCATAATGATCTGAAGTATGTCTCATCTAGTTAAAACTACTCAGCTCATCTGCTTAACCTTTTAAAAGCTTAATATACTGTGACTGGCGATAAGAAATCAATCTTCTAACCCAAGACACGATCTGACAGTATAAAACATTCAACAAGATGCCTTAGGCCTCTTCATTCAGATGGCTCTTTGAGCTTCTTCAGGCAACATTCCACCCAAGGTATGAATAGCATTTTCAGATGAATTTATATATTCAAAGGTGTACAATGCCTTCCCCTATGCACATACATAGGAATACATTCATGACACTCATGGCTGATTAACATGCAAGCTTGAAATTCACATGGAAAATTGAAAGGAAGCTCGTATTCTACTAATTGCAAAACAGCCAGCAACAAAAGTCAGCATATTCTGCTCCAAGTAGCAACTCCAACTGCTCTAAGTTCGTTTCTAGTTTACCTGCATATACAACAGAGGAAATATTTTCAGTGCAAATACTTTCAGTTCCAAATATCAATGCTACAGATTTTATTGAAAAAAGTTACCAGCTGTCCTTGGTAAGGAAATATGTGCTGCATTTTACATTAATGAACAGGGATCCACAAAAATCGTAAGTGACATCTCTTTATGTATGTGTACACACATATATGGACATACCAGAGAATAGCTCAGAAAAGAAGTTAAACGTGTTTCTGTGCGTGGTCGATGAAGTATATTAATTTAAGGGATATCTGTCCTGGCACAGAAAGCATTGCTTTCAGTTTCAGGCCATATCAAGATGAATCTATGCTAACTAAAATAATTATCTGTATAAGCATTGCCCTGCATTGTAGCGCTGTTAGAATTCTGTGCCGTCTTTTGTCAGTACCAAATGCTTTTTGACAACTTCAGCTTGCTGGCAGTCCATGGAAAACTGACTAATAATGTTACATCTGGTGCAGCTGAAATGTGTTACAGTGAAAACTGGAGGACTAGTTTCTGGCAAGGAGTCTTGGCTTCCCAAGCCAAGTCATTAGAAGTCAGTGGATAGATGGAGAAGGAAGGACAACAGTATTTGATTGATTTAACTTGAGCTTTATTGAAATATATTTCCTAAGCCTTTCATCTGGTGGGAAGATTCCAGGGTTGTAGTCTACAGCAAATTTGTTTTGGTTAATAAAGAAGCTGAAGGAAAGAGTAAATATATATATATATACAATATACTCTCATACATGCACCATTACCCACATTCTTTTTGTTGTTAAGCCTTATATTCAAGCACTAAAGCAAAGAACAGTTCTTACATATGAATTCTGTGGCCGTACATCCATAGCTATAGACAATAAGAAAATCATACACTGAATCATAGATACACTAGCAGAAGGGAGTGGGCAGAAGGTGACTACTACTGCCTCCTTTCCCCCTGACAGACTTCAAAAAAAGCTTTGAGGGCCGCGGAATCTGCTGAGTACGGCAGGCTGTGGCAAGACCACAGAAAGGAAAGGCATGATTGCAAAAAATGGGATGAAGCACTTTCCAGGAGTGGGAGCTCCATTGACAGAAGCTCCATCCAACATACAGTGATATTCCTTTCTATATATTATGAATATACAGTTAGGGTTGCCATATTTCAAAAAGTGAAATTCCTGACACTGGCAAAATTGAGCTTTTTTAAGGAAACCACCCAAATTGTTGAGCTTTTTTTGGCCATCCATCCAGGTTTTCCCTGACATTTTAACAATTTGGCAAAATTCCCCAAAGTTTCCGGGGAAGGGCTTGTCACAGATATATAGCACTGCTTCCATAGGAGCTGGATTATTTACCAATAAGCTACTGAGCCAGGTTCAAAGTTTTGCTTTTAACCTTTAAAGCCTTGAACAACCTGAGAGCAGGATACCTGCAGGAGTGCCTGTCTCCCAACGTCCCTGTCGAAATATTGCCTCTTAACTGTGCTGGAAATCTCAGTTAGCGGCAACCAGGAGGAGGGCTTTCAGACCCTCCAAGTGTCCCTATTTTCCAGGGACATCACTGATTTAGAGAAACCATCCCGGTTTCTGATTTGATGCTGGAATGTCCCGCTTTTCTTTAGGATGTCCCTATTTTCATTGGAGAACTGTTGAGAGGTATGGAGTTATCCAACCCCTGAGCCATCTGAAAGCAATCCTGTATATGGAAGGTGTTTTTTTTAATGTTTAATGTTTTATAATGTTTTTATATATGTTAGAAGCTGCCCAGATTGATGGGACAACCCAATTAGATGTGTGGGGTATAAATAGTAAAATTATCATTGTGCAATGGGACGTCCCTATTTTCATCAGAGAAATGTTGTAGGGTATGGGTTTTCTCTTTGTCAGTCCTCTTCCTATGGCTTCACCTCCACTTGAAGCTCCACTGCTTGTTAAAAATATCTGGGTGCATTCAATTGGTTTAAGATCAGGAATAAATTAATGGTATCCTTTGAATTATTGAATATATTTTTTTTTAAAAAAAAACCATTACTCTGGTTTATTATTTTAGTTTTTACTCTGTCTTGAGATGGCTTATAATAGGTAGTATATAAACACTTTTATGCAATAAATAATTGACATATGTTCCTATGTAAGGCATATTTAAATATTCTGCAATTAGAAAAATAGATATGGAACAATGTTGATGATATGCATGTGTAATACTATGCTTTTATCTTAAACCTTTGTTTTTAGTTTATTATTACTGTTACATAAAATTTCCATAGTGTAACAAAAATGCCTAAAGTAAAAGGTATCATAACAATATACTTAGATTGAAAATGGGTGTTAAAATAACAATTTTCATTTATCTTAGTGGAGCCTCCTGAAAAGTACAAAGAAAAGGGGGGAGCACATGGGATTTATCCATCTGTTTTAAGCTTGGCTCTTAAGTTATACTGTTAAATCATGGTTGTTAAAAACTGTGCCTTAATTGTTTGAACTTGTACAGTGACAAGAGTATTACAGGGAAAAGCAAGGCATCAGATTGTGACCTTTAACTAAACAAGCATTTCTTGTAATTGTAATTGCCTTGGGCTACTGGATTCTACTATTACATTCATTTCCACAATAATTGTACACCTCCTTGAAAGGACATGTCATGCATCATGGGTATCCACTTTAAATAGATCAGTATGATTATAGCTAATTAAATCACATGGAAAAGTGCATTCAAATAATGTTAGGCATTTAAATACAAGGCACAAAACCCATGAAATGTATAGTTGTAGTCTATTTAGATAGCCATAAGTTCTCAATATAGCTCCAATTTAAACTTTTTGCAAATTGTATACCTAAATTATAATTTTTTACCTAATTACTCTTTGCAAAACAAAACAAAACACACAAATCATTCATATGTCCTCAGAGCACATCTATATATGGAGTATATCATGTACGCAGTATATTATGTTCCCCAGGCAGTGCATTTGTGTGGAAGTGTGTTCATAAGTTCATATTGCAATGTAAGACATACATTTACATTCATGGTCATGAAGAGATTGAAGTAGACAGTTGTATCCTGCTAAATCACTGCACATGTGCAGTGACTCTGGCGAGTGCAGCAGAACTTTCCCTTTTCACCTTCCATTTAACAGCCCCCAAATCTGGTCTGGGGGTTCCCTCAACCTTTTGGAGCAAATTTGATGGCAGTGGGGGTACACATAGGCAGAGGAGATAAAGGGAAGTTTAGCTGAATTCATGGAAGTCATTCTGCTCACATAATGACTTAGCTGGATTCAACCCAGTGTTTTTAAAACTCCACTCAGCACATCTTAAAGGACTATAACTCTGCAGCCAAATAATTGATTCATTAATTGAAGCAAATATGTGAAATTCATGAATTGCTTTTTGGCCCTTATTGCATTCTTATGATTATCAGGTCATAGTTACAGTACTAGAAACCAAAACTGGTGGAAGTTCAATATATAGCAGTAGTCTCTAGACCTAGCAACCGGTTACTTTAGCCCAGGCATCTCCAAACTCGGCCCTTCAGCTGTTTTGGGACTACAATTCCCATCATCCCTGACCACTGGTCCTGTTAGCTAGGGATGATGGGAGTTGTAGTCCCAAAACAGCTGGAACATCCTTATCCAGCCAAGTTCCCTCCAGATGTTTTGGGCACCAAGTTGGGGGGAGACTGTTTTAACCACTCTCTTGAACCTCCCTAGCCCTCTTGTCTAACTCCCCTGATCTTCATAGCATACAACACTTTTAACTCCCTAAAGATTGTGATGTTTCTTCACAGTATCCCCTATCTCATTAGCCCCTACTAACCTTGATTCCCTGTCTTCTGAGCCGCCCCTTTTCTGAACTGACCTACCTTCCTTTCAGGCTCAAATTTTGCAGTCTTTCCCCTTTTTTATTTTCTGTGTTCAAACTTCTTGCCTCCAAACCCCATTTTCACTAGATTTTGTACTCGCTGAGACCTTTTCTGAGTCCTTAGCTTGCCCCAGTACTGCATATTAAGCCTAATCACATTGACAAACTTCCTTGCCTCACAGAAGATGAACTACAAACTGTTTAGTTCTCAGAGGAACTGAACATTCTGTGCCAGCCACCATCAGAGACTTTTTCCGCCTTATACACAGTATTGTACTAATAACAAATTTTATCAACGTTATTACTTAGCTTTATCATTTGGTTGTGTTTATCTCCTTAACATACAAGGTTGCAGCCTAATTTTTTGTAGACCTAGGCTTATTAATGTTGGTGGACAGGCATTGCTAACATAGGACTGTTAAATTATTTTATAGGCTCATGAATACAGAACTCTTATTCTTATACCATATTGTATAGGTTATATTTTAGGTCTCTGCACATATTAACACTTGCAGAGAGAAGAACAGGACTGTGCCCTGCCTCTCTTTGTTTGCAAATAGACTTTTGCAACATTTGGACTTTCTTATCTTGGTTCCCAAGATATGAAATAGCCTGAATGCAACTGCTTTGCTACTCTCTGCAAGAGCAAACAAACATACAAACAAGCCAAGAAGTCTTTAGTTAACTATAGTTCCTCATTATGTCTGAACCAGAAAACTATGGTTAATGGCTTCTGAACAACACAGGGATATGAAGCCATGAAACTAAGACAAAGGAAGTAGTGGAATGATTGTGTGTGGGTCCAAAAAGCTCATTCATATCTTAGCTTACTAAGCCAATATATGATGGTCCAAACTAGGTGTCTATGTGATCAGTAATCCTGACAAAGGTAATGTCCCTGACTTGATATACAGAACCTTCATTCTTGTAGTTTATATGCACATACTTTTCAAAAGTTATTCTGCATGTCTACTTGTATAGAAGTCAAAGTGTGGAGATAGGCAGAGAAGTATTGGGTTTAGCTTTCTTTTAATACAAAGTATGGAATACCCAGAGAGAATGAGAAGACCATAAATGTTGCAATGGGTGTTCTTCTCATCTTTTTTCCATCTAGCACAAATCTTCTTTTCACCCTTATTTTTCTCAAGTTTTGTTATCTGTATTTTTTTCCACCATTTTCATGAGAGTGAAAGATTTTTGAAAACTGATGTGCATACATATGTTTGTCAGTTTGGAAAAACAAAAATATATACATCTAAAAAATATACAGTTTTTCAATTTTTATGACTGATTCTCTACTGTCTATTATTCAGAGTGTTCTCTACTTTTTAATATTAAAAAGCCATCATCTTCAAACTAGAAAAATGTAACTTTATAAAAATAACTCCAAAATTGATCGCAAATGTGCCAATAAATCTTGCATGCATACATACATACATACATACATACATAAATTTTTACATACATAAATTTTAAAATGCTCACATTTTTCCATGGCAGCCTGCAGTTGATATCAATTTAATGTTAGGGTTCTCAAGCTAATTCAAATTATTAAAATGGTTATTATGGCGATAAGTATATTCTGAAAGATGGATTTTGCACACATTAGCCAGATTTAAAATACAGTTATCCTATCAATTGAGTATCCTTCTAGGTATAGTTCTGCAGACATTGGTTTTTGACCAGCTGTTTTAAAAGTGCTGAGAACCTATCATTAAAATGCAAGCTTCCACAGTTTGGTGTTTTCCATGCCAACACATTTCCATTACTGGGGGGGGGATTCTACAACTTTAATAAATGCTATGATGTGGGTTTTAACTTCAACCAAAGGAGACAAGTGGCACTCCAGATATTGTTGGATGTTAACTCCCATAATCCCTGACAATGCAAGGAGCAAATCAAATATGAATCATGACTATATGATAATTATTTTTGCTTCCTGAAACATACACACTGTGTTTTAAGAAATACAGATGTTACTAAGATAATAACATGCATGGATAGTTCACATTTGACATGCCACTCATGTCACATTTGACATGCCCCAACTACAACAAGTCTTTTAAACTGTATGGGTTTGGGGTTGTGAGAGTTTGTGGGTGCCTGGATTTAGTAAATACTAGAGTTTATTGAACATTTGGAGTATTTTCATCTACTTCTGGATTGTTTATTTATTTTCCCCCTTGTTACCCATTTTCATATTGTCTCTCAATCTGAGTTTTATCTGTATTGATTACACAGTATTTAGAGTTTTTCCAAGTTCTTAATACAATAAAGCACCTGTTGATAACACACTTTTATCTTGATCCATACAGATATGACCCCAATTTCAATTCATCTGTATCTTATAGCTAACTGTGTATCTCCTGCTATATCTTTGACCTTCAGACTTGATAAATAGTAAAATATAGTAAGACATTGTCAGAAATCTACAGGGCCATATAATTAAGTTTCGCAAGTTAGAACCTGGACGTTTTGTTTCATTAAGTAAATATATATGTATTTAACAAAATGCTTAAATAATTAGTGAATCCTGGTACTGTACTTCAATTCTGATAATGTTTTGGAATGTCTAAAGAGTAATACATGCAAAAAGTAGAAATCAAAATTAAATAATGCAGAATAACTTGTTTTCTGAGATATATTTCCTTTTCTAATTCATTGACCCTTAAAAATTTTGTCCACTCCCAAATTTTAATTACATATTTATTAATTTTGCTGCAAGACTCCAGAGTGTGAACTGAACGATTATACTGCCTTCTAATACAGTTTTTGTTTTTGTTTTGTTTCTTGAATGCTATCATAAATGAACCACATCCTTTTCAAAGTTAGCAACAGAAGAGTCTGGATAGTTAAATGACACCATGTTGATGAATATATATAGAAATACTCATGGACTGCAGGCTCCCACATGAATTTAATAAATTCCCTGTGTATTGCTACCATAAATATCAAAAGGAATGATGATGGGGAAAAGTTCAAATATGCTATTAGCATTTGAAACATGCACTTTATCCAATGAATTTGGATAATAAGTCAGTGAAAACAAGTTATTGAAATGTTCTTTCTTCTTCTACTTTTCCAAAGTAAACTAAAACATGGCTTTTATTCGCTTCTCAGACATATGAGGCCTTTGAAAATAGTGCTATTATTAGCATCCGGAATATTCTCTAACTTGATTTTCTGAAGTGCTCTTTTCTTCTCCTTCCTTTATTTTGTTTGCTTCCTACTACTGCTTCCACTACTGGAAGTATGTCAGACAATGGCTGGTCTGCTCAGTTATTATTTAAAGTTACTTTAATGTACTATGCTGTATTAAGCTTCCTTGCTGTGCTAGATGAGGCGCTATTGTTTGTTACACTGCAGATTATTCTGTGTCACTTGACAGTAATTCAGCACTCTTATATTAGCATTAGGTTTCTAAGTAAAACACACAGAAATGTGCTGGAAGCATGGCTGAATTAATGCTCATGTGGTGTGTCCTGCTGCGTAGGGCAAAGCAGAGGTGAAGGAAGGCGGGAGACGCATACAGGTGTAGTTCCTACTGTGGTGGTGGCCCAAAGGGCCACAATAAATATGATAATGTGAACCCCTATAAATCCTTGAGTGTGCTTCTAATAGAGAAGTTATGGTAACAGGTTGTTTTATGAAACTGATGGTTTTAGCAAGTTGCCAACCCCCCCCCCCCCAATTGGGGCAGAAGTACAGCTAATATGTGAATCACAAAGATACAGCTTATACGCTAGAACATACCGTATTTTTCGCCCTATAAGACGCACTTTTTCCCCTCCAAAAATGAAGGGGAAATGTGTGTGCATCCTATGGGGCGAATACAGACTTGCGCTGAAGCCTGGAGAGCGAGAGGGGTCAGTGAGCACTGACCCCTCTTGCTCTCCAGGCTTCAGGAAGGTCTGCACAACCCTCCAGAGCCCGGTGCGAAGCCGCGCCAGGCTCCCAAGGGTTGCGCAGAGCTGCCTGCACTCCTGGGCTCGGCACAGCTCCGCACCGGGCTCCCGAAGGTTGCGCAGAGCTGCCTGCACTCTCAGGCGCGCAGCCAGAGCAAGAGGGTCCCTCTGGGACCCGTACTGGGGGCTGGGGTCGGGGAAAGCTCGGGCTTCCCCCGCCCCCAGCCCCTGCAAGCTCCCAGAGCAATGCCGAAGCTGCGCGCAGCTGCGGCCAAAAACATCTGGAGGGCCAAGGTTAAAGAAGCCTGCTTTATACAATACTGTATGCATTGGGGTGTTACACTCCTGTTACACTCACTGTTGTTCACTTCATATGTTGTGAGCCACTCTTTTATGAAATGTGTAAACCATTTTCGGGGGTTTAGTTCATGACAACATCCAAGCAAATATGTTTAATTCATAGCACTATATTATTCCTTGTGAGACAAGTACAAGAAAACCATTATCTAGTCCAGGTGAACATAGCAGAAAAAGTGGGAAACTATTTAAGTGGATAGCAGCATTACAGTAGAGTAGAATATGTGTTAGCCAATTCTCCAGGCTGGAATATTATATTTTGTTGAGATCCAAACTGATCCACCATTTCCACCCCTGCTCCATCTCATTCCCTAATATGCCTTGAGGCAAAGTGCCTACTTTTACTTCCCAATTCACAAAACTCAAGGAAGCAGGAGGGTCTTAATCCCAACTGCATACATTTCCCCATTTGCAATCCACACATTCCTCAGTTATTTTACCACCTTCCAATTTGATCCCTGGACTGGCAAACTTTAACAAGTTAACCTCATAATCACCAAATAAACCACATCCATACAGTATTTTATTACTGTATTTTAAGAGCCCATTTTCCTTCACATGGACAGTTCATATGAAATGGAGCAAAAGAGGAAGCTTACCAGTGACAGTGGAGGTGGGCTTCCTGGCAGATCTCCCGCAGTGTTGTTTTGTATTGTTTTTAGGTGCTGTTTCTTTTTACAGAATGCGTCTTTGGAAAGATGATGCACAATGATTTTCTATAATTCCTGTGGGCCTTTGGGAGCCCATCAGAAATGCCACTGTGAAACTGGCAGTAGCAATGAAAAGAGTAAGCCAGCAGAAATGCTTAGATGTTTCACTCACCTCTAAAAGAAAACTCCACCCCTAAAATTCAAACACAAAATTGTCCCTTAATTTAGTACTAGTCTGCCCAAGCTGATTTTGTCATATTGGGGGGCGGGGGGAGAGCTCAAACCCACTGAGCTCTATTATTCCCTGAAAAATACATTTCTGGCAAAACGTTAGATAAAATTGAGATTTATTTTAATTCAGGCAATTGAATAAAAAAGGGTCTCAAGTGCCAAGATTTTTTAGACAGATAGCCAGAAGAAGAAATCTTCTACCTGCACATGCCCTCATATTCAGAATATTTATTTATATTCTCCTACAAAAAGGGTTTTCAGACTTAATGGTTCTGAAAGCTGCCTTCTGACTCACAATTTACTGTTTCTATCGATGCTGGTCCTAGAAGCTACCAAACAAATATCTCCAGGGAACAGCTTTTATAGCAGCCATGATATGACAGGTTTCTGTGATAACAGAACCTTTCAAATTCTCACAGCAACAAGGTGATTTCAGTAGTTATGCAGCAGCAAGTGTAGGGCATATATTTCTTCATGGCTAAAGCCTTTTTAAAGCATTAACAATAATATTGTTTTATTAGACAAATCTAACCCTATACTATACTGGTAAAATTTTAGACTATATCTTTCTTTATTACAGACATGACTCACGCTAATAGCAAACTTAGACAATGAGTGCCAGTGACCACACCATACAGTGGTACCTCAGGTTACATACGCTTCAGGTTACAGACTCCGCTAAGCCAGAAATAGTGCTTCAGGTTAAGAACTTTGCTTCAGGATGAGAACAGAAATTGTGTGGCGGTGGCACGGCAGCAGCAGGAGGCCCCATTAGCTAAAGTGGTGCTTCAGGTTAAGTACTTAACCCGAGGTATCACTGTACTTTTAAAACACATTTAAAGCACATGATTTCCCCCTCCAATATTCCTGGGAACTGTAGTTTGTCAAGCATCTGTGCTCTGTGAGAGGTAGACTACAAGTTCTGGGAGACTTTGGGGGAAGCTGTGGGCTTTCAATGTGCTCTAAATATAGGGTGTGGATAGTCTTGAAATGTAACCACTGAGGAACAAGCAGCACGCTTTGCAGAAGCTCTTGGTTTGCAAGAGTACAATTTAAAACAAAAATTGTAAGGGTGCAATTTTAAAAATCTAGCCCAGGGAGAACTAAGCACAGCAAGTAGCTGTTCAGTGTTGAGTGTCTGTTGAGCGGGGTGGGGAGGAAAAGGAGGGATTGAGACCACAGCTGGAATATTGACTGTTTAGAAGGGGCCCTGAGCTAGAATGCTCTTCCTAGGTTTTGAGTAAAATGGCTGGCAATTACTGACTGAGGGCACTTTAGACACTGCTCAAAATCAGGCCCCAAAGACTTGAAGACTTGAACTTCCCTGTTGCCTTTTATCCTATGGGCCACAATATATAGTTACTGATTTGTATTTGTGCTATATTTGTAACCAAGCATGAATTACCTTGGCGTTACATAACACTGCCAATATCTTCCATTAAATAGCTAAACAGATTCAATATAATAAACACTTTGGTCATTCACAATTCACAGGGGTTCCGCTTAAAAATACATAGTGTTCATAGTTTGCAAAATATAGGTGCTTCACAATTAGAGATTCATCATAGGATATCGGAACAGTAGCTGTCAGGCTGAATATATTCTTACATTCCTGCAACCTCCACAACTTATCTAAATAATACAAGTGCAATTATTACTCATCTTTTTAAACTAAGACTGCTAGCATGCTATGACTGACCATGCCTACATTTGACACTGGCGGGAAATTAGACATTTGGATTCAACTTGTAGTAGCAGTGGAGAAGAGAATTTAGTAATAACCACTTTATTGAGAATTCCCCAAGATATGCAAATGTCTGGCTGCCAGAATGGTGGGTTTTCTATTAGAAGTTTGGATGAATATCCCAATTAATCGAGATCTCTGAACATTTTCAGGCTTATCAACAGGATTGTCAAAGTTTCCAAGTAATTAACTTCATTACACCCACATACAGAAGAGTTCATTTAGGGACAAAACACACACTATAAGCAAGTCCTTGATAGCAGCACTGGCAGTCGGAAAAAAGAATGGATAAAATGAGACATAATTTAAAGAAATCTAAATCAGTTCAATTGTATCTGTTTAATTTGGTTTTCTTTTTAAGGGTCTTTGTTCCTTAAGTTCCTTAAGAAAATAATTTTTCTCAAGACATTTAGAGCTCCCATTGTGTGTATAACACATGCTGGAATTTTATGAATAATCCTTGTGGTCTTTGGCAAAACTGATTTGCTGTATTTCTTTTTAAATAACTTCAAGCAGTGTCATGGAAAAGCCAGCACAATCTCCCAGAACTATGACTGGTCATGTTTATCAGATGCATGTTTATATTTATGGTATTAGATAGTGCACTTGATAAATAACGCCATGAATGTGAATATTTGGAACTGTCTTAAAATAATATTTGTGTGTGTGTGTGTGTGTGTGTGTGTGAATATATATATATTTCACTCGACTATAGTAAAATATAAACAGTTTATCAACATTCTCAATGGCAACACTTATTAATAAAGTCCTGTAAACAACATACATTGCAATTATATACAGTTTTATAGCAAAAATTTGAACATTATGTAAACTTCCAAACATCCACCATTACATAATTTATCAGTCCAATAATTAGAGCTGTTGTCCTTGTAGAAGCATGAGAATAATAGTGTCCAGTATGAAATCCAGCACAACAGTTGTGTCAGTAGAAGCTTGTTGTGCAACAGGAGATATTGAGGCTAAAGAAGACTGTTGCGCAACCAGCTATGAGAACCATACTAACTTTCTGTGTCTTGTCTTGCACAGGCCATTCTGCTAGTACACCTATTACACTGCTATGACACTTCAACTTAGCACTGTGTTGAATTCTTCCCTCTGTATATTAAGTGGTATATAAATATTATTAAAAAGATAAAGGGACCCCTGACCATTAGGTCCAGTCGTGATCGACTCTGGGGTTGCGGCGCTCATCTCGCTTTATTGGCCGAGGGAGCCGGTGTACAGCTTCCAGGTCATGTGGCCAGCATGACTAAGCCGCTTCTGGTGAACCAGAGCAGTGCACGGAAACACCATTTACCTTCCCGCTGGAGAGGTACCTATTTATCTACTTGCACTTTGACTTGCTTTCGAACTGCTAGGTTGGCAGGAGCACGGACTGAGCAACAGGAGCTCACCCCATTGCAGGGATTCAAACCGCCAACCTTCTGATTGGCAAGTCCTAGGCTCTGTGGTTTAACCCACAGTGCCACCGCATCCCTATAAATATTACTGAGCAACAAATAATAAACCAAAGACAAAGGAAATCATTTCATGTAAGAGTTATAACTCAAACTAAAAATAAAATACATGGGATGAACAGTACCCCAAAACCACACCATCTAGAAGAGAGAGGTTGCGCTTCTGAATACCAGTTGCTGAAAACCACAGGAGAGGACAATGTTCTTTTGCTTGAATCTCATTTGCTGATTTCCCACAGGCAACTGTTTGGCCACTGTAAGAACAGGGTGCCGGACTAGGTGGGCCATTAGCCTGATCCAGCTGGCTCTTCTTATCAAAGATTGCAAATGCTCAAAAAATCTTTTGGGAAATCCTTAAGGGGGAAACATGCCCATCCAAAAGCAGCCCCATAAAAACTCAGTGGCATGTGCTGGAATGGGGTGTGGGAATGACAGGTCGGAGGGCAGTGAATTGTAGTAGTTGGAACAGGGTGACACAGGCACATAGATAAAAAGAATAGAAAAGTATAGAAAATACCTTCTCATAGTCTGGAGGGGCCACAGTTATAACACTGAAAACTGCCCACAGAGAAATGGAGAAATCAAAATTTTTCATTGTAGTTGGAATTGGCACCAGTTTAGCCATGCCGCAAAACACACACACCCTTCAGAAAAGCTCCCAAAACATGCAAATAAGCAACATGCATCTTCAATAGACACTGAATGCAAACTGACTTGCTGAGGAAGGAAAATCTGGGTTGGAAAGAAAAGGAAATGGAGTAGCTGGAACTATTAACTGAAGTATTCCACCCTCCAACATTTTGTGGTACTTATAACCTGATCTATTATTCTTCCTTCAATAATGCATTTCCATTATATTTCATTCTACCTTTCCTATATTCACCTACCACTATCTTACTGGTGTACTATTTTTGAAATTGTTTTAAACTATATGAGATAATAGGTACTTATCCACAGCAGTACTGGTAACCTTAATTTTTTAAAGAAACACAACACACATTTTAGTTCCATAAATATATTTTTCTTTGAACAGTACCTTACCCTCCTTCAGCATCACTTCAGATTTTATCTCCCCCCCTCTTTTAAAAAAGATGTTCCAATAGGTCCTGCCCCACCCCACCCCCGCCATTGCCTTTGGAATGAAATTGATTCACCCAACACTCTGGGTGATCCAGTGTAGTTAATTTCATTACTTTGCTGATTTATATGGGACCAGGGGAAGCTGCTGCAATTAGGAATTAGAAAAACAGAGTGCAGGATTTGCAGTTGCAGCAAGGCTCCTCTCCTCATACAATTATCAACATATTGATGCTGGACTAGGACTAAGCCTGCAGTTATGCTAAAGGATATATTGCTCCTGTTTTTCTAAATAAATAATTTCTTTGCACACAACCCAATTTTTACTAGTAATGGGCACCTTAGCTCAATTTAAAATCAGCTCATAATTTAGCAACATTATTAGTGGATGCTCTCTATTTTCAAAGAGTTACGGTATCTCCTAGTTCACTTTGTTGGCGCAGTGCTTTTGCTTTAATTGTTGTTGTTAAACAGCACCACAATTTTTCAGTAATTTTTAACTGCCCCTCAGTAATTGCATCTTTTTTGTGTGTGCAAGTCCTGGCCATTAATCACAGTGGGAAAATTTTCATTGAATGATTCTGTTAAGTCACCAGGGAACTGCAGAACACCTGTTACTTCAGGTCACAACTATGGAGAGCTCCTGAATGTAGAGACTCAAAATTCTGTGAATGTATGAAAATAAGACGAATCCTACTGGGTCGCGCCAATGGCCCATCTAGTCTACAATTCTGTTTCCACAGTGGCCAACCAGTTGCCTATGCAAAAACACTCTTACCACCTGTGGTCCCCAACAAAACATGTCTGAACACCCTCAAAGCAGCTCAGCAGCCTGAATAATATTAGGGTCCTTTCCCATATGACACAATTTGGAACAATTGTCAGGGGATTTCAGGTGAAGTGCCATCAGTATGCTGATGACACCCAGGTCTATCACTCTTTCCCATCAGAATCAGATGGACCAGATGGGGACTAAGAATCTCAAGATGAATCCCAGCAAGATGAAGGTACTATGGATCAGCAGTATGGGAATTGGGTGATCAGCCTCTTCTGGATGGGATTACACTTCCCTTGCCTTGAGGGACCAGGTGTGTAGTCTGACAGTACTCCTTAATTTCACTTTGTCACTGGATGCTTGTGGACACAGTGGCACAGAGTACCTGTTGCCACCTACGGCTAGTTCACCAACTACAGCCATTCCTGGATAGAGGTCGCTTGATCACAGCTATTCATGCCCAACCAAGCAACTAATTAATGTACTCTACATGGGGTTGCCCTTTAACACAGCTTAGCGATTGCATCTAGTACAGAATGCATCTATGCTACCTGGCAGCATCTCTTGAGAGATCTTCACTGCCCCCCCATTCAATACTGCACTCAAGGGTGCTGGTATTGACTTACACAGCGCTAAATAGTTTGGAACCCAGTTTTCTGAAGCAGTGCCTCTCCCTGCACTGGTTTGCCTTTGAGTTAAGATCTGCTGGGGAGACATTTTTGGCCATACTATTACCTAGTGAGTTCTGTCTGATCAGAACTTGGAACAGGGCCTTCTTGGTGGTACCACCCTGATTTTGGAACCATCTTCTGCCAAATATTATGCAGCCAATGAGGTTTTGAAACTTTTTTTGCTAGGCCTTCTTATGTTCAGATTTAGGTAGTTATTGTGGCAGATGGAAGAAGGTTGGGTTGCTTTGCATTTGATTCTGACGTATCTGGATGTGTTGGATTGATTTTACAGAAAACTTTGTTGCAAAATAGATCCCACAAAAGAATAATTTAAAAAGACAGTTTCCCCTGTGCCCTGATCCAGGCTTTCTAGCTACAGTCTTATGGATCGGACTGTCCAGAACATGGATGAAAGCAAGCTATTTTGGAACACTGATGAAAACTCACTGGTACAAGCATGTGCAGAATCATTTATTGCATTCAAAGTTTGGGAAGAACTTCTTGGGGAAATGAGTGGCACAACTTCATAATACATAATAAGGTTGATGCATTACAAGCAAATGTGCATTTTGAACCAGGTAATGCTGTACTTTTCTGTCTATAAGACAGGCCTATAATTTAAGAAAATGGGGGGGGGGGAGATGGCTATATTTCCAGAGTTGCTGAGCTTTTTCGGGGAGGGGGGATTGCCTACAGTTGCTGAGCTTTTGGGGGGGATTGCTTTGGGGAAAGATTGCACAGAATTGTTGGGGTTTTGTGGGGGATTGCCCAAGGTTCTTGAGCTTTTGGAGGGTGCAGAAAATCACTAAACCTAAAGACAAGAGCTCGGCATCGCTTGCGTCGCAGAAGCCGACAAGCACCTGCCCATTGGCAAACACAAGCCGGAAACCAAACACCAAATTGCCGCAGCGGCAGCCAATCCAAGGCAGCCCTTGTCGCAGCAACCAATCTCCTGCCCAATTAATGCAGGAGCAGCCAATCCAAGGGAGCCTTTAACACAGTGACCAATCACCCGCCCAGTTAATGCAGGAGCAGCCAATCCAAGGCAACAATCACTCACCAAATCACCGCTAACAAGCTGCAGCTTGTGGCTGCAACCAGTCACCTGGACCCCCAATGTACTGCCCGTGTATTAGATGAGCACCTTTTTTAAACACTATTTTGGAGTAAAAATCCCCTCATCTAATACACAGGAAAAGTATGGTAATTACAAACTCTTGGAACATCACTAATAGGTAAAGGTAAAGGACACAGACAGCTTTCTGGTCATGTGACTAAACCGCTTTTGGTGCAACAGAACACCGTGACGGAAACCAGAGCGCACAGAAACTAGGTTTACCTTCCCACGACAGTGGTTACCTATTTATCTACTTGCACTGGTGTGCTTTTGAATTGCTAGGTTGGCAGGAGCTACAACAGAGTAATGGGAGCTCACCACGTCACGGGGATTCAAACCGCCAACCTTCTGATTGGCAAGCCCATGATACTCAGTGGTTTAGACCACAGCGCTACATGCATCTCAACATAACTGATATAGGGGTGGAGAAGGAGTTTGTTTGGTCTGCTTTTCATAGCAGACTGATCCAATCTGACTCTTCCAAACTTGCTTGTGTGGCAGCACACAATTCCCAGTTTTATTTCCCTGTTAAATTTTGTGATACAGTTTTGGTGTGCAAAACATGCACACACACAAAATGGTTTTAAGCATACATCTAAGTACAAGAATGGCTTTCAGGAGAGTGAATAGTATCAACTTTGATTGAGCAGAAGGATAACAGGAAAGATGTGGTGCAAATCAGCTTTGATAATGGGATTATTCAAGACTCTGCAGTTAATGTGATATAGTCGTGGGGATCTGTGGAAAGAATTCAAAGAAAGCTGGCTGTCTCTTGAAAAAAACCAGATCTCGGGGTATGAGTGTATCTGACTGCTTCCAGTTGTCATGCGATGTTTACAAAATGTTTTTGGACATGGGGAAACCAGGTTCAAATCCCTGCAGAGCCAAAAAGCTCATATCGCTGCCCTTAGGCAAGTCACAGTCTCTCAGCATAGTCACTTACTTCTCAAGCTTATTGTGAGGATAAACAAGATATGAATGCTAAAGCAATTCCAAAGCAATTTGTACACTGAAAAATGTCATTGAAATGATAAATAGTGGTAATATATTATGCAACAGAGTTGCAGTGATAGAACTTTTGCTGTTGGGGGGGCATTTAAGTGGAGAGTTTTGGAGAAGAAGCTTAGTTTACAGGTTTTGATAGATTAATTAGATTAAGATGCATTTCACTGTATGATAAGATAATGGTAAGCAGCACGAAAATTACCAGGAATAGTAATTTCTGAAGAAATCTGCATGCACATGAAAGCTCATACCAATAACAAAGTTAGTTGGTCTGTAAGGTGCTACTGGAAGGATTTTTTTTTTTAGTAATTTCTGATCACTGATATGTGTTCAGCAGTAGCACATAGACAGTTCTAGTCTTCTATATATTTAGTATTCAAGTGTTTACCTTTCACAAACTCCAAAGCACCACTGACACTCAAGATGTCATAATATGGCAGTGTGGTATAGCTGTTAGAATGTTGGACTAGGATCTGGGTTATCAGAGTTTGAATCCCCTCAAGCCATGAAGCTCATTGAGTGACCTTGGATAAATCACTGCCTCTTAGCCTAGCCTACCTCACAGGATTGTTGTGAGGGTAAAATGATGAGTGAGAGAACTATTTATACTATATTGAGCTTCTTAGAGAAAATGTGCGGTATCAGTGTCATAAATGCATATTATTCCTTAAAATACTACTTTTAGAATGAAATCAGAAAGGTATTACAGTGGTACCTCGGGTTAAGAACTTAATTAGTTCTGGAGGTCTGTTCTTAACCTGAAACTTTTCTTAACATGAGGTACAACTTTAGCTAATGGGGCCTCCCACTGCCGCCACGCGATTTCTGTTCTCAACCTGAAGCACTATTTCTGGGTTAGCGGAGTCTGTAACCTGAAGCATCTGTAACCCGAGGTACAAGTGTGGGTAAACCCTTGATTTCTCACTTACTGAGAGGGGGCACTGTGCTGTGGCAAGTGATAATATTTCACCTCTTTTCTCACACAAATGATTGCATTCTTGTGGGCCTGGCTGTTTGGTCATCCTATACCCTCAGACCTGTCCAGCTCATGGAGGCCGAGCTGTTTTGGGGCCCCCAATATCTTTTGCATTGTTCATGGTCACAGACCCCCATCCCACTCCACGGTGCTAACACAATCACAGTCCTATCATGCATGGTGATTTCAGAGAGAATTCTATATGGAATTAAATACCCATATAAATACACACAAACCCTTCTGCCCATTCTGAATGTGACTTTACAAGCTGTCCTATGCATGTTTACTTATTCCCACTGTGAGCAATAGTGTACTCCAAATTCAATGTGTGTGTGACATCAGTTGTTCAGCATAATCCTAAGCATGTGCACTCAGAAATAGGTCTGAATCCTATACATGTTTACTTCAATCCTGCTTTGTTCAGTGGTGTTTACTTGTAGGAAAATGTGGAGCACTAGAAGAAAGCTGTCAAGGCTTGAAAAACTGTGCTGTTGTTTTTGGAATGCAGAAACAAAAACTTCATTTAATATACTATGTTTTGTTTTTGGTGTGTGTTTTTTTTACTAGCGTATTAGTGTCTTTTTTACTAAACCATTTTGTCTACTGTGAAATTTTGGTTTGGTTTCTTCCACAGCAAAAAAAAAATCAATTTCATTGTGTAGGGCTTGACCTTCTGTGAATTCCTTTTATCATATAAATCTTGTTTTCTTCAGAACCACAAGGTCCTTTCGGTGCAACTGGGAATAAATTGGTGATTGTGTAACCACCAGTTCCTGTAGCATTTTTGTAGAGCAAGTGCTTACGATTTCTAATCTCAGTCTGTTGCCAAGTAACTGCAGAAAGAGATGCACACACATTGAAAATAGTATAAGAGCACTCTCCATATTGATTTGATTTCTATAGTAGGTAGTTTTTAAAAGGAGCCCAACTATATTGCTATATGCCACGTTCCCCACTCTTTGGAGAATTACCATTTTGTAGTAACAGTTCTTTTAAAAAACACACCACACAGACACTATAACAGATGTTTCTTCCCACTGCCCTGTAACAATAGAGAACTGCCGAGAGACCCAAAAAGCAAGTATTCCTGAGGGGCTGAGACTTCAGAAAGTGTTTAGATAAGGATTATGCAGGGTTAAAGCCATCTTTGACTGGATGACTGCCTTGATAAGCCATGTGTATATACTTTTGTGTGTATAGCATAGCATATACAGAAGGAGAACCTTATGATAAATTGTGGGGGCATGTGATGCTATTTATCATTTACCTTTGCCTGCCTCATCTGCACTTGAGAAGCTGATCTGTTTCTCCTGGGATTTATGCTAACCTTCCAGGACTGAGCACAAAAAAAGAACAGCTGCCTTGTTTTTGCTTGGTTGCTTAAACCAAAACAAAACAAAAAAACCAAAAACCATACAAGCCAAAAATTTGAATTTTCCCTTCATTGTCTACTCTATAAGAGGAAAGCATCAACAGTCAGGTGTTGTTTTTCCCCCGCCCACCACCCTAGCTATGCTAATGATTGTATATTACAAAGCTTCACAACTCGTCAGTTATTTAACTGTCAATGACTGTACAATGGATGTACAGTCATTGACAGTTAAATAAGAATATGTGAGGGCTTTGATCTTTGCAAATTGGTATATCAAACGCCCTGATCCTCATCTCTTGAAGAAGTGTGTGGATCAGAACTAATTTTCAACAGATTTCATACTCTTCCAAACGATGGAGGATGAGGCTATCAGTGGACTATAAGCATGAGGTCTATGTTCTTCATCCCCAGTTGGAGTAAGTGTGCCTCTGAAAACCATTTGTGGGTAGTCACAAGTGGTAAGAGTGCTGTCACAATCAGGTACTTCTCGTTGGCTCCCAAGTCATAGACTAGCTAGATGCAGAGGAGTGGTGACCAGCTGAAGAAGAAGCCAGGGAATTGGTGGTGGGATGACAATGAGTGGTCATAGAGAGAAGAGGGGACAGACTGGGAGGAGGAAGTGTCAGAAGAACAAAAGGCAACAGAGTTAAGTGAGCAGTAAGAAGCTAGGACAGAAAACAGTCCTGATTCATAGGTAGCAGCAACTGTATTAATTCCCATAACCTTCACTCGCTGTCAAAGCTCTTAGAACACCCTCAAATTCAGCCAGCGTAGCTAATGGATGGTGATGATGGGAGTTGTAGGCCACCAGGTAGGGGGATACTGCTTCATGACGTAAGCAGTAGAACATCTGAAGGATGGGGTGAGCATTGTGAAAACCTTTACTTCTCCAGTGCCTCTTGTATCAGGAACCCAAAGTTCTCTGAGGCAGCAGCAGTAGCCCTGGTAAATAAACCTTACTCTGTGAGAGACTGAGTTCTGACTGCACCAGCATGCATTTCAGGGCAAGATCATCTCCCAGGCTTTCATAAGCAGCAGCAGTTGGAACGGGGATGTCTGAAAACTTTAAGGGACGTAAATTTGTATGTACATACAATCCTTCCTGGTAACTCATGTGTTTTATTGTATTTAAAATAAATTGTAAGTTGCCTAAAACTTTAGAAGGTGGGGTATAAATATGCAAATCAATTAGTAGTGGTGATAAATAAATGAATATGGACCAACACTTATAAAAGGCTGGCATATTTTTACTTATTTATATTCTTCAGCCTTCTGCTTTTGATATGCACAGAACCACATCTGTTCACAGATTCATCAGAATGATGATGGCACCTTGACACAATTTGATTGTGAAAGATGGGGCAGAAATGATAAAAAATACTAGATGGAAGTTGGGAAATAATGTGTGAAGTCAAGGGAAGGGGTCATAGGCTGCTTATCTGCTTCCATGTGTTCATTGGACATAAACTTGTTTGAACAGGGATATTAAAGGGCCTTACAGAAACAAACAAACAAACAAACAAACAAACACCTTAGTTGTGATAACTGTACGTATGTATAAAAATACGTAGTTAGGCACTTGTGGGTTCCACACAGTCCTATAACCCTCCTTTAAGTGGGCTGTCAGAATTGCACAGCACAAGAGAAGTGTCCATTTGTTTCCCTCTGCGCACGAGTCATGCTTTAGTGAAGCAATTTGACATGCAGCTCTGCTACTTCCATTTAATCCTGTTGTTCCTACTCAGTGATAGAAAACAAGATACACAATAAATCCAGAGAAAACAGAAATAGCCCAGTGTTTCACTCCCAAACATTTCACGGATAAGAAGTTACAACAGGAAGATAAGCAAAAAGGCAACTCAAAGCTCCAGCTAAGAATGGGGTGTGTGGAAAGGCCTTTGCTTTCAGCAATGATTGATGTGAGCATTTTGTGACCACTTTAGACTTTTCTTTTTTTCTTTTTTACATTAAATTCAAGGCAGTGGAGAGGTAAAATCTTAGTACACATTTCTGATAGAGAAATAAAGCCTGCTATAGCCTCCTTCTAACAGGTATGGCAGCAAAGAACTACATTACTTGCAAAAGAGTGACTGGGTAGCTTTATGAAGAACATCTTCGCACAGTTGAGTATCTCCTTTGGACCTAGCAATGTGGATTTCCATAGTGTTTTATTAATGTGGGGGCAGGGGGTGGAATACAAATGAACTGAAGGAATTGAAAGCTGAAACAAACTGCATGGCCAACAATTCTGGCATTTAAAATTAAGATTTTTATTCATTCCTTTTCCAAACAATGTTTCACATAAATCACTATATAAGGGGGGGGGAGACAACTAAGGAAAAGGTGGAACAGGGAGCAAGGGAAGGAGATGAAGGGGGTGAGTACTCAATAGAATTAAGTCCTGTTAGCACACTAATTCTATTCTAACCAGTCCAAGAATGCACTGAGTTACATGGTATGGTTTAGAAACAGGTTTAGAAATTCCAGCGAAAGCAAAGATCAGGAGAAGTAGAATTCAGGACGGGAGGGGGAGGGGATAAGTGAAGGAGCATAAGAGGGGCGTTTCTCATATCTCTGGCTTTTAAATATTTCTGATATTCTAGTAGACATAGGCATCACCTCCTGTTAACAAGGCAGTGAAACGTCTATACACTGAAAAGGATATGGTCCCCTCACCCTTTTTGTCAATTTATGACATTGATAACTTGCACAGACATTTGTGGTCAGCTGGCTCTACCAGGGAACCTATCACACTCCAGGTCTTGACAGTCCACATAAGACTTCATTTGGCTCTAGCTTTCTGCAGAGGCAACATCTTTATCTATCTCTTAGGAGGAAAACAGGTCAGACTGCAGGCTGCGCTTTGAACTGTCCAAGGTCCTGTTCTTTTATACTCTGTGCTTTGATGTGCATTCACCTGTTCCACTAATGTTCAATGCCCCACAGAACTGGACAAATCAGGAGCAGACAGAATGCCAGTGTAGGGGTTTAAGGTGCAAAACTACTTGATTAAAGCAAGGAAGGGATGGAATCGTTTGACTGCAGAATGCTAGATTCATGTAAGCAGACCAAGATGGCACCACAGAAGACCAGAGAGAAAAGGACTGCAGTGGTCTAGGTGAGAGGTTGCCAGTGTATGAGCTGAAATTTTTGCTCAGCAAACAGATTCTCCTTTACTCTCAGAATTCTTTAAGCTGCATGGTGGTCTGCCTACAGGATGAGTTGGAATTGCGCCTATTTATCCTGCCTTTGGCTCCGTTGCCTGTCTGATCCACATCCCATGAGCATGTGGAGCTACAGGAAGGGCAAGCAGTTAAATCAACCTAAGCCACCCAACCTCGTTTGCCCAGGATTACAATTCCACCTTTGAAAAGTAACTGTTCTATGTTGCAGACTACTAAATACAAACAAGTTTGTGGAGAGTTCACTTCCTGCTCTCAAGAAAAAAAGAGGGGGGAAAGGAATGCTGAGCAGATATAATTTACAGAAAGTTACCAGCTTAATGATGTAATGCTGAGTGTCAGTTAGAGCTAGTTCAGTATAATAGTATCTGCTCTATTATATTTAAGAGAATTGGAAGGACTTAGAAAACAATTAGGTAGTGCAACATTAGCAGTATTACAGTTGGAACGACCATTTTAAGAATGAAGAAAGGGCTTGAATAGACAGATATTCAGTTGGCATTGTCATGACAAGCAGTACATTGCATTAAATAAGACAACTGAATCATGCCATTCCCTTTTTTCATTTTAGTAGATTTACATCACAACCCTTTTCAGGGTGTTGCACTACTTTATTTGTAACAGTTTTAAGCGTTTTAAGAAATCAGAAGACCTTTTGAATCTTAGGAAAGACTTGCAATACCTTAAATTTTGCTGTACAGTTCAAAAGTTTCATATTTTATTTCAGAGAAGTGGGTTGCATGTTGAAGACAGGGGTTTAAATTATAAGTCAGCTAGAGCCTAACTGGAGACCCTTATGACAGCCACTTAGTTGACAACATTCTCTTCTGAAAAATGGGATAATACAATGCCCTGCCTTATAAATCATTGTAGTAATGTACAGTCACCAAAGTGAGAATGGATATAATTCAGATCAGAAGCTTATATAGATGCATTGTGCAAAATCCATAATAAAGTGTTAATCTTGCACTGCAACATTTGAAGCTAATATATTTCTTCCCATCAGTCTTTGTTGGTTTTGCTGGGTAGCGTTTTTTTTAAAGACAGCATATCCATCTGCGAGGGCACCATTTTGGTTATTGTAGATTTTTAGAGCATTTATCTTTTCCCTGGCCGAGCACTGGGAATTGCTGTGAATGTTCAAGAAGACTAATATAGAAAAGAAGCAATATGTGCAGCCTCCCTTAGTTACTAGACTAGCTCAAATGTCATGTCAGCTTCAATTAGAGATGAGCAGATAATGAGGAATCTCAACATCTGTTTGCACATGTGTTCTCCACCCCAAATACTCCCAACCTGTCCCTGGTCATTAGGGGCCACATTACTTTAAAACTTTGTGAACAGTCATTTGGAAACAGTTTTGCCTACACAGTTCCTACATTTTGTTATGCATTTCTGTCCCCAGTTTTACTGCCAAATACATTTGCATAACAACAGGACCCTTGTTTCTTAATGGTTCATCTGTTTCCATGGTGGATTCACTACATGAGCTCTTCAGTTTTCAGCATCCCAGTACCTATTGTCTAAATGAGGTAAAGAGAATGTTATGACTATGTGGGTTAGAAATCTAGTATTTATTCAAATTCTCACTGTAACAAAAAGGAAAATGATTATCTGATATATGAACAAGCTGGTAGTAGATGGGAACTTTGTAATAGATTATTTGTTAAAGGTATTTTTGTGGCAGGTGTAAGACACCTGCTACAATCCTAAACCCACTAACCTGGGAGTAAGTCCTGTTTAATTCAACAGGATTTATGAGTAGATGTGGTTAGAATTGTGTTGTTAGCCATTCTTAGTCTGTAGGACATACTAGGTGGTAAATCACCTTGAAGGGAGTTGGTCTGTTTCAGAAATGCTTTGTTTAGCAATTGACTCCCCACTGTTCACTGTTCTTATTCAAATGCATGCTCTAGAACTGCTGTTAATTTTTTTAGGGGTGCTAAACTGAAAGAAGAGCAAATTGCATTGTGCTCTACTTTACAGTGCTCTCTTGACACATTAATTATGCACATGATTGCTACTGTTAAGAGTTATGTGCTTTCAACTGTGCACGACTCCCTCTATTCAAATGAATTCATTTATTTTAAATGAATATGTATATACTGTATATATAGGTGATATTTCTGTCACAGCAAGCATTTAGGCTTGCCAGATAGAGCAATCCCCCACTCCACTGCACACTGTTATAGGGTTCTCCTGAGCCCCCATATCCAACTTTGGGAGGGTACATGGAGGGAGAGGGGAGAAGCCCACTTGCACAAGGGGTTTTCCTGACAGGACTTATTATATTAATCCTACCCATAATTTATACGAATCCTAACTGTTCTCACCACCCATTCCTTTTCCTTCCAGACTTGGAGAAAGGTAGATGGGAGGCTGAATATAACATTCAGTGAGGCTAACTATCTTTAATCTATGGCAGGGCTGGCCAACCTGTGGCCTCTCAAATTGTGTTTTACTCCAGTTCCCATGAGCCCCAGGCAGCATTGGCAATGGTTGGGATGATGAGAGTTGCAGTCTAACCTCTGAAAGGACACAAGTTGGCCTGCCCTGATCTATGGGATAATTATTTTGCGCTACTGGTTGCAATGTCTGTAAAAAGGTATCACTGAGCTCATTTAAGTTGAGGGCTTTCTGAGATACGTCTGTGATTCTAAAAAAAATTTGAATAGGTGAAATAATGTAGAGGCATCATATTAACAAATGAATGCTGAGTGCAAATGTATAATTAGTTATTTAGATACAGTGGTACCTCGGGTTAAGAACTTAATTCGTTCTGGAGGTCCGTTCTTAACCTGAAACTGTTCTTAACCTGAGGTACCACTTTAGCTAATGGGGCCTCCCGCTGCCGCTATGCCACTGCCACACGATTTCTGTTCTCATCCTGAAGCGAAATTCTTAACCCAAGGTACTATTTCTAGGTTAGGGGAGTCTATAACCTGAAGCGTCTATAACCCGAGGTACCACTGTACATGGATTCCTCTGAGAGCAGGTAATAGACTGGACTGGTTTGTTTGAAGCGATGAGTGTTTTGTGTGTTAAATATTGAATCTATTAAAAATAAAATGTCAATAGAAAATATAGCGGCATTTTTATCAAGCCAATCAATAGCTGTATACTTATGTCAGTTTCACAAGGCCTTTTATGGAATGGAGTAGCTACAGCAAGCCAGAAGGCAAGTATTCTGCTGTATATATGCTGGAACTCAGTAAGATCTTGAGCATCAAAGTCTGGGACCATAGAAACAGAACCTCAAGCAACTACTTCATAGCCTGGTTTCCCTTACAATGACAGGGCTGCTGTAAGGCAGGCTGATGCTACAGATATGTTGTACCTCACACACCAAAAGAGTATTGTGAGGCTAACATCCCTAATCCCTGTGCAGTTTAAAAAGTCTATTATTTTTCACACAGAAAGCTGCCACCTGAGGTCCAAGGCCTCAGGTAAGTAATGTATCAGTTTGTTAAATAAATGGAATTTGTTGTTCCCTATCCTACATGTCCTTTGTACTAGGATTATTCCAGCAGTTGCTTTACCTTTGACAGAAGGTCTGCTTTGAAGCGACTTAAGAGATTTAGAACAGTGGCTGTAGAAATGCTATCTGATAAGGAATAATTGAGCTGAGCTTGACAAAAAAAAGGCAAATCTACATTTAAATGGCATAGTGGACATTCTCTGAAAGATGTCTCTGTCTTGATAAGTTAGAGTCTTTAAACAGAAGATATGACGAATTACTGATAAGGTAGCAGTCAAATTAATGTGTGTGTGTGTGTTTAAGAAAAAGAATCATATCTAGGTGATTTAATATTTTCCCCAATCAGCCAAACCTTCCAAACAAATAACGTAGCTGGAAATAGTGAAGGAGAAGGAGATGAGGAAATGTGTACATGGAAGGATACATGTCTTTGTAAGTAAGACAAAAACCCTCTCTGTGAGTTTTTTTATATGTGTAGGGTCCTCACATGACTACAGGGGAGCATCTGAATTTACCACTGTGTACAATTACACAGGATGGGATTGTTAATGGATAAGGGCTTCTGCATGCAGAGAGAAAGGACAAGAACAGGTTAAATTAGGTAGGCTGGTTAATTGGGTGTGTTTGTCCTGCACCTGCGACTAGTTAATCATGTGAGAGTGAGTCAGCAAGCCTGTGAGAGTGATTCTTGTGTTTGAAGCAAGTTTGCTCTTGGTTCCTGCCCTTGGCCAGAGCCTAGTCTGTGTTGGAACACTGCAAGGAGGCTATATTCTGATGGAAAAACTGTATGCTGTATATTACCACTGTGTGTAACCTGTAAGTTATGGAACTGCATTATACTGTCAGTAAAGGGACTGAGCCTAACTAGAACTGTCTGGTGTTTTTCTGTTCCATTGGCACACTCCGTTGGTGTGTTGAATGGGCACTCTGCACATGCCCAGCAGGGATATGCAGCTACTTCCTGTGCTCTTTCTGAAAGCATTTTTACACAGCACAGTGGAGGTGCTTTGCTCTGAAGCTGCTTCAAGCAGCTTTTAGAGGATTTTTAAGAAATGGGAGGCAGCCCTGGGTGCACCTCAAAAGTAGAATGATTGATCCAGTGTTTGGAAAGGACTATACCATAGATCTATGTTCTGTTTCAACTGCTGGTTTGGCTGAATAAAAAAAAACTTCATGTCAAATTATGGAGTAGACTAAAATCCTCAACCATCCTTGATTTTAATTTTAAGTGGGTGCTTTGTGAAAAGTAGTCAGAGCAAAGGTAATTAAAGCAAGGCATGTCTGTTTCAAATTAAAGACAGCCCATTATCTAGCGCTATTAAATGATTTCTCATATGTATTGTTACACATAGATAAAAAAAAACATTTTTGCATATCTGTAGATGCTCATCTACTGTTCTCTGAATATTTTTTCCTTCATTCTATTTTGTACATTCCAGCTACCCACTGGTGGCAGCCATCTCTCAACAGGACCATCACCAATAAAGCCCCTGGCAACAAAACTGTATCATGACATAGCATCCTTCATTTGTAGGCATTTTAAAAGGAGAAAGAATGCTGCCAGGGAGCTCAACCACTGCTGAAAGTGGCAGCAATGCTTCTCTGTGTGTGTCTTAAGGGGGAAGGAGAGAAACATAAGCCAGCTCCTTGGGAATGGAGACACATCCCCACCACACATTATAACAGGCTTCCTCAAACTCGGCCCTCCAGATGCTTTGAGACTACAATTCCCACCATCCCAGACCACTGGTCCTGCTAGCTAGGGATCAGGGGGTTGTAGGCCAAAAACATCTGGAAGGCCAAATTCGAGGAAGCCTGCATTATAAGAATTTGCCATGATTGCTAAAGATTGTAGGAATCTTTAGGAGCCTCTCTTCCCACCAACAAAAACCTAATACTAATAATTTTGGCCTAATTACTGCACTGCAACATTTTATGGCAGGTCCCACTTTACTATTGCATGCACAGTGAAGATTCATGTAGTTTATCCCTGATAAATGTCAGTTTGCATAGAAGGTGCGACTTTCAGAAAGACTTAAGCTTCAGCAGCTCCCAGCTTAGAAATTAAGTGCTGGAAAAAGATAAGGAAATGATGAGTCTTTCATGCTTGGATTTCTTTTAGAGCTTCTCTGCAATGTCTGGCGCAGCAGAGGCAGTTTTAGGGTGGTGCAACCACAGCAGTGGCACTGGGAGCCATGCTGCAGGGGACGCCACAACAATGCTGCAGAATGGAGCATGAGAGGCGGGGGGTGCCGAATTTTAGCGTCACACAGGGCACCATAGGAATTTGAGGATCCAAAGTCCACTACTGGGCCCATCTACATGTTGGTCTAGGCTCTTCGGGGAGGAAGGGTGGGGTATAAACTCAATACATTTCTATGGGTAACTGTAAAGCTATCATTAAAAATGTTTTTAGAGAAGCTGCTCATCTCACATTGAAGGGTAGATTTTTTTCTTTGTAAATAAATAAAATATATAATCAGAGGTAACTTTAAAGTGCCTCCATTTGTGTCAAATTGCCTTGTACACTGATATTTTGGTTTTGACTATTAAATTAATTGAACAAGGAGATAAAAAAGGTTGTAGAATGACACATTTCTGCAAAAAACATTATGCTGTATACATTTCTTTCTCAAACTACTGCAGCTCTTCCTCACTCCTGTGTATTATTCATCTTAATCTATTTGAAATGACTTTACTAAAATCACTCCTTTTTTCCCTTTCTCACAAATGCATACCCCCATACTTTAATTCAATATAGGAATTTCCTTCCACCTTCTATATCAACTCTGAGCCTTCACCACAATTTTCTTCCTTCTTAATTCCACTCTGTATAAATCCATTTGCTTTTGTCCCGACCTGCTTTCTCTGTTTTTCCCCCCTGGCTTTTTCTGTCATTCCTTCTCTGCATGTAAGAGTGAAACACTGCAAAACCCTACCAAACTTGTTTGTTCAAAGTGGGACAGTAACGGTGTAAGTGCACAAGACATGCACCAATGAAAATGTTAAAATCAAAGCAATTGTTAATACTGTTTCAGAAAACACTGGGGGGGGGAGCTAGGGGACTCCTGTTCTGTTTATTTAAAGTATACCCTGATTTCAGGTGTCAAAATATTCTTATTCAGGAATATTCAGAATGACCATGCTTCTTTTTTTTCTCCCTGCAGCACCACTAACAGAAAAACCACCAAAGCTTTTATATCCTTCAGAGAGTAAGCTGACAATTCAGGAGACACAGCTGGGTAAGTTGCATTCAGGAAGTGCTGATGTCTGCTGAGTCTTAATGTTTGATGAAGGCATTAACAATTAAAATTAAAACTAGAGATGACATTGCACTGTGCTTTTGCGCAGATATGTTTGAGGTTAGGTTATAATAATGACACATTTGCATTGATTCTATTGTATTTAATATTAGAACTGATCTTTGTTAAAAAGCAAGGTGTCATTTTATTTCCGTAGTTTGCAGTTATTCTGTTTACAAGTAATAGTTAAGGGAAGTTAACTAAAAGTAGAGGAAAAGTCAAACTGAAGAGCTCAGTTGATGTTTTGGGGCTATAACTGCTTTAATGGTCAGTACTGTTAAGATTTATAGTCCGAAATATTTGGGAAGGCTGTGAGTATTGCAAGTACAGAAGCCAATTTTCCTGATGATTCTGAGTGCTACATGGTTTGTTGACTTTGAACCAAATGTACTGAATTTTTGTTTTGCCCATCATGGACTTTTAAGTTTTATTAAGTCATACTTTCATACCTCCAAAAGAGCATTTACTTTGTTCATTTTGTCAGATTATAACTGAATTTCAATGGTTTATAATTCACTGTTAAATTTCCTACATTATGTTTGTGACTCTTTGGTAACTACAGAATAGAGTGTTGTCACCACTGCTAATTTTTAATGCTATCTTCCACTGCCATGGCAGATCTAGGCTATGTTAGTGGCATAGTGGTTTTTGGGTCTTTGTCATATGTTCAATTGGAAACTACAGGTTATTACTTGTCTTAAGACTAATTCCCAACTTTTTTCATAGTAAAGGCCTTACATGGTGGACTTTAGCACCATTTTAAAGCATCTATTTTTACATGTAGAGCCGTTTGTGAAAGCACCCTCTGTTAAAAACCTGAAAAGTTAACTTCCTCAGAAAAAACACTACCCCTATGATATTACCATCTCAATATTGTCAGAATAGGGCTTCAATATACATTAGATTGTTTGAAGAAAATAATATTTCTTGGTAGTCAGTTGCACTTTCTATAATATTATGTCTTTTTAAAAAAACAAGCAATGATTTATTCTAGCCTTGTATGTGATCATATCAATGGAATTTATGCATCTGCTTAAACATTTTCTGACTTTGCAGAGTACAAGTTTGGCTTCTAAATATTACCATTGATGTTTTGTTGTATTACTATGATGACTCTTGTGTTTAACTGCATACCATCTGTCTTACTTAATTATGATCAAGGAATGTGAAATATTACACATCTTCTTAGGCATCTTTGAAGCATTACTAGATTGGCAAATTATAATTAAGCTGGTACTAATTTCTGACTCCAAACAGTTAATTGGCATACTGCAACTTCTGAGTTCTGCAGTTCTAGGTGTGTTAAAGATAAATTATTACCGTCATATTCTCATATGTGTGGACAGCGCTGGAAGTTCTGAACCTGACCTGAGAAGCAGTATTCTATTTACGATGGGAAGGCACATTTTTATAAACTTACCACAGAACATAAGAAAGCATTGGGTTTGCAATGGCTAGTCCTATGAGAGCTAGAAATATGTCTAACCTTTTGCTCAGAAAGTGTTTTTGAAGTAGTAGTTCACTGTGGGTCTGATCAAATGCATACTGCAAATATTTAAATTTCAGATAAAAGGAAAATTCTGGAAATTCTGTTTCCAATGAAGCACATACCTTATGTAGAAAAGCAACATGGTAAATAATACATCAATTAAGGCCAGATTGAAAATAAATCTATCAAAATGTGTAAACAGAATGTATAAACCATATGTACTAACTCTCTTGAACAGGTTTCAATCAAGTTCTGACAGGAAAGCTAATGGAGGTCAAGAATAAGATAATATAAGCTCTTCTCCGCTTTTACTAAGTGGTTCATTTGAATTAATCAATATCTGTGTTTAAATAATGCATTTAGGATTTGAGTTGCAGAGGGGCTTTTAATAATACACATGGTTATTTTCTACTCAAGAGGATCAACCTCTCAATATTTGGTTTGTTTGTTTTTACTGCTACAAGGAATAAGTGAATGCTTAAGACACCAAGCTGTCTGTGAAAATATATGAGAAAATTGTAAGAGAAAATTGTGGAGTAGGGTTTCATAGAAATCTGTCTTGTATCTTTCTTCAGCCGCTTCCCTCACTGAGGCAGAATTATAAAGCAGTTAGTTGTGGCAGGCCAAACAAAACTCCCCAATGGCCATGCAGTTTATAGAAACAACAAAATAAGTTTCCCCTGGCAGGAGTTTTGCTCCACTTCACTAGACAAGACAGCACAAAGATGTCATCATCTTTTAGGAAATAGTCTCAGTTTTGCTTCCAAAGGAGGTGCCTAAAAACCTTTTCTGAAACCAAAGAAGACAGAGAAAATTAGATTCACTTTCCCACAAACTTTAACAGACAACCTAAAGCACAGCCTGCATTCTTTCACATCTCAGCCTAAATGAAAAAAGAGTTGGAGTTGTGCTCTTTGTCACTTTTCTTTTCTTTTTTAGCTGCTTAGAACCTCCTGCTTAAAGCTGGAGCATAGGTAACAATATTTTCAAAACACCCCACTAGTCCAAGGATTGCGTTAGATAAAGGCTGGAAAACCTGCGGACCCTCCAGATTTTGCCGGACTAAACAAAAGCAAGGATTTTCAACAATCTTCATGGTGGAAACGCAACATCTAATTATTTGGGGCATGGGCATTCAGTGGGGTTTACCATCAGTACACAAGGTACCTGTGGGTTTATGAATTTTCCCTTTCTCTTAAATGAAAACATCTGCTTTAAACAACAATGAGCTGAGTTCTGCTCCATACACGATGGTACAACAGGGATGACACTACATCATGAAACATCAGTAAACATATCTTCAGATCAAAGGGGAGGGGGACTTGAAACCCTCTACTGCCTCGTTCAGTAATAGAAAGGTCCCCAAGGTATTCCAACTACAATGGCAGCAACCTTCATCAATCTACCAGGAAGCCATTCTGGTAAGCCTAGTGAAATAGCTGAAAGGTAGCTCAGCTGCACCAGAGTGTAGACAAAGGGAGAGTTAAACAGAGAAGAGTGTCCAAACTAAGCAGGTAGACACTGCCAGGATGAGGAGGAGCAAAGGAACCTGACTGAGAGAAGAGGTGCTTAATAGGAAAAAGCCCAGCACAGAACCAATGTGTGGTTCCTTCTTTACAGAAGGAATTCGAACAAGGAGGGAGTTGGTGGACACCTGCAGAGTGTTAGTTTCTGTGATCACTGTGAAGCTGCATGGAGTCACAGGACTCTGTTTACATTCAGAGACCTTCAAGTCTCACGGGAAAGGGAGACGGAATGTGACGTTAGTGGTTTCCTGTTTCCTTTGTTCCTTTGTTCAGTTGCTCTCTCACAGAGAGAGGATGTCTTTTCTGTTCTGCGTAGTTTAGAAATAAAACTCTTTACAATGTAGCCAAACCTCTTGTCTCTTCCCTGTGCTGGGAATCCTGCTGGATAGAATGTTCTTGAGGCTTATCAAAGGCTCAGGCCATTAAACACGTCGGAGGCAATTTCAAAGGCTCAACTCAGAGGAAGATGAGGCCTTATTGGCTTGGCCAAGCGGAGTTCCGACACAGAGCACCTGGGCTAGTGGGAAGGAGGCATCCACTATAATTTCCTACAGTGGGAGAAGGAGCAGGGGGATTTATTGGCAGACTTAATACCATAGTCTCAGCTCAGCTATAGGCGCATATGTTTAGGAAGTCCTTTGGGCAGAATCTTTCTTTACCCAAGCTATGCACATTCAAAGCACACATTCCACCACCACCCCTCAAAGAATTCTGGGCAATGTAGTTCACAGCCACACTTAACAAATTACAGTGCTCAGAATTCTTTGGAGGGGAAAATGTGTGCTTTGAATGTGGTTTTAAAGCTTTATGTATTTGCAGTCCCAGTATCAGTGATGTGAATTATACTCACTTCAAAGTAAGAACCACAACTTAATATGACTGAGTCAGAACTCTGAATTATTTTTTTAAACTATAGAAATGGTTTAACTCAGCAGGCTTTCTACAGATAATTAAGGTTCTACAAATAATTACAATTCATTATAAATCTATTGCTTACATTTATAAGTTCATATGGCATCTCAGCTTTTTGTATGAGCTTAAAATCATGTTGTTAATAAGTTTGTTCCTTCAACAAATTATCATTACTTCATTAATTGGAAAATTGCAGTTGATTAGTAAATTAGCAACTGAAGACCTTTGAGGAAGATTAATAAATTCTAAGAAGATAAATAGAAAGAAATACTCTTAACAACGTAGGGACATTCAGTTCACCAAGTTGGACTCAGTAAACCTTTTTTTCTACTTTTGATATTTGCGGTACAATTTTAACATAGAAGCGCCATGAAAATGGGTCGTTTTAAAAGCAATTGCCATTTCACTTCTAGCAGAGGAGCTGAAGGGTAGATTGTAAATAAAAGCAGACTCAGCACTAAACACACTACTTTAAATTAGATACAAATCTTTCATTCTCGAGTGGTGTGAAGGAAAATGAGTCTTAGAAAAAAGGATGGATTCTCTCTGTTCAGTAACTGCTGTGTATGAAATCTATGCTGACCTTGATTCAGTCACCTATGGGAAGTCTCACAGTCCCAGTTTACTTGGACAGCAAATTGAAAGGGTACCATCTAACCTTGAGATTTCAGGATCATAGAATAGCAGAATCGAAAAATTGTAGAGTTGGAAGGGACGCTGGGGGTCATCTAGTCCAACCCCCTGCAATGCAGCAGTCTCAGCTAGATCATACATGACAGATGGCCATCCAACCTCTGCTTAAAAACCTCCAAGGAAGGAGAGTCCACCACCTCTTTCAGAAGTCTGTTCCATTGTTGAACAGCTTTTACCGTCAAAAACTTATTCCTGATGTTTATGTTCTTATATTCAGTTTTGATCTAAGTTTATGTAATAAAAAAGAAATACTTTCTAATCAGGCTTTCTTTCTTTCTTTCTTTCTTTCTTTCTTTCTTTCTTTCTTTCTTTCTGATTTTGCTAGCCTGGTCACTTTACAATCCTTCATTTCCTTTCTTTACTTTTCAACTGAAACACTACTTTGCCTGCAATAAACTCTTGCCAAGTGTGCCAGTGTCTGCATGCTACCAAATGCATCCATTTTTGCAGGACGTTTTCTCTTCACACATAGCCACAAATATCTGCTTTCCCCAAGTCCAAATGTAGCTAGAGATGAAATATTTGTCAAACATTGATTAAAGTGCATCGTATAAATCACAGCTTCCTAGGAGAGCACTGATTTCCTTATGCAAGAAGCTCATGATTTATGGTTTGTATCCTTTAATATTGGGAAATAATGTTAGGAGCTGGCCCTTGTCATGAATATAAATCACAGGCCTAGTTCACATGGTCAACTTTGTTTCCTAGTGATGTCCTCTGAGTGTCCCCAGGAACACGTTGCACTGAGAATGTATTATCTGAATCAAGATCTGTTGGGATGCAGCAGCTGCCCTTTCTGCTATTATTGCAGTTACAAAAGCTGTGGCGGCAACTACAAAGTGGCCGATTAATATAATGAAATGTATTCCAGAGTCATATGGCAAGTATTTTGAACTAGCTTGTGTTCCTTTGGGGTGCTGCATAGCAGCTAGTTGTTCTGAATCCCCGAAGTTTTCATGAAGTTATCCCTGATTGGAAGTTCTGATAAAATTACAGAACAAGTGGAATAACTAAATCTGATCACTTCATGGTCAGGAGACTTCCTACACAGTGTCAGCAGTTCCACTGGCACAATGTTTGTATGACCTACAAAGGGAGCTGATTAAGTTTTAATGTATTGATATTGGTCCCTTTGGTCCCTTTTTTAAATAAAAAAAACTTGGCAATGAAATCTTTAGCTCTAATTAAGTAGGAGAAACAATGACCCTTCTAAAGCTGTAACACTTAGAATGATATTTGCACTTGTAAAATGTTTGAAATTTTGTCTGCAAACCACTTCTCATTAAGTGTACGAAGATCTTTGTCAGAGGTCTTAGCGAAGCCGGAGCCATCCAGCGTTTTTCTTTCCTTATTGTTACTATTTTTTTAAAGTGTTAATTGGCCTGTCTAAGGCGCAAAAAAAAGTTGACTCTGGAGTATTATCTCTCAAATGAAAGATTTGCTGCTGTTGTATGAAACTGTGATTCAGATATATTCCGCTCTGTGTAGTCCTGTAACAATCCAGCAGTCACAACAAGAAACAAAAGCTATGCATGTCCCTTAGGAATCAACTAAACTGACCATTATGGAATGGAAGTAGCGGGCTAAAGGAAGAGGAAATTGTTTGGGATGACTGCTGACAAATGCATGTTCACACAAATGTGTGAAAGTCATGAGATCTAATAAGATTTCCAAACTCCTGTAGCTGTTGTCTGTGGTGGACAGCTATTAGCAGGAATTCTAGTGAGACGTGACCCTTGGTGAAACTATGATGCAATTAGTAGCATTTGATCATTAGTTGAGTGAATTTCTTTGCCAAGAAACAGCTCTATTCATCCTCAATTAATTACAAAGACCTAACCTCAAAAACAAAACTTGGCAGCCGTAAGGAAATCCCCATATCTAGTGAATTATAGGGTAGCTCTGGTAAGGAAACCATTAACGCAATAAATGTAACCACAACGTGCTTTGCATATTGTAGTGCCTCTTGCCTTGCCTATTCTTAATAGAAAACTATTCTCCTTCTTTGAAAAAAAATCATTATATACAGCTCTTGAGTGGTAAATCATTGTGTTGAAAGTCAACACTTTCTTAGTAAATTTGGCTTTGTGGCTTTGGCTATGTTCTGTAAGCCAAATAGTAAAATAGTCCATGGCATAATACCATCTGGTTAGGCAACAGTAAAATACCATATTACTACCCTCGATTCTGTTGGTGATTAGGAATCACTTGGGAGTTTTTAGTGGACATTTGCCTCACAATTTTACAGCTGCATTCAGGTTAGAAATTGCACAAGGATGATAATAAAACAGTATGTATCATATATGCTGAATACAGTGTGTAAGGCAACATCTGCCACCCTTCCAGATGTTTTGAACCACAACCTGTCATTCCCAGGCAGCATGAGAGAATACCAGCAAGGCAAAGTTGTGCATGGCTCCAGTATGACTGATCTTTGTACTCCATGTGCTCTGCAAAGCTCCATCCATTCCCTATCCATCTACGATTGTTGGACAAGTGCAATCTAGCTATCCAGTTTTCCACTGTTGGCATGAAGGTGTACCCGCTTTTTCTCCCTTCAGGTGGCACAGAGCACATGCTTCGCTTTTGGAAACTAAATATCTGGCATCTCCAGCTAAAGTATCTCAATAAGACACATTGCACTCAATATTTTGCAGTGGCTGTCCATCAGAATAGAAAAGGGACTATTGCTCTGACACTGTATAAAATAGAGCCTTGTACATATGGACATTTTCCTAAGTGCCCTGCATCACCTAAGTAGAAATTCTGACAGCTTTCAGAATTCAGAGATCTCAGTAGCTAACAGCACAAAAATATATACTTCTACTCAGAAGTAATCCTCATTGAGTTCAATGGGACTCAGTCCCAGGAAAGTAGATAAAGGATTGCACTTTAAAACTATTTTATTGCTTGTTTTTTGATATCACTCGTACTGAGGGCTTTCTGCCAAGTTTCTAATACTTCTGTTGTTTGGTGCGTGTTTAGAATTAAACAATTGCACTATGTGCATTCTACTGAGGAACATCACATATCAGTTTTTGAAAAAAAATAAAGACAATCTTGTTTTATTAATGTTATTCTAAAGAACAGTGTTAATGGATTCTTGTGCAGCAAAGCTAATCTAAGTGAATTAGTAAATATAAACTCAAGTCCTAACTCCAGAGAAAAGCAATAGCCAACAGCTGTTTTGTATTTTGATAGGAGGGCTTTCATTTGACCTTATTCCAGCTTTGGCATTTCTATATCCTTTCATCTTAACTATCCACTGTCAGATTTAAGCATATTACTGTCATGTAAGATTTGTTAGTATGGCATCTCAAGACTAAAGCATACTATCAAGCATGATGAATATTTTCTTCATGGAACTCAGCAATATCTACTGCAAAATTGTCATTTGTACTAAGTCCTGGTGTATGGCAGTGATCACAAAAAAATTATGGTAGTCTTACAGATAGATCCATATAAATTAGTAGCCAACTGCTCACACCTATTGTTAGTAAGGGAAAAAACAAAGGCTTTCCTACCTGACTACCCAAGGGGGGTAGATTTTTACTTGCCACAGGCAGTCAGGCTAGCGTCTGTTTAAATGTCTCTCCACCATACATCTATGCTTCCCAGCTTTCAAGTTATATTGGATTTCCCACACACAGAGCGAGTATACAGCCAGGGGCTTCAAGTGGTACAGAGTAAAACCAGTGAGTTTATTCAGAAGATTTCCATTGATGTTTTAAGCCATTTCTTCCTATATACTGTTATGAGCTTGTGAGGAGCCAGCTACCGCTCAATTCCTGTGTCTAATAAAAGTTAGAATTAATCAATGCTTGGAGAGTAAAACTGAAAATTGGTTTAAATAGTCTGACTCAGCTTTCCCTATCCAGGAAGCTACCTGGGAGAAGAACCATCAAAGGGAACAAAGCTAATAATGGCAGGGGTGGACTAGATGACACTTGGGGTCCCTCTACAATTCTGAGATTGTATGATTCTGTACATGGATCCTTGCAGGATCAGATCAAGTGTCCTTCTAGTCTAGCAATCCACTTCCAAATGAAGCTGCTCCCATGAAATCCACAAGCATGATAGGCATCTCCTGCAGGATATTGTATGTGCTTTAGAAGTTTTATATAATTCAAAAATCAGGCAACAAATACCCTAAATAAACTAGAAAACCTTTACTTTTGGGCTTTTAAAATGGATAAGTAATAGCACTTAGCTTCCCTCTCAGGTCATACTGTTGTGTTACCTTATCAGTGCACACTTGTCATTTTGGTAATTTTCTCAAATCACAATAAAAAACAAATATTTTGCAGACTTGCATCAGTTCATAGCAAATGTAATAACCCCAATTCAAATCAACTTCATTTTCAGTCACTGGCCTAAGGCTATGTCTGCAGAATGTCAACCTTTATTATAACTATGGGTGCAGATGTGTATCTGACCAAAGAGACTTCTAGAGCTCCCACTCTAGGATTTTGACTAAAGTAAAGCCTGAGCTGAATTTAGCGGTTCACGCTCAAGTAAAAACATCCAAGGGAAGTCGAGGAAGTTTCACTGAGATGAAATAAATTTCTCAGGGGGCTTTTATACATCCCTTGCTGCTCTACAATACAACGACTAAGCTTTACTCGCCCTGACTTTCTGTGTGGACATGCTAGCTTCCCAATAAAGTATAACTGCAATTGACTCAATGTTGGTTAAGACTTTGTATTATGAAGAGCAATACTTTTAAATTAACTTTGGGTGCAAGATAATTTTCTCATCTGATCTTTGGTTTCCTGACTACCTAAAGCAATACTGTTAAACCGCAAAGTGAAATCTTCATGCTAATCCTCATTGCTCCATAGCTTTATGAGCATAAAACCCTGACATTCTCAGGTGCTCTTTTTATTATGAATAGGTTGATTGAGCAGAGCAGAGTGTTGAGGAAACTGTTAGTGTGATATAAGGCTTTTGGTCACTGGTGTGCTTTCAGGCTAGACTGGAAATGATCAGTCGTGTGTGGGTTCAATCCCCACATTGGGCAAAAGATTCCTTTATTGCAGGGGGTTGGAACCCTCATGATTCCTTCTGTGATTCTGTGATCCAGTGTTCACATGTATGTTAGCTGTGTAAGTGTGAGAAAGAGCAATTCTCCTAGAAGTATGTAAATTAGAGATTCCAGACTTTCACTACATGGAGAAGAATAGCTTTGGGGAAAAGAAAAGAAAAAGAAAACATCAAGATTAGTTTTCCATCTTTGAATAATATTGTAAACTCGCAAACAGTCAGAGACATAGGATTTCTTGTATAGAATTTAAAACCTTACCATATCTTCCAGGATAGTTTTGAATTATTGATGATAAAATGTTTCCCACACTTTCTAGCACATCAGCAGTATGCAGACCAACTGGGCTCTTACATATTTTAATTACTAGAGAAGTGCACAGAAAGTCATTGTATAAAAAGGCACTATTTCAAAGGGTTTTGTAGTCAGTGTGGTTGTTACATGTCTCTGTCAAGGTTGTAGTGACATGAAAGCTAAATATTTAACTATCCACTTCTTTTCCATTAATCACTGTGTTGCCAAGAAAAGGGTCTTACAGAGATAAATGACTTAACATCAGAGATGTGGGGTGCAGATACACAATGGACAAAATCAGCTATTTCAGGGCAGCATGGATCCAGTTAACAGAGAATGTCCTCAATGGCATCTAGGGAAAAGGGTTGAATAAAAATATTCATAGCAACTACTCTAGTCCGCAAATGCCTATGCCATAATAAATTTGATGGCCTTTAAGGTGCTACAAATTGCTGTGCTGTTTCAAAATATTGCCCCATATAGCTATTTCGGTATGTTATATAGAGAATTATCATTATCATTTTGTGCTGTAATTTGTTCAGCTTCACAATCTATAGCCTGGGATTGTGCATGAAATGGAACAGGCATGTTAAAGGCCAAATGCCTATACTGTAGTGGAAAGTTTTTGCTTAGCACTATCAACCACCCCATCCCCGCTTTTAATGTATCTATGTAGGGGTTTGTTTTGTTTGTTTGTTAAGCTGCTTTGGGTTGTCCTTGGAAAATAAAGCAACTAACATCAGCAACAATAATAATAGGAGTTTGGAGTCAAGACCTAGATAATTTATAATTTTGCATTGGAACAAACAAAACCAATACCTACCCCCAGTTTAAAAGGCTATTACAGTGGTACCTCTGGTTACGTACTTAATTTGTTCCGGAGGTCCATTCTTAACCTGAAACTGTTCTTAACCTGAATCACCACTTTAGCTAATGGGGCCTCCCGCTGCTGCCGTGCCGCCGCCATGCGATTTCTGTTCTCATCCTGAAGCAAAGTTCTTAACCCGAGGTACTGTTTCTGGGTTATGGGAGTCTGTAACCTGAAGCGTATGTAACTTGAAGTGTATGTAACCCGAGGTACCACTGTACTTGTTTAACTAGCCAAAGCCCTGAGATAAGAAATGTTTTTGCCTGGCGATTCTTCCAGAGAAGAGCATTCCACAGACGGGGAGCCGCTGCAGAAAAGGCCTGTTTTCATGTTGTCACCCTCTAGACCTCTCGTGGAGGTGACTCTTGAAAATGGGCCTCAGATTATGATCACAGACCAATTAATATGGGAAGAGGCGGTCCTTGAGGTACTGTGGTCCTGAGCTGTTTAAGGTCAAAATCAGCACTTTGAATGGCGCCCAAATACTAATTGGCAGCCTTTGAAGTTGGGCCAGGATTGGTGAGCCCTGGTGACTTGGCTGCTGAATTCTGCACCAGCTGAGGTTTCTGAACTTTCTTCCCCACATATGATTGCATTGCAGTAATCTAAGGCGTTACTTTTGTGCTACTATGTTTCTCTGTTTACCATGGCAATTCTTTGGGAGCAGGTGTTGGAAAACATGACCCATCTGCATACAGGGGTACCTCAGGTTAAGTATTTAATTCGTTCCGGAGGTCTGTTCTTAACCTGAAACTGTTCTTAACCTGAAGCACCACTTTAGCTAATGGGGCCTCCTGCTGCTGCCGCGCCGCCGGAGCCCGATTTCTGTTCTTATCCTGAAGCAAAGTTCTTAACCTGAAGCACTATTTCTGGGTTAGTGGAGTGCGTAACCTGAAGCGTATGTAACCTGAAGCGTATGTAACCTGAGGTACCACTGTACACTAATTAAATTCTAGTGGGAGGGGCTAGACTAAAGTCTTTTTTTTTTTAAGGTCATGAAATTAAAACAGAGAGTGAAGTGAGGCAGTTTTACATTACCTAAAAATCTCTAAACACAAACAGTGAACCACCCAGTCACTCAAGAATGCAACACATCTCCCTTTAATCTTGTATACTAATAAATAATGTTAGAAGTGGTGTATAAATAAACCATTAACCTTAATTTCAGTGACGTTTCCAGAGGAAGGAAGGTAATTAGTTTGTCAGGATAAAGGAAGAAAGGCTGTGTGTCAAAGCTGAGAGAGGTGGAGGTGAGAACCAAAATTTGTATTATAGTGATCATTGGCTGCTTATAATTACTGCCGTCTTTGGCCCCATAGCTTTTCATGTCGTCCTATTCACATGCATAGATTACAAACCTCTTAACAGAGGAAAAAAATAAGCGCAGAAGCTAGGGCATAGCAGAGGCCAGTCTTCTTTTCTAGCTGTGCATCTAACTCCCTTCTGCAATGCCCCAGTTGCAGCTCTTCAAATTGCTCAAGTGACGCCTTACAATTCACAACCAAACAGGCTAAGTCCCAGGGAGCTGGCTGAATATATTGCTTTTGATTAGCACTGCAGAATCATGCCTTTTTAGCTCAAGAAAGTTCCTGTAAGGTGTCTCTCCTGGGAAACTCCTTTTAGAAATCTCTGCATTTTTCGCAGCCAGAGGGGGGAAATCCAAGGCTTCTTTGTTCGCCGTTCATCGTCAGCCATGATTTCTAGTCGAATGCAAGGGAGAGAATAAGTGACATAGTAATTTTTTATCATAGTTTCTGTCAAAGGAAGTTTTTAAAGGTGAAAGCTTAAAGTAAAATCATCCTTTAATTTATACGTTGGCAATTTGTAATATTTTATTAAAACAGTATTTTAGGGTAGCAAATAACAACAGTTAACACCAAAGTTCGTAATTACCTGGTTAAGAGTATGAATAGGTGCAGTTTGCAATGCTTCACTGTATTATACGTATATCCTAATTTGCCCCAAAGTCCTTCTCTTTTAAGCTAGTTAGGCTGCTTTATTGTTTCATGCACAGAAGTTATTTAATGTGGATCCCTTACCTTCAATGAAATTCTTTTTTATTGCTTTGAAATAAGTGACTGTATCACCCGACCAATCAGTCTTCTCCTTGTTGAATTTATTCTATTTGAGCAGTTTTCCTAATTGTTATTATATTGATATATTTAATTTGGGCCAGTTGAGTTTTGTGTGGTTCTGGTACCCCTCATCCAGATCTGCAAACCTCTGTTGGTCCTGAGTTTGTTTATTTTGGTAAAGGGGGATCAGTTGTCTTTCCAGACGACTCTCAGTCATGGCTGCAGCTGGGTAGTTTAAATCCCAGGTAAGCAAATATGATAAGGTGCATATGTGGGACAACATCTGCATGCATGGTGAGGCACTACAAGCCAGGGCTAAATTCATGGAAAATTAATAATTCCGCCCCCACCAGATGCTCACTGAAAGAGTTCATAAAAACCAAGCCAATTTCATATACAGCCAGTGCAAGTTCTCCTCTCTCAGCAAATAGCTTTCTCTCTCTGTGTGGGTGAAGGTATATTAAGTTTTCATGTTTTCATACAAATGGGGCAGTGCGAAAATGCTCCAGCCTGCAGCTGCAACTCCATAGCAAACCACCAGTATTGCATACTATACTTCTATTTATGTTGCTGTTAGCTCCTAAGCCTGTTTTTTTGGTGCCACTCTAAAGCGGACAAACACCGGCTCCCTCAGCCTAAAGCGACATGAGGACCGCCCTCCCAATAGTCAAATTTCACTGGACTTAACCGTCCAAGGGTCCTTTTTGCCTTATCCAATTTGTACGTGGCTCCACTACATGTAAATGTGAATGTACCGACAGCTCATTGTTTTTATATTTCTGCATTATTTCCCTTGTTACATTATTATTATTATTATTATTATTATTATTATTATTATTATTATATATTTATTTATACCCCACCATTTCTCTAGGTGGGACTCAGCAGAGATCTATGTTGAACAACATCCTATGAAATAATAATAAAATAACATTATATAATAATATACCTTACAAACCTAACAAACAAAACAGCACATAAGGAGAGGAGGGTATATTCCCAATCCTGTAATAAATCGCCCCCACATCACTCCATGTCTTTTGGCAAGGGTGGGTTGCACCTTGCTTCCCTGTGCACTGTGGTCCCAAGTCTGATCATTGCAGGGCCATACTTGGTATCAACATAAAGCAAAACCAAATAAATAAATGCTTTTTCCAGAAGCAGAAGTTCCACACTGGTCTGTCCATTTATTCAGTTACCTAGGACTTACTAGGAACTTGTCAATATCTGTTAGTGTTTGAATATTTTTATCTGTTGCTATTAACATCTGTTAAATGTTCATTTGTTTAGATAATAAAAAAGCTAGCCATTATCACATTATGGCAAGATGACAGATTTCCTAGTGGATAGAAGACATTTTAAATGCCATTTTAGTAGAAATAAACAATATCAGTACAACTATAAATCAAAGCAAACTCAATGTAGCTGTATACGGCATTCCTCAATTATGTAATGTTATTGTCCTGAAGCATCTTCATTTTTCTAGGTCCTTCTGCTGTGCTCAGTACATGAAAATAAATGAAAAATTAATTTAGAATCCATGAGGCTGAATGCAATATTAATGAGCCTCTCCTTGTTATGAAAAAGAAAACTGGATTGGAAATCTTGATCACCAATCAGTTTCTTCTTTGCAAAGAGTTTTGGTGAAACTGAATACACTCACGTAAAACTAGGTTAGCTCACTGTATTAATAAAGTTACACAACGCTAAGTGCTTGATGCTGAAGCCATGAGCATTCAAATTCAGTACCACAGAAACCTAGTGGCATAGCGTGGGTTGTCAGCACCCGGGGCAAGGCAAGTAATTTGCGCCCCCCACTGCACTGTCCCTCCCCCAGTCCCTCACTCTCTCTCCGCACCGCACCGCATGCCTGGCACCCCCCCCCCACAGTGGGCAGCGACCTGGTGGCTCGGATCAGATTCGCACAGCCAGCACTGCAGTGAGAGAGAGTGAGTGAGCCAGGTAGGGGCAGAGAGCTGCGAGTGCGAGTGCCCCCCCCAGATGTTGCGCCCGGTGCGGCGGGCCCCCCCTGCACCCCCCACGCTACGCCACTGCAGAAACCCACTGAGTACTTTTGTGCACAGATCTGCACAGATTTGCTGTACATCTCACCTGTCCTGGCAAGACAGCAATGTGGACATGGTGAATAAGCCAAGGAAAAATGTAGATTGGCACTGTGCAGCCTGATTCTACGTGGAGCAGCAGTAGCAGTGATTTGCAACAACAGCACCTTCCATGATCAGGTTGCTGCTTAGGGCCCAACTGCCTTGCTGCATTGCATTGTAAGTTGCTGCAAACTCTGTACAGTGGAACCTCGTGTTATGGACGGGATCCGTTCCTGAGGCCTGTCCGTAATACGGAACTGACCCAAGCTGATGCGCCGCGTCTGTGCACACACACAGCATGATTTAGTGCTTCTGCGCATGCGCGAGCGGCAAAACCCGGAAGTAACCCATTCCGGTACTTATGGGCTGCCATGGGACGCAACATGAAAACACGTAACCTGAAGTGGACTGCATCCTGTGCCCTTTCCCCCTTTTGCACAAGTAGTTCAAAGAACTCCATTTGCAATTCTAGGGTGTGTGTTTTTGCATAGCTAGTTCCCATTAACACTGCATATAAAAGGATAGCAATCCGAAAGAAAGAAAGAAAGAAAGAAAGAAAGAAAAAGAAAGAAAGAAAGAAAGAAAGACATTTCTTACAATTCCAAAAGTACCTGCATCTGTTTACAGGAAGCACATAATACATAATTTCATCTTTCAATCCTGGTTGTGCTTTGAGCCCCAAAACCCATCCCCAATAGAAATAAAGACACTGTGGAGACAGAATTTAGTTTAAATGTTAATGGGCAAATTTTGGCCACAACTTTGTTAAAAAACACAAATATGACTGGTATTGGCTTAGGCATTGCAGGAAGCCTGGAAGGGTAAACAACCAGCAGGGCGAGCTCCATCAGTGTATATTGACTGGTGCTCACCCCTTGGGTTCCCGGGGCTCCTGGCATTGCCCTAGCCCCTCTCCAGGCTTAGGCAAGCCCCAACCACAAGCCGGTTAGGGAAGAGTTTCAGGGCCGAGCACAACATGCACCCTCTGTTAGGATGATCCAACATTGCAAGGGTTGGAGGCTTTTGTTTTTGTTTTTCCATTCAAGTCTATAACATTTCTAGTACAGTTCTAGGTGAGAGACAAACAATAACACTCCCCCAAAAATATGAACACAGGGATTCATTTGAGATATTTTTATTCAGAGCCTAGCATTCTGTAATAACTCTTTGAAGAACAGTAGTACTAAATACACCTTCCAGTTACGTCTCAACTTCCTTCCAACATGGGATTTGAGTAGGCATACATACAGTAGGGTTCTCAGAATGTCTTCTAAGATTGGGCAGGGGGCTGAGCTTTAACACTGAGACTTAATAAAGCAACCTGGCGTCAGTGGGTAAAAGCAGTAATGCATCTCATTATACTTTAAAACCAAAAACCACATACTTTATATATATTTTATCAGAGTAGTTTGAAGGCCTTCTCTACCCTCAGGTCTAGGAAATCCTTCTCTATCTTGTCTCATTCCCGCAAAGTGATCATCCACATAGATTATTCCACACGCCCTAGAAGACTAGCTTCTTACCACCTCACCAATGTGAGGATCCAGGGCTCAAATCTTCAATGGCTGCGCTCGTTTCTCTCTGGTCAGTGACAGAGGGTGGCGCTTGGGGGGGGGGAACTGTCGTCGTGCTACTCCTTGGTGTGTGGAGTGCCGCAGGGTATGATACTCTCCCCAATGCTTATGTGCCCCCTTGCCCAGCTTGTCCAGAGTTTTGGTTTGGGTTGCCATCAGTATGCTGATGACACCCAACTCTATCTGTTGATGGGGAGCCAACTCCCATCTCTTGCAGTGGAGCAATTAGTGCCAGCCCATCCGTTAAGAGTTTGGGTATAATCTTCGACACCTCCCTTTCTATGCAGGCGCAGGTTGCAACTATAACAAAGGCAGCATTTTTTCATCTCTGCCAAGCTAAGCAGTTGGCTCCTTACCTCTCTTGCCCTGACCTACCCACTGTGATCCACGCAACAGTCACCTCCAGGCTTGATTATTGCAACTCACTCTACGTGGGGCTGCCCTTGGCCTGACCCAGAAACTCCAGCGGGTGCAGAATGCCGCGGAGACATTCCTTACAGGGTCCTCGCCGTGGGATCACATTCACCCAGTGCTACACCAGCTGCATTGGCTCCTGGTGGAGTACAGGATCAGGTTTAAGGTGCTGGTTTTAACGTTTAAAGCTCTATGCGGCCTAGGACCCTCATACCAACAGGACCGCCTCTCCTGGTATGTCCCATGGAGGACCTTACGGTCCAATAAAAACATCTTGAAGGACAGAGGGAGGTTAGGCTGGCCTCGACCAGAGCCAGGGCTTTTTCAGCTGTGGCCCCGATCTGCTGGAACACTCTGTCACAAGAGACTTGGGCCCTGCAGGACTTGACATATTTCCGCAGGGCCTGCAAGACGGAGCTGTTCCGCCAGGCCTCTGACCAAGGCACAGTTTGACCCCCTCTCTCTTCCTGTAATCCTCATAGAACTCTCACCCAATGGTTGCCATTAATTTGATTCTGAATTGATTTTAGAATGTATTTTAATTAATTGACTGTGTGATTTTATGTACACTGTGCTATTTTTACTTGTTGTTAGCTGCTCTGAGCTCGGCTTTGGCCAGGGAGGGCTGGATACAAACAAAATATTATTATTATTATTATTATTATTATTATTATTATTATTATTATTATTGCATAAATTTTCATAGACTATGACTGTCTTTAAGGTAAGTCCACACATCACATGAAAGTTCTCACCTTTCACCCATTCCAAAGACTAACCCAGTCTTTAAGGGGAGGGGGGCTTTTCAGCCCTCTTTCCAAAAGTTACCAGAAGGTCTGGACCAATACTCTGTGGCACAGTACTACTGTTAACATAATAATTATATGATCAGCATTTTTCTTCAGGGTCAGCACTGACAACAAAAGTTGTATCTCTTGGCCAAGGAGCTTTTAGAGAGCGACTATTTTATACATATGCATTGCCATATGATTCTTTGTGCTGGCAAATGGATGTTAGTTCAAAAGTCATGCCTCTTTAGAAACATGTTTTATTGGTAAAATATAACTGATTAAACATTTTGGTGGGCTAATTAACTCAGGGTTATATTTATGTGCTAATGTGATTGCTTCCTTTATAATTTTGCATGTAAACCTATACCCAGTTGACTCCTAAGCACAGTGTTCATGTTATCTAGCCTGCCATTTCGCCTCTTTATAGCAGTATCTCTGGTCATAACAGAAAAGGCATTGCAGGAAGCTCTGCAGATCTTGACTGACTGCATTTGAGGAAAAACACTTCAGCCAAGTTTACCTTTTGTAAGTACAATTCACTAGGCTTGACCTGTTTCACACATACAATCCTTTTTAGCTGTTTCTGTGCTTTTCCATGATCTGGACCTACATGCAGCGCAGTTGTTATTTCAGTAGAATTGTCAAAGAATGGCAATAATTCACACCAAATTGTAATACAGTGGACCCTCTAGTTACATACCGCTCTGGATACGTACCTTTCGGGTTATGAACACAGCAAACCTGCCTACGGACTTTTTGGGTTGTGGACGGATCTCCGGAATGAATTTAATTCATATCCGTGGAGGGTCCACTGTCCACCTTTCTTGCAAGGTCGAGAAAAGTATAATTCTGGAAACTGAATAACACATGATTCACTGATTTGGAATAATAACTCCCAATGTGGTGTAAATGAATTAGCAGTTTAGCACATAATGGACCTGATCATCTTTCCCAGTCAGGAAAGTTTCCATGTTGACAAATTGGTCAGATTTTTCAAGCTGGGGGGGGGGGGGGACATGTAAAGTTTGTTCATCATTCTGTGTGCTGGCGAAGACTGAGTCTGAATGAGAACAATCCACTCATCTTTAGAATTCTGAAAACTGAGGAGCATTGCTGGAGCTTTGAATAAAAATATTGTATAATCATTGAGAGAGGATCCTATCTGTGTAATATGCACCCTTAGATAATTTTTCAGCACTATGTACTACTTTACTGTATTTTGTCATAATATGTTAAAACACAGCTAGTTGCTAACTGTTATGGACCACGCTTGCATTTTCACAACTGGAAAATATTTCAGCGCATGCATTAAGTTGAAATGAATCTTCCAAAGTGGTTCAGACAATTAGCTGGAATGAAGGACCAACAGCCCATAACTGAGCCATAGTAGTTGCTATATCATATCGTGTTTCTGGCTCAGCAAATAATGAATTCTGTCTACAATATAAAGGCCAGAACCAGATGTTTCAATGAAAGAAGCTGGATCCCTGCAGTTTTTAACTGTGTAGTATGCAAACCATTCCATGCAAGCATAACGCTTCTCTTTTGTATCATGATACCAAACTGGAAAAGCTCCCTCTTACTTTTATAGGCTTTGGATCAAGCAATTAGAAGTTGTGTCTTATGGAACCAGAATCATGCCCATAATTAAATATTGTTTGCATGAGCAACAAATTACCATTTTGTTTTTATTTGTTTATTTATTTATTTTGAGATTATGGTTTAATGCCAGTGATCAAACAGATTTCCTTGCAGAGAGAGAAAATAATCTCAAAGTTGCCTTGATAAATTAAACTTCAGGAAATGAATAACCTTTGTAGCTGTAGCTCATTTATCTCTGTTTCACTTGTGCTTTAGTATGCATGTTCTGCCTTCTGAGTCAAGAGAGCTAGTTATTATAGCAAAAAGCAGCTATACAAATCTGCCATGTTCCTATTTTCTTTTAAGGAATAGTTTTAATGAATGAATAATAAAAGCTTTCTGGACTTCACATTCACTAAGATTTTTCCTCTTGATGCCAAGTCATATGACTTTTTATCCTTTCTCCCCACATGGTCTGTCGTCTAATTAAAAGATAGCCATTGAAGCTTTTCATCGTAGGGTAGTTGGTTCCATTATTAAGTGTACTCTGTGTACACATAACAGTCTTTCTTTCTTTCTTTCTTTCTTTCTTTCTTTCTTTCTTTCTTTCTTTCTTTCTTTTATTGCCATTTATATATTAAAAAAATATCCAACACTATCTTAAGAGTACTGAAGTTGTAAATCTGTGGCAGGCATGACCCTTGCAGGATTTCTCCTATATTTTCCACAGTATTTCCAATCAGAGTGTTTATGCTACAGTTCAGTGCTATGATCATGTCAGAGGTTTCGATTATTTTGTGACAAGCTTCAGTGGTGAAAGAAGAGTTATTTGAAAGACAGCTTCTTTTTGTGCATCTAGTAGTCATGACTCATTATAAAGTCACGTGGTGTGTGGTGAATGAAAACAGAAAAGAAAGGGGTGAAAGTATTTGTTTGTCTAGACTCCAGTTCAGATACCATGTCAAATCATAAATGCAAACAAGCTTCATGTGCTCTCATGATAGAACCATAGTGAATATTTTTTTAAGTCTAGTATCAGATTTGAAATAATTGATAAACTCTAGCCTCCTTTAGACCTTCAAAAAGAATGTGTGAGGGGAGGACAATAGAAAGGAACGTGCCCTGGGCACTCTCCCTGCACTCCAACCTTCTTGTATTGAGTGGATGAGGAACTGGAAATTTTGCCAGCCTTAAGCTTGTTTTACAATTTGTTTAATAAAAATACAATTATTGTGCTATGTGTGTGACATAAGCTGGTGATATCCAGCGTTAGAAATACTCTGAGTAAACCCTTTGAAATCTGGGTGTCAGTCAGACAGTGTCTTTGCTATCTGAAAATAATCAATTGTTTTTAATATCTTTCTCTAAAATAGTAAAAACCTGCAAATATTTAAGAAACTTATACTCTATCCTTAATCAATCAATATGCTTTTTTGGGTTGTAGCATAATAAACATTATCTAACAAACATTAGTTAGAAGCCAACTAAATAAGAAATAAAAAAATTACAGTGGTACCTCTGGTTACGTACTTAATTTGTTTCGGAGGTCCATTCTTAACCTGAAACTGTTCTTAACCTGAAGCACCACTTTAGCTAATGGGGCCTCCCGCTGCCGCCACACAATTTCTGTTCTCATCCTGAAGCAAAGTTCTTAACCAGACGTATTATTTCTGGGTTAGCGGAGTCTGTAACCTGAAGCGTATGTAACCTGAAGCGTATGTAACCCGAGGTACTACTGTATTTCCATTTGTAATTATTGACATTATCATATTTTAGGGGAGATTTAAATCAATGCACACTGTGCATGGGGTCTTCTCTCTAAAGTAGTGGTCAATTTAGTTTCACACATTATTTGGCTTTTTGTCAGAGTTGGGGGCGAACCTACAGAAGGGAAGAGCCCTACCCTGGTGGAGTTTTGGGCAAAAGAGACTTCCCATTCCCACCAAGCCTTCATATGCAGCAAGAATGTTGATCACGTGGAGTTCTGCTCATTTGCTGGAGTTGGTCTCTTTGGTTTTCAACATATTTTAAGAACTGAAATATATTGTTGGCTGTCAGCCTTGCTTCCCCGTGTTGAGAGGTTGAAATGAACGCTTCATTCATTGCCACCTTGAAAGAGGGCTAATTAGGTAATTGTCTCTAATAAAATGATGCCTTCGTTGAGAACAATCTTGTATCTGAAGTGCACAAGTTTCATCCTCATTGATTAGAAAGGTGTGCCAAAATCTTGTGGCTTTTCAGCTGCTGATATTGTTATGCTGATTTACAAAAATGTGTATTTTTTCCCCTGACATCTATGATGCTGTTTTCTTATATCATACATTCTGAAATGCTCCCGTGAGGTGTGTTGGGAATCTGAATACGTGCAGCTTCACACACAGAGTCAATTAGGTTTGGCCGACAGCCAAAGCAGTGTGAAGGAGTGTGCCTGGTGATACAGAGGCATGGAGACAGCTCCATGATTGGTTAAGCTCTCTCACGGGAATAATGATTTATGGCCTACTAACTGGAATGTGTTAGTTCAGGGTTCAGTGAGTGTAGGAGTTGGAGGTTGAGAGTTGTGAGTCGTGTAAGAGAGAGCTAGTCAAAGATCCGTGTTCTGTTCTGTTCCTGTAAATAGTCCATTGTATATAATAAACACCTTTAACTATAAGTTCCTGGTTTCCGCTTCGTCCATCCTGTCTGCAGCCAGGTGCCAATTGCTTTCGTGAACTCTGCATATACTCTGCTAGGTCTGGCTAAGGTCCTGCAACTAGTTCATATTCTTACTTTACTAGATTTCATTTTGTGATTTAAAAAAATATGTATAGTGCTAGGCCGACTTCAGGTGTTTTGTCATATTATTATTCTCTTACTGATAATAAATGCAAATACTTCTACTCTGAAGTTGGCCTACTGCTCAAACACTGCTGGTTCATTGACTGAAACATATGGCTCATTCTATCTCCTCCTTACCTTTCTTCACCATCTACAGTCCATTCCCCACCTATGTCCCCTGTCACACCTGTTCCTCTTTGCTTTCTTTTTAAGGGCACATTCTTCACTTAAAGAACACAGCTTGTTCCTGATACCACTTGGTTCCAGGCATCAGATGCACCCCAACTACTGACCTTGTCTTGTCCTGGATTTTGTCTTTGCCTTTCATTCTTCGAACACACTTCTCAGCTACTGATGATCACACAGACCATCCCTATGTGCCATCCACATGCTATACCAGCTTGATGGGATGTCAAGAAATTTCAAATGCTTCAAACAAAAAAATCAATAATCTCCTTTAAAATTCCACTAATTCCCAGTGAAAATCAAGGCCTGCTGATGCACAGCTGGCCTGTTAAACATGCTTAGCCTACTGCTCAGAACTGATTTCCACAGTAATCAAATAACAAAATAATCAATGTACTCTAACTTCATATGCCCTTCAGGGTTTTTTGCCATGTGAGTCATTAGCAGAACCTCTCTGTGCATATTCTGCTTTGATCATGCTCAGTGGGCAACTCATAGCATGACTGCCCACTTCCCAAGAGGAATTATTAGGCTAAGACCCTGCATTTTTCTACCCTTACTGTATAACTTGAAATAAACAGCTAACCTTCTTCTAGATAATATAAACAGGCTGAAAAAGTGTTAATTTTTGTACATGATTCCTACATATAATGCAGACATTTTTGCTATAAATATATTATTTGTTAATACTCATAATTTCATGCATCACTTTGTATTATCAGGCACTGATAACATTGAATGCCACAGGAAATTAGCTTTCTTGCTGTCTTCCAAGATCATTACCCTTATTGAGAATATGAGAGAGGCATTCAGGTGTGCCTCCTCACTGTACATGGCCCACATAAGAAGAGCCTTTCTACTGGACTAGACAGAGTCCTGTCTAGTTCAGCATCCTGATCTTTATAAAGAGATTTATAAAGATTGTGTAATTCCGATCTCTTTTAGAAAAAAATGAATATACACAGAACATTTAATATGTACTTGGAAAACTCTAAATTGTGAACATATGTCTTTTCATCCCAGTGTTTCACAGCAGCACTCACATTAAGGATGTAGACTGAGTAATGGTTGTTGCCAGTTCAACAGCAAACAAATTTGCAATCATGTTGTTGCAAAATGTGTGCTGAGCAAGATTCCAAGGGGTTTCAGGTGCTCACCCGGGATCTGTGCTCCTTTGAGAATCAAGACAATGGTGAAGGCTGTCACAGCTTTAAGAAATGTGATTTATTCACATATTTACACCAGCATGGTCACCTCAAGAGGGATTTGTTCCTCATAGGAGTACAGCACTGGAGTCCAAGGCATCTCTCCCAGCTTCCCTTTAGCCAGCCTGTTTTTTCTGTTCCCCCTTCTTGTTCCCAGCTAAAAACACTTTTTTCCTTCACCACAATACACATCACCTTGGCAACCTGTCTGCCCAGGCCCAAGGATTTCTCTTAGATGGGTCGTCAACACATTAAGTCATGTTAATAGCTTTGCTCTGCAGCTGGCATTTCTCCCTTCATAACAAAATCAAATAATCAAAATCCTATTAATTTCTAACAGGTGAAGCTCCTTAAAAGAGAGTATGCTATTTGGAAACTACGTGGAATAAAGAAGATGAAAAGGAAAGGCAAAACTGGAGCCTTGTAAAAGGCTTTTAATCCATGCCCGTAGGTTCTGAATTAAGGCTTCTTCTGGGCATCTGGTTGGGACTGTGAGAATATACTTGTCTCCTTTACAAATACCAGCATCTGAAGTGTTGTTACGTGTGAAACCCTTAAAGAAGTCCCAGAAACAGCTCTCTTGTATATGTGGGCAGAAGAAATAGTACCACAATGGAATTCTGATTGGTTCAAAGTCTGTACTTGGTTTGTTAGGCAATTAGCCTGTAATATTAGACTAAGTCAGTTGCTAACTGATTGATTTAATCCAGAAATCCAAGTCACAAAATCAACGAGCTTTATTAAAAACCATAGTAATGAACTGTAGCAATTGATTTGCAAATCAATACCTCATCCTATCAATTGCTTCAGTGTTTTTTGCATTCTTGCTCTATTTTACATTTCTGTTCTTTGAGCCACTGCTATAGTTCACATTTTCTTTTTTTAGTTCTATTCATTCATGTTGTTCCCATATACTGCAAAAAGAATTCCCAAGGTACTTATTTAGATCATGCTATTTACATTTATAAATTCATATACTGTGTTTGTCACCGGCTTCAAAAGGGTCAAATTCCTGGGATTAGCTTTCCTGATGCTATCTGTTCTAATTCTCAGCTTCACCCATTGCTTTTTAAACAGTTGACTGATGAGGTGCTTTAGAACAACTCCTGGGAAATCAAGACATCAGGGGACCAAGCTCCCTCTGGGGCGAGGTTATTGACTTAGGCCAGTGTTCTTCCACCTTTCCATATCCAGTATACCATCTGCAATGTGGGATCAACTTTTCTCCCTTTTCCAGGCCAAACTAGGTACCTCTTTTGAAAATATTCCTCAGTGTTTCCTTCCCAGGGCAAATAGCAGCATGAGGTATGCTTTTCATTGAAACTATGGCAGGGAAGGGGTTAAACATTCACACAAACACAAGTTATGATCATAGACATGTTAAACATAACAATGCATTTGATCTCATGTCATTCCATCCCCCTTTCTCCTTCTCACTATCAGTGCTGATGTAGTATAAGGAGCAGGGACTTAGGTGAGGGCATTCCCTATTTCCCTAAATAAAAATAAAGGCACTGCCAATGATCTCACTAGGGGTGTGTTCCAATTGGAGCAAAACCATAATATCTTAGGAGACTTGAGTAAATCAACTAAAAACAAATTAATTAATTTCTTACAATATTGAGATGTGGGGATTATTGTGTTAGTTTTCCTGCTTATAATGCTGGTCTTTATGTCCCAGCCTCTTAACATTCCTTTTACGCTGCATCTCCTGTTGCTGTATGGAACTGCGACTTTTTTTATTGATATACTGCCATGTTGGGCTAAAATTCATCCATACAAATGGCATGGTGTGACACAACATCAGACATCATTGGACATGTTTTGGGTCCAGGCACAGTCAAGCCATGGGCGTTGCAGCCAAGGCATGCTAAAGTTGCAGTAACCAAAGCACAACCAACTGTTACAGTGGTACCTCGGGTTACGAACTTAATTAATTCCGGAGATCTGATCTTAACCTGAAACCATTCTTAACCTGAGGTACCACTTTAGCTAATGGGGCCTCCTGTTGCAGCCACCGCCCCACCGCCAGTGCGCAATTTCTGTTCTTATCCTCGGGCAAAGTTATTAACCCAAGGTACTACTTCCGGGTTAGCGGAGTTTGTAACACGAGGTGTTTGTAACCCAAGGTACCGCTGTATTTAAACAGGCCTCAACTTTATCAAATACAGATGTTTAGCATGTCTTGGCGTAGGCATTGGGTGTGTATCTTAAGCCCTGCTTGTGGATTTCCCAGGGGCATCTGTTTATTGTACTGTGGGAAACAGAAGGCTGGACCAGATGGACCATGAGTCCAATCCAGTAGGGCTCTTTTTATTATCATTTGCCAACAGGTGTAATAGAGGAGTAATCAATAAACCTGCCTTTCAAGATTTAAATCACATATCTTTACCGTCTTTCCACAGTATGCCTTATATCAGCTGGAAATGGTACACAGGACCTTCACTTGGTTGTCTGAAATTAAACTTGGCAGTAGTGAAATTAAATATGAACTGGAACTAAATAAAACATTGAAGATGCACATTCTGAAACTGGGGATCAATAGGAACCCTCTTCAGAAGTTGTATATTTGCATGCATAATTTAACCCTGTCAAACTTGGTGCATGTTAATACTAGTAACTGAAGACTTCTGTGCATCTTCATAAATTCCTTTGCAATTCCCCATAATATATAGTGCCAATACGATCATCATAGCCAATGAATCCAGTTAGAAGACTTGTTTGTTTTGTCAGCTAATTACTGTGCTGCTTTGGCAGAATTCCAGCATACTAATTATTAGCGATGAGCGTATCAGTTAGTCGTTGTGGGATCTGTTAAAACCATCAAAATATTCATTCCCTTACAGGTTTTTAAAGTGCAGTGTAATGCACAAAGAAGGGAAGTAAAATGAAGATTCTGCTTATTCTGCTTAATAGGCTTATGGGTGACTTGTATCCTGGGCACTTGATAGCAGGATGTTTTAGTTGTTTAGAGTAAACAAAAAACCTAAATAGGTTTAATGGAATTAAAAGTGTGATGTGTAATAAACTGAAAAGCTAGGACCATGTCTCATGCTACAGACAATGGGGAGGGGGTGGCTTTAAAAGCCTCTCCTCCCCCTTCCTCATCTGAAATGCCATGCAAATGAGTCCTTGGAATCTTCACAGGGAGCCTGATGAGCTGCCATACCTAGTGTGTTGATCTTCTCTTAACAGAAATCATTATCTATCCTCTGACTCAAGTCATCTCTTGTTAACCAAGCTGTCATGTCTTCTGCATGTTTGACCAGAGGGGATAGATGAGTTATTGTCTTTGTTCATAAGGTAGCATTCTTCTAAAAAAATAAACTTAACTAGAGCCACCATTGATAATCTACACAAAAATAGATTCAGTGGAAGAAAATATGTGAGCTATCATGTTTAATAAAAAGATGGCTGTTGGAATGATCCCATCATTTTCTTTTTAGTTCTCCACCATTAATGCTGATAGAATTAATGTTATTCTCCGGAACTAGAAGAAAACATCCTAGAAACATTTCTAACTGGATCTTAAGCATTTTTGGTCCATCTGTACGTGTGGAAGTTTTCATCTTCAGCTATACATTTTGTAGGTGTAGTGTGTGTGTGTGTGTGTGTGTGTGTGTGTGTGTAGAAGGGAACCATGGTTTTCTGGCACTTTTCCAAGCATTAAAACCCAGTTCTAGACTCATAGTGCAATTGCTTTTAATGAAACTTTTTCTTCCAAAATACAAAGTCTCCCAGCCCAATTCTATGCATACGACTTTTTCCATTGGGACTTAGTTTTATGTAAGTATGGACATGACTGCTGCCTGTTTGAACTTATGTTCCAGTTCAGTAAAAGTGTTACCACTTTTCATTACACAATTCCTGCTTGCTTTTCTATTTTGTCTAACTTTAGCAAGGGAAACATGAGCAGTATTCAGAATTCCTGTAGTAACAACAACAACAGATTGGTTTGTAGATGTGGTCAGTTCAATATATTTTTGCTGCAGGAAGTAGCTATCCAAGAGATATGCCCCAGAATCCTTCATAATATTTTAAGGAATTTAGGGGTGTATGTCTCAGATTGTGCACTGTGTCATTGGGTCAGTAAAAATACTTCCCCTTCAAAAAGAATAAAAAGAATAATATTTAGCTATGAGTTTTATCACAAATACATACTGTATGCATTTCTGAATACATTATATCCTAAAAGGTGCATTTTTAACTCATTTTCTTCAGCCAAGAACTATATTACAAAATTCAATTAAATACAAAACCTAATATATACTTATGCTCCTTTTATTAGGCCAGAAGGTATGGATTTAGTCTGACAGCTTAAAAATGCAGATCACACAAAATTTTCCTAACCACAAGGAGCCAACTGAAAAGGGTTGAGTACATACAGCACCCCTACAAAAAATTGCTGATGGTGCAGCACACTCTACAAAAGACTTTCGTTGTTCTTGTTCTAAATGTTGGGTTTTCTTCTAACATTATCTTAAAAATGAATTGGTGACCTTTGTTGGTGTATGGTATCTCAAGGCTAGGGGTGGTATCTCAAGGCTTCCAGTGTCTAAGCATGATAGCCACATAATCCTTCTCTGCTAGAACATCACCTCTGAATGGATACAAAGCACAATGGGTTTGGCAGCCATTGCTTCATTATTCTCTATAATATTGGCTATGTCTACTCTGTCAATAGTGTGCATTAGGTATCAAAATTGACATCCAAAGCAAAGGGCTGCCTTGGAAAAAAAATTATGACCTTCAGAAGAGTTTTCTAAAAATAGTGTTGGACATTTTCCATGCTGTAAATCACATGGTAGCACAAGGCATATATCTGAATATGGGTTTTCACTTATCATTATGTCAGTTTTTTTGCTGGCATGTGGTGGCTTGTGAAGTACTTCTGTAGGGGCATTTTTGAATACTGATACACCATTTCTGCTGCAAAGTTATTTTCCTGTGTACATGTTTGATTCCCATTTCCTCTATTATTATAATAGATAGACAGTGGTGTTGAACTGAAGAGCCTCCTAATACAGTCATTGTTTTGCCTGCTTCTACAACATTCTCAAATTAATGAGAACTCTTGAGGGGGATAAAGCAGCCAGATTCTCTTTATTAAATTACTGAATGTTCTGCTTCAGTTTTGTCTAAAGGCACAGAACGAGCTTTCTCTCTAAACATATTTTATTGCAATTAATGACTCCAGGCACAATCAGATTGCAAATTATATGATTATTACCTAATAATTCCACAGAGTAGAACCTGAGGTTTTTAACCAATGATAAGCAAATACATATTTTCCACTGAATATTCAACTGTTGTGTCTCTTTCAAAAGTGCAATTTGGTTTTAATTACATGCCATGAATAAAGTGATGGATTTCCTAAAATCTAAGCAGATGTGGCAAGCGAGCAGGTGAGAGGTTTCCATCTCAGGCTGTCTAAGAATGCTTTTGACATCTGCATCTTTGGGGCATGCTGTTGTAAGAAAGCATAGCAGCAAATATGAGCCCTCCTTCTCCTTCTTACCCTCCCACTCCCATCAGTCAACATCTGCTTCACTTCAGCACACCTGCATAACCAAATTACTGAGGGCAAATCAATCTAAGCCTTTTTTCCAGACAACTTGACTGACTGATATAGTTGTGTACAGCTGTGCCACAATGTACATAGCAGGAGAAGTAAATGAAAAAAATGCTGTTGTCATACACCTTGGAAAAAAAATATTGCTGTTAATTTAGTATGAAAGGTCACCTCCTACAGGGCTGCTTTGTGCTAAATTTCATAACAAGATTCCCTGAATGAACGGTATCATAAAGTGAATAGAATCTCTTGTACCTAACATGAGCAACAGAGAGCTAGGAAATAAGATTTGAATGCTGTCATAACATACAAGCATAACATACATGATACTGTACCTTTAATAGCTCTTTAGGGACTCATAATGACAAACCCTTTGTGAAACTGGGTTCCTACTTCGAAACAAGTTAATGTGGATTTTTGTAGAATTGAAGAATAAACATGAAAAGTGTGAAAAGTTGTACAAAAGGAATTTATTGACTTAGTTTATCAGTAATGATGACTACTATTTTTGCTGCTATTTAAATGCTTCTCATGTGTGGAAGTTAGGTTTACAGCCAGTTCTAGATGGGCTGCACCGGCAGTTTGGAGTTGTGTGGCAAGGCCCTGAACCCTCCCCTTTGTTGGAAGGATGACACTTGACAACAGTATTTTAGGTCAATGGGCTAAAGAAGGCCACAATTTTATTGGTTACAGAATGTGAGTGGTATTGGCTTAGGCACTGGAACCAAACCGACTATATCTGACTCCTGCCCGCCTGCAGGAAGTTTCAGAACGTTTATCTACCAGTAGGGGGAGCCCTGTTGATGCACATCAACTAGGAACTCCCCCAGGGTCACCAATAGGGATCATTCCATGGCACTAGCCCCCACCTGGGCTTCGGATGGGGCCACACCTACCCACCCGGATTCCTTTAACGGAATACCCTTGAAATAGGAGAGGTTTGTGATGGCCACTACCTCCCCTCACCTTCAACCGAATACTCCAATGCCTAACAACCAAAACTTACAAAATTGTGACGATTTGCTACGAGGTAAGCGAAAAACCAAATGGCTGATGCCGGTTTGCCAAGTGGGAAAAATTTCCTACCAGGCCCCTTCAACAGGCAACCAACCGAGGTCCATAGCAAGGTCAAAGGATTAAGAGCCTAATAGGAGAGAGGGAGGGAGACAGAACTGCGGGAGCAGGAACCAGAAAATGGGGCAACTTCCCGCCCGTGGGCTGCTTAAATAGAGCACGCCACGCCCCCTGGCTGGCCAGATTGGTCGGTCTAGGGTGTGGCACAGAGGGGACTCTGTATCACTGGGGGCTAGCTACACCCCCACGCGCAGAGCAGGCTCATGTCCAGCCTGCAACTCCATTTCCCCGGGGAAGAGAAATGGCTTACTCATAGATCCATCAGTGTCACTGGGGGACCAGGTGACCTCAGTGATGTGAAGGGCCTTTTACCAAGGAATGGCTTTGACTGGTTCACCAGCTGTGACTGTTCCTGGAAATGGATCGTCTTTTCACAGTACAGTCATACCTCATGTTACGTTTGCTTCATGATACGTTTTTTCAGGTTGCATCCCATGGCGACCCAGAAGTACTAGAAAGGGTTACTTCCAGGTTTCACCGCTCGTGCATGCACAGAAGCGCTAAATCACGCTTCACGCATGTGCACAGGTGTCAAATCGCGCTGCGCACCTGCACAGATATGACGCTTCAGGTTGCAGACTTTTCGGGTTTCAAACAGGCCTCCGAAACAGATCCCGTTTGCAACCAGATGTACCACTGTAATCTATTATCTGCTAACCTCCCAAATAGATTACTGTAAAGCACTGTATGTGCTGACCTTGAAGACAACAGGGAAATTTCAATTAGTTGAGAATGGTGGAAGCAGTTTTAGTTGACTGCAACCCTCCCTTTATTCCTGCCAAATATTTCACAATGAGAAAGATATGCATGTGTGTAAAAATAAATAAAATAAAATAAACCTTTCTCCCTCAGACCCTCTGTGGCAAGTAGAGTTGCCCAACTGCCCCTTTAAAACATACAAAACATGTCTGTATGCTGAAGGTTGATGTGATTAATTGGCATTTGGTGGTAAATAGAGGAAAGAAGAGTAAGATAAGGGTGGATTTCTTTCTTAATAAAAAATTTAATATATTCTAATGCTTAGCATGTTTATAGTGCTTTAGAGCATTGCAATGTTTCACATGCTTTGTAGCGGATATGCTATTATGAATATATTGCAGGGTGAGGCTGATACAGAGGGAGATCATGTTTCATGTGCAACGTCATATGGGAACCTCCTGGAACACAGTGTCTTACACTTTGCTTTAGGTCAGTTTCCTACATGGTACATTTTGATATATATGAAGTTGGGGGATATACTGAGAAAGCAAGAGAGAGAGAGAGACTTTGGGGTTCGTCAGGATTTATCCCTCCCCTACAAGATTTAGGTGTGGAGTGTGTGTCAATATTAATGTTACATGGTTCACTGAAGAACTTCCACATCACAAGAGAACATGAGTGTGAATCTAGTCAAAGGTGTGGTCTTCCTTTAATTTATGACTTACATGTGTCTGATACTGTTACAATGCAGAATAAAGCATGGTTTGACACGGAAAAATAGAATGCAACACTGGCAGCACTCTTGAAAACAAAGGAGATGGAATTATATTAGCAGTTGCTTGCATCTGTTTGCAGGATGGATCTCCTGGCTCAGCTAACTGCTGAGAGTGGTTCCTTCAAGGGAATTATACATTAGCCTGGCAGAGCTTGGCTTAGCATGCTATCCAAATCTGGGCTCAGCATTTGATTAGGCATCCAAATCTGGGACAAACCCTGAGCAATAGCCATAGAACACACCTTGATTCTAGCTCATAGTTGGGAAACAGTTAAACCACAAGTCGGGATTCGGAAGACACGCTGAAACAAACCATAGCTTAGCCCAAGCAGCACAACAGCAGACCGACCAGGGAGGAGAAAAGCAGCTGCAGTCTCCTCTCCCAGAGCCTGCACATTCACATATTCATGCTAAGGCACTGACAAAGCTGACACTTAAGGCACTCCTTGCAAATGTGCTGCTCAGGCTTTCCCTTTCAGCTGTACTGTGGTTCACAGCCCAGGCAGCTGTGAATTGGCAGCTGGATCTGCCTGTCATTAAAGTACCAACGCTGGATGGCATTTTAAATTGGCTAGCAGTATGGATCAATACATCAATCTGCAGCCTATTTAAGTCTATAATTGTATCCTTACTTTTCTTTCCCGCATTTGCTTTTTGAGAGTTTCTTTAACACGTAGCATTTGGTATGTACCATCATGGTACATTTACTTAGGGGAAAACTCCCATGTCTAAAGCTATCCAACTATTTTTAGTTAACCATACAACTGTCATTAATCTAGTGAGCACAGCTGAATAATAAGTATTATTTTTCCTACAGGAGAATCCAAAGCATGTTGATAAAGAACTCTCACTGAGTTTGGATGTGTTGAAGTTTCTAGGCCTCGTTTTGAAATATTTGTCGCACCCTAAAGCAGTATGTGCACATGTGGGTGTTTGCATCTTTGAGGTCCACCTCACTGTTGTTTAATTTCTATCCTACTCTTCTTTCTAAAAGAACACAAGGCAGCAAACTGCAGTCTTCAGCATCAGGTCAAACCTGAGGTACTTTGAGAACAACTCAAAACTCTTGAAGCTCTTAATAAAACAGAAATGCTGCTTCAATTAGAAAATGCGAGACTTAAAACAGGTACCCATCCTATATATGTTCGAAGAAGAAGAGCAACAATAAGCAGTTTGTGGCAGAAATAGACTGTTCCTGGCAACCTTGAAATTATTCAGCTGCAAGGAGATCTGGTTGTTTTAAAATCTTTTTCAAGGATTAAAAAAAAAAGAACCGTTTTAGTGTTCTCTTAACAGTACCCTGCTCAAATTTTTAATGGAATGCTTCTCCCTATCGATAGATGACTTGTAACGAGACCAGTGGGGCAATTGAGTGATTTAAGACTCTCGACTTAATTATCATACGCCTGCTCCCTTCCCCTTTAGTTTATATTGTGTGTTACTATGCTTACTTAAGAATGAAGTACCAGTAATTCAAGCCTGCTGTGTTTGGCGACCCCATTCTGCTTAGTGGGCATCCTGGACTTCTGCCCGAAAGTCCTGCCTCGATAGCACCACTGCACCAAGGGCCTGTGCTTAAAGATTCTCATTCACTGTTGTTGTTTAGTTGTTTAGTTGTGTCCAACTCTTCGTGACCCTATGGACCAGAGCATGCCAGGCACTCCTGTCTTCCACTGCCTCCCGCAGTTTGGTCAAACTCACGCTGGTAGCTTCGAGAACACTGTCCAACCATTTCATCCTCTGTCGCCCTCTTCTCCTTGTGCCCTCAATCTTCCCAACCTCAGGGTCTTTTCCAGGGAGTCTTCTCTTCTCATGAGGTGGCCAAAGTATTGGAGCCTAAGCTTCAAAAAGCATGCTACTGTAGCAGGAAGGTGTGTGGAAAGTTAATGAGAAGAGAGGTAAACTAGTGAACACTCTTAGGCAACTCTTAAGGTGATAAGTCTTTCCAGAAGCTAGCTCCTCTGGGTTATGGGGCCTTTAGCTTATATATGAAATTCTCTTGAGGTTAGCCTGTCTAACCTGCCTAGAATTGTGGGACTCAGGCAGAGGGATGGGGCAGGAACCCAGCTCACAAGAAAGCAAAGCCCATGCAATGGGACTCTGCCTTGTCATGCCCCTTGCCATGGACAGGGTGGGCTGACCCAATGCAGGTAAACATAGTTTACCTTCTCACACTGTTCATTCCCCCTTTGTTAATAAAGGTGGCCCTAGCGCAACCCACTAACTGTGTTTCTTTCATTATTTCCGTACCTACTCACAACACATAACTGCCTCTTGTAGTGAACCCTCAACTTTCCCACAGGTAGTTATGATGTATAAATGATTTCTGGAGCAAGCAGATATTCTCCTTTATAGGAGGAGATTGGATACTGTAGTTCACAGTAAGTTATTTTATGCAGATTTTTTTCTAATTGCTTTTCATTTACCCCTTGTTGTTTTTTTATGAATATCATTTTCACACCCCTTCCTTCTTCTCGGTTTGGTGTTTCTCTTAAAGGAAGTAAACATTGCTCACTTAGATGCATAAAGGCTGACTGTAGGAGCCTTTGATATTTTAGATTCAAATTATAGCGAGGCATTACTTAAATGAAGTAATAATTGCGGGCCTTGACCATTTTGACACTGCATGCCTGCTGGGAGCGGAGTCCAATCTGCTACTAAATAGCTGGGTGCCATCTCAGTTGCTGACATTTGTACTGCACATGCATTGCTCTTAGGAGGACCTATTTCTTCTGCTTGAATGATGAAGTGTATAGCTAATACTAAATGCCAGAATATTTTGTTCTGCAAGAGGGAGAAAAACATAGAACCCTAGGAGGTACCGTTAATTACACAAAAACCAAATTAACTGGCCATCCATGCCCTACATTTTCTGTAGATCTGAATTAGTTATTTTTCACTGATCAAAATAATTACAGCACAGTTTTGCATATATTTAAATTCAAGTCCTTTGCTGTCTCACTTTAAAAGAGAAAGCGAGAGAGAACCCAAGATCCCATGATATTTTGAATGCTAATCCTCTTCTTTAAAGTAAATGAAACAGTCTTTTTACTGTCAGTTGCAGTCCTTTTAGGACAAATAAGCTAGGTACTTTGTGGAGGAAAAAGTAATCAAAATGCCTGCATGATGAAATGTGTTTCTTTGAAAGATTTAGTCTAGGATCCTGGGTGCAGAAACTCTTCTGAGACAAAATGGGCAAAGCGTTTCTTTTTAACTGAAGCATATCTGGCCTTGGAGTGCTGCTTGCATCCTGATTATGATCAGAAGGGGTATTTGACTGCATCAAGTCCAGATTGAAAACTTATTAAGTGAACTAGCAGGCCTTCTACTCAAAGAACGGCAAAGAATTCAATAGACCTGCAGCCATTCAAGGAAGTCAAACTAACAACATTAAGTGTCTTGGTCTAGCTCCATGGACTGTACCTGGGCAATGTGATATATAGTAAGTACGGTACGATGAGTATTACAGTTTAAGCACAATGTGCTGCACAAGGTACTTGCACAGTTCTACTGGTGCAGAGACAATGGCACATATACCCCTGTACTCCAGTACAGGAAGGCTGTTTAATAGTCCTTGATCTTGTTAGCTGGCCAGTAATAAGGTGTTTCTTCAGGTGCATTAGCACAAACTGTAATATAATGATTACAGTGAATAAGGCTGATGTATTGGTTGGGTTGCCAGTCAGATATGTATTGAATCCACTAAGCCAGTTCAATTCCAATTCAGGTTTAGCTGTGATTGAGTTCAGCACAATTGAATCAGCTGGTTCAGCTGTAGTTCATGAGAAGAAAATTAAATATTCACAAGCCCTTACCTCTTTTGCATACTTATATTCCATCTTTCTTCCAAGATAGAATTCAACATTAACATTACATACATTGTGCCCTGTGGGCTTCACGTACATCCAGGCCAATTAGGCAAGTTTTTATTAAGCCATGATGGGCAAGGGTCAAGAGGTAAATATGTGTCTGGGCTTTGCTGCCCCAGATTATAGATGGGTGTGATGGAAAACTCATCTAGATCAGAGTTTTGTGGTGCAGTGTGCAATTCCCCCAGAGTGGTGCAGCTTACAGAGTCCTGGGCTGAAACTTTTCTCTGATTAGCTGTGGGTACAGCTTGCCGGGGGGGGGGGTGAAGACACAGGACTTTGGGAGGGAAAAAGAAAGGTAGCTTGGAATTGGGGTTCTTGGGGTTCAATTACATAAGCATATAGCTCCTGAACTGTGTGTGTAAGATCCATTCTTAGAAAAATATCTGTAGTCAGAGAAGGACGTCTCTGAGCTTAGTTTGGAAGACTAGTGTCTTTTTAGGAGTATACAGATGAGAAAAAAACTCAAAAGCTGAATTGGGGACAGGAGGAGTAGAGTTGTTAGGGAACAATCTACGTGGGTCTAGAGATATTCTAGAGAAAGAATCCCAAATGAGTTAGAGGGGTGTGATGATCCCCTGGGGCTGTTATACTGCTAGAGGAGCCTCAGGGGTGTGATTTATAGAAGGTTGGGAAACTGACAGAAAGTACCACCATGGTTTGGAACCAAAGTATTAAGACCTAAGCTGTAACACCTATACAATTAAGTTTAAGGAACTGAAGTGAAATAACTGAAAAGAAGCTTCCCTAAGTTTCCAAGTGCCAGAGTCTTCTTCATTAAAAAAGCAAAAATAGTCAGTAGTTAAGAGGGGACATGCCTCAGTGGGTGACTGAATGCTTCTCCATCCAAAAATACTCTCAACATATAGAAAACTAGATTGCTGAGAGAAGAGCTGTAGGACATGAGCTTAGCATGTGCAGAAAGATTACATCTAAAACAGTCCATTTCAGACCTAAGTTTGCCATCTCAGTGAGAATTAGTTGTACACTAGGGAGACGGACGGGGTGTACACTGCAGACCCTCCAAGTTCCCTTATTTTCCAGGGACATCCCTGATTTAGAGAAGCCGTTCCAGTTTCTGATTTGATCCTGGAATGTCCCACTTTTCCTTTCCATTTTCATTGAAGAAATGTTGGCAGGTATGGTAGAATGTCCCTATTTTCATTGGAGAAATGTTGGAGGGTATGGAGTTATCCAACCCCAGAGCTGCCTTGAAGGCAATCCTGTATAGGGAAGTTTTTTAAATGTTGAATGTTTTATTATGTTTTTATATATGTTGGAAACTGCCCAAAGTGACTAGGGCAACCCAGTAGGATGTGTGGGGTATAAATAGTAAAATTATCATGCAAAGGGACGTCCCTATTTTCATCGGAGAAATGTTGGAGGGTATGGCACTGTAGTACCCTGACATTTATGCATTCCGCAATTTCCTCTTCTAAACTGTACTTGGACTACTTGAAGGGTCTGGAACTGTTGCTTTAATGTTACAATGAAAGTGTAAGAATAATTTTAGTTTGAACTTGGTGTGTATGCAGGAGCAGAGAGTGGAATAAAGATTTGATCCAAATTTGTTTGAGGTTCTGGTTTAGTTTTACTCTGACTGAGTCACAGAGAAAACACGAGGGAACACTTGCCTGAAACAAACACCATACATTTATTTGTTGCCCAAATACCTATGTAGCATTTTGAGACAGGACTTAGCATCTAGAAGATGAACAATGGCTCTCAGTTTTTTTGATGGGCCTCTTTAGACATTCCTGACCAGGGCTGTTTAATTGGGATCAGGTAATTACTCAAAAGGCTATCCTCAGTGTGGAACTGTCACTGGCTGGCTGTGCTCTGTACCTTCTTATCTTAGCATAGTTTGTCAGGAAATTGTCACAGGAAACAGCATCCTTTTTTCTTTCTCTTTTTTTGAGGGGTGGGAGGGAGAGATCTCTGTGCTGTTACTTTCAGTCTTAAAGTCCAATTCCCAAAATAATGAGGAGTGTTTGTTGTTGCGAGTAGCCTTTATTCCCTTGCTCTGCCTAGATCGGGCTGTCATAGATCTACAACAACTAAAAGAAAATAGCATCCACTGACTCTTAATAGGCTTTGTGTACTGATCTTCTAGGGCTCTGTAACCATCTCATTGTACTGCAGAATCACAAGTGTATTTTTGCATGATAAGTGAATATGAAAGTGTATGAATACTACTTCTAAGAACTACATTGCATTTGTCTGTAACATAGAATCTAGAGCTGCAGTTTGGACTTATTTTCTGTTCCATTTGAGCTATAGCTTGATATCGAACAGTATCCTATAGCTGCAAAAACAATTGCATAAATTACTGCTAAGGAGTATGTCTGTGCCAGCAAGAGCGGTAGAGAAGTGAATGCTGATGAGAAAATTACTAGCATTCTTTATAGTTTAAGATTCCTTGGCTTTTAGTGTTTAGTAGTCAAATGAAAAGCTGCCTTGGATCAGAATGATTATCTATGTGTTTTTGTGCTAAGGAGCAGGAAGTAATTTGTAAGTCCTAATGTGCAAGGGTCATTCTTAATTAGTTTATCCATTGTTTAATTATTTTCCAATATGGGAAACACAGTTGTGCAAACCCTAGTTCTGTTATCTTTCTGTACTACTTCAAATTTGCCTAGAAAATTATGAGCTTCAAATCTTGCGACTCCAGCCATCCACAACAAATATAATATTGACCTCTGGTAAGGGTCTGAGCGTCTCCAGCTTGGAGTTGGCTAAGGGATAGAGAGTGTTCCTGCAGTCATGCGTGCTTGGGAGTAGTGCCACCAAAGGGGGGAATATAGCATGTACATATGTACCAGGCCTAGAGCCAGTAAGGAGACTGTACTCTAACTTTCAGTTTTTTAAAAAAGAATGGTAATTCACTTTGACTCCAAAAAAGGAAATTGCAAAGCAAAACATGCAGGAGCTCTTTAACCTTCTAGCCTTATATTACAAAGGTGCATCATCAAATGAAGCAAAATTTGATGCCTATAATACTAGCATAAAGTCCCTTTAAACTTCTTTCTATATGTCTCAGCCTAGCCTACCTCAGAGCCAGGTAAAGAAGGTTAGGCTGAAAGTTGATGACTGGCCCAAGGCAAGAAGTGAGCAAAAACAGTGACAAGTTAAGTGAGTTTAAAATGTGAAGCTGCACTTGTTCAGAACATTCAGCGAACACAGATTTGGGCTTGATGACCCATTATTGGCTTGACTGTGCAGTTGTACTCAGAGTTACTTTTTCCCAGTGCTTTTTTTCTGGGGGGACGCAGGGGTATGCATACCCCTAAATATTTTGTGTATCTAAGTTTGGTGTCATTGAGGGGCAGTATTTCAATATGAGTAGGAAAATGAGGGTACCCCTAAACACTTTTTTTAGAAAAAAGCATTGCTTTTTCCTGTAGGCATTCTATGGCTTTATGGTGTCCCCACCAATAAATCCTAATATACAGAATTCCATATATCATTAATTGCAGTATAGTAGGCTAATCTCACAATATTTCCTGTACATACCAAAAGTTTAGAATAAGGCGTATCAACAGCTGTGCAAATACTAGATGCTGAAAATATGACAAATTAGTGCATGCATTGTTCCTGACTATAACCTTAGTTGCAGTTAATTTTAGATGGAATGGAGTTCTTGCGTGCTCTGTTTTCTTTTGGTGGCAGTAACTGATTTTTCCTTACTCCGTAGCCTTCCTTTTTATTCAAAAATACCAATAGAGCAGGATTTGCTCTATTGCTATGTATATAAAAAGAGATGCAGCTCTATCAGAATGAGAGGGTAAACTGTGGCCATAGCACGTTTTGCACCTGTGTCTACAGCTGAAGAGCTATTGAAAAATGCTGCTCAGGAGACAGGGATGGCAAAAAACACCCCACCCTGATGTCATGGTGTAGACTCTGGTAAAACTCATATAATGCTTAACCTGGCTGGCTTGCAGAAATCCTACTAAGGATAACGGCTCTTAAAATAAATACTAAAGGCAGAGCATTTGAAGTTTCCTGTTCAGCAGGAAGGATCCTATTACTACTAATCCTCAGGTACTTTGAATTTCTTATTCAGTGACTGGTTCACATTCCTGCTGCTTTCAAGTTCTCAGCTCTGGTGCCAGAACTAACTCTGGTGACAGAACTAACAATTTTTATTATTACTAAGATTGCGTGAATCAGAGCCCCCTTCATCAGATGCATGGAGTGATGGATCTTCATTTGTCAGGTGTCTACTTGTATACAGATATTGTTAGACTGCAGCCCCGGTCAGCTCTAACCACCACCAGTGTCAAGTGTTATAGAATACAGCGGTGCCTCTGGTTACATACGCTTCAGGTTACAGACTCCGCTAACCCAGAAATATTACCTCGGGTTAAGAACTTTGCTTCAGGATGAGAACAGAAATCGTGCTTTGGCGGTGAGGCGGCAGCAGGGGGCCCCATTCGCTAAAGTGGTGCTTCAGGTTAAGAACAGTTTCAGGTTAGGAACGGACCTCCAGAACAAATTAAGTACTTAACCCAAGGTACCACTGTACTGTATATCGCTCAAGAACATCTGAAGGGTCACAGGTTGCCGACCCTGGTGCAAAGGGGGGAAATGTAAAGGTTGGAGTGAAATGACAGTGGAATGTGAAAGTACAGTCAATCAGAGGTCAAAATACATGCAAAATGGCCTTCAAAGTAATTGGTGATAACAGATTCCTTTTAGTGTTGCTGAGTAAATTATGGTATTCTGTCCCGCTATAGGTGTTAATTTACTCAGCACTAGGTTACTGGTAGTGACCCTCTGCATTAGGAGGCCAGGCAAGCTATGCTGTCCCACCCTGCTCCATTCTACCGTCTGCTGCTGTCCCAGAGTATATATGAGAGTTTCCACTGTGGACAGACTCACAGGAAAAGTTGGCATTGTTTTATCAAAGTTAAGTCCAACAAGTTCAAGCAGAGAGCAGGCCATAACAGGAATTTTGACCGTACCAAGGGGACTCTGCTGGCAACAGAAGACGGCTACAGAAGATGTTGCCTCTGCAGGGAGCTAGTGCCAACTGAAGCTTATGCAGAGTGACAAGATCCTGGATTGTGGCAGGATTTGCATGCCTGAAGGAACTGGCTGGCTAATTGAAGAGCACTCACCTTATTTTATAGCTGATGATTTCGGCAAGGCTGGGGAGGCAAAGGTACTGCAGGTGACTCATCCTTTGAGTCAGAGGATGGTGACCAAACTGTGTCTTCCAGCTGAGAGGACCCCAAATCAGATATGACAGTTTTCACTGCAACGATGCAGCCTCAATTTCTTCCTCATCAGAGTCCTCGATTGAGAACTGCAAGGTCTCCAAGTCATGGATCATGGCAGAGGGCAGAATTGGCATCTAGGTTTGCTGCAGGACCTTGTTCCTGTGTTTGTTATGTGGCATGTTATTGCCTCTTGATAGCTCTTTTAGGCTAGCAGGTCAGCTTTAACCACCTAACACCTGTGAGAGGGGAATACCATTGTCCAGGATGGGCCTCACATCACAAGCATCTGATGATACCTCAGAGTGGTTTTAGCTGGGAGCTGTAGTATGACAAGTGGTGTTCTGTCATCTTGTTCTCTAGGACTGTGTTGTTGTTGCCACCTATAGTAAAGGTTAAGGGACCCCTGATCATTAGGTCCAGTCGTGACCGACTCTGGGGTTGTGGCGCTCATCTCGCTTTATTGGCTGAGGGAGTCTGCATACAGCTTCCAGGTCATGTGCCCAGCATGACTAAGTCACTTCTGATGAACCAGAGCAGCACACGGAAACGCTGTTTACCTTCCCGCTGGAGCGGTACCTATTTATCTACTTGCACTTTGATGTGCTTTCGAATTGCAAGGTTGGCAGGAGCAAGGACCAAGCAACGGGAGCTTACCCCGTCGTGGGAATTCAAACCGCCGACCTTCTGATTGGCAAGTGCTAGGCTCTGTGGTTTAACCCACAGCGCTACCCGCATCCTGTTGTCACCTATAGCTATCTGCTAAAAACCACTCCAGCTCAAGCTGCAAGGATCATTTCTTGGGCCCGGTACAACCTTGTAACACAAGGGCCAAATCCATGCCAAAATGAAACAGGAGGAGGCAATTTTGCTTGGTTTTTCATAGGACAAAATCTGAGGTGGTAAAACTCATATTGGACAATAAAGCTCCTCCAAACAGACACTGGGTGTTTTTTTTAATCCAAAAAGCTCCTGTCATCAAATCACATCACTCCCAGGGAATTTTGGAAGGGAAAAAAAAGTGGTTGGAGGCTGCTGAGAGAAGCTCCAGCCATGATTGGCAACCACTACCCCACACACAAAAATTGCCTCCAACCCACATTTATCAAGGCCTCATCTGCCCATAAATTTGAGCCAAACGTTACCTTTATAAATGTTGATCATGCTTTTCTTCTAAGAAACTCAAGGCAGAATTCAGTGCTCTTTCCCATCCACATTATGTCCTTACAGCAACCTAGTGGTATAGGTTGGAGTATAATCTAACTGTTAGGGTGAGAGATACTGACTTGTCCAAGGCAATCCAGTAAGCTTCACTTTTTCAGTGTGGATTTGAACTTGGATCTTTCCAGCTTCAAATCCCACCACAATACCACACTGGCTACATGGGAGTAAGTGTTTGAACTTAACCTAGGATGAAGCACAAATGCATTTTCTAGTATTCTGGCCTTCATTCTGCATAATTTCTAAAACCACAATATTCTGCTGTGGCCTGCTAGTTGCTAACATTGTTTTTGATGGTACATTTAAATTTGCAGCTTCCAGGTAAGGAAATAAAACAAGTGTGTGAGATGATGCTTTTGTTCCTTAGCTTCAAAGCAGCTTTCCCTTTATGCAGGTATAACACATTCCTCAATTGTTTTAAGGTGTAGTGTTAATAGCAGTAATTACACGATCCTTTATCAACATTTTTAAAATTGTCACGCACCGTTATTTACATGTGAATACAGAAACAGCACTTTACTAGCTGCCAGGCAGCTGGGACGATGCCACTCGCATAATTTATAAGATAACTAATTAAAATGAATGAGCTTGTGATAATGTCCTCAGCACTATTTGTGGATGAAGGTTATTAAAATATTCAATGCAGCAACAATAAACTCCTTGTGCAAAGTATTAATAACTGTGCATATTTAATAAGGTATTAATCTGCTCTCTGCCAAAGCTGAAGTAGTTTTAAAAACTGCTTAATGTCAGCACAATACCTGGCTCCTTTGTATCACATGTTATAAAACATTAAGAAAGATACCCATGACATTTTATGAACACCTTGGGCTCTTGGTTATGGAAATTGAGTTAGCACTTGCCAGATCTCGATTTCTTCCCCACATGCTGATTTAGTCCCACGGAACCAAAGAGGCTTACCCTGTTTTATTATGGACAATTATTGAAAAAGTAGTGGCTTGGTTTATTCCCTGCGTTTTTCGTTTTGCAGTTAATGTTAAGCTGTAATGCTGTGCCCTGTCACCAAATGTTGTTATAGTACTATTCGTTCTTTATTTATTTATATATTAAAGGAAACATCCCTACAGCAGCACCTGGTGTCAGAAGAAAACATTACAACGCCAATAGCAAAAGCAGAAGAGCAAAAATGCCTGTTCACAACTTTAGTCAATTACAAAAAGATGATTGCACACTTGGCTGTTTGAGATCTTATATTTAATCTTTCACTTGTTCATGCTTGGAAGCTGAAAAATAATAAAATAGTTATAAAAATTTAAGTTGGGTTACTTGGACGTTGTCCAGCACCAATAGGCATTTTGCTTTGTAACCTACTAAGTACGTTCTTCTAGTAATGCAGTCCTAGGCACTCTCCCATCACATCAAAATAGATTGGTATGCCGATTCCTGTGCCCCACACTACCCCAGGAAAGGTCTCAGGTAGAGGCTGGTGGTTCAGATGAATCATTCAGGATAAATCCAGAACCATAACTCCCTTTACCTTTACTTGTATTTACATTATGGAGCTGTGTTCAGCTTATTCTATTCTAGAAATAAGGCAGGAGGTGAGGACTCAGTTCAGGCCCTGTTCGTATTGTGCACCTCAGCCACTTTCTATCATACAAGAACACTGGGAGAGAGAGAGAAAGGGCTCTTTAACCCTGTCAGCATAATCATGGGCTTTGGTAAACCCTCCCTGATTATGCACCTCACTCCTGTGCACGAGTCAAGACACTAACAACTGTAGTGAGCAGCTAAGGAGCAGGAGGGACAACTGCGACAGACCTCCTTTTCCTATTCAGGTGCAGAGAAAGCATTTAAGAAGCCTTCCTCCCCCATTTCATAGCATAGGTTAGATATGTAATGAAGTTCTGCAGCCTAGGCTGATCCACATTCAGGATGATGAGAGACTAAAGATTCCTTTGCCTATCTGTCAACTAAGGTAAGAGTGAGTCAGTGGGCAAGCTGTTAGCCCTTCCAACTCTTCCTTAATCCAAAATTGGCCTCTGTTAAAAATTAGTTGCCCACTAGGGTTCTATGCATAATGTTAAATCCATATTCATGCATTTGTACTGGTATCTCTTGTTGCCTTGGTTACTAGATGGTAACAAGGAAGTTATTAATTTCGGCTGCACAGCTCAGACGACCTTGTAGCTGTCATCATTTACCATGTGTTCCAACATTATTTTTAAATGCCTTTTTCGCGAAGAGCTGTGGGTTATTTTGGGTAAGCTACTATAATGATTTCTGTCAGTGTGGTATATGAATCACCACAGAAAATGCATCGCCCTCCTTTGTCACAGTCAATGAAGGGGGCAGAAAGTTCAGAGTGGCTGACAGAAGTCACCACCACCACCAGGCCTAGAAGGTTACATTTTAATAAATGCCTCTTGTTTCAAATCCTCTAAATATACGCTGCTGCTCTGTGATCATTTTTGGTAGTACAAAGCACCAAACTAATTAGCAACATCACAGATGCAAATGATGCTGTTCGTTTTAAAGAACTTTGCATAATGCCCCTATGATTAGTAAGGCAATTATAATATCAGTTGCATGTCATTATTAATCATTTTAATAACTTCTGTATACTAAATTTAGCGCATTTTAAAGTCCTAAATCAAAATATTCTTTTCCATTATAGCCATCAAGCCCTGCAGTCCCCCTTCTCTTTTTCTGTCTCACGTTTCTTCACTTTTATTAGCCTTCCCCCCCCCCCAGTTGAATAGTTTCAGCCATATCATTGTTTTAAAATGTAGGCTATTTATGAATAGCACTTGGTAGCTGAGCAATTACTTATGCATTGTGCATTTTTTAAAGAATATGCCCCTCTTCATGATTTATTAATTGTGATGTGAGGATTGTTTGAGTCATGAATTCCCCGAGTGCATTTTAAATAGGGAAGGAAGGTACGAAGATTAAAGCAAGAGGGGGAGAGAGAGGAAACAGCTCCAGCTTCTTTTCCTCTCTACCCTCCCATATACACAATACATTCGATCCCAAGTAGTATAAATGGTTCAAAAACCATTGTTTAGCACACCAGAAAGCAATTGGGGCCCAAGATTTCTGAGGGGAAATGCACCTCACTGCTGTGTCTGCAGGGCTACATAAAGAAAGACAAAATGTATTTTCCCAGAGAGCGTTGAGGAAAGGCATCCAGGGAGACGTACTAGCAACAGGCTTTTCAGCAAACTGTGTGTGCAGTCTCTTCTGTGCTCTGCATATTAATAAGCTTAACTTACTGATTTTCTTTTGACACTTCAGAAATGTAAAATAAATGCCATCTTTCAGGAGACAGAGGCACCAAGGCATTCATCCTTTGCTTTCGACTTGTATCCTTCATCCACATAGCCCAGGCATGGACCCTATTCAGATGGGGGGAAGGCAATAATCTTCCGTCTGAAGAGACACTGTAGAAACAAGGGATGGAGTCTTTTGTGGGTTGCTTCAGCGGTCCTGTCAAGCATTAGCTTAGTCTGCAAACCAATGAAATTTTTAGTATTTGGTTTTAAGTGATTTAATCTTATTTAAGTCAATGGAGCTGTATATCTGGTTGAGAAGCCTTTTGTAGTGATCTGGGTCCCTATTACTTCCGGATTTCATCACTGCCTCAGAGCTTTGCTTTTGTTCTGCGTCTACCTTCATCTCGAGTGTTGCAAATGTTACAAGGAAGTCAGACATTTCCTCTAAAATATCATTGGTTGGCAGTTGAGATAGCACTTTCAGGAGCTGAGCTGTGAAGTCAAACTATGGCTAATCTCCAGTACAAAATGCAGAGCATGAGTTCGTCCCCAGCTAAGGAGTAAATGCACCATAACAGCAACCACAAAAATTGCACATCAGCATTTTTAGAAACAAATACTTTCATTTGTTGTTTAAGCCTTAAAAATGCAAAATAGTGATTTGACTTGATTTGATCTCAATGGACCACTAGCACCCAGTTCATTACCAGACTCAGGGTGCTTTCAGGCAGATGCTTACTGTGGGATCGGGGCTGTATTTATGACTTACAAGTTTTTTCTGCAGCGTGCACACCGTCATCAGCATCCAAACATCAGCATCAAATATGGCCCTTTTCCTAACTTTAATCAGGATTAACCCATTGCCAGTGGCCTGCATATGCTGCAACACTCTACTGATAAAAATTGGGGCACGGGCCTCATGCAGGATTCTGCCACACTCCTGCCTCCTTCCCAAAGCCCTATAAGTGCTTGCTAGCTTTGGGAAGGAGGCAGGAGGGCTCTGGGATCCTGTCAGAGCCTCACGTTTCCTTCCCGAAGGCCAGGAAGCACTGCAGGGGCTGCTTCCATTGCTCCCATCTGCAGGTGGCACGAAATTGGGGCACCCCGCACCTTCAAAGAAAGTGTGGCTGTTCTGCTTAAATTTGGGCACTTGGAAGCTATGGACCTGTCTGCAGTATCTAAATGACCCATTTGCAGTTTTAAGCTACCATCTGGAAGCACTTTCAGTTTAAAGTACTGGTGATTAACTTTGAAGCCCTATCTAGCATTGGGACACAAGTATTTTGGGTTCTTCTCCCATAGCAGTCCTATCCTTAGTAGGTAGTCCTCTGGAGCTTTTTGCACCACCTTCTGGGTGGTGACTGGGAAGACAGCCATCTTGGTTGAGAGTACCCTATGCCCTACCCAGGGAAAAGAGCCTTGCTCCTCACTGTGTCATTTTGGCACCAGGCGGAGACATTTTATATTTATGTGGGCATTTCAATCTTCTAGGAAATTAGGGATCATTGTTTTGTCTTTACTGTGCTCTTTTGAGGTTTTTATTGCTGGGCTGCTGTTGCATTGTAGCATTGTTGTTTTCTAATTAGATTGTATCATGTTGTACTTTTAGTCTCCTTGTGAGCTGTCCTGGGAAGACTCTCATACTGAATGTGCAGGATATAAATTTAGCAAATACAAAATGCATATTAGATAATAACCGCTCTGGTTATGACAGGAGACAAACTCCAGTGGGTAAAACAAACAAAACCATTCAGGATCCATCTAACTGATTTTTTCATAAAAGAAAAATGCTTTATTTGTCAATGTTTTAACATGTGTTTGACAGAAGACAGCATTATATTCTCCTTGAAGAATTTTTCTGAAATATTGTCTTGCTTCCTCTTCCTCTGTACAAACCAGGAAATCAAAACATTGGGGGGAGAGTGATTGATTCAGGTCTAGTTGGGTTCATTAATATCTTTCAACTCTCCTGTTCCGCTAGCTTGAGAGCTTAACTTTGGAAAATGGTTTAGCAGTTTTCTAAGGTTTCAAGTCATAAATGCACTTACTAAGTACCACTGAACACAGTAGGACTTACTTCTGAGTCATGCATAGGCTTGTGCTGTACATCACTCCGAACTGATTCAGTAACATTTAATAAAGATTCATCCAATAAACTCTTATAATTGCAAAGTAATTTCTGTAAAAAAAATACAGTGTAACTATTTAACTTGAGAAACTATATAGCTTAATACACTACTTCCATACCCTAAAATCAAATCCTCCACAACTTTCTGAATCACATTTACTTGTAGAGATTTTACATATGAATTCTCTCAACTTACATGTTCTTTCTGTATTGACTTACATAGAAGACATAAAAACTCATTTTTAGCTCTTTTCAGGGTTTCCCATTTATCTTTCACAGCAGTGAAGAACATTTTATTAATCCGTGACATAGTCACCTATTCAATACAATACACAGTCCTAGGCATGTTTGAGGAATTTACTCATTGTGAATTCTGATATGAACTGACATAATTTGTACCGTTCAGACTAACAGGCAGATTGGACCTTAGCTTTACAGCAGCTTTCGCACTTCCTTAATGTTCTGATACTATCATCAGCATCAGCAGCAGCATCATTATTAATTGGGTAAAAAAATTCATGGCCAAAAAAGTGTTTTAACATGAATGATTTGAGAGAAAATACTTTGTAACATATGTTAATTGCTCATTACCATATGTATGTTTAAACCATCCAGATAATGTATGGATGCATGTGGAAATGAGATGGCTTAGAAATAGACATTCATTCATCCCTATAAAGCAGGGTTTGGCAAACTTTTTCAGCAGGGGGCAGGTCCACTGTCCCTCAGACCTTGTGGGGGGCCAGACTATATTGGGGGAGAGGGGAAATGAACGAATTCCTGTGCACACCAGGCAGGCCCCACAAATAACCCACAGATGCATTTTAAAAGGACACATTCCATGCAAGAGCACCAGGCAGGCCAGACAGCACTGTAGATGATAAAAATAAAAATAAAAAATGTTTCTTACCTGCACTGAGGATAGTCATTGTTTGGATGAAGGGTCCTCACCTGGGATTGGTCTGTGTTGCCACCTGCAGTGCCTCCTGCTGCTGGCACCTCTTCCGCACTTCGGGCGTGGGATGAGGGCCTTCCCGCTGCAGCGGAGGCCAGATCACCACTGCGCCAGCAGCAGAGCAAGTTCTGGACTGCGGGAAGATAAAGGTTTATACCTTTATTGTCACTACACCACCTGTGTGCAGTGAAATTAAACGAGCCCCCCTCCCCCATTCAGCAGCCCAACAGCCTACGGATAAAAACTGTTCTTTAACCTGTTGGTGCAGCTGACTATACTTCTGTATCTCCCGCCCGAAGGTAGGAGATTGAAGAGGTGCTGGCCGGGGTGTGAGTCATCCCTAAGAATTTCCCTCGCTCTCCTGAGGCAGCGGTCTCCCATGATGTCATCTAGCGAACTCAGCCAGCTCAGCCCAGCCTCCTTCCTCTTCTAGGCAGGGCGGGGAGAAGCCAGGAGGAGGGAGGGAGGAGGCGCAGCCACAGTGTGTGTGAGGGAGAGGAGGGGAAATGGCACAGGGGGGAAATGGTGATGCAGAAACAAAATGAACAGAATTCCCACACCGATCCACGGACAGTCTGTGGGCCGCAGCCCATAATTTGCCGACCCCTGCTATAAAGTTTTGGGGGTCAGTTCCACTCCATTCCCACTCCAGTAGTGACCTGCAACTTCTGCTGTATGCACGAAGTTCTACATTATAAAACAAAATAAATACTGAGTTCTAAGTCAGTTTTTGATTATTGTGGTCTTATGTTGATACTATTTGTGTTGAATAGGATTCAATGGGGGTGAACGGCATAGAACACTGTCTATTTTTTCCAAGCATTTGCGATTGAAAGTGGATTCTAATCGAGCCACATGGAAGCAAGGGGGGAAAACAAGGACAAAATGAGTCTTTGAAATGATGGTATTGATTTTCTATTTATATTTTATGTGATAAAAATTTTGCATCTTGAAGCCTTAAGGTGTTTATAAAACACTGGCCATAATCATCTCTTGATGCCATATTGTCAAGGATGCCACAGCATCCGTTTCATCTTCATTTGCAATGCTGCACACATGATCAGGAGAAATGGCATCTGGTTTTTCTTGGCAGGACTGGGAAGATTTAAAAATGATGCTCACCTTTCAGTGGGGGCAGTGGTTGTGGCCCATTCAGCTCACCGCCGGGATGGGGAGGCCTTTCGTGGCCTGTGTGATTGACGCAGGATGTTCCTTCCTCTTCCACTGGCCATGAGGGTTGCTGGGGCCTGCCCTGGAGCCAGCCAATTCTCGATTGCCATATTTGGGGCTAGGTCGTAATTTTCCCTCCAGTCAATTTGGGGCTGTCTGGGGGTTTTGCTTACCTCATAGCAATAGTCACAACCTGTGGGCAGATAAGGCATTGGGTTGGATCTTTGGTCAAGGCAGAGCAGGGGGTTGGCAGCCCCCCACAGGCCTCCAAGGAAGTGGGGTACCCTGTTAATGGAGTCCAGGGTAAGGTGCTGCTGTCCAGCTGCCCAAACCAGGGTGAATAGGCCATAGCACATCCTTCAATGGCAACCCTCTGGGGGATGCTTCTATGTCTTTCATGGAAAGATCCTTAATCCAGAGTCGACCCTGACAATTTATCAACCAGCAGTAAGGCCAGATGATTCAGGATACACACCCCAATACCTACACCAAAACCTACTGACATCTGCAATCAATAAAGTTGCAGATCAATGAAGTTGTGGTCTGTTTAATCCCAAGACGTGCGCCCTGTGTTTGCGGTATCTCTGCCTGGCCCCACCAGCGGGAGATCACTGCATTTCTGGTTTATAAGGGGGAAAGATTTATACAATCTGAAGAAAAACCGGGGCTTGTACACCACCCAGGAGTATACAAGAAAACACACTATGATTTTATTAAATTCCTTACACCTGAAGATAAAAAGTTGGCATTCTCTCTCTTATTCTTCTCCTCTGTGCTGTATCCATATCCTTCAGTATAACAGGAATGTGTGTGCAGTCATACTGACAAAACGTGTAAAATATAATGTTTAATGGCAAATGTTTTCAGATATTTTAGATGCTTTTAATGGTTTTAGTTTTAGTTTTGTTGTTTTATCATTTCGGTACTTGCCACCCCAAGCTCCTTTGGGAAGAAGGTGGGGTACAAATAGTAATAGAACTGGGGAATCCTTTTCACTTAATACTCTCCAGAGGAGGATTGAAATTCAACAGTTCAGGAGAAGCTCAGAAAAGAAAAATTCTCCAAAAAGAAAAAAGGGGGGGGGAATCCTTTTCTGAGAAATTTCAGCTCAGCCCTGTGATGATTCTATTTTAAACTAAGGTCAGCCAGATGGGTCTGAAACCTCGCAAGCCCGTGTGACTATTGATAGCCAATTTCTGTGGTGTTTCCTCAGATCTGGTAATGAAAGGCGCGTTTGCAACTTAAAGATTGTATTTTTTTAGTCAGCTTTTGAACCCACTCAATGTTTCTTGGTATGTCCTGAGCAATGTATTTGGAGTTCATATGTAAATAACAGATACAGCATTTTCCCCAACTCACATTGCTTCAATGTGGGGTACTACTGGTGTCAACATGATTGTATGGGTGGGTGAAAGCACCCTAATTCCCAGATCTCTCTCTAATAGCAATGTTTTCTCCGCCTTTTAGTGCAGTCAGACTGAATGGTCTATTAGATGCTACTCTGTAGTAATAGAGGATTAATCTGTAATACCTTAAAGCCCAAAGGCAATTTTTCACGGATCATAAACTTTCACTTTCCTACTACTAATGCTCATGGTGTGTCTTGCTTGGTCCCGCTGGCTAATTCCATATAAGCAAGTGGACCTTCTAGCCTCCAAACTAAAAATAAAACCACTTGGCCTCCCTCATTCTTCAGTGCAGCTGAGTATGGCTTCAGCCACCCATGCATATTTTATTTGCGTCTTACATTCCAATATAGGTTTTCCCATTGTCCCTTTACTCCCTTAATATTCATTTGCTTTTTTATTAGAAATTGTACTATTCCATTTGAGAGGGCTTTCTGTCAAACTCGAGTGGCAGAAGTGTGTAGAAAACTACTCATGCTGCAAATTTCAATCATGTATCATACCTCATTCCCAGAACACATTTACAGTGAAAGAAAATGGAGGCTTTATAAGCTTACATATTTTATTCTGTTTCTGTATGCTTTCCCAAAAGATGATAATTCAAAGAGATCTTGCCACCTGTGTAACCCCTTTCCTAAGTTGTTCCACAAATCACTGGGATGATAACATTTGGTATGGAATAATGCCATTTTTAAGTGACCTTCCTGTTTTTGGGGTGAATGGGTGAAAGCAGAAAATCCTGTTTTTCGTGCGTATCCAGGTTTTTTATAGTGCCATATGAGTATGCTTATGAGCTTTCATTGAGTCGTTCCTGGGTCTGAGAAGAGTGAGTTAAGTTTCGAGTCAAAAATAAAACCCAGATGCTTCCTTAGCTTGTTTGTAAAACATAACGTAGACCAGGCTTCCTCAACCTCGACCCTCCAGATGTTTTTGGCCTACAACTCCCATGACCCCTAGCTGGCAGGACCAGTGGTCAGGGATGATGATGGGAGTTGTAGTCTCAAAACATCTGGAGAGCCGAGGTTGAGAAAGCGTGACCTCGAATGATGCAAAGCTTCACTCATCTTGTAGAGGAATAAAATGAGATTGAAAAGCAACAACTCTTACCTTTGACAGAACTGGAGAAAAGCTTTTAGAAGTTCTGAGGCTGTGGGAGGGTTTATCCACTGTCAGACATTGCTCAATAAAGAAAGTAATTCCTGGCTTAATTTGTCTCCCTCTTTCTCTTACTCTGGGACTACCAAGTCTGCAATTAAAAGGTCACCATCATGGATCACACTTAAGCAACATCTTTTTAATGGATACCCACCCACCCATGGAATACGTCATGATTCTCTTCTGTCATTTTTGTTACTTTTCTAAAGTTCTTTGGCTTTTTCTTTCTTCTTGTTAAAGATTAACCTGTTCCAGAGCTAAGAAATAATTCTTAATGATCAGAATCGATCTAGCTCTATGTGGGCCATGCCACATATCTGTGACAAGTCAGACTTGTTAATCAAGTATTATTTGTTGTTGTCATCTTTATTTCATTTATATACTGTCCTCCTTCTTGATGTAGCCAGGCTGATGAACAATATACCATATTGGCCTGAATATAAGCCTCACTATTTTTTCCAAATTCCGACCGTGAAAAGTTAAAGTGCGGCCTTACAAAAAATAGGATTTTACGATATCACTGCTGAAACAGACATATGGTAAATTGGAACAGATATGAGTGCCTGCAGAATTTTAGGGGAGCGGCTTATATTGGGTGCGGCTTATATTCGGGCCAATACGGTAATAACAGGACAGCAATATGTTCAGTTGAAAACAATACTACTAAAATAGTAGCAGTATATAGCAGCATTAATAATAACACAGTTAAGACCCAGAGCAAAAATCAAGACCCAAAAGTGCAAGAAAACTTGACATCTGAAATTTAACAGTATGGGAGGCAGTTGCAATTCCCAATGAATGAGTTCCATAGATGTGGTGCAGCTACTGAGAAGTCTCTGTAGTTATTACTTTGTAGGTATTTTTTTAAGCACTTAACTTTATAAGGGCACAATTTCCTGGCTTATAGTATAATGTTACTCTGTCAAAATCAATACAATAACTTCCATTAACTTTCACAATCTTTAAGATTGTGTACTTAGTGATTCCCTTTATTCCAATCTGTCTGAAATTCTACCTCTTTTGCTCATACTGCCTCTTGTCTGTGTCAGGATCAGAGTCAATGTAACAGAAATAAAATAAAATAAAATAAAATGCTGTTTTAAAATGTTCACCCTTCACATTCAAGTCATTATTCCTTTCCAGATTGCTCTTTTGTGCAAACAAACAAAAAAGCAAGAAATATTACAGATTATCCTTTTCAGACTGAAGTAAAATATTACTTGAAAAAATTGAAGCATAAAGGATGGCAGCCATCTGTTGTTTAAACTGCTGAACTGTATTTAATTGTAATGTCTTTTTGAATAATTGTGCCTTTGAAAACAATCAAATATCTCATTTGTCAATAGAAATTGCTTCATTTTTTGTGAGAAATGAATAAAATGCTTTTGTTGCGCTAGCATTACTCACCTTATATATATAGGTAAAGTACTTTCAGGTCACACCTAACTTCTTCAGATTCAGTATCTGGGGTAGAGAATAAAAGTATATAGGTACTGTTATGCTAGCTGTATCGATACTTCCTTGATAGTCATTACATATCTTTCCTGATGAAATGGCATACTGGCTGTCAGGCTGTGATTCGTTTTGGTCTAAACACAAGCCAAGTGAGGAGTACCCTTAATGGTTGAAGTATTGATCAACAAATTGATACCTACACCAATGAGTTATCCAGTGGTTCATGCTATTTCCAAAACACTGCTGCTGAAACTCCTATTGCCTTAAAGGTAAACAGAACATGTGGACCAATAGCTGTTTGCTACGCCATGGCTTCATAGTTCCTTACACCAACTAGGTTGTGATGATCAGTGGCCATAGCTCTGGAAGTATCCAAATGAGCCTTCTTGTTGTTTAGTCGTTTAGTCGTGTCCGACTCTTCATGACCCCATGGACCAGAGCACACCAGGCACTCCTGTCTTCCACTGCCTCCCACAGTTTGGTCAAACCCATGTTCGTAGCTTCGAGAACACTGTCCAACCATCTCGTCCTCGTTGTCCCCTTCTCCTTGTGCCCTCCATCTTTCCCAACATCAGGGTCTTTTCCAGGGAGTCTTCTCTTCTCATGAGGTGGCCAAAGTATTGGAGCCTCAGCTTCACGATCTGCCCTTCCAGTGAGCACTCAGGGCTGATTTCCTTAAGAATGGGTAGGTTTGATCTTCTTGCAGTCCATGGGACTCTCAAGAGTCTCCTCCAGCACCATAATTCAAATAAGCCTTGGTTTTATTTAAAAAAGGGGATGGGGTAAGCCATCTGATTCCCCATATGCAATGAGCAGGTTCTATTCATACTGTGTTTCCACTGAAAAGTGCTCCTTCTCTCAACCCTGAAGCTGGTCGGAATTTTGTCTGTTGGAAATCTAATGAACTGGAGGCAATTGATAGGTTAAGTTGATAAGTTTTCAAGTTACCCAAAGGTGCTTCATTCATGCTGTCAAATTACACAGCACTCTTCATCACAGTCGAACTCTGAGATGTAGAAAGGAACTTGTAGCTGTTGTGCCAACTATATAAATCCAAACATGGCTTTGTTGTTGTAATCACCCAGAAGCCTCTGGTATTGCAAGTAGTTGGCGAGTGAGGGGGTTTGATTACTTTGCAATGAGCAGCAAAGTAAAGCATGTAAATATACGCTTTTAGACCTTTAAAATATGCCCTTCTGAGTTCTTTCCAAAGTTTCCCTTTTCCCCTAGCATAGAAAAAGATCACACATTTGATAAGTTAAAGAGGGTTTGCTTACAAACTCTCCAAAGGTCAGATCCATGTGCTTTTCCATACAACGTCCAGAAAATGTTGCACAGGCAGTAAATGGTGTTACTGTGGTGCAAGTTCCTAAATTATTGATATAGGAATACAAGAAAGGCATGTAAGAGCTCAGACCTCCTCACAAGCTGAGCTCCTCAGTTAGACTCAGAGGAAGAAAGGTTTGATTATCTAATCCCTCCCAAGGTGAGCTACACCTGGCAGGGCAGTTTACTTTATGGTCTTAACCCCTTCATGCATTAATTAGACTTGAGCATGTTGGTTATATGAGGTTGGCTCTCCCACAGGTACAATGCGGAAGGTGGGGAGAGCAACTTGAAAATGGTATTTCACTACAAGGCTGACTGAAAGAAGTGAGTGGAGTAAATTGGAGGTAGACAAAAGTATGTGATGAATAGATTTAATATAGTAGCTTGTGGGGGAGTTGGTGACTCTTCCCTTAAACATCTATTACATTCTGCTCAGCTTTTTGAGTGCCCTGCTGCACATTGCAAAATGCAAAAAAATAAATTAACATAACAAACCTTTTAGATAATTGTACTTGCCAAGCTTCTGTGTGTAGGCAAAGATTGCTCGTTAATGAAGATTCTCAAAAGATAATTAGATCATATCTTTCTAAATTGTACCATTGGTGGTAATCATCTTTTACTTTCAAAATTGTTCCCAAGTATGCAGATGTTTCCTTTGTGTATTAATCTACCAGTTTTGCTTTTGCCTTTTATATTGTTAGAGGAACTGGATATATCAACCTGCTATGTAAATACAGATTCACTTGAGTATCCAATAATAATAGAAGCTAAAATACAAAAGGAAAAGTATTACCCTATTGATGATCATCTCATCTGCTTCCAACAACTGAACAACCTCTAGATATAACCATCATTAAAATACAATGGAAGACCTACTTATACAGGCATAGGCAAACTCAGCCCTCCAGATGTTTTGGGACTACAACTCCCATCATCCCTGACCACTGGTCCTGTTAGTTAGGGATCAACAGCATTCTTCAACTTTAGTCCCCAGGTTTTGCTAGTCTACAACACCCAGCATCCCTGGCTCAGAGTTTAGTGTGGTTGTAGTCCAATACATGGAGACCCAAGACTGAAGAACACTGCATTAGGATATATTGCATTTAATAATACTTAGTTACAGCACACTCCTATGCACGTATACTCAGAAATGAGTCCCAATGAGTTCAGTGTGGTTTACTCACAGATAAATATGTATAGTAGAGGTGGGGAACCTCTGTCTTTCCAGATGTTATTGGATTGCAACTTCCATCAGCCCAGTCAGCACTGCCAATGGCCAGGGATGATGGGAGTTATAGTTCAACATATGGAAGTTCACAGGTTCCCTATTCCTGGTGTATAGATTTGCAGCCTTAGGTAATTTCCATTTTGGCTAGACTTTGCTTATTGTACTAGGGAATAGCCATTTTTTTCGTGGTCGTATTTCAGTCTTGGTAGGCTTTGCTTATAATGTACCGTTATAGCAAACAGAATTTGTCAAAATATGAATCAGCAAATGATTACTGAAAAACGAAGCTTCACAATATTGCAGTGTGATGGGCCATACCAACAAAGCTGGAAATGTAAGTTTTGTTTAGGGAAATGACTAGGACCAATGTAAGGCTCGAAGGTCACATCTCCTGCCAACTTTTAATCCTTTCTCTTATTTGATATTTCACAGCACTGTTCAACTATTTCAGAGATTTTCTCTGCAGGCATGAGAACGAGAAACCTGCTGTTATAATGACAGTTGAGTTGAGACGCCAAATTCTGCATGACAGATAATGGCCAGTGCAGTTTTAAACATGGGAAGCCAAAGGAACGAGCCTTGAATTTATATGCTCCTCCCACACAGTGACCAGAACTTCTGCTGTGAACCTTGTACTGCATACCAGAACTGATTTCATGCTTACGGAAATCTGCTCTGTCCACCCTTCTTTTCAAGGTGCATCATATAAGCAGAGCCTTCTCATGTGTGGCATATGCAAGCTCTGGTTCACATTTTAGATTCTATAAATGAATGGGGGAGGATACGTCCAGTGTTTGCTTCTTCATTCCCTTACTCATACAAGGGATATTCTGGGGCCTTATGAGGCTACGCCATTATTTTATTACACTTCTCTCCTACCCCTCCTCCCAAAGAAGTCCAGGGCATCAAACAAAAAAAAAATCAATAAAATAATGCAATTTAAAATAGAATCAAACACATGTAAAACTCCCCCCTCCCCCCAAAAATAAAAACCCCTAAAACTTTTAAAAACACATTGGTAATATGTTGCTATGCTTTGTATGCAGAAGGTCCCTGGTTCAATCCTTAGCATCTCTGTTTAGGGCTGAGAAAGACCCTTGGCTGAAATCCTGGAGGGGCACTGCCAGTCAGTGTAGGTAATACTGAGCTAAATGGACTTTTGGTCTGACTTGGTAGGAGATAGCCCCCTGCCAGAGTGTCTGGGGAAACTCAGCCAGATGGGCGGGGTATAAATAATTTCTTCTTCTTCTTCTTCTTCTTCTTCTTCTTCTTCTTCTTCTTCTATAAATTCCTTCCCTTTGTTCCACTGTGAGGACCTTCTTACCCAGAAAGTTTCTTATGTTCTTATTAAGGCAATAAACTTCAGATAGTTGTTAAACACAAAAACGTTATTTGGATGAAAATCCAACAAAATGAAGTCAAATTTGAAAGAATGTATTTTTTTAATTAGCCATAGGAACAATGAAAATAACAGCTCCATAATCATACACAGCTGTGATACATGTGTGAGTCCATTTTGTTTCCATAGTAACTCTATAAGTAGTTAATTATGGCAGTTTCATAATATGTTATTTCCTTTCAGGTCTAACAGCAGATGCTGATAGCTTTTGCTGTGAACATGTTAAATAATCTGTGGTATATGTGTGCAATTAAAACAATTAGGAGAATATTTAATGTCAATCATGCACAAATATTTATATAAATGTACATTTATACACAATCATACCATCACGTATTTAGAAGTATGTGTCTGTAGACCAACAAATTTATTTTAATTTCATGTTAACCATGTCCTATACTAGTCTATACGAGTGCATACCGCTAAAATAGTATGTTCTGTTGAATATAATGATAGTAATATTTAACATTAAACATTAGCATTATGACCATTATTATGCTGAACTGCAGAAATGCATACCTGTGCTACAAAAGGGATTGGTTTTTTGTTTGCTTGTTCGTTTGTTTACCAATCTTCACATCTGTAGCCGTATCTTAGAAGAGAGAACGGGGGTGCCATTTCCGATTTCAGTACTGGAAGAAGATGGATGGGGTTTTGGGGCGGGGGGGAGAGATGGGAGATTCTCAGTGAGGTTTAAAAGCTTATTCTTAATGTGTTGAAGATGAGCAGACTCCCTAGACAAGAGCAGCAGATCCACTGTGCATCTGATGCGCTACCAGTGGCCAAGGAAGGAAATGAAGGGGTGGTTTTTCACACATTTCTTGCCCTTCAGCCTCCAGGATGGCACAGCTGAGGTGTTTGAGAATTAAGCCCCTCGGGTGATCACATGAATCCAACGTCTTTGGTGTTCCACTACCACCTCAAAATGCTCTGTTTGTGGACTTTCCACTCACTACTGCTATACATAGTTGCTTTAAAAAAAAGCTGAATCATAAGCTGGGTTTCGCACAAAAACCCAAGTCACTGTTAGCAAGTATGAAACTCTTTCCATTGACCATCTGCTCTGCGTCAGCATGACATGAATTTGAAAAAGAACAAAAATTATTTGCACCGTGCCAAGAATGCAAGACTAGAATGAGAGGGCAGCCTCTCACTTTGCACCCGTTTCTGCTTGGCACCAGTTTCATGGAAGCAGGTAGGACCCCACTTGCAACTTCTGAGTGTGCAAAGCCCAGCATGATAGGAGAGCCTTGCCCTTCTTTCCTAGAGTCTTCTGTTAATGCCCCAGCATTTTGGAAAGGGCCAGGGATCTGTCTCTGCACAGATGTGCAGAGGTCTCACAGTGGGGTGGTTTGAGGGGGAGCAACCAAAAATAATGGCCAGCTGTGAAAGCTGACCAAAATGTGTAGAAAATAAAACCTGGTCATATGGTCATATTCTCTCGTGTGTGTGTGTGTGTGTGTGTGTGTGTAGCATGGCCTTGTCCTCCATGAATTTGCTCATCTCTCCTTTAAAGTCATGCAGTTTTGTGGTCTCCTATGGGAGTGAGTTCTATAGTTTAACTATGCATTCCATGCAGAAGTACTTTATCTGTCCTGAACTTCCAACATTGGATGTCTGTGTCATATACAGTGCACATAAGCTTCCCTCAAAAAATAGAAGTCCCAAGGGGGGGGCAGTCTCAAAACAGCATTTTTCTGACCATCTACTATGAGGCTGCATGATTTGCTGGCTCTCACAGAGCAGCTCCTATTACTATCAAGTAGTCATGGGGCTTCCAGCTGTGGATTACTTCTGAAACTATTTCAAAGAGAGAGTTCTGCCCTCCCAAGAGAAAGAAGAAAGATGTGGGTAGTTATTTCTGAGAACAACTGAGTGGCCTATTTACTGACCTGATTCAGCATCCAGAGGAGCTGTGGGAACTTCATCAGAGACGTCAAATAAAGGCTGCCAGTTTTTATTTAACCCACTAACTACCCCAGGCTGTTCGTCTGCATGGGTATCAATGATGCAGCAAAAGACAGCATTAAAAGGATTAAAGATTATGAAGCTCCGCAAAGCATAACAGCTTCCGAATGGTATTCTCCATAATCCTATCATTAGAATGGAGAGACTTAAACTATGTTAGGGAAACATGCAGATACCCAATGGAAAACTTCCAGCTCACAATGTGGGGCCAGATGGAAATGGCCTGTAAATGGGCTCTTGTGCTTTTTTCAAGATGGCAGCACAGCGGCAGCAGTTTTTCATAAAACTTTTCTATCTGTTTTGCCGCCTCTTTAGCAGTGGCGTCATTCCTCCTGGCAGTGAATAGTAATTGAAATAAAGGTAAACAGGAAGAGTGAGGAACAAGGCAGAAGAAGATAAAAGGGAAACAGGTAGGATTTTGTGTGCCATCTATTTTTGTCACCTATTCTCGTCTTCCAAACTGCTCTTTGAACAGGGGACATTGAGATGGCCCTGCAGGCGCAGAACCATTCCTCTTTCCACACATTTAATTTAGAAGGTGAGAATAGGGCTCGGTCATTCATACCATTCTGGAGCAGGACTTTCAATTTGTCTTTTGTTTGTAGTTCCCTGGAAGATAATAACAATTTTATGAATATAGTAACTGCAAGACTGAAACTGCCTCAGTAGATACAAAACACAAGCTTGTCATAAAAGGGAATTGCCTTGTTTAAGCCAGATTGGTGATTTCTAATATGTATAAGGGCCAATTTTTATTTGAGCAGTTAGTGGCCTCTGTTTAGCCCTTGCTAATATAATGGTCAAGAAGAGGCGTCTTCCTCCCCCCCCCCCCGCCAAACTCCCCTCCCCATAGAATTGTAAGTTGGATTTGTTTTCAGTTTCTCCCAGAAGGGCATGCAAATAAGAGAATTTTAGTGTTATTCATATTGCCTAAGGCTGTTCACAGTGCCTCCATCAATTAAATGACTGGGAGATTGGAAGAGCAGAATGCTTGGTTGCCAGTTCCAGGATATGAAATCTGCCCTTCTCTACAGCCAAATGCATTTTGGAAAGTGATGTTTTGGCTCTTTTACCACTTCACCAAAAAGCTGGCAGTGCAGAGTCATTTTGGCAGAAATAATTAGTTAAAATGGTAAATTTACTACAACAAAGCATTCACTTGTCAATAGTCACTCATCCCAATATTGCAGATTCTAGGGGTTTCCAATGGTCCAAATCTTAGTTAAGATAAGCCTTATATTTATATAGTTAGGAATCCACACGAGAAATGTTTACTTTTACCTAGTCAGTCAAAAGATCAGTGACTGTAGTTACGTTCAATGGGATGTGCGTTCAAATATTCATCCTCATCAAGATTCTGCCCCAACTAGTCAAAAAATGTGCAGTTGGATATGGGAAGAAAATAATGCTGTAATATACTTGTAAGTGTAGTTTGGCTGATGACAAAACATTCTTACCTGTGAAGGGAAGTCTTCTATGCACATACATTGGAATTCCCTATTGAATTCACAGCTGTGAATTCACCAGTTCTTGCCAGTGGAGAAAAGTTGCCCCACTCACTCACCCACACCTGGCAGGGCTTTTTCTTGCTGGGAAGAAGTGTTTTGGGCTTCTCATGCCCTGCCGAATGCTGGGCAGTAGGGACAGAGTAGAGAAACAGGGTCCCCCTCAGCTCATCTTGTCATGATGAGTGGCAATGAGAACCTCACCCATGTATAATGGCAGTGTAGGGTTTGAGCTGGGGTGGTATGGCCCAATCAGGGAAACCAAGCATTTACTGCAGTATTCGTATGTGTTAGTCCTCACTCTGGGGTGTGGGGGCAATTTCTGTTCATGGCTGAGAGAACAGGAAGCCTTTGCATGCATAGGCGTCTAGACTGTACCCAATGAATGCAATTTGCTGCTGCTGCTACACAATCTTGCACTGCTTTTGGATTGTTTTTGGTGCTTCCTGATTCTTTCTTCAGATCAAACCCTACTATTCAGGAGCCAATAAAAGTACCTTATGTAATAAAACCTCTAAATGTGCTCTTCACTGGTTGGCTTATACTATTTAATTTGTCCTCAAATGAAAGTTAGGCGGAGGCACTACTCCCTTCAAATAATTGCAACAAATAAATGAACTATAATGCATTGGTGATTAAAACAATAGTTACCCAAATGTTTAAATTCCATTCAAAAAAGAAAATTGCATTATAATTTAGAGGGTAGTTTTCTAACATTTATGGGACAATTTCCAGAAGCAATAGTTATCTTTAATGTTAGAAAAGGCCATATGGACTGAAACTGCACATGTGCATTCTAAAAAGATTCTCTTGTATGAATTTTATTAACTTGTCTGCATATATTTTTAAAATCTACACTATACCTTTACTAAATCTAAGACACAGAGCCTTACAAATAGCACATAAATAATGTTAATAAGAAGGAATAAAAATGAAATGTTGGTTTGTTTTTAATTAAAATCATGGTGTTGTTTCTACTTGCTTTCTTTTTTCCTGTGAAATGCCTAAGTGTTTGAAAAGTGTAATTGTGCTTAGCCATAATAGGGTGTGCAGCTTGAGAATGCCACCCACTCTTAGTGATTATTTTGCAGCTATTTGCAAAAGTGTGAAATTGCTCACAAGCATGTAGATAATGGTGGAATACAGATTGCATTTCCATTACCAAAAGCAACCAGTGCACCCTTCATTCCTATCCATTGCATGTAGTTGAATATTTACATTTTTATATTTTATTTTACAGATTTAAATATATCCCACACTCCAAAAAAACAAGTATTTTCAGAGCAGTATGTGGATGTGGCTAGCAAATGAACGTACCTGCCATAAAAACAATGGAGTATTGATAGAAAGATGATATCCTGATACACACCCTAATGTAGATGTCGTCTTGTGACACTGAATGCTTGTCCCCCAACCATCATTTGCTCTGACTAGTTTTATATAACTGTGTGACACTAGAAATTGAAAATACTGAATTAATCTGCGGCTTTTTGGTTTTTAAAAAAATAGGCAAATAAGGGGGACATGGCAGTGGTGTATAAAATTATGCATGATGTGAATAAAGTTGAGTTCCCTCCATCCTGGTCTGTCATATCATAATACTATAACTCAGGGTCTCCCACTGAAGCTGAATGTTGAAAGAAGTACAGTCATACCTCGGGTTGAAGTAGCTTCAGGTTGAGCATTTTTGGGTTGTGCTCCGTGGCGACCTGGAAGTAAAGGAATGTATTACTTCCGGGTTTTGCCGCTCGCACATGCGCAGATGCTCAAAATGACGTCACGCACATGCGCAGAAGCAGTGAATCGCGACACGAAGACATGGGTTGTGTTCACTTCAGGATGTGAACGGGGCTCCGAAACGGATCCCCGTTCGCATCCAGAGGTACCACTGTATTGCTTTGCACAATTAAAAGGTCATCATCAGTGGCTACTAGCCACAATGGCTTTATTGCCTTCAATATCAGAGGCTGATGAGTAACAGAAGTGGGAAGAGAGCTATTATACTCATGCCCTAATTGCCTGCTCCTCAACCGCAGCTGGCTGGCTACTGTGAGAGCAGAATGTTGGGCTGAAATCTAGCAGTGAAGATGCCAGTTTCAGAACACAGTGCAGTGGTGAGGCGGCAGCAGAATGCAGAGGCCAAAGCTGTGGCTATAAAAAGGTTGGGTGGGTGGGTGTGAATAGGAGGAAGGCAGGTTTTATTAGCAGACTTACTTTCCCTGAAATGACAACTTTTACACATACACGCACATATAAATATTACGTGTGTTCTGGTCAGCAGCTAATCCTATTCATAGCATACTTATAGATGCTGCAGACTATTGTAGCAAAATGAGCATTAATCAAAATCTACATTATGTTAAAATCTTTGATGGGAGGGATTTTATTCAACAGACATTATCTACTGCGGCTTCCTGGTAAATTTGCTGCATCATCCTTTTACGTCCAAATTGTGACCTCAGCTGATATTACTACCACTGCTTTCTCGTCAGCATCCTGAATATCATATGTGTGCTATTGTCAGACACCAGCATGTAGCCCATGTCTTACTTCCTGCTTTTTTGCATTGTGCTGCTGGCAACATTTATATTCACTTTCATCTTCAAAGTGTTGCAGCGTTTTGTTTGTTGTAATTCAGATTCCACTGTGGGCGATGGAGCCTTGAAAAATGATCCCTAGCAACAAAACAAAAGGAAACGGATTAGAATTGTAAAAGGATATATTTGAGAATGATGTTGGAAAAAGGACGACTGTTCTACTTCATAATATTCCACATTAAACTGGGATTGAAATGATTAAAGATAGACAGTGCCTTTTTGCAGCTTACAGGCCTTTCTCATTATCTTTGTTTTTTAAGTCTGATAGTGGGGTTTCCAACAGAGAGAAGCAGTTGAGAAAAACATTTTGCTACAGTTAGTTAATTCTTCCCTACATGTGCTATACTCAATGTATCAATTTTAAAAGCAAATGAGGCATCTCTCTCTTCTTGCATTCCCAGCAAACACTAGCTGTGCCAATTTTAGATTATGCTCTTCTCTGTGGGAATATGATTTTCTAATCTTGATTATATATTAAAATTAAAAGAATAAAAACTTGGAAAATAGGCCAATATTGGGAAGTAAACAGGCTTGAAAGCCAGATTTTTCTGTTACCACTTCAGGATAAAACAGCAAATACAAATGTGTGGTGCCAGCATTTATTCTCTATCTCTTTTGTTTTTCTTTTAATGAAGTAGCTAATGACCAAAAACTTGTGGTGTTTACAAAATGGTCCTGGAAGTGACTTAAGTGAAGGCACATTCAAGTAATCAATTGCTGGGAAGCTTGCTATCACTTGGAGTCAGCACATGGCAAATTGCCGTTCCTATAGCTAATGTGGTCTCCAAATGTTATTAGGTCCCAATGTGTACAGCTGAGATTTAGCACAGCCTTTCAAGTAAAAACACAACTGTGCCCGCTATGAAGTCATCTCCATAATCGCAGCATAAATATTGACACATGGAATGTGTTCTTTCCCATCCTACCCGCAGCGTGCATCAAAAAATGGTACATCATGAAGGTGCATTTTCTGGTTTCTGTATTACAAAATTAGTTGAGATCAGCTTGATGCTTAAAATCAGCAGATCAGTATAGTTTTGGAGCTATATGTGATGAGCTCTCTACAATTTCACATTAGGCTAAAAACACAGAGTTATTTGTTCGGTGCAAGAAATGGAACACACGAGAATATCCTGAAGACAAGCTGCTGCTATATGCTACTTACAACTAGAGTAGTTCTGACATTTGTTCTATAATAAATATAGTAAAATGCATAGGCTTAATATGTAGCTTGTCTTTTGGTTTATTCCTTTAGTTAAATAATGAGTGCTTAATAATGAATTGTCTACCCAATAGCCAGTACTTGAACATAAAATCCATGCCAATGCCATCTTATTCCAATTACAATGGGAAAGAAAGTAAATAATATACCTTCTTTTGCCTCTGTTTATTTACAGAAATGACTGTTTATGAGATGCAAAATGCAATGTCTTACTTTTGATTTCACAATTAACAACAATGAAGAAAACACAGTGGCAGGTGATTTTGACTTGTATAGCAGGAATACCTGTATTTAGCATTGGTATCATTGCCTTACATATCTACATATCTGTCACTCAGGCTGGTGAGGAAGCCTGCTTCAGAGGCTGTTTATGGGTCAGGGAATGTTACCTGATCCCTTTTGGCCTAACAGCACAAGAATATTTTCTAAAGCTGGGAGGTAGTGAGCAGTTTAAGCACCTGCCTAACACTCCTCAGATTGCTATTTCTGAACTTGCTTTGTAGTCAGATCTTGCCACATTACTGTTTCAGATGCTACTCTTGCATAGTCCTACATTCAGCATGAGTTTAATGCATACTTCTTCAGCGTTTTCCAAACAGGCTTACAAAAAGCCACATTGCGTGTCAAGACCCCGAGACCACCCCCTCGTTGATGAATAAGACACAAGGACACAGATATTAGGTTAATGTTATTGGGCAAATTAAGGCCACAACTTTATTCATTACAGAATGTGAGCAGTATTGGCTTAGGCATTGGAATTGATCTGACTATATCTGACTCCTGCCCGTCACGCAGGAAGTCCAGAAAGGATCAACCACCTGTAGGAGGAGCCCCGTTGATGCAAACCAACTTGAGCTCTCCCCCTGGGTTCCCGACGGGGTCATGGCATGGCCCTAGCCCTGCCCTGGGCTTCAGACAAGATCCACACACACACCCCTGGATTCCTTTAACGGAATGCCCTTAAGCTTAGAGGGGCAGGTGATGGCCACACCTCCCCTCCACCATCGTAAGATCAACCAATGCCTAACCACCAAACTTTACAAAGTTGTGGCGATTGCTACGAGGTAGGTGAAAACCAAATGGCCCATGCCAATTTGCCAAGTGGAAAAATTCCTACCAGGCCCCTCAACGCGACCAACCGAGGTCCATAGCAAGGCCAATGTCGAAACCTGAAAAATAGGGAGGGAGGGAGATCGAGGAAGCGAGCCAAGAGGAAGCTCTCTGGCTTGTGCCTCAGTTTAAATGGGGCCCAGCTACACATATACCCCAGCCAGCGGATTGGCTGGCTGGCAAATGACACGGCCAGGAACCTCCGGAAGGGAGTGGGTGGCCACATGGTCCACCGCAACTTCTCCCCCTGGCAAGTGGAGTGGATTTAGCAGTCTAAAAAGGCTTCAGCAAATAAAACTTCCAATAGCTCTAAATACCAGAATCCCTGTTATGCCTCCAAAATTTACACAACTATAATGGACATGAAGATCTAGCATTGAGGCATACATAGCACATAGTAATTATAAATACTTCACTGGCCTGGAAATAATGAAAAACAAAGTAAATCCTGATCACTTTCACAATGTGTTTTCTGCTCTATAAATCATTTAATTACAGGCCTACCCCCACTTAGGTGGGGATTCCATTCTGGGTCACTGCACCTGTCAGCGGGATGTGTGCAAGTCCATTCCAGCTTCTTCCACCCCCACCGTACCCCATTTTGGCGCGTGGTTGTGCGCAATGCAAATGTGTGCAAGTGGGGATTTGCCTGTATTTCAGTTTGGTTCAAAATTTCACACATGAGCCCAACTATACAAGCAAGATCCTCTTGAGGAATCGAAGTGTGGACTCTGACCAGAACCAGTGTCGTTGCTCTGAGGCCTTGAGGTTTTCTTTTCTCTTTTGGAATACTAGATTTGAGGAGATAAGCTTAAAATACATAACTTTGGGGGTCACATAGCTTCATACTTAGTTTGGTGTACAGTAATAGTAAACTGGGGGCTGATGAGTTGCTTACGGCACCATCTGCACTTTCTATATAAATATCAATCTACACATCTTCAAACAAGGGCAGGAAATGAAAGGCAAATTAAAGTTCACAAGTAGCACATGAATCCTTTACTAATTCTATGGGAGAAAATGCAAACAAACACACCAGTGAGTTCAGAGCATAGAAAGTATAATTTCCCAAGAGTTCTTGGGTTAAATGTATATGTTATTAATCTTGCGTTTTGAGGGGGAAAGATCCAAATAGAACTTAGAAATTAGAATTATTTGAGATGCAAATCATTTGAGTTACAAGACTTATTTCAGCCGTCAAGGATTGATGTGACTTCGTTCTTTAACTGTCTTCACTACATTTAATTCCAGAAGACTCCCTGCCACAGCAGTTTGGCAAATCCTTTTTGCTGTTGATTTTCCAACTGAATCTACTTTGGAAGCTAGATTTGGTTGATATACCTGCTGCTAATAGGAATAATAATAATAATAATAATAATGAAGGGAATTTGTTGCAAGATTCTAGTTGATTCCTCAGCATAGTATAATTTGTTCCAGAACTAATATTCCTACTTGCATTTCCCCCTCCTGTTGATCTATATGCTGCTTATTATTGTCTCTCTGGGGCTAAAGAAGAAATCTGAGTGGCAAGATGACAGAAGCTAAGACTTATTTTTCTCTTGTTCAATACAAAACTCAGGACTAAGATCTCAATCTTCTCCTACCTGTTGTCTTCCCTCAAAACCTGCTTTCCGTCAAACATGATCAAAAAGTGAAGTTCTCTTCCTTTCGGTAGATTACTTAAAATTCTTGTCAAGTAAACCCTATAGGAGCCTAGGTAATGGAGTGTAGTTCAACACAACACAGAAATGGAAAGAAAGAGATACCTTTGTTTTATATGAAGATAGTAATGAAGATAGCTTTGTTTTATAATTATTCCAGAAAGTTATAGGAATACTAGTGTGACTTCCTCCCAAGAGTTAGTAAGTAGTAGAGCTCAAACACCTGCAAGTGACTTCTGATTTTATGTTGCTCAATACAGATGCATCCATGTTTTGACATAAGAAGTCAGTTCAGTTTTTCAGAAATGCTGAACATAGATTCTTTTGATTTTCTGACAATTGTAAGGCATTCAGATTCTGTCGAGGGGAAAGGCTGAACTTTCTGAGGTAGTGTTGAAGTTTTCTTATCCAGATTTGGTTGTTCAGCAGTTTTGATATGTTTTATAATGGAAAGTGAAATGTGGCATCAGTCAACACAGGCTTGTGGTCTCGTTATTACTTTAACCAAGTGCACTTCTGTGTAAGCTTGGAGCATTTGCCAACTATTTTATCAAAAACTGTAGTGAGTATGAGGTGTGAGAGGTTTCGGTACGACAAATTAGGTATGTTATTTCAGCACCCGTCAGCCTCCCAGTTTGTAAAATAAGTAAAATAAGAATTAAAAAGAGCAAGTTGCTATATATGTTACCCTGCCATTAAAAAATGTGCATGTAACCTAAATTGAATCGATAGTGAGAACTGTAGGACTGTCATTTCCTATAACAAGAAAATAAAAAAAACCTGAATTATCGGAAGATGTCTAGAAATGTTCTGAGAAAGACTGAAGAATCAATGGCCAAGTAAGAGAGATTTCTTTGCAGATTTAATTTTAATCTACTTTCTCTTCTTTGTTAGTCTCTAAGATGGGGTAGATCGGTATAGAATGAGGGACATTCATTCATTAATGGGATAGTTTTAACGACTATGTTTTGGAGCTGCACTAAAGAAACTTTTTGGTGTCAAGTTCATATTAAAAACTTGAAGTGAAACAAAACTTACTTTGGTATCTAGAACGCCATATGGTAGCAAGGTCAAGTTTAAACAACACATGACACCGAGTTGTGACGTTCTTTCCCCTGACATTATGTTGTTGTAAAGAAAAGCACAGCATTCTCCAAGGCTGAGATCAAGAGTGCAAAGAGCAGCAGGGGGAAGGGGCTTTTCTGCCAGCTCTCTGTTCAAAATCCCTTCCACAAGTGGTTAAAAATGCTTCCTGGACAATTCTGAGCAGACCAATATTTCCTACTTTTATTCTCAAATCTGGTTCAACATCAAGCAGATTTTTTTATGTTTGTTCACAAAGATATGTGGAGCAAAAGGGAACTAGATGTTTCAAAGCTTTTTCACCTAACTTAAAATCAGTAAAAACCTTCACTCAGAATTGATCCAGTCTACATTAGGGCAGGGCGATACCGGGTTTTCAACATTGTGATTTATCACCAGCTGAACATAATGGTTTGGCGATAAACAGCCATTCTGAAACAAGCTGCATTGGCCCCAGCCGGCAGGGTGAGGTGGGGTCTCCTTTAAGCTTCTCCCTTTAGGAGCACACAAAGGGAAGGGATCCCTTATGTTTTTAAAAAATGATGAGCATGTGAACCCGTTCCATGGAGCAAGCTTTTTGTTCTCTCTCTTTCTTTCTCTCCCCACCCCACCCCCCTCTAATGGCAAGAGCCCTAAGAAACTGTGTCAGAGGTTCTTACCCAATCCCAGTTGCCATCCAGCAACTCTCTCACAAGTTTTCCCCAGCAGAGGCTGGATGATCCATGGAAGGCTGTCACTGTGCACTTTAACTTGTCCATGGGTCCCGTAGCAGGGGATGCTGCCACGGACCCACTGGGTACGTTCTGCAGACCCCTAGGAGTCCCCGGACCCCTAGTTGGGAGTCACTGTTCTAAGGAAACAAACTCAATGCTGTCTGGAGGATGAATTTTAAAAAATCTAATAGTATCATTTTACATTTTTAATTTATGAGACTAGGAAACTAAGGAAACAGCAATAACTAACTTTCTAAACTCTGTAACATATTTAACTGATTGCTAATAGCATTATTTCTGTGGTTTTGTTTATTACCCTTATTGAAGCAGGAAGTCCTTTATTTCCCTTGCTTCTTATGTGCCTGTAAAATCCTCTGTCACGGGAAAGTAGGCCACAGTAAGCAGTGATTTCGCCTACTTCAGGGTGCTCAGGGTCAGCTCAGAATTGTCCACAGGTTGCCCCAGTGTGGCAGATATCTGCAGCTATATCAAATGCTCATCAAAATTTTGGAAACACTATATTACAGAAGCACAAAGAACTAAGATGTTCATGCCACCACACAGAATACAATTGCTGTAGACAAAATAACAAGAGGTGCAGGCAGGTACGCCATATGTCGGATGAAGAAAATCAATACATAAGAAACAGAGTAAAAGGTCACTAAATAGTGGCACTTTCAGTATGATTCTGAACTCTTAAATAGAAATGCTATTAAAAAGAATAGGTTTCATGAGAATTCAAATCACCAAATCAATCAGTATATCCTATGATGCAAGTGAAAAACAAACTGGGGGAGGGGGGAACCTGTCTGCATTTTCATTCACTGTATAGAGACGGAAAGACAAAAAAAATTTGTATTTTATAAACAATAAAATAAAACCTTCCCCAACCCATTTTTGAAATTTATCAGAAAACTAAAACCACTGGCTCTGATCAGGCTTTCCTAATGTACCTATGGAGCTCCATGCAAGCAGGGAATCAAATTTTCTTCTGTGTCCAGTTTGTGTGCCAATGAATGTACTTGATTGCATTGAAGGCTAAAATGTACAAGAAAACCCAGTAGTTAAACTGCTATAGTTCATTGCTAATACTTAAATCACTCTCCTTACATATTTCTCTAATTGAGTGCATCCATCGCTACATATTCTAACTATACCTTCATTACTGTCAGCCTCCAAAAAGCTAGAGAGTCTGTCAGCTGCAGCTGGGACCCTTCTCTACTCATGGTGGCTCCCTATGTGTTTTAGAACCCTGATTTCATCAAGCTCTAAATCAGGGGTAAACTAAGGCCCAGGGGCCGGATCCGGCCCAGTCGCCTTCTCAATCCGGCCTGCGGATGGTCTGGGAATCAGTGTGTTTTTACATGAGTAGAGTGTGTCCTTTAATTTAAAATGCATCTCTGGGTTATTTGTGGGGCATAGGAATTTGTTCATTCCCCCCTATATATATATATATATATAGAGAGAGAGAGAGAGAGAGAGAGAGAGAGAGCTTCAGAACCCATAGAGGCCAATGGGGATGGAGACAAGGGCAGAGCTAGCATGCACATCCCGGCTCTTCCTCATTGCATGAGGGATTTAGAATGGCTGAACTGGACAGGACTAATATGCCGGCACATGACAGTCACCAACTGCCTGCTCTGTGTGCTCCTTTCACAGCCTGCCCCATCTCCCACTCCATACCTCCCCCTACTCTGTGGCACTATGATTGGGTCCCCACATGCTCTCCCAGCTCCTCTCTTCCCAGACACATCTCACCTCCCACAATAAAAACCAACAACACCAAAAACAAGCAGCACACAAATTAAAAACAGTTAAAGCAGCTAAAGCAATTGTTTTGCCCACGCTTCTTTAAAGGTAATCAAAACATACATCTATTATAATGCAAACTGTCTGCTTCTTCAAAACATGTGGAATAAAATAAAAGCTCTGGTGCTCTGGCCCATTGCCTTAGACTGTGATTCTAATCACACTAACTAACTTACTCACTTACTTCCATATTTACTCATTTAATCACACTATTTTCATGTAGGCACACATATACTATCTATCTATCTATCTATCTATCTATCTATCCATTCATCCATCCATCCAGTCAAAATAAATCCATAGAGCCAGCAGTGCATCTATGAGAGTTAACTTCACAATATAAACTGCTTTTATCAGATTTTATCATGGCATCAGTTATACTCTCTCCTAATTAAATGCAGAAAGCTGCTCTGTAACAAAGATACACTAAACTGTAAAAAAGCACAAATTTCTTTGCTGACAAAGAATGCCAAATATTGTACATAAAAGAAAGCTTGTCTCCTCATTGATGAAATGAGCTCTATAATTCACCCTTAGACTGCACTAATTGTCTCGTACAGAGCAAACTAACATGACAAGTATTCTTTTTAATAAGGTTATTTACTTCTTAATTAAAAAAACAAAATAATTAAGAATAGATTTAACTTTCTGTGGCATTGCTTGTTCAATGAAATTGCAGCAAGCCCCTAGACTCCCATTATTCTTGCACTGTATGCACCCCCCCCCATTATTTAACCTGAAATTTGGCACTCATACCTGATTATTTTAAGTTACAAGATGTGTACGTCATTGCACACATATGCACACATCTAACCCAGTATCAATTTGATATTCAGAAGGACAATGCATTTGTGTTTAAGCAGGCATTTGAGTGACAGCATTACCTTACATCAGAAAATAAAATGAATCTCTATATCAGCAGCAGCAGCAGAGTCCTCTTTGGCTAGAGCCTGTGCTTCTGGGCACAGTGACACAACAAGGGCAGAGGTGAAACCTCATTGGCTCAGTACCAAACTAGACATTACGAGTGGGCATGGAGAAAAGCCTATTTGCATTCCTAGCTGATATAGGTATAAGACCAAAACGCAGTTGGGTTGAGCCATGTCTCTTTCCCAACTCTGAAGAAAGGAATATATATAGTGGTTCCTTTGATATTGTCAGCTCTTATGTCCTGTGGCCCTAAAGTGTCACAAGAATATGTTAAAGGAGTGCAAATCAATGTCAATACCCATTCAAATGTATCTTTTCAAGACATGCCACAGTGGTGTGGTAGTTGCTTGAGGTGCAACCTTTCAGGGAGTAATCCATATAGGTAAGCTATTCATATGAAGTAATGATTTTCATCCTGCCACCATAAATTGCCAAAATGTGGCTGTCCACACAAGTGGCTGGGGCTCCAAACCTGAAAAACCTGAGCTCTTGATTTGCAAATAATAAGGCTTTCTTTCAATATCATAGTTTCTGAATGTGCGGAGTCATACTTTTCAGGTTGGTGCAGTTATAGACATGCAGACCCTGGTCTTAGTTTTAAATTTGTATTTGGTTAAAGGGAGAAACAGTTGGTATGGATATAAAAGGGAATTCCCTGAATGCCAGGTTTGGGGCAAGTACTCTTTGGTGAGAAAACCCAAACTGAGTTTTAAAATCACAAAACATGCTGCAAAGTAAAGCCTGGAAATATAGTCCATTAGACCTTTAAAATATCCTTTCTAAGTTGCTTCCAAAGTTCTCCACTTTCCTTAGCAGAGAAAGATACTATACGTTTGGTAAGTTAAAAATGGTTTACTTACAAACTTGTCAAAGGTCATATTCATGTGCTTTTCCATACAGCAGCAAGAAAAGGCAGGCAGTATAACTTAGGTTCCAAAATGGTAAGAGTTTCTGAATTATTTGTACAGAAACACAAAGATGGCTTGCTTAAACCACACAGTCTAAGCTTGGAGCATCTGGCTTAGAACTGCTTGCTGGTAGGGTTCACATGGTGGAAGAGCGAGAACAAAGTGTTTGGGAGCCCTTCTCCCAAGGTGAGGGTGACATAGCTAAGCCTGGCAGGACAGTTTATGATCTTTATCCATTAATTAGAGTTGAGCACGCTGGTTATAGAAGGCTGATTTATCCCACGCTTTGTGCCTTTTCCACACATAAGGGATTATCCATAGCTTACCTCATACACTGAATGCTGTCTCCTTGTGTGTAAAATTGTGCGGGAACCAATTTTCAGACTGGCAAAAAGAGAAAGAATACAGCAACTCTTTGTAAGTTCACTGTGTTTCAAGGACTGTGTAGAAGAACAAAGGTCACTCTAGGTTATTGAACTGAATTTTAGAAGGCTTTTAAAGATATGCTGTACAAATACTATCCCCGAGGATGAGATCTGTTTTCATGAAGTGGGCATAAAATCCTTGACATTTAGAAATGACAGTATGTCAGTATGAGGTTGCTCAGACTAAATCCTGCTAAGAATTATCAGCTTTTTAAAATGTTACAAAGCGCTGATATTCAGTTTGGAATGAGTTTTAACCATTAAGTATTGATATATAAAGGTAAACCACCTCAATCCCTATCACATCTTTAGCCTCAAACCAAATGCTTCTAATATGCATCAACGGTTCTTAAATTTAAAAAAGGCATCCATAAAGTCTTCTTAACAAACATTTGAAACTTTATCTTGAAATGGCCATGCTGATGTTAAAAAAAACACACTAATTAGCTGAGAGTGCTGGGAGAGCATTATCTGCTAGTTTATATTGCCAGCCCTGTATTTATATCACATAGGAAGCCTGCAGTATAGTTTGAATGTCGATCTTCTCAGACTTCCTGGAAAATGAGATGTGTATCCCATGAGCCTAACTAACATTTAAATATTTATCTATTCTGGCCCAAGACCACAATTTGTGGCAACTGGGGGAGGGACAGGGAGGAGATGCATGCAACAGCAGGATAGATATACGCATGGTGGCATGTAGCATGTCAGTAGCATGTCCACAAGGATTATAAATCTCTGGGCTATTTGGAGGTTTGTGTTTGTGTGTTTTTGTTTCGTCATCGTCGTCTTCTTCTTCTTCTTCCTTGCAACTGCCCAGCCCACTCCTAGGTTCCAGTGCAAGATTTCCAGTTGCTTCAAGGCTTAATAGGAAATTTTTGCCTGGTCACACGTTGGCCCAGTTGGCCAGTTTTTCCAGCTACTCTATACTGTAGGCTTGCGAGGTAGGGTGGTAGCAAGAGTTTGGGGATGAGTAGCATTGTTCAGCAGGCAAGTGTGGCAAATGATAATGCGACTTTGGCACTTTGGAAGGTGAAGGATGTTTCTGGAGGCCAGCTACTCAGGGATGTGGGACCTTTGTGAAATGTTTTTGAGGGTAGCCTACCACATCTGCTCAGAGTTGTGGGGCTCTGAGAGGGGGTGGGAACACAAAGGCATCCCTACACACTGAAAGCTTCGGGACTATGTTTTGCCATGCCCCTTGGCATGGACAGGGTTGGGCTTACCCAAAGTAGAGGTCTGAGGTTAGCTTCCCGCACTCCTCATTTCTCTTACAGATGTTACTGATATAATGTGGCCCCAGTTCAAGCCAACTTATATGACTCATCTTGTTATTCATATATCTGGTAGCAATTAATGTGTCTGGGTGGGATTGATGGTGGAATAGCAACCGTGTTCAAACCAATTTACAGAAAAAGCCAACATTGTAACTCTGGGGATCAGCTGGACTAATGCCTTAGATGTTTCTGTCGTGACAGAGAGGGGGATCTGATTTCAAATCTGCTTCCCCAACAGTGGAGACAGAAGACTAGTGTCAGAGAAGGGTATCTGATCTATTTCATGGCCCTAGGACACCCTGGCTGAGGTATAGAATTTTGTAGGATTGTGCAAACATGCACAATATACACATATACAAATATGCCTTAATGCTTTTATTTAGCTAGACATAGCACTCTTCACATCTTCTGAATTTCAGTGTCTATCTAAGAGCATTAAACTTGCTGTTACCTCTGAGACAGCAAGTGTTCGGCCCCTATCCTAACTCTAACCAATGCATGCACTTCCGGTGTTAGCATCTGTATTAGATTTGAAGTCCAACTTCAACTGCAAAATCATCAAATAGCATTTATTTTTCATGTATCTAGTCAACTAGATTCCATAGCTGACCTATGCTGGACAAAGTGTTTGGTTTAGAAATAATACTGAGGTAGTTTGGGGAGGCAGGAGAAAATGAACTGTGATTTCAGCTGTGTGATATCACAATAATACATGGTTTAAAAAACAGCAATTTTGCAGCCTCATATTTAGCAATCATTGATATTAGACTTAGTACATGATAACAGAATGTCATGTCTCATATGATCATTTTCACATTTGAAGGTACTGGGGAATAGGCAAATAGCAAAAAGTAAACCATGAAAACCTCCCGTCACTGGAACTAAATGTGATGCTACTTTTAAAGGCTGTATTCTAGGGAGTAGCTAATGCAGTAATGAGATTGGAAAGACACTAACTCACAGCTTTTTACATCATGCTATTTTCAGCACCAGACAAGACTCTCCTCTGTTCCCAAGCATTTGATTGTTAAATTTCTATTCTGTTCCTGGGTGGTTTTTGCTGGCTTTTGTTCTAATGGTAATTGTATGGATGTGTTTGAGAATGAGCATATGATTGTTTTTTGTTTTTTTTACTGCATGTAACTTTACTATTTTGCTTCTTTGCATTGTAAGTTGGCTTGAGACTTTGTGTTATAAGGTGATGAAATATTGACAATATATCACATATTGTCTTAAGTGACCATCGTACTATCACTGTTAAGGCCACATGGAGACCAACAGAACTGGAGTTGCAGGACCAGATGGGCCAAAAAAATATTTTGAGTTGGATCTGTACTAAGTTATTTACATTTCTTTCTCATTGAAATCAGTTGGAGTTAAGTCATTTATGATAAAACATTTCCTGCTGACTTCAGTGAGACCAAGCTGTGACTAATTTAATCTTAGGCTGCATGTATACCGTACATTGAAAACACATTACTTCCCCCAAAAGTATCCTGGAAAACGTGATTTGTTAAGGGCGCTGAAACATTGTGTTTCTGTGAGGGATAGACTTCAGTTCCCAAGGTTCTTGGGGGGAAGTCATGCATGTTAAATGTGATTTAGATGTATGGTGTGCATGCAGCCTTAGATTAAACTCTTTCTTTTCAGATTATCCTGCTGAAGGCAGAGACAGAAGATGCCATCTCACTGGTTATTAAGTGGGACTATCCTTATCACTGCCCTTGATAAGAGCATCTCCAAGGGTTCCATGTATAGTGGACAAGCACTTTAGTATGTACTAGATCTTTCAGAAAACTGTGATTCTGGATAGGGAGATGTTATGGTGGGAACTGACAGGGAAGGGGATGTTGGGATTGGACAGCTTTTAGCTGGGGACAGGACATTGGGATGAGATTGAAGCAAATTTAGGACAAAGAAGAGCAGTACATATGGTAGTCTGTATGGTAGCGTAAACAGAGAGCATGTGAAGCATTGAATAATAGCAGGCTGAGTCATCAGGAAATAGACCCGTCTTAAGACTTCTATTTCAGTTTGAAAAAGAACTCTGAAAAGTAATAATGATTAGTAATCTGTGCGGCTTTTACCTATGCAAATGATTTAGCTTGAATTAGTTGCTGCCAGTTGCTATTTGTATCTTAACTTTACAAAAGCAAAAACAGAGAGTCACAGAGCTGTAGGGTTGGAAGAGACCTCAAGAGTCCTTTGGCCCAACCCGTGCAATGCAGGAATGTAACATGTATATTAATTAATATCCTTGGTAGCTTTGGGTATAGACTACTACTTGTAATTTTAAAATATGCATTAAAATGCAGCACAAACGGGTAATAATCCTTCAGATGTCCTAATTTATTATTTCTGTTATGATCATCTCATTGACTTTAGCACTGAAATATATAGCTGACCATAAATCAGCCTCAAACTTTTTTCTCTCCATACTCTGACTTTGGCCAAATTTCAGAGCTGAAAAAATAATAGTCCTTGACACAGCCATCTTCAGACTTCTGTTCTATACTTTATAATCATCTCATGATGATAAATAGTTACTTTTCAAGATTGATTCATTTCACATTCACTCTAGAATTGAACTTTCACAGTCATGTGCCTTCTTGTTGAATAATAGAGCAAGAAGTGAGAGCATCCCTAATGTTTTATTGGATATAACTTTTCCCAAGTCATTTTATGTTATCTTTCAAATAAAAAAATGTTTATTATATATATATACATATGAAGAAACCCTTCACTGATTGTTAAGGGCATTAAAAAAAAAAATTGGAACTACTCAGTCTTATGTGGAGTATGACAAGGTTACATTCCAATGTTTGACATGTTCATTATTAAAATTTTGTCATTCCCTTCCCTTCTCTGAACCCAGTGAGATGAATTCATTAGAGATGGGTAAATAAAAAAGTGATTTTCTCTCTAAATTAATATAATGACACACTTTCGTGATGAATTTTCTAAATCGTTTCCAGGTTATACTTTCCTCTCCATGGGTTCAATTATCTTTGTCATAAAAAAGAGCTTTTTCATAGACAACCTTTACCCATTTTTCAAAGCCTAATTTAACTATAAAGCTGTTAATATCACATTTTAAAGGAGATGATGGATTGCCTTTTAACCTATTTGAAATTTTTCAGATTAGATACTATAATATTCATAGATATAACCTTACCAATTATGAGAAGGAAAAACTGAAAACACAAATATGGCTTTAACCTTGAAAGCTGACAAGAGTTTGGATGAGACAGAAACTGTCATTTTATGAGTTCCCTTTTTTCCAGTGTTCAGGAAAAACCGTGTGGTTTGTATCCGACACTGTCCATCCACTCGCACAAGGGTCCTTGTTCTAGCAGAAGTTTATTTCCCAGTGTTGTATAACATAAGAATCCAACTCAACAGGTCTGCTGGTGAAACCATTCAGAAGAATTTGCACTAGTGGAAATATTGCAAAACAAACTTTTTTGCCTATATTCTATGAGTTGTACAGACATATACAAGCTGTCCACTCCACAACCTCTAGCACCAAAGGATACATTTGCACAAGGCAATGTTCCAGTGCAGAGGTGGGGAACCTCAGGCCCAGGGGACAAATGTGGCCCTCAGGAACCCTCTATCTGTCCCCTCAGGAGCCTCCTCAGGACACCACTGACCCTGGACGAGGGGTAGCAGACATGGTGTCTCAAATACATCAAATAACAAACCTGTCATCATAAAAATAATGTTTTTAAGCATGAGGACTAGAAAGCTGACACAGTCCAGAGTCTGGCTAGATCCCACAAACCACATATCACCAACCTATGAATTACACTAGCCCTACAATTCTGTTAAAATGTTACACAGCCAGTTACAAAGGTTTTATTTTCCAGTATATTCAGTATATTCAGTTCTTTCTCAGTCATGTTTATGATTCGGACTTAGTGATTGCAGGTTTGCTGTGTCTCAGTAGTTTAGCATTTGGAAAGTGAGGGAATGTGTTAGAGAAAATTATACAAGCTTGGCAGAGTGACATCATTCAGCAGATTTCACTATAATTGCACTTTTGACCAACAAAAGTCACCAAAACCAATTGTCTCTGTTTCAAGTGTTGTCACCTCAGACAGAGACTGTATCGGGGGATAAACATACAGCAGCATTTCCTAGCAGTATGATTTAACATACCTGCCAATAATATGTGACAGTGATAGCCAGACACAAAATATCTGTAGAGAAAATAGGCTGTTTATTAATATTTGTAGCCCTGCTTAGCTCTAGTGGAGTCATTCTGACTCTACCCCACAGCCTTTCCTTTGTCTTATTTGACTGTTCTCAACCTAAAGATATGCTGCTGGCCTGGCAGACCCTGTAATCTGTTATCTTCTCTTTGTTCAAGATTCAACAGTCAACATTTTCATTTATTTAGCTAGCCCTCTAGCTATGTACCTATCAGTTTACTAAGTGCCACCCATGTACAAGTCACATTACAAAGAAATAGAGAACAGGTCCCCCACCAAAGGGACTTAGACTGCAAAAATAGACACGGGAAAGAATAAGGGAATGGGTAGGGGATTGGAGTAACCAGGAAACAAATATGTAAGTAGGTTTGCTATATGTTGTACTAAGGTTTATTGAGAGTAAGGCACTGGAATTAACGGGTTATTCCATTGGCTTCATTGAAAAGATGGGTTTAGAGGAGGAATTTCAAGGCATGTTGATAGTCTTGCGGAAGCATTCTGAGTAGCATTTCTAGGCATAGGGTATCAGCAAGGGAGGAAGGATAGCTCCTTTTGAAAGATCAGAAGACCCAAAACATGGGCTGGATCTAGACACATCAAAAAAGTGATTCAGTTCATACAGAGAAATCCCAGTGGCAAAAGACAGGGCTCCATAGCATTATCTGGTGCCACAGTGTTATAACACATATAAAATGCTTTATCTTTGTGAATGTAGCTGAGTCCATGGTAGAACGTGGAAAGGGTGGATGAGAGAAGGTCACAGGTAGGGGAAAGGAGGAACTTGCAAGAACAAACCTTGGCTACACTTCATGGTTAATATAGAGAAAGCTTAAGCACATATTCTGTTTCGGATGTCACACTAAGTCAAACCTTGGCTTAACTCTGTGTGGTGCAGCAGTAAAAAGGACCCGGAAGGAGCAAAGTGACTGTGAGCTCCTCTCTGGGAGCCCACACATTTGCACAGTCTTGCAAAGGCATGGGTTTACTTACTTTAATATGCGCACTCCACTTTTCCAACAATAACGTTGAGCTCAAAGCGGCTCACAGTAATAACAATAGCATTTAAACTGTCATGTGAACCAGGTCAGTTCAGCAATCAGTTCCGCTCTCTTGGTCAGTAAATAAGGGCTTTTTGAAGTGCTAGTAATTTCCTCAGATAAGCCGCAACTCTTGTCCTGGTTTCCTTATTCAACCTTTATTAATCACTCTGTAGTGGGCAGCATGGTGGCGTGGCAGTGCTCACCTCACATCCTGACACTGTAGCTTACTGGAAAGGAAAGAGAGAAAGGTGGCATTGTGGAGAGGTCAGTGTGGTATGAAAGCACTGCAGGAACACTGTAGCAAACTTTCCAATGCCCCACCCCTTCCTTCTGAGTAAGCAGCAGCAATTCAGCTGTTGGGAACTTTGGTGAGCACCACTGCACTACCATGCCACCCATTACTGGGATTATTAAGTTGAATAATGACATATCAGTCTATAAAAGGAGTTGTGAATTCTCTGTTGCTTTTGCTAAACAGCCGGGGTTGGAAAGGTGTGAAACATGTGATAGGAAGGAAGCAAAGAAAGGAGGGGAAGGAAAATAAAGAAAATCACCACCTCATACATGCACCAAGAGGAGCTGTTTTGATGACAGTAGAGGCAACTGTTTAAAGCAAAAAAATTATGTAATATACATCATTAGATATATTTATCAATTTCTCCCAGCTATAGATTTTATCATAAAACCATTTCCCCACAAATAGTCCAGGTCTGTAGCTGAAAGGGCTAGTATTTCAAGTAAAGAGCATATGGTTTATGCATACCTTTCCTAGGCCATATGTAATAGACTGCACATAAGAACCATAGATTTAGGAGCTAACAGGAGCCATAAGGTGATCAAGTTTTTTGTCCCAAGGACAGGATAGGATCCTCATCACGTAAGACCTCCACAGATTAACTCTCATGATCCAGTAGTTTTGCTACTGTTCTCCAGAAGGTGTGCTTGAGATGCTTGTTTTTCTTTGTAATGCTTCTCTGGGCTTTTGTTGCTATAATTCATTTGGCCTCACCGCCTGTCACTTTTCTCTCCTCTAATCTGTCTAAAATGTCACTGCTAGAGTTCTGCTCCTTTCTCTCTGCTACCATCATGTCGCTATCCTTTGGAATCCCTTTATTGACAACCTGTCTTATTCATATCATTTTAAAGCTGTTTACTTCGGACCACAGAGATAAATAATATTGCACCATATATAGCTCTTCTCCTTTCTTACTGTGATTTCTTTAGTTCATCCTATCCTCATTTCTCTTTGCTCTCACTTCCACTCTTTGATTTTGCACACGTTTATCGTTGCCTTAATAGTTTTTCATTTGTCTACTTCATCCATGCATTTCCCAAGTTCATCCTGTTTTATCTTTTAGAAATCTCATAAGGGTGGTCCACCTTTTCCTTAAATGCTTAAAGGAAGGGAATGAAGTGACATCTAAGTCTGCAGAACGGACAAAAATATTGAGAGATCCCATTAGAAGGACCTGATCGCCACAAGAAGCTTCAGATCCTTAAGTCACTGAAATTCCACAGAGAGTTAATTAATATAGTTCAATTATAGCAGTGCAGATGTATAAATTACATGACCAAAGCCCAGGACAGAACCCTATTGTCACTTTTTTCCAGGATGACAAGGGACCATTAGTGAGCACTCTTTAGGTTCAGTCAGTCAACCAGCTACAATTCCACCTAATGGTTACCTCACCTAGCCCACATTTCATCAACTTCTTCACAAGAATATCATGGGGGACTTTGTCAAAAGCCTTACTGAACTCATGATACATTTGTTGCTGTTGGCATCCTTCTGTCTCGAGAGAAAACAGAGTGCTGTATTCAGAGCAGGCCTGGCTCTGAGGCAGGATGAGACTGCTGCAACCCACAGACGATGGCATCCCATTCCACCGCCCAGTTTTCCGCCTCTAGGGGCAGAGAGGGGCAGGTGGCAAAGTTCTGTAGAACACCTCCCCTCCTGCCGAGACAGCGAAAGGGGAGAGATTCTGCCACCCAACTTTGCCGCTGTGTAGGAGTGAGAAGATCCAGAGAAGATCATGGGAGTAGGGGGTGTTTCACCTCAAGTGCCAAAACATATTGGCTGTATTGCTTTTTTGCACCAGCTTTTTTTTTAAGTTTATGCAAGCCTACCCAGGCATTTTTTGGACAGGCAATTTTGCCACTTGGTTGAGACCTCTGTGCTCATTGACCTTCTCAAGCGCCTCTGGACCTTTGCAAGTACCTGAAATTGCTATCTGCTAGTGTTGACCATGTTGGTTGGTAGGTAGAAACTTGGGCCCTGTTCTCCTACTTTGTGTTGATCATCAGATTTAGGCCTCAAGCAACCACTCTACCTATCTGAACACAGATAAAAAATATGACCACTTTCATCGTATAATTAAAAAGTACTTTGCCTTTTTCTTGTCTGCCAGTATGCTACGGAAGCCTTGTTAGGGAAGGAAGAAGCAGCAAACAACGTTGATGGTAATAGCTCAAGAAAGGTTGTCTGCATTTCAGTTCATGTTCAGGTGAACTGGCTTATGCTAAGCAATTACCTGTTATTTGCATTAAACAGTTATTTTCTCATGCTTGCTCAAGTACTGCAAAACACTGCCTAACATCACCACAAATGGAGATTGGACAGGCATATTTTTAAAAGAAAAGAAATACGCAACACTTCTCCCAAGTAAAACATTTCTTTCTATCAATCTTAAAATATTTATATACCACTAAATCATAAAAAAATTAAAGTGATTTATAACACTAAAAAGATTTTAAAAAACCCATACAATAAAAGTGTAAAAAAGTTTAAAAGAATTTTTACAAAAAACATTCTGGAAGGATAAACTCTTAATTTCTTGCACAGGCTTAGAGGAATAAGGAAGTTTTCAGCATTTAAAAGTTGGCACAGAAGGTGCCCACTGAATCTTTATTGGCAGAGTGTTCAATGAAACTGGGCCAAAGACGTGAAAGGCTCAGTTTTTTGTTGTCGTCAAATGATCCTTACCAACTCGGGGAACATCCATTTCTCTTTTCATATTTGAATCTAATCATGACTTCCTGTTCTTTTATAACTTCTAATACAAACTTTAAAATAGTATTTATGGTACAGAGAACGAGCCAGACTTCTAAGGGTCAGGTCTTCAACTAGAGACCTAACACTAAATTGCTATAATCCGTGGTCATTAAAAGAAACCACATAACTATACCACATAACACAACAGTGACATATTTCATTTGTTTGACAATCTGAAATTGACTATCCAGTCTTAGAAATGCCCATAAAAGCTGTAACACTAATCCAAAATCTTTATGGTTCTCCAGTCCTGGGACTGTGGAAAACATACATGAAAGAATCAAACCTGCTGCTCACCAAAGGCTTGTGGCTACTCTTAATTCATTCCATAATCATTATATATTCATTTAATCAGGAAAGTGATAGTAAGCCATTGTTAACATTGTGAAATGTAGTAGATACAACTGCATATTATATCATAAGAAGAGACAATTATAGAAAGAGTAGAAGATGAAGTACCTGCTCACAAAGCTGCAATTTTAACTGGTAATTAAACTCAAGTGTTTCATTTTCCCAGTCAGCTCATCAGTGACACTAGAAAATAAATGATCTGAAAGTGAAATCCTTGAGGGAAAACAATAGTAATTAATTACATTTCTCAAGGGAGAAAGTGCTCCTAAATCTTGTTTCTGGGCAACCTCTTGAGCAACAAACATTGTAGTGTACAGATGTGGGTGGACGGAAGTAGAGAGAAAAGCTGTGGGGGAAAAGATAATTTAATCCGCATATTCATGAATCCTTCAGCATAGTTTAGGCTTTAAATCTGCCACAGTTTCTTGTTTTGTAACAAGCTGCAAATTCAATATATAGATTACTTGATACAAAATACCTCCAAAAATAATTTAACATGACTGGCGGCTCTCATAAAGACAGGGAGATCAGGGTCCATTGAGATTTGTGGTAGTGTTTTCTTAATACTCATGTTGAGGTTAATTTAGAGGTTAATAAATGAGAAAGGGCCTGAAGAAATAATGGGGCACCACTACAATGCATGATTTGTCCCCAGAGAACATTCAATTATTCTTTTCCCAGAATAGTTTTAAATTAGCTTAGTGATAGGATTTCCCTCTAGTGTTTTATTACAATGAATAGATCACAATTTTATTTTATTTTTTCTATAGGCTCCATATCAATTTTCTTCTTTGTTACATCATCCAATTAGTTCTGTTGCAATTTTCTTAATTAAAAAAAAACTGGCTTAGAACTGGTGCTTTTAGGCTGATTTTGTAGTCTATGAGAATGAATAAATGAAAGAAAATATAATAATGGTGGTGATGGGATGAGTGTGAAAGATTCTGTTTGCCCAAACCGAAGGTGATTGAGTAAGAGTGGATGGACCAGGCTTCTTGTGTCACCATTTCTGTCACCAAGCAAACTCAACCTCTACATTGGTGCTCCATAGCAAAATTCATTTCTAAGTCAGTTACCTGCTTAGTAAGTATTTTTGTTCCTGTTGCTGTTATGGTACATTTCGATCTTGGCATCAGTATTGGTCAATAATGGCTTAAGACACAGGTTAGATGTACAAAGGTACTACTTCTGAAGCCATGGAAATTGCTCCATGTGGCAAGGCATTCATCACATATAGCCACTCATCAAGTAGATCTCTTTATGCCACTGTGGTTTGTGGTTGAATGGTAAAAATCATATGATGTGAAGTGAGCTATATGTGAATAGATTGCCAGGTGGGAGACAGAGGTATACGGGGGACATTGGTCAATCACAGTCCTGCTTACAATATGCTGTGAGAAGCATTGTGAATATTGCTGTGATCAGGGCAATATGCTTGGTAATATGCTGCCCTGTGTGAGGCCATTTGACACCCTCCCCCACCCCCAGCCCTCATGGCTCAAGCTTAAGCTGGGCTTTGAGAAGGAGGCAAGGCTCTGGCAGATTGGTGTTTCAGAGCACTGAAAGATTGGTGTTCACTAATACAAGTCTTTTCTTAGATGGGATACACACCTCTATTATCATACCAAGGTTATCTGGCCAAGTGCTGCCTCTCATTGGACATTGCTGAAGACTGGTCTGTTGTCTACGGTCTTCATTTAATCTATAACTAGTCCGCTCCCTATTTTTTTAAAAAAAACAACAACTAAAAAGGTGTTATTTCAGTCTATGATGCATTGGAAAAACACCCATGTCCTACAATCTGTTACCAACCGTTCAAGATGGGGCCTCACTGGCATCTGAAATGTCCTCTGTGTTGTGTCTTAGTGTTCATGCACAGACATTTATTAAGGATGTGCACCTTATAGAAAATGCACCCACCTCTTCACTCTTCTGAAGCATTTAACATTAAGAGAGCTTGGGAAGAGAGTTAAGCCTAAAGGCAACTCTAGAAACTGACACTAATAAATTTCACCCCAAGGCAAAAAAAGGGACAACCAGGGACATACTCCTGTCCCTAGTTGATTGGGACAGTTGAAGTAAGGTAGCTGGGTCTATGCTATATTTCACATACCTGGTATTTGTTATTTGTTTGGGGGTTGTACAAATGCAGCAGCAGTGCTACAGTGGTCACTTGCTGGTCAAATGCAAAATAATAATAATAATAATAATAATAATAATAATAATAATAATAATATATTTGTACCCCGCCCATCTGGCTGGGTTTCCCCAGCCACTCTGGGCGGCTTCCACAGAGATCAGAAATACAGTAAGATGTCACACATTTAAAACTTCCCTGAAGTTTCAGATGTCTTCTGAATGTCAGGTAGTTGTTTATCTCTTTGACATCTGGTGGGAGGGCGTTCCACAGGACGGGCGCCACTACCGAGAAGGCCCTCTGCCTGGTTCCCTGTAGCTTTGCTTCTAGCAATGAGGGAACCGCCAGAAGGCCCTCGGAGCTGGACCTCAGCATCCGGGCAGAACGATGGGGGTGGAGACGCTCTTTCAGGTATACTGAAGTTCCTTGAAGTTCGTTGAATCTTGAAGTTCCTAAGTGTTATCCACAGAGAACTCTTGGTTTTTCTCAACAAGCAGCTCGTGACATTTTCCATCATGTACAGTTAAAACTTTGTGAAAATCAGACTGCCAGAGAATTGCTTCGCTTCTCATCTTCCATCACAGATTCATTTGTAGCAGCAGGCAAAGAGTTCTGGGGTGTTTTTTTCCCAACACAGAAGAAAATGAAAGATAAAAAGTAACATGACAGGCAACTATCTCAGATTTTTAAGTTTTGATTGTCATTCATATGTAAGAAGGTAATAATTGCATAGCAATCAGACTATTTTAAGTGTTCCTACCCTTTGTTCTGATGTCACAAAAGGTATAATACACGTTTTAAGTAACAATGATGAACTGTGACTTTTTAGAAGCTTTTGTTATTTTTCATGGAACTGACGGTTTTTAAATTATCTTATTTATCAAAGGAAGCTAGGTCTGTAAATTTTTCAATGACAAAAGTATCATTTAATACATTTGAAAGCTTCACTTTTTATTGTTTTAAGCAAGAAGTGGATTATGATGCAAATCCTTCTTTCTGTGTGGGGGGGGGGGATAACTTGGATAGTACAATGAACCACATGGTGGTCTTAATCAGGATTGTGAACAGGTTTTGCACCCAGTATAACACAATGCTTTATCTTTCTCCTGAAGAATGAATTGCAGCTATTCACTTATACTAACTTGTATTTGGACTCATAAGATTCAAATATCAAATACTGGGCAAGCGAAATGTTGCTAGTAATTTCTGTGGAGGTTTGTAACAAAAGAGACAAAAATGTATTCTGCATAATAATTTTTAAGAAGATGCACAGCCTACTTAATGCACTTAATTTATGTTTTGCCTTTATAGTTCTTTCTACCCTGAAGTTTTCCACTGACACACTGGATAAATTGCAGAAAACCTGGTGCCCTTTAGATGTTGCTGAACTATAACTTCCATTGTCCCTGAACAATGCCTCTTACGGGTGGTGTGATGGGAACTTAGTGCCACCAGTTTGGGGAAAGTTAAATTGATAGTTCTTGTGCCTTGACTAGCATCAGCAAAGCAAGGTTGTCTTGGTCCTTTCCCATCTTCCTTTGAAGGGAAATGATGCAACAGCAGGACACTGCCTATGTGGTAGTGCCACAACTAACCATTCAACCCAGGGTTTATTTATTAGGCAGAATAAGCCTTGCAGTGATGCCTACTGAAAACATTCTCAGCATAGAAGATCCTGGACTGAATAGGCTCATTTCACTAATGGGTTTCATGCTTCTGTGACGGCATGCAGGAAGTATGCAGTACAACAAAACATGCGGAGATAAAATTTCATCTCTGAACTCCAATCTCTTGTAAATGGTCATAGTTTCCATGGTATTCATTTTCAACTTAAACTTGAACTAATTCCTCTTGGGTAAATTCACTATGCATGCAGAGTCTTTCTGTCTCAAATAGCTTAACATTTCTAACACTTGCTGATCTTGGTTGCTGAGAAGGTGTTCAGCTTTAGCTTGTCCCTGTCCCCCCATAAAAAGCCTTCAACTGTATTTAGATATACTGAAGATAGAAAAAGTATCTCATTGCAACCAAGGAAGGGTCTTGCCTACAGAAGGTTCCAAGTTCAATCCCCAGCATCTCAATACAGGACTGGGAGAGACTCCTGCCTGAAACTTGCCTGGGAGAGAATCACTGCCAGTTAGTATAGACAATTCTAAGCAAGATGAACCAATGGTCTGGTTCGCTCTAAGGCAGCTCCCATGTTCCTATTCCCATTGCCTGGCATCCTGTGCAGTGTTCCACTCCTATGAAGTTCTTGTATTATAGTCTCTCTTTCTACTGTATAAGCAGGCAAACACTCTGACCTACATAGAGGTTTGATTCAGATTGAAAACAAAGAATGGATTGCAGTGTGCAGCTTTGTGAATATTTGTAACAAAAGAATTTCCAGCCCACTAGCCAAGCCTATTTGTTTGTTTGTTTCATCAATTCATATCCCAGCCTTCAACGTAAAAATATTCCAAGGGCAGCTTATAGAATTAATCTTAACAAAACAGAAATAATACAGCAACAAGATGAAACTTCAGCAATTAAATAGTATTTTACCACAAGTAAAAACTCTGGAAAAATGGGAAAGCCTATATCTGGGGCTGAACAAATTGTTGGGAGATGATGTTATATGCCCAAGGAAAAATTTAGTAGGACCCGCAAATTCTGCTGAAGCCCATACTGATGCTCCAAATAGTGTTAGAGCATATTCTGGAACCGATGGCATTGTGGTCCACACTCTTTTGCTTCTGCTGCTAGAGAGCTGGAGTTCTTTCCCTTCAGTGGAGGCTGCTGGCCTGCAAACATGGCAGAATATATACACTGTATCTGTTGTGTTAAAAAGTCTCACTCAATTAAATAAGGTCTGACTGGGAAGATAAGAGCAATACCTGATGGAAGGATTTGAAATCTTAGCCTTGCAGATGTTCTATATGAACGTGCAAATGCAGATAAATTCTACTCAATTTACAAGGGTGTCATCACTGAATATTTTGAGATGGTTGTAGAACTTTGCTCAGGACCTTGTGTAGCTCTAGAGATTAGGCAAATGGATCCTGAAAAAGTATTCAGAGACTTTGTGGGCCTTCTGATCCTGAAATAGTTCATTTTCTGTATCCTAGCACATTCTGTGCTACCGTAAGAACAAGATCCAAAATGCTGTTCACTGTACAGATCTGCCAGAGGTTTGTCTTTTGGAGGGATGAAGGAGATGGACTTCTTAGTTACTAGACCCAAACTTTGGAATTTCCTTCCTAGAGAAGCTAGATTCGCTTCCTCCTTGTTGTCCCTCAGCAGACAGGTGAAGACTTTCGGAACTGAACTTTGGGAACTGACTGCTGTTTACGAAAGGGCTGATGCCACACTGTTTTTATTTTATTCTTTGGTTTTAATAGATTTTTAAAATATATATATACAGTGGTACCTCGGGTTACAGGTGCTTGAGGTTACAGACGCTTCAGGTTATAGACTCTGCTAACCCAGAAATAGTGCTTCAGGTTAAGAACTTTGCTTCAGGATAAGAACAGAAATCACATGCTGGCGGCTCGGCAGCAGCAGGAGGCCCCATTAGCCTCATTAGCTAAAGTGGTACCTCAGATTAAGAACAGTTTCAGGTTAAGAATGGACCTCCAGAACAAATTAAGTTCTTAACCCGAGGTACCACTGTAGTCTTAATTCTATCAATGTTGAGTTTTTAAAAAATGTTCTTGTATGCTTTTCTTATTTTTATCTGTAAGCCACCTTAAGTCTCATCCAGGAAAAATGTGGTGTATATGTAAATTTATAATTATAATAATATAAAAAGAAATCAACCAGCCTCCACACTAAACCCACTACAGGAAATAAAGCCTAGAGAACTTTCAGCAGCCCAACAAGATACAATTCCCATGGCCTGCTATCACCAACACATTCCTCCAACAATCGTCTGTTTGATGGTTATCAGAAGGAGCACTCTGAGCATAAAGGTGTACACCTGACTCACCAGGATCCCTCCTCATATGTAGAGCTATTCACACATGGTGATGAATGTGAAATGGTTGTGTGTCAAGGGAGCATAACCCCAATGCACAGTTTTATGTAAATTGTGTTACTTTTACTGTTGCTAGCCACTGTGAGTCCGGCTTCGGCTGGGGAGGGCAGGATACAAATAAAATATTATTGTTATTGTTATTGTTGTTGTTATGCAGGGCTAAGCAAGAGTAAAATGGTCATTCAAGAACTCTGTTTTGTCTTTGCAGTTGAACCTTCCAGAGCCATTTTCCAGAGCTCTTCTAATTGCTTTTTAGAGTCCATAAGTCCCTGTGATGATAATAGCTGGTTTCGCATTGGAGAATTGTTTGGCATAAATTAGTGTACAACAGTTGCCAGCATTTCCCTGTATTTGCACCATCGCCACCCCATCCGACCCCTGGATTTAATATTGTTTTTCAGAATCCATAATTCCCTGTGAAAATACCTGGCTTCCCATTGGAGAACTGTTGCACATAAATTATTGTACAAAGGTTGCCAGCATTTCCTGGTATTTGCACACATATACACACACACACACCCAATTTAATGTGAAAAATTGAAATGGAATAGAATATTAAATGCAGATGAGCCAGTGGCATGTGAAATAAAGTGTTCTGTTTTATAACCAATGGCTAAAATGTTACTAAGCAGTCTTCAGAGCAAAAATAAAAGAAGAAGGAAATATTTGGCAGTAAGCTTTTCCTGAAACATTTGCTTAATGCAAAATTCTGTCATTTCAGATCTAACAATATATTTCCTGCCAATGTAACATCACTTAATTTGTCACATACTACGGGGTGGGTTTTTTAAATCAACAAATCTTCGTGCTTTTTAGTTTGAAACCGTAATTATTATTGCAGCCATGTGTGAGAGAGGTTTCTATTTTGTTGCATGCTGTGGCGTGATTTTTAAACTAGGGGGTTTCCCCCCGTACTACTCACAACCTTCATTTATCCTGTTTTGTAGGCTATAATGCCTCTTTTGTAGTTGCTCACCTTGAAACCTATTCATGCATCATAGGTTTCTAAAACAAGTTTTTTATCAGAACATGAGGCTGACAATCAAAGCTACTTTGGAGTTGTCTCACCACCAGATTCATTCGGACCAAGGAAAATGGTCTCAATCTTACTTGAACAAAAATAAATTGGTGCACTCCTAACATGGGAAATAGCAAATTTGTACAATTACTTTGTTATTAAAATAGATAGTAACTAAAGATCTAAGCATGCAAGAACCAATACATAAAGCAATGTTTCAGCCTGATAATACACACTGGCTTCATCTGCAGTGGTAAAGGCATATCTTGTATCTGTGAATTTTTTGTTAATGTCCCCTTTCCGATTTGTCTTTACTACTTAAATCTGACTAGCACACATTTGTGCCCAATTTCATAGCTCTAGCACAGCCATCCCCAAACTCGGCCCTCCAGGTGTATTGGCATCCCGAAACTTGACCCTCCAGATGTTTTGGGACTACATATCCCATCATCCCTGACCACTGGTCCTGTTAGCTAGGGATGATGGGAGTTGTCGTCCAAAAACAGCTAGAGGGCCAGGTTTGGGGATGCCTGCTCTGGTAGGTCATTCATATGGACATGTTAGGAGCCTGATTGCTCCACCAAATAATAATAATAATAATAATAATAATAATAATAATAATAATAATATATTGCCCTCCCCAGCCGAAGCTGGGCTCAGAGCAGCTAACAACAGTAAAATAATACATTTTAAAATCATTTCATTATAAAATCAGTCCAAATCAAATTAATGGCAACCATTGGGCTAGAGGTCTGTGAGGATTGCCAAAGGAGGGGGTCAGGCTGTGCCCTGGCCAAAGGCCTGGTGGAACAGCTCTGCCTTGCAGGCCCTGCGGAAAGATGTCAAGTCCCGCAGGGCCCTAGTCTCTTGTGACAGAGTGTTCCACCAGATTGGAGCCACAGCCGAAAAAGCCCTGGCTCTTGTTGAGGCCAACCTAACCTCCCTGTGGCCCGGGACCTCCAAGATGTTTTTGTTTGAAGACCATAGGGTCCTCCATGGGACATACCAGGAGAGGCAGTCCTGTAGGTACGAGGGTCCTAGGCCGTATAGGGCTTTAAAGGTTAAAACCAGCACCTTAAACCTGATCCTGTACTCCACCGGGAGCCAGTGTAGCTGGTATAGCACTGGGTGAATATGATCCCGCAGCAAGGACCCCGTAAGGAGTCTCACCGCGGCATTCTGCACCCGCTGGAGTTTCTGGGTCAGTCTCAAGGGCAGCCCCACATAGAGTGAGCTACAATAATCCAGTCTGGAGGTGACCGTCATGTGGATCACAGTGGCTAGGTCAGGGCGAGAGAGGTAAGAGTTCAGCTGTTCTGCTTTCAAAGATTGGAGTAATCATTATGGCACCCATGGGCTCAGTCCTCTCTTCTGAAGGGCTGACAGAGGACAGCCCTCTTCTAGGTGTCTTCTGTTTGAGGGATGCCCAGCCTACATCTGATTGAAACGTAAGGAACCATAACAAGAAAGAGTCTTGATGAGCAGACTGAGAAGGCACACAAGCCATCCTTTGTCTTCCCCAATATGGTGAGATGTATTTATATTTAAACGGAATTAAAATATAGTATCTAAACTTGCATCCATACATGTAAGTTACCAAATGCAAATCTTATGCAAATTGCTGTCCTGTTTCGTACTGTTTTTGGTGATGCAAATTCACTTTATTGGCAATGCATAACTGGCCACTCTAGCTTAGGAACATTTATGTCTATTTTGGTATGACACATAACAGACTGTAGCTGGGCTAAGAACACAACATAACCAGGTTGTGCCCTTTCACAAGTACAGGCAGCTTAGCACGAGATCCTCTTGGCTGTTGTATATAGCATAATGTCATAGATGGAACAGGAAGAACTATGGTTGCATGAAATAAGGGCATGAGAACAGAGGACAAATATAGCTACATATTAAACTATTATGAGCTTTGTTCGTTTGCTGTTTACTCATTAACAAATACAAGACATTGTAAAAACCACCACCGCCACCACAGCGCAGTAGCCTTTTGTTTCCGTATCCTCAGCAGACATCCTGTTTGTGTTGGGAATCTTCTGCTCTGACCTGCATCCTCTCTTCCTTCCTCCACCCCTACCAAGAGTCTGACTTCAATGTAAGTTACCACTACAAGAGTGAAAGTGTAATGTAGAATGGATCTGTTATCTGGAAACCCATGAGACAACTGATAGGGCATTCATCTGCACGGCTCCTTACATAACCTGTTCAGGGGATCTAGCTAGTGAGTAAATAAACACACAAGAAATTTGGATGTTCCTCCCTTAAGATGTATTGTTTACATGAATGCAACAGAAGTCTCACATAATCATTCAATCTTGCCTGTGAAACAAAATTATATAGAACCCTATATAGTACAGTGGTACCTCTGGTTGCGAACGCTTCTGGTTGTGCACGCTCTGGGTTACAAGCTCTGCTAACCCAGAAGTAGCTGCTCCTGGTTGTGAACTTTGCCCCAGGATACAAGCGGAAATTGCACGCCTCCACCATTAGTGAAAGCGTGCCTCAGGATAAGAACAGTTTACGGTTACGAACGGACCTCCAGAATGGATTCAGTTCATAACCAGAGGTACCACTGTAATGCTAATAAACCATATAGAGTTGTGGTATATATAAACTGCAAATAAATGAAAGCTGATTATTTTAATTATAGTTATTCTTTCCCCAAATAGAATTCAAGTCAGACAGTTCTGTTCTTTTTGGGCTTTATGCATTTTATGTGGAAAAGTAGGAAGCTGTTCTGTACCAAGTCGGACCAATGGTGTGGAATGCCAAAGGCATGTAGGTAAGGAGTCTTAATCTGTAGGCTGGTCTAAATAGGAAGGTCTTAGCCTGCTGGCCTAACCCTAAAACCTAATCTCTTTAGGGTAGAAATTCCACAATATGGCGGTAGTCCCGAAAGGGCTCTCTTGTTACGATCAGCTGTGCCCAGTGTTAGAAACAGATATGAAAGCTAGGAGCTAAATGGCATCTTAAACCTAGATTATGGGTGCAACCATGGAATGTTTAGGCACTTTTTAATAACAAGAATTCAAAGCTGAAAATGAACGAACTAAATTAAATCTTCATTTTTCACATGGTCTAGTCCTCCCCCTGCCTACCCTCTAATATTCTTAAGAGGGTCTCTTCTCCAGAGAGTAGCTGGAAGTGGGGAGGCAGAAAAAGGCCCTCCTTTTCTCCCACTCTGCAATCTGAAATCTTAGGTGCAGTACTATGCCCAGAGCCCAGAAACTGCTCAAACTAATGAAATTCCCTGTTGCAAAATGCGCCTGGAACAACAGGAGTTTTGAACACTGGCTTTGCCTCTCATGTTAATGGGACTGACTGAGAGAAGGTGCTCAACTCAGGATATTAGCACCCAGGCATGTTCGTAAAGATTTATTCACATTCTGAAATCCTGAGCGGCAGAAATTTTTGGAAACAAATAAACCAATTGATTCACAGCTCTCTTTTTTGCCTCATTAATTAAGGCAAAATCATCCTTGAATAAATGGGTTTGTGTACACACCGTAGCTGTTGATATCTGCATTGCCATTCTGTCACAGAAAAATCTGTACCTAAATGAAATCCCACTTTGTGTTTTTAAAGAATGTTTGAAACACAAGAGAAAATAAAGTAACACTGATCGAAAGCTCAAGAATGGCAAGATGAATACAGTGACAGAATGAATGCACCCTGTGAAAATATACTGATGACTAGATATAGTTGAACCTGGAAGGGATCTCAAGCACTTTCTGTATATCACTTACTAAGTAGTAATGAAATGCTAGGAAGCAGCAGAGATGGTAGCAGTTTCTTAAACTGTCCTGGTCATGTAAGCATACAAAAGGGAGTGGAAACCTTTAGTAAATGTAGAATTCTTCTCAAATATGCTTGCATATATAAAGAGGCATGTATTTACTAACCTAAGAGTTTAAAAGCAGATAGAGCAATGGATTGTAAATAATAATAATAATAATCCAGAATTTGTATTATCAAACTTCCTGCAGCTTGATCATTAAGGATGTATCCTTTCCCCCAGTTTACTGTAAAACAAAATTGTGAAACGTATTGTGCATATGGGAGGGAGAGAAAGTGTTGTGTTATTCAGTGAATGAATAAAGTGTTCAGTCCTGCACTATCTGAAAATGTGCCAGTTCCTTGGTGTATGAAATGGAAAGCTACAGTAGGTTATAAAAATGTGATGGATGATTTAGGTGGCTGTATTCAGCTGTAAGCAATAAATGCTGAGCTCGGCAAAAACGACTAAAGGCAAAACGCAAGTGATTTACTAGCAATTTAAAGCACATGAGATTTGTAATGCATGAGACCCTCAGGCCCATCACTTCTCTTCAGTAATGGGAAACAATATTTTGGTGAAAAATAGCACATTTATTTTCAGCTTTGTGCTGTAAACTATAACAGCACCCTAGGTTGAGGGCTTTCCCCTCTTGAAGAAAGAGCTGTATGCAACTTATTCAAATTTCCAATCCATTTTAGTTTAAACACTTTCCAGTTTATCTCTGATGCCTTTTTAGATGTTACTGCAGTAGCACTGTGGGTGCCAATAACATAGGAAAGATCCACATGATCAGGCCCACCCATCTAGTTGTGGGCTTTTAAATGGTACAGCAGAGCCATGGGATAAATTCACAGTGAAGTGGTTCTCATGGGGCTCTGTTAATGTGTGAAGGGCACTTCTGTCAACACAGGATGATTTATGCAAGCTAACTACCTCAGTTATGTTTTGACAGGGCTTGTCCTTTTTGCTCCACTAACTCAGCACAGTATTTAACACCCACAATATTAGTATCTGATTGAATCTTGCATGAGAATATTTTATTAATATTTTATAAACACAGATGGTCAAAAATTCATTGCCATCACGGGGGGGGGGAGGAGGAAATGGTTAAGAAAAGAAATGTACTTAGTGTTTTATTTTTATCACAAGAGGCTATAAAAGATGCAGCTTACCCGAGGGTGCATATTGATAGAAAGGGTTTGATCAGTTTGTAAAAAGGACAGCTGTATTTATAGCACTCATGTGTGTTGTATTAGTGTTGTTGTAAGATTTCCTCCTTTTGATTCTACTTTTTTATATAAAAAGTATTTTATATAAATAAGAATATAAGTAAGAATTAGGACATTATGATTTGTTCAGTTGCTATGTTCACCTAAATGTCTCACTTTTAAGTTTCTTGAATCTCTTTAGAGAGTTGTCCTACTTTGAAATGTAATTATTTGGTGTTCTATTATATGTATTTGTAGGGATTTATATTTTGTATGGTAAAGAAGTGTTTGTTTTTAACAGGTGATAATAACCAGATGTGTAACAGAAGCTAGCGAGGGTTTATAGATCTGGAAATTTGGAAAGAATTTGTTTATTTGTGAGTTTTCAAAACTGGAAGTTAGCAAGGAACAGTCATATAGATCCATGAATCCACATCATGGGTGTCCTCACACTTAAAGATTTTTTTTCTTAGAAAATATTTCCCAAGTAGATGGAAACTAGCAACCTTTATCTGTCTCACATTTATACACATAGATTATTTCATTTTGTGTATATGAGATGTACACACACTGAGAACCCATAGTCTATTGCAGTCTCCACAGACATCTGCGCAGTGAAGCAGGTACATAGACATGTACAATATATGATCATCTAAATATGGGTTCCATTCCTCTTAAAATGCACAATCTATGGTTGTGATCTGAATGATTCTTTTCTAAATTATGACCATGAAAGTACATGTATGTTTGTACAATGTTGTTCCATTTACTAATTTATCACTGTCTACATCCATGAACAAGGAATGAAAATATAAGTTTCTTCCCATAATACTAAGTCTTCTTATCCAGAGGCAGCTCAGGTTTTTCTGGGCTTGAAGGTAGTGCAGTAAGAGATAATGACTACCTATAACTGACTGCACTGCAGTTAAACAGTTCAGATTCTTGGGCACTTTAAAACTACCCTTAACATTTCACTCCATGGACTGCTCTGCAGTTCTTAAATTTCTTCCTTATACCTATTCCTCAGTTTCTTGGGCATCAGCTCATGATTTAAGGAGTGGTTTAGACTGCATCTCTTCTCTGCTTAATAGAAAAGATTCTTGCACAATGGCAGCTGAAATAATTCTATATGAAATAATAATACCATTGACAAAATACAACAAACAGATAAACAGAACATCCATCTCCAAGTGGAAATAAAACTCTAGCTGCAGACAACAAAGAAACCATTTTGTCCATGAGGTTGTTTTTTCATGTTTTAGGTGGGAAAATTTTAATGTGATAGCTTTTCTTTCAATACTGAGATTGTAAAACAGGCAGAGTTCTCCAGCTTTCTTTCTTTATCATGCCAGATATCTCCAGGAAATGTTCTAGATGGAAATCAGAGGTTGTAAATTAACTCAGCAACACTACAAAAAAAGGGCAAGATGTTAAGGTTAAGTTGGGCGTTTTTCCTTCCCTTTCCTTGGACTGAACCACTGGAAATGCAAGATTTTCTTGCTTTGTCAATATTAATATTGTATGTGAGATTCAGCCTACTGTTTGCTTGTGTGTAAGGCATAAGAACATAAGATTGGGCCAGTGGCTCTCCCCCCGCCCCTTCTCACAGTGGCCAGCCAGATGTCTATACAGAGTTGCCTGGCTGGACTAACATTCCAGCTGTTAGGTGCAACAGCTCCTATCAGGCTCTAAATGGGGATAGTTCTCACTCATCCCTACTCTTGTCATCAAAAGTCATCCATGACACAGACACAGCTGGCCACAGCAACACTCAGAATATACCTACATTAAATATTATTGAAGGAAGTGCAAGATAACAACTGTTAGCACTTGGGAAAGGGAGGGAAAGGAATGCATGAGCGTTGGGAGTGCTAGTAGGCAGGAATATCAGATTTTGCCAATGGCAATATTTTGCCCTTTTAATATCAGAAAAGTCACATTTATATGTATCACATTTATCTGCATTTCTAGCAACACGAGACAGAGTTGCTTTAGCAAATCCCTTGTAACAAGTGAGCAACTGTTCAACATTTTAAGCATTACAGATAAAGGCAGGGCTGTCTTAAGCATATGTGGTGCCGGGGTGCAAAGATCCGCTTGGGACACACACACACCCCAGGTTGCCCTGTCCCAGATTCACAGGAGGGCGGAGCTGGCCGGCCGCCTCAGCAACTTGCTGGCTCGGTCGCCTCCGAACTCGCAACACAGAGCCACCCGCAGCAGAAGAACCCGCTGCAGCACTCCGACCAACGGACGGGCTCTTCCCCAGACTCAACTCTCGGGCCCCGGACTCTCAGCCTGGTACCCCTGAGAGCCCAGTGCCCTACACGCCTGGCACCTATGGTCAAGACAGCCCTGAATAAAGGCTTTGATCCTAAGTTGCTCCCAGTGGAAGAGAGGACGACATTTTTTTGCTGATTACCAATGTTTCCCTAGTCCTCAAAAAAATCTACTGTAGGGGTTGAGGATTCCTTTGAGACAATGGTGGTGTTGGGTCTGGGGTCTGCCAAAACCACCTACCTCCTTCCACTGTGGGAGCTTCCGCTGGATTAAATCACTCCTACAAGGAGCCTTCTATATGGAGAAGGCCAATTTAGGATTGAAGCCTATTATCTGGAAAATGCCTAAGCCAGTAGTTTTGAAACTCTATCTGGAATTTGTAAGCTTATTAAGGATTCCTTGATGATGCAATCACTAAGGACTGACACATTTCCCTGAAAAAGCAACTTGACCACTATCCACCTTAAAGTCCTGGGACAGCCTTGAGTGTATCTAATTTCAATTCATGTGGGAGCAGTGGCAAAGCCTAAAATAATTAGCAAGCATCTCCTAAAATGCTCTTGAGAATCCTCTGCATCACAGACAGGTCCCTTGACAGATGAATCAATTTGGAAAGAGTTCCCTGAAGTTGGGGGATTTTTAAAGCCATTGCCTTAACATAACAATTGTTGCAAGCTTTTCTTTTTTCATTGCTGTGGTATTTTCAGGAATAATCACCCCATTGTGGCTGTATGAAGGACCTAAAATACAGCAGTATGGATATTACAGCATATAAAATATTGCAACAAGGCTGTGTCAGGAATAGCCATTTGTCTTTTCAGCTGTGGCTTTTCTCTTTAAATACAGAGTTGGAGATATAATGCTTGCTCCTTTCTAGTTTAGAAACATGCTTCCTGCTGTCTTGCATAGAAGTCCTGGTGAGCCATCTTGGGACTGGACAGCATTCTCTGTGTGTTGAAAGTTCACTTTGAGTCTGTGAGTTAGTCATACTGAGCATATTGGGGGGAAATGGCAAGAACACTCCATCTACAGAAAGTCAAGTTAACTCAGCAATTCAATCCACATCCTCTGCAATTGTACAAGAATTGCTTAGCCTAGTATGAGTGACCCTAGGAAGCGTGTGATCCCTATTACAAACAAGAAGGAAAAGTTGGATTGACCTCTTCTATTTCATCAAAGCAACAAGAACTAGAATGGCTCAGGTACAATGGAAGTCTCTATTATGAGTTTTGTACAGAACTCAACACCTTCAGGAAGTTCTGGAGTAATCAGTAGCAGCTGTAGTGCCGGGAGTGGCAGTAACAATATTTAAAGTTACCTCTGTTAACCTCTGAAAGTTGGGGTTCTCATGGTTATATTTATTTTTTTGTATTTAATATTTTATATGCTGTATACCACAAAAGGGTAAAACAGGAAAATGGAAAGGTAAAGAAAAAAGAGCAAACACATTAACAGAATCCAAAACAGAATTCATGTAACATCAGATTTCACATTCAACAGGGATGCAGACAAGGCAACAGAAGCAGCAAACAAAACTGTAAGTGGAAGTTACAGGTTGCAATACAATATTAAAACCAATGTTACAATCAGAAGGCAATTGCAAAGAAATGACAACCAGAATAGGGTGGGTTCTATAATTATACATATCTCAAGTGTCAAAGTCCTTAGTGAATAGGTGTGTTTTTTGTTTCATGTGTAACAAAAGCATGACAGTTAAGTTTTAGGAGAGCAGTTTGTGTGTAGTGTAGTGGAGAAGCAATGGAAGGTGGGGTGGCTCCCTCAACCTCCCCACCCCCACTACTTTTCCTAAGTAATCCATATACATATTTGGAGATAAAAACACACCTGAAACTCTAGAGAAAAGAAAGGTATTTGGATAAAAACTGGATTGGAGGAGCAGTGGGCTAGTGAGGTTAAGGCCTTCATATGTTCCTCCATGCATTCCCCAAAGCTGTTTTTCCCTAGGAAGAACATGTAGTTGTAGGTAACATGTAATTAGGCCTTTACAGAGAATATTAAATTGTTCTCTATCTCTAGCTTTGCAGATACCAGTAAAAATGTAGTAATATACTACCAAGACACCTGAGGAATAACTTCTTGCAATGAGAGACTGTAGAATGTGCTACAATATTAAGTTTATTAAATGTTCTGGATACATCATTAACATTAATAATTATAACTCTAGATAAATAGCAATCCCTCTGAAAGTCAAATTACACACTAAGTGAGAATATAATTGCCTTTAGACATTAAAATTCTCAATATGCATTGAACATTTCCCTGCAGCTGACATAACGAGGGGGGGGGAATCTACTCCTACTATGCCTTTGCATAATATTTTTCTAACACACAATTATATTCCTGCTATTACTCTCCCTACTTAGGATACAAATCTTAAAATATTCTCAATTAATCTTATGATGATATTTCTTAGACATCCTTGACACTGTTCAGCAATGTCTTCTCTCTATTTTGTATATCTGGTCATAGAGGGACTTGCAAATTTTTACAATCTTTTGTGCAAAAGGTCAACTGCATAATTATAAGAGCTGCCAAATTAGATTATTTACCTTATCAGTATAAGACTCAGTAGTCTCTTTACATAACTTTTTATCTATTTATTTGAAAGCTTTATATCCCTTTGTCCTCCATGGACCTCTTTTCTACTCAGCAAGACACAGCATGCTCTTTCTGTCCATGATCCTTAAACCAAACTAATACATAGGCACTGAGTTGTTTTGTTTCCTTCCCATTGTGCAAGGAGAAAGAGAATAATTTTCTAGTATGTTTAAAAATTCCTTCCATGAACCCTTTACTACTGGTTGCCTGGCCTTACTGAGGAATTTCCCCTTGCAGGTGGTTATATGGAAGCAACTGTAGCACTGCGGTGCAGATGCTCGATGGTTGTTGCTCCATGGTGCAGTCTGACAAGAGCCATCTCTTTTCTCTTCAGAAAAAAGAAAACCAACTTCTAGCTTTGTTGTTTAGTCATGTCCGACTCTTCGTGACCCCATGGACCAGAGCATGCCAGGCACTCCTGTCTTCCACTGCCTCCCACAGTTTGGTCAAACTCATGCTGGTAGCTTTGAGAACGCTATCCAACCATCTCGTCCTCTGTGGTCCCCTTCTTCTTGTGCCCTCAATCTTTCCCAACATCAGGTTCTTTTCCAGGGAGTCTTCTCTTCTCATGAGGTGGCCAAAGTATTGGAGCCTCAGCTTCAGGATCTGTCCTTCCAGTGAGTACTCAGGGCTGATTTCTTTAAGAATGGATAGGTTTGATCTTCTTGCAGTCCATGGGACTCTCAAGAGTCTCCTCCAGCACCGTAATTCAAAAGCATCAATTCTTTGGCGATCAGCCTTCTTTATGGTCCAGCTCTCACGTCCATACATCACTACTAGGAAAACCATATCTTTAACTATATGGACCTTTGTTGGCAAGGTGATGTCTCTGCTTTTTAAGATGCTGCCTAGGTTTGTCATTGCTTTTCTCCCAAGAAGCAGGCATATTTTAATTTCATGACTGCTCTCACCATCTGCAGTGATCATGGAGCCCAAGAAAGTAAAATCTCTCACTGCCTCCATTTCTTCCCCTTCTATTTGCCAGGAGGTGATGGAACCAGTGGCCATGATCTTCATTTTTTTGATGTTGAGCATCAAACCATATTTTGCGCTCTCCTTTTTCACCCTCATTAAATAGATAGCAACACAGATTTACAATAGCATTGCCTTGTTCTCAAGAACAGCAAAGATGAAGCAATTTCCATTAATTGAGAGGAATGTAGAGCTCAGAAAGTGCTGATTAGCTTCAATGAAAAAAGAGCTTGTGGGAGATGTTGAGGAAACCAGTTGAGGAAAGCAACACTACCCCAACATCAGACAAGGATGTTCTCCTTTCTTCTAGAGTAGCCACTGGTTGCTTGATAACATTCATACTTCATATAGCCATTTGCAAGAGATCATCTGTTGAGAAGGCTGGAAAGTGTGGCTCTTACTAGTTAACCAAAACAGTTATGGGTTTTTGTTCTATTTCTATATGTAAGTAGGACTTGATGCTTTGGAGGAGGCTTGTACAAGGTCAAGATGTTAGGCAGAATGACAAATATCTCCATTACAACAATTTTTCATGTCTTCCAGTACATTAAAAAAAACCCCAAAAACCTGCAGCTGCATATCACTTCCCTCCCGAGATGCTATTGTTATTTTGGTCTCCTGTTGAGTACGAATTCATATGTCTTCCTCCTACACTATGTAAGTCCATATATCTTCCTACTACACATCCGTCAATATTCATATCACATACTGTTGCTCACTCACTTCAGTCGGTTAGGTCTCTGTGAGCATAATCCTTTCTTGATTTAGCTAACTTGAAGCAAATTGTGTGTCATATCTGACAACAGCTTTTCCCAGATCATCAAAGTATTTCAGCACCAAAAGCCTGATTTATTTCAGTGGGACCTGAAATAGAAGTAATGTGCTTTGAGGGCAGAACTCCCCCCCTCCCACTCTCCCCCCCACCAGGGTCTATTAATAAACCCTGAGAGTTATTCCACGGTTAACCTTTTGCCATGGTGAAAATTGGCCAATTTATTCTTATTCTTGGTTTCCTGACCCTGTAGCCAGTTTTTGCTAACATAAGAAATGTTTCGCCACTAAAAGCATACAAATTATTTGTAATCACTTCTTGTGATCAACTGTACGACAAACTCTCTGAATGCCTACATAATTGACACCAACTAATAATCCTTTATATTTGGTGCTTTACTGCAAAATTCAAGCCTTTGATTGGTCTAAATACTGCATTTCCCCCATAGAGAGTTGAAACTGCTTGGCTCTTTTCATACGCTATGACAAAAATCTCATCTGCATTCTCTGCTGTTATTTCTTCCTCATGTCAGCAAGCTACATCTTCATCTATTGTATAGATTTTTTATATCTCAAGATCCTTGATTATGTATGAAATGCCGTGTCAACCTTTTTCTCTTGCCTTTTTTTGACACTTCTTTTCAAATATAAGCTACAGTCTGAATCTGAGCTATATAACATGTGTTGACTATATTAAACATTATTCATCCCATTTAAAGGATGTTAAATTCCTTTTGATAGATTTGGGGGGGGGGTTCCCAAGTAAAAACAGTTCCCGAAGGTCAACGGTTTAACCCTTCTTCAGTAAATCATTTTGGTTCCAGGCAAGTTTAACATACATTGGATCTAGAAAACTATACCATATTCCAAATTCTCATGCCATTTAGAACTATAGGCAGCGTTAATGATAACCACTATACTGCAGGTTAAAATAATAACACTACCTGTTGGAATAATAGATAAAGATGTCCAGCTAGCAATAATGCACATTAAATGAGGACAGGAAAACTGCAGAATGATGTATTAATAACTCTGGAGAAGTTGTAAATGGCCTCTTTAGGTTATGGCTCATGCTGTGGTATTTTGAGGCAACTGGAAATCCGAGGAGTCAAGTTAAGCATTCTTCAATAAAGTATATATCTGTGGATGGGATAGAATTATTGCCATATTTAGTTGCCTGCCCTTCCACTTTCATTACTGTGGTGAAAATTGATACATATATTCATATTTCTGGTTACTTATTCATTTTCCGCCAAACCAGTATTTCAGCTCTAAAGTATTAATAATAATAATAATAATAATAATAATAATAATTTTTTATTTATACCCCGCCCTCCCCAGCCAAGGCCGGGCTCAGAGCGGCTTACAAGCAATAATAAAAACAAGATGAATGATTACAACTTAGTAATATATACAGTAATATATATATTAATATATACAGTATTAATTAACTCTTGTGATGGACTTTTAGAGAAAAATAACTAAACTGTAAATATTTTACACCAACTAGTACTCCATTTTCAAAAGAAAGAATTCAGTTCATTATATTTTGTGGAAATAGAAGGATATGGGAATAAGATTTTGCTGATCTCCAGTGGTGTCCCAATGACAGAAGTTTATTTGACCTAGTGCAGAACAGCGCAAAAGGAATGAGATTTTTGCATATTCAACCTTCACTCTTCCCTGAATCCCCCAGTATTCCCCAAAACAACCCCCAGAGGGTTGGGGGACCCTTCAGAACATTGTAGGAAGTTGTCAGGAGCTGCAGGGGAAAAGGCAAATCAGCAGAAATAGCTTACCTTCCTATTCTACTGATGGGTCCATCTACTGGATCAAAGAGCCTTCCTCAGTTGGTGGACAGCACTGGACCATTTTTGTTGTTTTTCCTTCAATGTATCTTTGGGCAAACATACTACATTGCATTAACAGACTCTTTCAAATTCCAGGGAACAGAATTTAAACTTCAGCTTGAAGTCACAACCGTGACCAAATTTGGGGGAGTTATGCAAGTGCAAAAAGAGGTCTTAGTTGTACAGGAAGAACATTGAAAGTTTAATTTATTAGATTTTATTAAATTTATATACTGTCCTCCATCTCAAGATCTCAGGGCAGTTCACAGAATAAAATACAAGGTAAAAACACAAGTAAATAATTAAAACAAAAACAACTAAATAATAACAGTCCCAATTATTAGGCTGTAGGATTATTAATTAGCCAAAAAGCTGGTTGATGAGGAAAGTTTTTGCCAGGTGCCTAAAAATATATAATGAAGGAGCCAGGTGAACCTCCCTGGGGAAAGCATTACACAAATGGGGAGCCACTACAGAGAAGGGCCTCAGACAATGATTAAAGGGTACGGGTCGGTTTATATGGAGAGAGGCGGTCCTTGAGGTATTGTGGTCCTGACCACTTTGAATTGGGCCTGGAAGCTAATTGGCAGCCATTGCAATTGGGCAGGGATCAGTTTAATATACTCAAACCGTCTTGCCCTAGTGAACAACCTGGTTGCCGAATTCTGCACCAACTGAAGCTTCTGAATTGTCTTTAGAGGCAGCCCTACATATAATGTGTTGAGTAACGCCCTTTCTTTATGATCAGCTTGCCATATAACAATACAGTGGTACCTCAGGTTAAGTACTTAATTCGTTCCGGAGGTCCGTTCTTAACCTGAAGCACTATTTCTGGGTTAGCGGACTCTGTAACCTGAAGCGTATGTAACCCGAGGTACCACTGTATACAGCTTTCCTGTTTCCAACATTATAACCTGTGAACAGCTTCAAAACACATGAAATTAAGGCAAAAGGAGCATGTAAGAAGGTGTTCTTTGCCTCTGGTGAGAATAGGACAAGCCTCTTAAATTGCAGGGATGTTGAATTCACATCAACCTTGCAAGCAGAGAAGGACCTTTCACTATCAGGCCAGTATAGTAATGGAATAGGGTGGTTATGGAATCTGTGCCCTCAGAAAACTAAAAGCTGTTGGCAACATCCCATGATATGTTCATAGCATAGCATTGAGTGATACTATGAAACCATATTATGCTATGATAATATGAAACTCATATTTGAAACCGCATGATGGGTTCATATAATGAAGTAGTAATTTTCATATTATCATTTTATGGCACATAAGTTCCCCTCTTCATAGAAGAGTATTTCTTCCACTGTGAAGTACTCCAATACTGATTGCTGACACATGATGGAAACTTCAGACTCCTACATGATCATCATGATGGTTATGTGGAAAATCATGGTTGCGTAAATCCAGTCTTCATGTGATCTAATAAGAAATGTATATAAAGCATAGCATAGGCTATGCTTTGCAGGTAGCATTAAAAGGCAGCTTTGGAAATGTCTCCTGGCTCTCATTTGATGCTATCATTCTGAGGAGGAAGGGCCTGCTAAAATGTCTAGAAGCTAATTTCGTTTTTCTGTGCTGTAAGAGAATAGCTTTCTTAATGCAACAATAAGGAACCAATTCTTATCTGCCAAGCATTGGAGAGCACGAACTTGACTTCTTTGACACATTCTCTTCGGTAATATATATGTACAAATTGGGTTGGGGTTTAACCACAGGAGTTTATGCTCTCTGATAGCCTCTGTGTGAATTGATGTGTCGAGTTGCTTCTTACAAAAACTTGGCATCCTTGTTTAATTTGGCTGTGTCCAAGTAAATTGGCAGTTGATTCTTCCCCCAGAGAGGGAATTACTTTGGGGCTCAAAATGTGTTATTTTCATCCTTTAGAATCCAAGATAAAGTTTGAATTTGTCTTTGTTTTTGGACATGTACTTAGGTGTATCACAATGTGAATCTGTGCAAGTGTTGCAGTACTACAGTACTTGTAGTGAAGTTCCATTATGTTTTAGCATGCACCGGAGATGTGAAAGTAGATAAGTTTTCAAGGCTGAGAAAGGTGAGGGATTGAGGATTACAGAAGAGCTCTCAGAGTGTTCAGAGTTGAGTGGTTTATTTATTTATTTGATTTTCTGCTTTTGCTTTTTTTAAAAAAAAAGTGAAACCAATTATTATTGCAACCAAGAGGGGAAATCATTATGTAAACATAGATGCTATTAGTTTGATGTATTATAAAACTGACATTAGTCTTCTTCAGGGTACGAGTGCACACGTTTTAGCTCTTATTCTCATTGCCCTTCAGGAGTTGCAGGGGGAATGTCCGAAGCCAGGTGATAGCTGATGTCAGTCATATTCATAATAGGTCCACTGAAATCAGTGGTTGTATTTTGAGAATGTTTGAGTTGGATATCACCCATAGAAGGGTCCCACAAATGTTAGAACCCTGTAAAATCAGAGGACAACAGGGAAGAGCATGTTTGACTCTATGGTTTCGGACCACCTTTATGTTTCCACTTAACTCTGAATTTGAACATCTGAAGAGGGCTTTTGTAGTAATTACTGGTATGCTCGAGATCTGTTTCAGCAGAGCAGTTCTTTAGCACAGCACAGTGATTGTTCCTGAGATGTTCCCATTCCATGCTCTTTAAAATTTTAGCCTGTCTCTTAGTGACGATGGGTCATCACCTGAGAATTTTGTACTAAAGTAGGTTCCTGACATATGATTGCTACAACTTTAAAACATGCCTGTTCACCCAGGTTTCTGCTAGGGCAGGGGTCTGCAACCCGCGGCTCCGGAGCCGCATGTGGCTCTTTTACACCTTTGCCGCGGCTCCGGGGCGGATACTAGCGAGGGGAGGAGGCGCATTGTGCGCCCCGACACTCCCCACTGTGGCGGGCGCTGTACTGGTTGTGACAACGCATGGGGGCGGTGCGTGCGTTAGTCACGCACCGTCCCGATGTCACCTTCCCGCCCGCCCGCCCACTACATTGTAAGGGGCATGTACGCTGGTCACTGTTTTGAAGGGGAGTGAAGAACACACACACACACAAAAAGGTAACCTGTTAATTTAACATTTATTTCTATGAGGAGGAGTAATTCTGAGGGGTCAAACAAAGAAATAATAAAAAAGTGACAAAAAAGTTATTTTTATAATGACGAGTTTTGCGGCTCCCAGTTTTTTTTCTTCGGAAACGGGTCCAAGTGGCTCTTTTTGTCTTAAAGGTTGCAGACCCCTGTGCTAGGGACTGATCTGAAGTGTGAATTGCAAACTGGTTTTTGTGAATCTGCTGTTTTACCACATTGTTGTTGTATTTTTTATTTTATTGTTTTTATTTTTAAGTCTGTGTTCTGTAACCTGCCCTGGTTTATGAAAAGTGATGCTGGACAGAATATAGATTCAAGTTATAAATAAAATTAATCATCACCCCCGGGTTGCATGATGAAAACATGCTCCTCACCTTGCCTGTGAATTAATGCTCTAGCTGTGGCTTTGTTGCTAGAAACAGTGAGTGGGTGGTCAAGACCAAAAGATTACCAGGGTGGGTGGAACTGGATCAGTAATAAGAGGGGCATGGATGTCTGAAGTACATGGGCAGGCTTAGAAAGCTCTTCTGTAGAGACAAAAAAAGAAGGTTATGCTAGGCAAGAGGAAGAGGAGATGAGGCAGCCAATTATCCACCATTTCACAGAGATCTCCCTTGCTATTGAATCAATTCATAGCTGCTGTTAGAGAAGCAAGAAAGAAGACAAATGGTGATATAGGGAAAACACTTGCACAGATGCTGTGTATAACTCCTGGAGACAAAGGACTGAAGATAAATACTCTGTTCTTACAGTTTCACATACAGTTTCAGTCTTCAGGCTGCAATCCTGTGCACACTTACCTGAGAGGAAATATCATTGCACAAGTCTGACTGATTTTTAATTAGGCTATAAATTTAGTTTGAAAACTGATTGACAGAACTGTAGCAACCAAAGATCCCTGATACTGAATGGTGGAATCCAGCAACAGGGAACTGGCAGGGAGTCAGTCCAGAAGTACTGCAGCTAATGTTTTGTGTAGAGAAGGCGAAACCTGAGTCTGTCTTTGTATGTACAGCTAAAGACATGGCAATATGGACTGGTGATAGATGACAAAGAGGCCTAGGGTGTGGGGAAAGAATAAAGGGTGGGGGGGGGATCCAATTTGAATAAACCCCACCCATCCCTATTGGTACCAATATAGTTGCACCAAAAGGCTGGGTGTGGTCCAGATTTCAGCTGGTGAGAGAACAGATGAACTTCCACTCCTTATGCAATGTATTCACCATGTAACTAACAAAAGAAAAAACTAAAGAAAAATTTAAAACGTAGCTGGACATTGTGGGTATAGCTTAACGTTGAGATAGTGGTTTTTAAACATGCCATACTTTATATTATAAAGAGGAGTGAAGCAAAAAATGAATGTCTGTGTGGTTCATAAAAATCATATGAACCAGGGATCAGCTGACATTAGTGGGAACACAGAGCTGTCATTGCAACTTAAAATGAACTGTTGGAGGGCAATTTTCAGAGGGGCAGCCAGTGTTAAACTGCTGCAGCAAAAACAACAGGGAGCCTTGTAGCACCTTAAAGACTAAGAAATGTAGTATAGCGTAAACATTTGTGGACCAGACTCCACAAAAGCTTATGTCATAATAAATTTGCCTTTCTAAAGTGCCACAAGACTTTTGATTTATCTTGTTGGGTGACAAGATTTGTACATGAGAATCAAGTTGATGAAACTTTGACATTCATAAGTTAATTTTTAAAGGCGAGTTCCTAGCATAGAACCACACACATTTGCCTCTTCAAGTATGGTACCTGTGTCTCTTAAGATGGATTTAGATACAGAGGGCTGAGTCTAAAGCATCCATTAGTTCAGTGGAAGGAGATTTTGTTGGAGGAAGTCTCCGACTGGAGAAAAGGAACCTTTGGATCCACCTCAGGTTATGTTAAATTTATCTATGGGGTAAGGTGTGTGTGTGTGTGTGTGTGTGTGTGAGTGAGAGAGAGAGAGAGAAAGAGAGAGAGGAAGAGAGGAGAGAGAAATGAATGAATGAGAGATTTCATTCAGGGTTGTGTGTTTTATCTGATAAGTAGGGCACTGATCGCAAAACTCTTTATCTAGGTCACTGTCAGGGATCATTTAGGAAACTGGTATCAGTATTTTAATGGTCCATTGATTGCTTTGACTAATTTTGCACTTTAATGCATGCAGAGATTGGCACAACAAGCTGCATGCCAGGATAAGAATAGTAGGTTAATGCAAGCTCTCATTAACCGACATGAAACAATCACAGTGAGAAATGGAATATTTCTGATTAGCACAGTGTCAAGTAAATCTGGCTTTCAGTTTTGGGAACCAAAGAAGAATCGCTACTTAAGAAGACAGTATTTTTCAGCATTTATCTCACAATGGCTTTTGACACGCTTATTTTTACTGGGAGGAAAAGTGCAGTAACTTCAGTGTCTGGGTGGAAGCTGTTAGTAAATGTTGACATTTTAATGATATCCACTGAATAGGATGTAGAATGTGTGCCTAGCGTGAATAAATTTGCTTGTTGTCTGAGGCAACCATCAGGAAAAGAAGAAAGGTTGTAGGATTTTTGGCAGGTTCCTTGCATGTAGTATTTAAAATAAAATTACTTAGTTTGTGCAGCAGAATATTCAAATTTATGTGACCATGGTCTATATTTCATCTTTAACCCCCTGCTTCATCCCTTCATTTCTCCAATCCATAATTTTTTCAGAAGAAGGAGATCTGGAAGCAGAAATATGCTGTCAGAATGATCATAATAGTGTGATGCTGAATTCCTTCCACAGTGAACATACATGGAGAGCCATAATTCTGGCCATATAATATCTATACTGGCTTCCAGTTTCTTTCTGTGTTCCATCCAGGGAGCTGGTTCTAACCTTTAATACCCTAATGGTTGAGGACCAGTGTACGAGGAGGACTGTCTTCTCCTCTAGAGACCTGCCCAAGGATTAAGTTTTGTATCAGAGGCCCTTCTATGGGTGACCCCACCAGGGGAAGTCAGGCCGGTGGTCAATGCAGAGCAGGCCTTTTCAGTAGTGGTATCCCATTTGTGAAATGCTCTTCTGCAACGAGGAAGACACACACCTCAGAAGACAAATTAAATTTGTTTACCTAAATTTTCAATGCTTCTTTTACAACCTTATCTTTTTGCTGCTATCTTCACTTATAAATGTTAATAATATTCTTTCAACTTTCTTTTGCTTCAGCTTTTAAGGTTTTTTTTAAAAAAGTATCTTAATTATTTTTCTGCATTTTGCTATTTTTAATTATTTTGCACATCACTCTTGAATATTTTAATGCATTTTGTATGTAAAATATAAAATTGTATATAAAGTTACATAAAGTATGTTTTGTATGCTACTAGCACAAAGCAGGGGCATGTGTTAGCACACCTCTCCCTTTTTTAGTGTCATCTTCTCTGCTGAACTGGCAGATGTTGTTAAGGATGACTAATGAATGTGTCTAGATTCATTTTTGCTCGGATGATGGTAATTTTAACCTCTACTGGTTCAAACCTTTGCTTTATATAAAGCCAGAAGAAATGCTCTGAGCAGATTATCCACAACCTCCTCTTTCCTGGTACCTGTTTTATGATTTATCATTTTGCTGAAGTTGCGGGGCAGTTTTGGCCAGATAGAGGGAGCTATAGCTTATGGGTGTAAAATACTAGCCATTCATAAAAGCAAATTAGAAATTGGGAGTTATCTAAGTAGAATTTTGAAATAGTCTTCACAAGACATAGTCTTCACAGAAAAATGATTTGATTATTTATTATTATTTATTTCAAGACTGTGTCACAAAAACTCCTTCCCCCTCATTTGATATTTTGGTGCCAAGGGGCATACTATGGTTGAGTCAACATATAAGGCAGATGTGTATTCAAAACATTCTTCAGGTAGGGAAGTATAGTCCATAATAAGTATTTTAGTCTTCAAGGAGCCACAATAGTGGCTTATTACAGTGGTACCTCGGGTTACAGATGCTTCAGGTTACAGACTCCGCTAACCCAGAAATAGTACCTCGGGTTAGGAACTTTGCTTCAGGATGAGAACAGAAATCATGTGGCGGTGGCGTGGCAGCAGCAGCGGGAGGCCCCATTAGCTAAAGTGGTACCTCAGGTTAAGAACAGTTTCAGGTTAAGAACAGACCTCCAGAACAAATTAAGTTCTTAACCCGAGGTACCACTGTATTATTTGGCAGAGAATCAGTGGGTAGGATTTGTTTCATGCTTGGTGTTAGATACCTGGAGTCAGGAAGGAATTTTCATGAATCATATTGACCAATTATCCTGGAAGATAGATGCTTTCTCCTCAAGAATGTAAGTTCAGCTGTACTACTGGAACTGTCAATTCTGTAGTCACCTCAGGACCAAAGAAGATGTGACTCTAAATGGGTTGTGCCCAACTAAGTTCTTTTCAGAGTAGACCAGTTGAAATTAACTAACCTAGGTTAGCCAAGTTCATTTATTTTAATGGGTCTACTCAAAGCCAGCCCAGCCATGAAGCAGGTGAGGTCACTGCTTCAGGTAGCAGAAGCCTCCCAGGTAGTACACCTGTGGCTGCCCCAACTTGCCTCACTGCCATTGACACCAATTTTGGGAAAGATCATACCTGAAATCTTGCAAAATATTGTGGAGCATGCAATATCTCAGGCGATTTGGGATGAGATCTCACCCCAAATTGGAATGACCTTTCCCAAGATCAGTAACAATGTTGTTGCCACTTCTCCCCTTCCAGCAGAGCAGGCAGGAGCTGATAAGTGGTGGCAGCAGCAGTAGCAGCAGAGCAAAGTGGTACGCCCCATTTTTCCTCAAACAGCGAAATGGGACACACTGTCTCTATTTTGAGTAGAAATAATACTGGATATAACCCATTGCATCTTTGAATCCCTTGCTTGGGATTCCTTGTGTTTTCTCAGTGGAGTTCTTCATTAAAAAACTATTCAGCATGATACAAAGCTATAACACAGGCAAAGGCAAACTCGGCCCTCCAGATGTTTTGAGACAACAATTCACACCATCCCTGACCACTGGTCCTGTTAGCTAGGGATCATGGGAGTTGTAGTCCCAAAACATCTGGAGGGCCGAGTTTGCCTATGCCTGCTATTATATGATGCAAACAGGAACTCAAGGGGCAAACAAGAGCCTTGGAGAAAGCCAATCTGCAGTGGAAAAACAGCACAAAGCAAAGGCGTAAACTCCATTCTGCCATGCTGCTTCCCAATCCTTGCTGCCTTTCCCCTCCTTGTGTTGGTCCTGGCAGTGACACACGGCATTGACAAGATGGGAGAGCAATGCAGCTGCCTATGATAATAGCAAGAAATAAACAATAACATTAAAAATCACAGTGACCTACAATACAATTACAACATAGCAAAACCAAAATTACCAGATCAAATGCATCACTCAAGAGTAGAATAAGATACTGTAGCATAGAATAAAACAAATAATACGAAACAACTAAGGGAAATGCATCACAGAGCTAAACTAATACAAAATACTAAACCACAGCATAATAAAAATGTAAAAAGGCCTGCAAAAATAAAAAATGCTGAAAATACATTAAAGTAGGCACCAGGCAGGGACTCTATAGTTGAGAGACCACTGCTGAAAAGGCCCTGTATTTCGTAGCCACCCACCATTTGACAGTAGCCCGTGGAGAAGTTTCTCACATGATGAAATCTCAGCATCAGTACTTCTGTCTTGCCTTAGCTTATTGCCCACCATCCAGTCTTTTATCACAGCAAGGCACTGATCTAGCACTTCTATGCCTCATTTGGATTCAATAAGTGTTGGCCCCGTACTGCTGACACTGCACTCCAAATCCCCAGATCGGAGCATACAAACCACTGAGTTTCTATGTATGGGGATAAGATAGAACCCTGTGAAACCCCAAAGCATACATTTGGATGTGTGCCCTCTGGTTAGGGGCAGTCTGTGCATTAGGCAAAATCTAGCCATTTGCCTCTGGCAGAGAATCCATCCCCTGTCCTCTCCCTCCCCGCTTCCACCAGTGAGCCGCTGCCAGCCCCACCAAGGCTTCTCCCACTCTGCCCCATTGCCCTCACTGCTGCATTGTGGCAGCAGCACGGGCACAGCCAAAAGCGAAGGTACCGTTGCAGCGAAGGGGCTGGCAGCATTGTAGGGACAGGGTGAGGACCCAGATCTGTGGGAGTTGTCATCATGGGGGCAGGGTGATCTGGAGATTAAATGTCTTGGGCCAGCTCTGCCTCTGGTAAAAATAAGACCAGAGCACAATCTTGTGCTTCTGTGGTTATGTTATGCCCTTCCAAGGGGGAGCCACCTGGTCCCATCTCTAGCCGCTTTTCAACAGACAGTAGGAACCCGGTTTATGTCTGTGGGCTCTGGACACTATTTGTTGATTTAAACAACAGTGTTGTTATATTTTGAAGTGGATTTTGTTTTTCTAGCTTAAGGTTTCCCACACTTGAGTCTCCTGTTGTTTTTGGACTACAGCTCCCATCATTCCTAGCTAGCAGGACCAGTGGTTAGAGATGGTGGGAATTATAGTCCAAAAACAGCTGGAGACCCAAGTTTGGGAAACCCTGCCCTAGCTATTTGAAAGTGTTGGGTAATTATTATTTTTTATTGTCTATGTGTTTACCACTAGCAGATTTGGTTATTTTCTTTTAGATATAAAAGTGGTACATAAGGATTTTAGGGGGAATAAATACATTAATAACTACATAAAATGTGTAGTCTCGAAGTAATGAAGTCATTGGGCAGTTTTTGTAGTATGTTCATGTCTCTGTTTGAGAGCCAGTGTGGTGTAGTGGTTAAGAGCGGTAGTGTCATAATCTGGGGAACCAGGTTCGATTCCCCACTCCTCCACATGCAGCTGCTGGGTGACCTTGGGCCAGTCATGCTTCTCTGAAGTCTCTCAGCCCCACTCGCCTCACAGAGTGTTTGTTGTGGGGGAGGAAGGGAAAGGAGATTGTTAGCCGCTTTGAGACTCCTGAAGGGGAGTGAAAGGCGGGATATCAAATCCAAACTCTTCTCTTCTTCTGGTAGTACTGAGGAAATGGTATGGCCCGCATATCCACAGCAAGTAACAGCTGCCCCCACAAATTCCATGTTACCAGGCAAACACCAGGCTCCCAACCCCTTGTTTTCTCACAACAGTAATGGTGGAGGACAGCAGCATTTGCAGGAGAGAAGTGATGAATGAGATGAAGGGCTTATCTCTTCTCCCACACGATTTCTTCCCTAAGCTTTCCCTCCTCCTTCACAGAAGATGGTGGGGGAAAGTTAAGTGTTCCCCACATTATCTGACAAGGACATGTTTAGGAGACACACACCTTTGCTTGTACATGCACAAGGACAGGTAACACTGTCCCTTGCTTAGCTCCAGACACCTTAAGCAGTTCTGCAGCACTTATTTTGGCAGACTGATAATTTAAAAGATAATTCTCTTCCTTTTACACCTCATTTCTTTCTTCTCATACTGAAGAAAAAGAATGTGAGCAAACGTGTGGGAGGGAAATGTTTTATTCCTGTCAGACTTGGCAGAATCTCTTTATACAATCTAGTATTGCCATTGGATATGAGCTTGCCTTCATACCTGTGCATTGTGATACATTAGCATTACCAAATTATTTTTCTTTTAATTTTTTTTTAGATTTTCTGTGCTTTTTTCTGTATTCCAAGTTTATGCATATTATTAGGCCTGGGTAAAACTGCCCAGGATTCCAAATCACTAAAAGTCTCTTTAGGGGTTTATTTAAACTGCCTAGCTATTCTGCTAATTACTGCTGCTTCCAAAAGAAATAGACATCTTTCAGTGACGGGCCTTCACAAATAAGAGGCGAACATGGATGTCATTGCAGGATATTCTAACATGTATGACTAATGCTGCAAATGAAATATAAGCTGTCCATACAATATGACATTTTACTCAAGCACAAAACATTCTTGTTTGCTAATTACAACTAGCAGCTTATTCGAATGCTGGTGTTTTTAATTAAGAGCTTATATACCAGACAATCTCTATGGATTAAAAATAAATGTTTTGGTCATTGGAAAGATAGGCACTGTCCTCTAGTGGAGAAAAGGTGCCACAACAGCAACCTGGAAATGCCCAGCATTTTACTAATTAGAGAAATACAGCAGTGAGACCAAATGTTGTCATTGCTGATGCTATTGGCTGTCTTCAAGCAAACACCCTCTGATGCTCTAAGGTCCTCCTCACATTCTGTTCACTTTGAAACCAGGCTACATAACAAGAAAAACTCCCATTTTAAATCACAGAGAAGCTTTTTGATTAAAGCCTCTGTCTGAATCCAATTAGCTGGAACAGAAAGTGCATCTTTATCATTGGAGTCTGCATAATCATGTTGTCTAGATTAGCCTGATTTTCCCCCAGTTTAAATAAATAAACTTGAGCAAGGAAAGAGTATGTTTATCTTTGAAATGTGTTTGTTGGTACTGCTAGTTTGTTCAGGTAAAGTGTGATTATACTTTACAACATAAGGAAACTGGTTTTTATTATCCATCACTTACCCACTTACATCTTCAATATTTTATATTGGCTTCAGCACCGCGTGGTCATTTATATATTGCTGAACTTGTTTTAAGATGTTGTTGGGGCATGAATTAGGAAGCACCCACTTATGGGCTCATGGAGAAAGTTGAGATTTCAGACCATGATGCAGCAAATTACGGGGTAGGAGGGAAGAGGCAGAAAATATATCTTTATTGCAACTGTAAAGTTAAGCTCTTTACAAGGCTGTAAACGTTGAGGTGCAATGATATTGCATCTGCAAGAAGTGAAAGATGTGGTTGTTCACGGGAGTCATAATGTGCCTAGTCATTGTCCAAATTGCATCAGTTTTAGACCAGATGTTCAAAGCTTAGCTCAAAAATGCATTTGCAAAAGCAATAATTGCTTAAGGCTCTCTATGAATTACCTGCCATTTAAAAATCTGAAGGTACCTCAAAGATTGGCTAAAGCATGAAGAAGTGACTCTTGCTAGAGTTGTTCTTAGATCGGGGGGCAGGAATAAACTGAAGTTTATCTCCAGACCCTTGGTCTTCAAATGGTGGGTTTGACCCACAGCTGGATTGTGGGTCATAACAGCAGCACTACCACCATGCAAATATATGATTAAAAAGGGGGGGGGTCCAAAATGCATTTTTGCATTAAATGTGGGTCTTGGTTCTGAAGAATACTGATCCCATTCCCTCCCACACCCCACAATATAGATGATCCTTGATGGTTGCTTCCTATAATCCAGGGTAGATGAGCCCAGGGCAGATAGCTAGAAACACGAGTGTGAAACAATGGCTGAGGCTGCATTTTTCAATGGAATGCACACTTAACTGGCAGTAAGCTCAATCTGCACTTACTAATACACACATATGGGGAAATAATATGATGAAAGATTGGCGCACATTACATCCCTTTTTTAAAATTAAAAACCCTCTGATGTCTGCAATGTTTTTGTATCTCATCAACAAGTGGCATGATGCATGTGTGTGTAAATTCCAGTGAAACCAACAGATTCATTTTTGGGAGTACATATAGCCTTGTTAAATAAGAAACTGCTCTTCCCAAAGCAAGAACCAACACCCTCTATCCCTTGTGCTATTAGCTCAAAGTAACAAACAAGGACATCAGTAACAGCAGTAGTAGCTAGTCACAAAGATCCTGCCTGCATGACCCACCACTGACCTTCTCGATAGTTTATTGTCAAGCTCAGCCAGCCTGGAAAGTATAGATTATACAGCAGCCGCAGCCTCGGTATTAATTTATAGTGGAACACCTGGCATATTAATGGCCCTTGCTCAGCAGTAATCTGTACAATATTGCTGGGAGATGGTGCTTCTTTCCTAATTTATTTCCCAGGCGTAAATATTTCATATTTAACAGAAACTTTGAATTCCACGTTTAAAAATACACTTAAATATTTCATCCAGGAGGGGAAATCCCCATTAATTTAATGAGAAGAGAGTTCTTTTTCTGAAGTTTGTCTTTTTGACATTACCTCCCTCCCCCTTCCTTGTTGATTGAGGAGATCCTTTTAAAAGATCACCATGCACACATTAATATGCACCTGTAAATGGTTGAAGGAACCCTCTGAGTGTGAAGTTCCATCTCAGCAGGTTGCTTCATTCTGGCTGGAAAAGCTCAGCAGGCTTTCATGGCTCAGTACCCCCATGAGCATGAGGTTGGTGATTAAGGGATAACTTGGCCTGCAGTCCAGCTAGCTCAGTCTGTACACTGATTAGATATCAACAGGTGAGCGATGCTGGGTGGAAAGAACTCAAAGGAAAAGTTGTGAGGCTGGTGGCATGGGACAACAGAAGGAGGCCTTCTTCCTTTTGAGGGATACTTGATTCCAAGGTGCACTCCATCTGCTAAAAGTAACACTCATGGTCATTGCAGCCATTGCACAGCAGCAAGTCAAGATCTGACATCAACTGATGATCCTGCAATAAATGCACAATTATGATGCATGTCTATCCCATTCGTCACGTTCACACTATATTTTTACATGTTCACCTAAAATATCTAAAGTGAAGCCATTGTAATATAACATCTAATGATGGGTGAGTGTTTTGCAGAGTGGAAATGGCTTCTTTTCCCAAAATATGTCAGTCAGCATTCAGGGCAACCTATTTAACAAGTTTTTCAGCATTCCATACACAGGCACGTTATTGTTTTAGGTAGTCATGGTTATGCTGGTCTGAATTTTATGTGTGTGTGTACTTTGTATCATTTAGTTTACCTTTGGGACATTTTAGATCTAGTGCTTTTCTGATACCAGTAATCTTTTTCTGTTGTATATTGTGATGGTGCTGAAACTTAACACTTATGGATTTAGAAATACAAGTCCTTGGGAGCTCGTAGTGCTTGCCTCAAACAGTATTATTGCTTCAGTGATATAGAATGAGAAATGGAAAATAAGGTCTAAGTGACTGCCCGTAATACTTTGACGATGGGGTGCAACAACATTTTGAGCACCAAGGGCCACATTCCCCCAGAGCACTGGCGCATAGCTGTCAACTTTTTTTAAGAGAAATTCCCTTATTCTGAATAGGATTCCTCGCAAGAAAAGGGAAAAGTTTACAGCTATGCACTGGTGGAGGAAAAGGAGTGGGGGGGGGAGTGGACCGCCCCCAGCAGTGCAATCCCAGTGGGATGCCATCGTGACTGCTCCCCCACCCGCACTGGGCACCACGCCCCCGCAGGTGGCATGCCATGCCCCCAGGACGCACGCGAGCCCCACCCCCGCCTGCTCTCCACCCTTGGTGCCGGAGCATGAAGCTCCGCTGCTGCCCAAGACGAAAGTGTTTTGGGGCCACATAACTGAAGCCAACCAAAGAGCATGTGCACTTCAAAAACCATAATGACACTTTATGTATCATGCTCTGCGGTTGGATTGTATGATACTAACAAGAGTGTTGGTGGTTGCGCAGAGGTATGGGGGAACAGAAAGAGGTAGGCTGAGGGCCACATTAATTTAATGCAGCCTGCAGGATTCTCATCGGTAGTATGATAAATCACTTTCTAAGGGAAAACATTAATTGTATGATCCTTGGGTTCTGTGTATTGTAGAGGCATAGTGTATGAATTCTGTGGCCATCCCATATTTGGAAAATCAATGCTTTGAAAGAAGACCATATACTTAATCTGTCTGTGGTTAGCTGTCTGTGGATAATCTTAGTTCAAGGACTAAGATTAGCCTCTATTCTTTTGTAACTAGTAGATCTATATTCCGCACTAGATAATGTCTGTCAATAGTTTGACAATATTTGAGTAAAAATTGCTTCTCAAAAGTTCTGAATGCTAAGGTCAGCTTTCAAGCTATGCTCTTTCAGGTTCTGTATGGGGAAACATTACTTAGCTGCTGATAATAAAATAAATCATTTTCGCCAGTTTTGGAATAACATGTTTTCTTTATTAATTCTTTTCAACAGGCCATTCTGCTAATCTAACCTGCCGAGCGTTCTTTGGATACAGTGGAGAAGTCAGCCCTTTAATGTACTGGATGAAAGGCGAAAAGTTTATTGAAGATTTGGATGAAAGTCGGGTTTGGGAAAGTGATATTAGGTAAAGTGAGGAAATTGTATATATTTTGTCAAGACTAATCTGCAATTCTTTAGTGAATTAAGTGCTAGGTGAAGGATGCTATAGACATTTATTTTTAAAATGCACTAAAGCATTGCAGGCCTGCTTTTCCACATGGTGCACTCTGGGACTGGCATAAAAGATGTGTTCATTTACATGTACACAGTTATCTCTGAAAGCTCAAGTTCAACAATTTTCTTTTAAATGAAAAAATGCAGATTTTGAGGCTGTACAAAAGTATCTAGAAGAAGCTTCTATTATCTCCAGTTAGGCTAAATAATAATATGTTAAGGTCTACCATATTTCAACACAAGCATACAAAGCTCAGCTCTCATATAGAATATTACATGAACAGCCGACATGTTGCATTTCTTATCTAAAGCTTTCCCAAAGATGTACACCTACATGCTCTGAGGCCTTTAAAAAAAAAAAAAATCCGAGTCATGGATTTTCACTGGTTTGTGGGTCTGGTGATTTTGAGTATGTTCAGAAGGACCCTGAACTGTTTGTATTCTTTTTCTTTGTTGAGCAGGGAGTATGAAATGTTTTATTTGCTTTATTGCTTAAAATGGTAAAGGGATGGCAGGTTATCTTTACATGTTTTTTAAACCCAAACTGCTTACATTCATCCTCTGTGGATATAGCTGAATTTATTTGCAATGAAAGAGGGGGCACATTTGGGGTTGTATGTGTGGCATGAGAGCAATGGTGAAAAATCTAAAAATAAAATTTCTTTTAACATAGCAGTACCCTAGTTTACCAAGAAGGGAAGCAAAAGAGAGTAAGTGCCACTGAATTCAATATTTCCATAGAGACATGTGCAGGATTGCACTCCTGGTGTCAAATCAATCAGATAACCCTTTTTTCAACACCTGCTTTATATACCATAATTTCAAGAAATCTTTCTAATATATGATTTAAAGAGCATGTAAACCTTTTACGAATAATTTGTGCACAACCCCTTGATATCTTATCAGGGTATGCTTAAAGATGTCAAATTAATTGCAGCTCTTATTAGTATCTGCAGAACCAAATGTCCTCATTAACAGTGAAGAAGAAAAAGGCATTATATAATTTAATTAAGATTGCATCAAACCATAACCAAATTTGAAACCAGGCTGCTTTCATTTCTGAGAAACATCACATCAGGATCATCTTTCAATGCGATGTAGTGTAAACAACATTATATATGGAGGGAAAAACCAAACTGATTTTTCTTTCACAGAGTTCTTAAGGAACATCTCGGGGAACAGGAAGTTTCCATCTCATTAATTCTTGACTCAGTGGAAGAAGGAGACCTCGGAAATTACTCGTGTTATGTTGAAAATGGATATGGCCGCAGACTTGCTACCGTTATTCTACTTAAAAGGGGTGAATATTTTATTTTTTTATTCAAAAACAACAGAGATGGTTTACACTGTAAGAAGTTGATGTTTTGTATAGCTATCTCCCAATTTTTATTCCTAGGCTCCTTAGTCCTCTGTACACTGAGGGAGGGAAATGTTAGTCATTTTCCCCCTTCAGTTGGAAAAGGACATTTTAAAGAAAAAGAAAGAAAGCCATCATTAAAAATGGCTATCTGTTGAAGGAATGCAGTTAAATACACTTTTTAATAATGTTTATATAGAAAACACTTTTAACAACCGGTGAATATGGGAACTAATAAAAATTTACTAGAACTAGCCTGGCAGGAAGCTATTGACACTAGAAGTTTAATCATTTTCTGTAAGAAATAAGTCTAAATAATTCAAAAAGCAATAGGTTTGAAATATATCATGGGGAACAAAAAAAAAGTTGGGAAACTTGCTCCTGGTGAATCCCAACTCACAGAGGGTTTTCTGTTTGTTTGGTGGTTGTCTTAAATGCTGTATTTAAAACTTGCTGCATTTATGGGGGGCAGGATTAAGGCTCTTCCATTCATGACCTACTAAAATTCGGGTACAGGGGCTGGGCACTCGCATATGACAATCTCTATCTAACCCCACAACTTTTGGAGCAGCAGTTCTTGGATCTATGACCATATTAAAAAAAAACAGAGTGGGCCATTAATTTAATGCAGTCGTGCTTCTACCCAGATACGTTTACCAGTCTGTACCAGCTAATTGTTGGAAGCATCAGTGTGGAATGAGCTTTCTGTGCCCTTTTGGTCATTGTTCAATGTCCAATGGCGGTGGAGTTCATAGAACTCCCCTTCTCATCCACCATTCAGAAATGTTAGTTTTTTAGCATGGTATGCATTTCTGCAAAATTGCTGTCCTAGGGCACCAAGAGTCCACAGAGCCAATTTCACCCAGTCAGGCACACTTTTCCAGCATTCACAATGTAGCCAATGAAAGCATGAATATAGGCCAATTGCTGGAGGTTTCTGTGGCCACATGTCACTCTAAATTTAAGGTCAGAAATTAAAACAACTAACCTGGCCCTAGATTTAATATTTGCATGGTGCTGTTCTAAAAACAAGTTTGCGCTATTCACAACAATAACAGCTACTTCACATTGCAGCCAAAATAATAAAATACAATAGGTGTGTCAAATTCATAAAGAATATATCAGAAAAATTCAATATTACTTGACAGCATTTCAATTATTTATTAAATTTGTATACTGCCCTATACCCGTTGATCTCAGGGCAGTTCACAACATTGACATTGTAACAGCAACAATGGCTACCTAGCAAAGTATCAGTTAAGATTACTATGGCACATGGTCTTTGAGGACATGATTTATCAGTAGTGCTGAGAAATTTTGCAAATAACAAAAAGTTAGAAATAGGAGAAGGGGTTTGACAAGGAGAAATAGCAGAGGATTTGAATTGTTTGAGAAGTTACTTGATTGCATCTGTAAGATTTGAAACGTACCTGATGCATGCATTCAACATACTTTGCGTTTTGACAACTTTTTCAATAAAATGAGAAATTAGCCGTGACAGATAAAACCAAAATCAAGCAGTGTCTCAGAGTTCCTAGCTGGAAAAACTCTGCATAGTTAGCAGGCTCCTCTTTTTCACCATGGCAACCTTTTAAGTAAGATTTCCTTAGACCTACATCTTGGCTATTAAAAAAAAATGTATTACAAATTAATGTGTGGTTATCTGGTTCTGCAGCAGACCAAATAAGTTACAGTTCTCATTTTACCAATTTAGTAATTGTTATTATTTGTTGACATTACAATGTTGTAAAGGTATATCTCATATGGACAATTCTATTCAATTAATATTCAGGAAAGGAATAGTGAAAGAGTGCAATATTTCCATTTTAGCAATAGGACTTTCCGTTCTCTCTCCCCTTGCCCAGCACAGCCTGTGCATTCCCTAAATCTGCTCCAGAGGGTCAGGGCAACCCCTAGAACAGATTGGGGGAGTGCAGGAGACGAGAAAAGAAGGGTGTTTCATTGCACAAGCAGAAATCCTTGTGTGATGGAACTTCCATGTGACGTTATTTGGATGCAACCCAGCACCTCCATTTCTAATTTATGTATGTTTGCAATTTTAAATTTCTAGCCGAGCTTTCAGCCAAAATCATGCCATTAACCTAACTCACAAATATGATAACAAAACATTAATATAATATGCAAACAATTTTTTAAAACAACAGTTTTAATCATAACATGCAGTGCAGAGATAAAATGGTAAGGCTTAAAATCACAAAATGTTGAACGATCCAAAGCCCTATGAAAGAAAAAGAGTTTTTTAATCAGCTTTTTGCATGCTAAAGGTGCCTTAGCTGGACAAAACTCCTAGGGGGTAGAGTTCCAAGTAGAGGACACCACTCCTGAAAAAAGGCCTGCTTCTGCTGCCCATCATTTTGACCTCTGATAGCAGCAAGATCCACAACAGGGCCATCTTCACAGCATGAATTTATGCATAGCACAACTTGTGGCTGTCTGCCAGTGTTCAAAAATGAAACCTAGCAGATGGAGGCGATACAACAACTCAGAATGGAAAACATCTACTCAGAAGTTGGAACTTCTTTGAGATCAGGGAGTGTTGTCTGAGAGTTGCTGGCCACAACCTGTTCTTGATGTATGTATATTTTTAGTTGCCTCACAGACAACTGAACATAAGCCTTCCAAAACAGGGAAGTCAGCACAGTAGATTTGAAAGCCGCACTACGACAGAACCTGTATCTACGGAAGGGATTTTCCTCAGAGCGGCTAAGGTGTGGCTGTGAATGTGCTTTATCAGGCAATGTGCTTTTGCGTTATCAGAAAGTGATTCCAATAGGAAGCCACAGACGCCTCCTCCACCCCCACCATTGCTCTGAAAGCCAGCGGGGGAAGAGCAGTGGGCGTGTGCACATGCGCACAGGTGCATGCGCTCCTGCACACAGGCTATCCGGCCCACTGGCAGAAAAGTTTACCGACCCCTGGGCTAGACACCCAAGCAAGGGAAATCGCTAATCCCTACTATTTATTGCAAGGGCATGGGCATACTGCTTTATCTTCTATGTATTTCTCTCTCTCTTTTCAACTGTCTAAGCAAGTGGACATCTTACAGCAATTAATCCTGTATAGTAGACATACGCTGAACGAAGAACTAATTTCCTTATGTTTGTCCTGAACCGAGTGCTAGCCAGGTTCACTGGAGAGCTTTGCTCCCTTTTCCCAACCAAGTCCACCCAACTTCTCATCCAGCTAGCTGCACACAGGCCAATAAGCACAGTCCCCTTCTTTCTTTCACCTGCTTCCTATTTTTTAACCATCTGCTGATCCATAATAAGGCCAGCTGTTGTATACAACAATTTCTAGGTTCACTTAGAAGCCTTTTTAAAAAGGCCTTTGGAAGGACTTTGTGAAAATCCAAATTGCCATTATCCATCAGACTATCTTTGTGTAAATATTTGTTGACACTTGCAAAGAAATCTAAAAGGTTAGCAAGGTAAGATGTCCATTTGAAGAAGTCACAATAATCCTTCTACAAACACACTTGTTTTATGTGTCTATCAATTCTAGGGGTTTTTTCAGTCTCTTTCCTAGTGTTAAGAGTTGTTGAGTTAAAGCAGTGTTGCACATACCAAAGGCTGCAAATATTTTGTGAAATGATTGGCAGGGGAAATGTTGATTCCATTCACTAATTTCATTGTTGTGAACAATTCTTTGCCGTTACAACCTGCACAAATTGTACTGGAGCATTGCACATGCTCATCAAACTCCAGCAGGTGCTGAAACTAATAACAAGCTCTCTATAAATGTATATATGGAGGGGATTGTGCTGTCCTGCAGCTTTATACTTTCATGAGATTTAAATGCAAGCCGGTAGGAAGGCTCATAGTGTTTAAATATAAAAGCTCTTAATAATGCAATCTAACATAATAATAAATGGAGAAGGGACATACTCATCCAGTGGCACACTGCTGAAATATGAGGCTTTCACTCATCATGGAGCCAACCTCCTGCAGTCTTATTTAATTACACTGCAACATTATTACAAAGTAGCCTCTAATTGTCTAATTACGTCTTCCATTTTTTTTAAAAAAACTTGGGTTTTTTATGCATATAAAACTTCCAAGCTGACAAAGATGTAGGGGGCCTTTCACAAAGTTGTTTAGCATCTTATTTTGTTGTTTTGTACAAGGTTTATCTCATGGCTGTTTGTTACTACTCATTAATGTCTTCACTGACTTGCACTACTCACCCTTAACTTTTTGCATGCCCTGTGCCTCTCCTTTCAATATATGGTGTTAAACACTTCATGGCAATTCCCAACCTTTGCCTTCCTTTTTCAACTGAAACTAGCAATGTGGTGCATGCACAAAATTCAAATGTTCTCCCTCCATTCATGTTCTTAACTTGCTTTTTCCATCCAGATCCTTGATAAAAGCTTCTTCTAACACTATCCCAATATTTTACCATGATTATGATGCCAGCTGAACAAATATGCTACTGCTTTCTGTTTCTTTGTAGCAAATGACAGTTTCTTGGCATCCATTGTCTCCTCCCACCATTTTGTTCTTCCCATCATGAAAGTTGCTCAACAACAGGACCACATTTTTTTCATAATAAGGTTTCAGTTTTTAAGTATTGGTCTAGTCAAAACAAGTTATATGCTCCCAGGCCTCTTTCTAGACACCTGGAAGTGCAGCCTCTAACTGCCCTTATTTCTGGAGTAATTATGCTTATCTATCTATCTAGACATACTTATCTATTTATGGAGATATAATTTGAGGAAAACACCACAGTCATCTGTTAAATAGTATACTTATTGGCAATACTTATAGTCACACTATACTGAGTGGACCTTCTGAATTTATGTCCATAGGATCCAACAGTAGGTTCCCATGTATCTTCTACTTTTCATAGTACACTGGTTCATTTTTATATAAAATGCTCTTATAAGAACATCTTAGCTAATCCATTAAACAACCCTCTCATGCCACTAATGAAGTTGTAATATTTTGCCCAGGGCTATCCAGTACCTGAAAGCCATTTCTTTGTCTAAATCTCTCTATTAAAAAAAACCTGTCGCTTTGGTAAAAATCCAGATATGAGGTTGAAGACCAATAGCAAATATATAATGGATGTTCTAAAGCTCACTCTGCCATTTGTAAAACTAGAAACAAACAACTTAGCGTCAATTAGTCTTAATGGTCCCATATGTCCAAACTTTAATGGATCACCAGAAATTTTGTCCCTGTGGATCTGTTTCAGTTTATTATTTTTTGGGTGAAATTTCTGGATAAATGTTCCCCCACGCCTCCTCAGCTTTGGTCCCAACAGTGATTCAGATACAGATGAAGATTCTTACTCCAGAATCTATCAAAACCTCTCAGAGGTTTTGTAATCAAACAGACTATACATTTTGTTAAATAAAATGGCTTATTCTTATCTTCAAGCTAAGCTTAGTAAATATGACAAAGTTATTAAGTGATGCTATATTCAGTTTTTGTCACATAAAAGATTTTCTCTCTCTCTCTCTTTCTTTCTTTCCTGCTTTTGCTTGCAAAAGATAACTTGATTTCTCCTCTGCCAACCACTCAGCTGGCATATGTGTGTGTGTGTAAGAGAGACAGACAGACAGACAGATGTGGCTTAGCACCCTGTTCAGGTGTGCAAGAGAACTCTCTTGAAGGAACTCTCTGGTGCATTCAGAGCGAGCAGGATTTCTTTCCCTTCTCATCAGCCAAGCAGCAAATCCTGCTAAGAAATGGAGGTTGCTTTCTTCCTTTTTGCCTCTTCCTTGCAGTTTCTGAATCCTTTCTCTGTTGCCATTTGCTTCTCTCACTTTATTTCACAATTCTTTTTATCACAAACTGCTTCCCTGTTGCCTTTTCTTCTCTGCTGACACCTTCCACCTTCTCACACATTTCAAGTTATTTCCCCCCCACACCTTTTCCTACTTTCTTTCACCTGCTATTATTGCCTTCCCTATAGACATTCACAGCCATTCCATCACACGTAACTGATCTGATCAGAAACAGCTAAAATTCCTTGTCTTCCCTCCTTCACGCACTAAAATCTACTTCTGCAAGGAGCAGGGAAATGGAAGCAGGGACACTTGAGGCATTAGGAACTTACATTTCAGCATTCTGGGATATTTCTATTCCTGAAGAAGTCTAGAAAACCATAGAAATGGTCTTCAAAGTGACTAGAATGCTCCTGCTCTATTTAGAACTCCCTCAAGAGAGGTGTAGCTACTGTATAGGATCTGGGACATGTAAGAAATATGTACCTTATTGGAAAGAGACATACCTTTCACCTGCCACATTATTGCAGCCCTTCTGGAAATTGTTAGAATGGATTTTTCATCAGAATAACACATCCTAGTTCAGGCACCATGTGCAGTGCTCCTTTGGCCTGGGTAGCTTTAGCAAGTGTCCAGCATAGCAGTGACAGCTTTGTAGCAATCCACCTGAAGGTCCTGACACACTGGTTGAAAATTTGTGAGCTATAAAAATCAGGGATAGATGGCTTAGTCTTCTGTATTGTTTTCCTAAGTTAGCACTTGTAGGAATTTGCTTCACTCATTCACTCCATTCCTAAGAAAGTGTTCTTAAGTCTGTTGTTGCACGACAGCACAAACTTATACATGTCTACTCAAAAGTAAGACCCACTGTGTTCAAAAGGGTTTACGCCCAAGTCACTTGTGTATAGGATTGTGCTGTAACTTGCTTTCAAGAGTATAAAAGGCTACACCAATATCTCAAGAAGGAAATTTGTCCTTACCATGGTAAAAAAAGAATGATCACTCATTTACTGTGTGATTGGACAGTAGAATAGTAATAATTTATTTAAATGTTCTTCACAGTAGACTTTCCTAGGTTTGTTAAACTCCTGTTTTATTTTTCAGCTTAAATTACTAGGTTGTAATACTTCCTTAGATTCCAGATAAGGTATTTCCCCCATATATATTTTTAAGGCAATGGTTAAGGGCAATAACAACTGTCGGGACCATGAAGATAACTTTGCCCATACTTACTAAGCCTTGGTTCATACATGAAGCCCAGGCAATACTGAGGTATCATGGTGGATGACATGTGCACGTGTATTCCTGCCTCCATTTTGAGATAATTTGAGTGTGAACTGAATGCTGTATTTGAACATCCAAACACAGAGAAACGTGATTCATGTGACCTCCCACTTCTTTGAGGGAAGGGGGGAAATCACATGAAACTACTAAATCTATGAACCAAGGCTATGGGTGGGATTCAACTAATGGTTTCCTTCAGTGGAAGCCCTGCACAGGGACTTCCCTTTGCGCAATGACGCCCTCCCTCTTTCAGGCACAAACACTGCACCACCCAAAACTGGCTTGTGGGGCCAGGACAGCCCACAGTGGGGAATTACTCTGTCATGCCAAAATGTTTGACCTGATAGAATGATCACCTTAGCTTGATGTTCAATTCCCCCCTATGTTTTTTCAGTTTATACTTCAGACCAATAACCGAGGGGTTCGCATTATTCAGCATACTTGTTTTATAAGGGCAGTAATTTTTACCTGCAAAAAATACTGTGGTCTTGATGCCCTGTTCAGATGTTTGAATTCATATGGTGATGATGGACCTTCCTTCTTCAGATCTTCTCTGTGAACATGTGAGTGGTGGTTGGCAAGCTTGCTGGGGATAAGGCTAGCAGGTGCCAGCCCTGTGAATTTGCAGTTCAACCAGTGAGTAGGCCTTAATGATAAAATCACTGGCAAAACTATAATACCAGATTGAAAATACCAGATTGTTTTGCAAGTGCAGAGCTACAGGCAGCTTAAACTGCTGGTCTCATGAGCTTCATCAGTCATTAGGAATCAATTATGCCTTATATTTCACAAAGTGATTGTGGGGAATAGGACTTGAGTGGACAAAAAGCAGCAACTGTTTTATAGTAGCAGCTGTTTTATAGCAGCAACTGCAGATCTAAGAAATTCCAGATCTTTTCACTACAATAGAGCACAATTCTGCAAAATAGCTGATTTTTCTAAAGGTGGTACAAACACATGATATGGTGGTAACATACTTTATGTGTCAACATCTATTAATTGTTCCTAATGTTATGAGCAATTAGAATATCGTAATAGAAACAACAGTCAACTGTCTTAAAACTTTAGACTACAAAGCTTTATTTATTTCACAAAATGTATATACTACTTGATTGTAGAAAACAACCTCAAAGTGGTTTATACATGATACCATGTGTTGTTGTATTTTTAGAAAAACAAATTCCTTTTTGCAAATTATTCATAGTTAATGCTGGTTAATAAAGATAATTCTACTCCATTTTCCAGATGAGAATTGAGAGAAAACACATACATAGAATCATAGAATTGTAGAGTTGGAAGGGACCCCAAGTGTCGTCTAGTCCAACCCCTGCAATAATAATAATAATAACAACAACAACAACAATTTATTTATACCCCGCCCATCTGGCCGGGTTTCCCCAGCCACTGTGGGCGGCTTCCAACAAATATTAAAATAAAATAATGCGTCAAACATTAAAAGCTTCCCTAAACAGGGCTGCCTTCAGATGTCTTCTAAAAGTCTGGTAGTTGTTGTTCTCATTGACATCTGGTGGGAGGGTGTTCACAGGGCGGGTGCCACTACCAAGAAGGCCCTCTGCCTGGTTCCCTGTAACTTGGCTTCTCGCAGTGAGGGAACCACCAGAAGGCCCTCAGCACTGGACCTCAGTGTCCAGGTGGAACGATGGAGGTGGAGACGCTCCTTCAGGTATACTGGACCAAGGCCGTTTAGGGCTTTAAAGGTCAGCGCCAACTCTTTGAGTTGAGCCTGGAAACGTACTGGGAGCCTGCAATGCAGGAATCCCGACTAAAGCATCCATAACAGAAGACCATTGCTCTGCTTCAAAACCTCCAGGGAAGGAGAGTCCACCACCATCCGAGAGAATCCATTCCACCGTCAAACAGCTCATACTTAGAAAATTCTTCCTGCTGTTTAGTCAGAATCTCCTTTCTTGTAATTTGAAGCTTGGTTGGTGACTGGTGTTTTCAGCAGACCATTTTGAGGTTGGGATTTGAGACTGTCCCTATAGCAGCTCATCAGGACAGCCAACCACCGTTCAGCACTGCAGCTCCTGAAACAGTGAGCCAATCATGGAGAGGCTGCAGTGCAATATAAAGTAGTGCTTGGCTGAAGGCCCTCATGCTTTGTAGTACTGTTATTTTCTTGAGATCAACTCCCATTCTTGTTCTTCTCACCATCACTGTGTTCGAAATACTCATTACTAAAACTGAAATGAGTTTCTAGATTGCTAGAACTGGGTTTCCACTTTCATGTCAAAATTTGCATGTTTAATGAAGGAAGGCAAAGGCTGAGCAAAGTGCATGAAAATTTAAAAAATGTGTTTCTCTGTTTTTAATCCAATCACTATTTAGATAGAGCTATGCAAATGGTCCCAATGGCTGCAGGGAACTGTAGATTAGGGACTAGGGTAACTCTGTAAAATAGGTACAATTTTAAGTGGTGTGTGTGAGGGAAGACAGATAATTACATACTTGGGAACTTTAGTCATATTTTTGCAGTCTAGTGTTTAATACAAAAGCATCTTTGCATGTGATAAGTAGGGGATATAAAGACTCTCAAAAACTCAATCAGTAGTGGGTGGAAGCTTCTGAGAGCACTCTTCCATTTGTTTACTTCTCTGTGCAAGTGCAGTTAATGATAAGTAAATTACCTCTGTGACACTGCTGAGAAGTTTATCAAAAATTAAAACCAGGTGCAGATCAAAGATATCCCAGAAGTACATCTGATAATTACGGTAGGATTAGTGTAAAATGAATGCATTTATTACCCATGATATCATTCAATATGTCTAGAGAATAGCGGTACTTTATTTTAATTAGCTGTTTCTTTCACTGGGTTCTGTGGTCAAACTATCTTGATAAGAAAACAAGTGTAGCAATTGGTCAGAAAGCTTGTAGCAAATCTTGTTTCAAATTGAAGCAATTTATTTCTTTAAAAAATCTACAACTGAAAAGCAATCAATGGACTTTTCCATTAGAGTAGATCCAGGCTTGTGCTACCGCAAGACTATTGTTAATTGCCTGTAACTAATGATTGCTTTGCCCTCAAATGTAACTCTTCAGCACTCATTCATTTGTTGTGTTTAACAGAATGCCATTTCCCCAAGGAAATGCCTGGTAATTTTCCTCTGCAGTTTTCAGAGCTCTCTCAGTCCTTAAACAGGGCAAGGCCCGTAATTTAATGTCATAACACAAAGTTTAAACAGATATGAAATGGTGTGCACTTCTTGTTTCTTTCTTCCCCTTGAAGTGGGAAATTATTTTTTTTTAAAAAAAAAATATCTCTCACTTCCAGGACTTTCAAATAAAGTATAATACTTGCTCCTGCTGCAGCCCTGTAACAATACAGTCATACCTTGGATCCTGAACGCCCTCGAACTCGGATGTTTTGGCTCCTGAATGCCGCAAACCCAGAAGTGATTGTTCTGGTTTGCGAACGTTCTTTTGGAATCCAAATGTCTAACAGGGCTTCCATGGCTTCCGATTGGCTGCAGGAGCTTCCTGCAGCCAATCAGAAGCCGTGGTTTGGTTTTTGAATGTTTTGGAAGTCGAACGGACTTCCAGAACGGCTTATGTTCGATGTCCAAGGTACAACTGTAATGTAGCAGCCCTGTAACAATAAGGCAAAATGTAGCATAAGGCAAGAGTTCATTGACAATACTGGATATGTCAAGCTACTCTGGCTTACATTTTGTAAAGTCATGTGACCACAGCCTTCCAACTGTACTGATTTAATCAGGTCAGTTCCAAATATTTTGGGGAGGTGAGAGTCATGGGACTGTTTTGGATTGGATACATGTACCAACAAGTGGATTTTGTGTTGGACACATGCCATGCTAGAAGTAATGTAGGAGCATGGGATGTTACATTGCTTCTGGAATGAAAAGCATTTGGTGCAATTAGTAAGGTCAATAGAGGATACTCTCAGTTTCTCCAGATTGATTCTGGCTTGGCAAGCAATGTGTGAGAAGTGGAGGGATTGAGTGCAATCTAGAGTAAAATTAAGCAAATTTACATCCTGTTGATTTCAGTGGGACCTAAGTGTACTTTCATCAGAACTGAAACAAATATATGATATGGGGTTTTTTATAGTTCTAACTGTTAAAATGCATGAAAGTCTTCTTCAAATGAGACATCCTATGGTCCCAAATGATATGTCTTTAGTAGCATAAGCATTCAGTAACATACACAATAATTGTTTTTTTTTAAAAAAAAAGCATGCTTTTTTTTCTGTCTGATCTTGTAATAATTGTAATCTAGTTTCTCTATACTAGTATTTTTCCCTTGTCTTAATGCATCATCATTACAGCAGGAATATAAATGGTGTATTTTGCACCTAGCAACCTGGCACATTAAATCCCCATCTTCTGGTTACCACTGAACGGCTGCATCACATGTGGCAGAAAAAGATAAACAGCAATGTAGTAAGCCAGTGCTGTACAATTTCCATTTCCATTTATTTTCTAAGCCATTTTATTACTATTCTAATGAAACTGTTGTGGGTTTATTTATTTGAGGAAAACAAACATCTTTTCCCTATAGATAAGAAATATTCCAAATATGTGGAACCAACACTCCTGATCTTAAAACTGTAGAATATAAAGGAGGTTACATTACCATTCTTAAGAGAACGGTGTGTTAAATAAATCCTTTTTTAAAAAAAGAAAAAAGCAAAAATAATAATATTTAATTACATTTTATTGTCTTCTAGAGAACACTGAGGCTTTTATAGCAGTTGCATGCATCTCAGTAATAAAAGCATAAACATACCTAGGCAGTGGAAAGAACTATTATTGCTTATGTTTTCCCCCCTCTAGCTTTTGTATTTCTATAATTGAAATATATGATATTGAATTGTTATAGCGGCAAATACTAAACAAAAACCACGACAATATAGCACACATGACAATGGGATAAAATTCCCTGACAAAAATTTCCAAGGGGCAGTTGTGTCAGTTGGTTCTATCACAAACAACAAGGAGTCTTGTGACACCCTAAAGACTACCACATTTATAATATAATATGTTTTCATGGATTAGCATACTCTTGATGATCCAGGCTCTTGAGTTTTGTTTTGTTTTAAACCTAACTGATAAACAGTGAATAGTCATCATGGCGTCACTGGGTATAATAGTAGGTACACATACCCTCTGATATTGGAACTCAGGCTCACTTCACTTATTCATGGTAACGCCATGAACTTCCAGGTCAGGTCCTAGATATGTATAACAGAATGTTGCAGCCCAATATATTGTGGGTAAGTACTTATCTTCACAGTTGCCTTCCTCACAGGGATGTTGTGATGATGAAATATGGAGCATACCATGCAGGGCACCTTAAGCTCCTTGAGGGAGAGGCAGGATATAGATAAATATAATAGTTGGGGTTTTTTCCTGCAAAAATCACTAATCTGTAGTGCATGCACAACACAGTCCTTTAATTTTGCATTCTCTTTTCCCTTTTCATCTGTCAAACAGTGTTTTTAAGCTTTTTTTTTATGTTGAGCCACAGCCATTTTTCTAGGCTGAATGATAGAAATATTACAAGCAATAATGTATTTCAATTTTTTATTTTTTATTTTAGAATGACAGACTATTCTTCATCTCTAATTTCAATACAGCTTGTGAAACAATACAACAGCCTTATGACATTTAGCAATGCTTCTCTTCATTTTACCACCCCTCATTTCCTGTCTTAACAGCAGCAGGAATAATAGTATGGTCACCCATATGCAACTGCTTGGTAATTGTGAGGGCAATGGGCAATGATGACTTTAACACTTGCAGTTATTATCCGATAAGTGATATTACCAAGGAGATTACTGTTGACAGACAGTATGATTACATTTGTCTTGAGTTGTGTGGATTTTTTTTTTCATCCTTGAAAACTAACCTACATGACAGTGATCTCAATCCATCATGCAATCTCCAGTGGTACAACATAACACAAGAAAGTGGTCACGTTCCAGCTCTGAATGTCAGAAATGACAAATTGGGGTGATTTGCAACATCTAAGAGAGAGAGAAAAAAGGCAAACCTGTTTATGGAGAGTTGAGAAGGGAAGATGAATTGCATATCAACAGGGAATGGTGTCAGAGATATTAAAACACAACCGATCCATGAGACACTGGAAGACATGAAATAATTTGTCTTCACATATTTAAATTTTGAAAAAAAAAGGTATATATTTAGCTTCATCCTCCATGACTGACAAAAACTCCTTGAGCAATGCAACCGCATATGTAAACACTTGTGCATATCACACAACTGTTGTGTACAACAAAAAGATAACCATGGTTGTTGCTTCCTGTAAAAAATGGTGTTATACCTGTGACAAACTAGTAAAACACATGCTCTTTCTACAGACAGATTATCTAAATATCATGTGTTTTTTAACTGTTGACAGCATTTTCTACCCCCACAACATGATAATAAATGGCTGCCTTTAGTTCAGAATGTGGTGGTTATTAAGTTTTATAATTCTTTGCAGAGCTGATGTATACAGTTGAGCTTGCTGGCGGGCTTGGTGCTATTCTGCTGCTACTTGTTTGTTTAGTGACTATCTACAAGTGCTACAAGATTGAGATTATGCTATTCTACAGGAATCATTTTGGTGCTGAAGAACTAGATGGAGGTAAGCAAGCAAGACTCTCCATATACCCTTTTTTATATATATATAAAACCCCATGGAATTTTAAATTGAAACAAAGTTAAAATAAAGGCAACAAAAAGGAAGAACGCAGCCAAAGCACAAGATCACCAAAGAACAGCGAAAAGAAGACTCACTGATTCCAATCCTTCGTATATCATGGGTAAGCCTATAAAACAGAGAAAGGGATGCTAAAGTGAACAACTGAGGGAATCAGGATGTGTAAATGATGCAGACAAGTCATTGGGCCTCTCCAGACTGATGTTTTATTGCAGGTGTATTCTGCAACATATTATTGGCACACTAACAGTGCATTGGTAGTGCATTTTTTATTAGTTGTTCTGTGTGATGTTTCCCCAATGCTACTACCACCTTATTGCTGTTCAGAATGGCTATGATGCAACAAAGGTGGGAGAAGAAGAAATCCCCCAGAAAATTTGCAGTTACAGAATTTCAGCAGAAAATTACAGGATATGCACTGACTAGAAATGAAGCAGTAAGACGATTCCAAACCTTTTGCAGGAGCAAGTAGTCTTGAAAGCAGGATCACGTATGACCACCTTGATAGAATCATGAACACAATTAATCAGGAATTCTCAATAAAAAGGATATCTAGAGGGGGTCATAGTCAGAAGAAAATATGCCTATGCATATGTAATTCAGCACTGTTGTTTGACCAGGAATCTGACCTGTTCCTGACCAGGAATATTTCTATATATGTCCTCTTGTTCTTTGGGGCTTACATTCAACTATGAATGTTTCAAATTACAAGTGCTATATTAAAATACGGGGGGGGGGGTTACTAAAATGTTACTATTCTACAACAATACCATTGAAGATCAGGTCAAGAAATTTAAGAAACGTTTTAAACCACACATGTGTACTTCTGTCAGTGTCTCATAGGGGTGTGTCCTAAACAGATCTGTCTAAATCTAGATCAGTTTAATTCTACTTTTGGGGGATGACATTGTAACAGATCTTCAACCTACCGTATTTTTCGCTCCATAGGACGCACCGGCCCATAGGGCGCATCAAGTTTTTTTTGGGGAAAATAAAGGAAAAAAAAATCCCCCCCCCGGCGCTTGTGGGCCCAGCAGCGGGGAGAAGCGTTCTTCTCCCCACCGCCTGCCTTCAGACCAGGTCCGGGGACAGCGGGAAGACGCGCTGCACCTCCCCACTGTCCCCGGAGCTTACGGGGCTGGCAGCGGGGAGAAGCATTCTTCTCCCCACCGCCTGCCTTCAGACCAGGTCTAGGGACAGCGGGAAGACGTGCTGCACCTCCCCGCTGTCCCCGGAGCTTGCGGGGCGGGCAGCGGGGAGAAGCGCGCTTCTCCCCACCGCCTGCCTTCAGACCAGGTCCGGGGACAGCGGGAAGACGCGCTGCGCCTCCCAGCTGTCCCCGGAGCTTGCGGAGCAGGCAGCGGGGAGAATCGCTCTTCTCCCCGCCGCCCGCATGCAGACCAGGTCCGGGGACAGCAGGAAGACGCGCTGCACCTCCCCACTGTCCCCGGAGCTTACGGGACTGGCAGCGGGGAGAAGCGTTCTTCTCCCCACCGCCTGCCTTCAGACCAGGTCCGGGGACAGCGGGAAGACGCGCTGCGCCTCCCCGCTGTCCCCGGAGCTTGCGGGGCAGGCAGCGGGGAGAAGCGTTCTTCTCCCCACCGCCTGCCTTCAGACCAGGTCTGGGGACAGCGGGAAGACGCCTGCGCCTCCCAGCTGTCCCCGGAGTTTGCGGGGCAGGCAGCGGGGAAAAGCGTTCTTCTCCCCACCGCCTGCCTTCAGACCAGGTCTGGGGACAGCGGGAAGACGCGCTGCGCCTCCCAGCTGTCCCCGGAGCTTGCGGGGCAGGCAGCGGGGAGAAGCGCGCTTCTCCCCACCGCCTGCCTTCAGACCAGGTCCGGGGACAGCGGGAAGACGCGCTGCGCCTCCCAGCTGTCCCTGGAGCTTGCGGAGCAGGCAGCGGGGAGAATCGCTCTTCTCCCCGCCGCCCGCATGCAGACCAGGTCCGGGGACAGCGGGAAGACGCGCTGCACCTCCCCACTGTCCCCGGAGCTTACGGGGCTGGCAGCGGGGAGAAGCGTTCTTCTCCCCACTGCCTGCCTTCAGACCAGGTCTGGGGACAGCGGGAAGACGCGCTGCACCTCCCCGCTGTCCCCGGAGCTTACGGACTGGCAGCGGGGAGAAGCATTCTTCTCCCCACCCCCTGCCTTCAGACCAGGTCTGGGGACAGCGGGAAGACGCGCTGCGCCTCCCAGCTGTCCCCGGAGCTTGCGGGGCAGGCAGCGGGGAGAAGCGCGCTTCTCCCCGCCGCCTGCCTTCAGACCAGGTCCGGGGACAGCGGGAAGATGCGCTGCGCTTCCCCGCTGTCTCCGGAGCTTACGGGGCTGGCAGCGGAGAGAAGCACGCGTCTCCCCGCCGTCAGCCTCCAAGCCACATCGAGAGACAGCGGGATGGCGGCGTTCCGCCTCCCTGCTGTCCCCCGACCTTGTGGGGCTGGCGCTGGGGCTCTCCTGAAGTCTGGAGAGCAAGAGGGGTCGGTGCGCACCAACCCCTCTCACTCTCCAGGCTTCAGCGAAAGCCTGCATTCGCTCCATAGGACACACACACATTTCCCCTTCATTTTTGGAGGGGAAAAAGTGCATCCTATGGAGCGAAAAATACGGTAATTGTTACCTAATTGTTGAACCAGCATTTATTTTCAGTGACCTAGAGAAGTCCTTTTTTCAACACTTTCAATCTAAAATCTGTAGTATCCAGAGGGCTTGATAGAAGCACCTGGTGTTAAAACATTAGTTAGGAAATAGTGTAAATGTATTTTCTGCAACTGGTCTCATCGTGCATTCAAAGTACATATGCTCTGACCAGTCCATTCTTTCAACATTATTAAGTACATAGTAATGATTTATTCAACAAGAGATAACACACATGTAAATGGTCAAAACATTGTACAATTATTCACTAGCTGGTAAGAATAAACAGTTCCCCCTGTCTATAAACACTTGTGTATTGTTCCCCATAAGATGCTGAAATTTAGCAATGGCATGTGAAGAAACGGGAGCATTCCCAGTAATTCTGCATGCATGGGGATGGGATGGGAGAAGGAGGATACAAGGGTTAAGGGAGCTGCAGGTTGGCAGTATTCCTGCCCCACTGGTGCATGTAAACCTATGTGACACTACTGGTACCAGACCAGAGCTTTCCCAACCTTGCCACTGCATTGCCCTTACCACTGCTTCTGGAATGCTGCTCATGGACCGCTACTGTTGAGATGTTAATAGTATTAGCTGCCCCACACTCAAGGTTAATCATATACATATACTCTGCAGTCTACTATATGCAATTTCCAATTTTCCTGAAATACCCCACAAATATGTGGTATAATTCAAAACTGTAGTATTTCAGCTTATTAGAGATATACATCATAAGATATAAATAGGTGAAATAAAAATGGCAATTGTTAATATCTTTATCTGGATCCAAAGTGAAAACTACTACTACTGCTGCTAATTATTGTCATTGTTGTTGTTTGGTTTTGTTATTTGACATTGGCTTAAATATGATTGAATTTCTTTTAGCACAGAATTCAATTTAGCAGTGATTATTCCTGACAAACTGACAGTTATGATTAACCTTAGGTACTTAATAAAAATTAATATTCACCTGGAACAGTCAACCTTGTAGTACAGGTTCATTCTCCTTATGGTTGTTAGGCTTGATTACTGACTTGTTCCAGTTTATTAAGACTCTTGATAGAGGTGAACATTCATTTAATAGATCTAACAGTTTAGAAATTGAGGGAAATGGATTAGGGGAAGAAATCAATAAAGTACAAACAGCATCTAATCACACTTTATATCTCTTTGCTATAATTTTCACTCCACTAATGTCTAAATTATGCTGGTTTTGAAGGTACTAGCACTAGCAAAAATACACAATATGTCAGGCATTTGCTAAATTGAAGATATATGTAAGTTCTACTATTCATGATTAACCCTGAACATGGGGGCTTAGTTGAATCTTAATCAAGTATGCAGAAAAAATGTTAATGTTGTAACAATTCTGTCAAACAAATTGTGGATGGAAACGCTTCTTTCATCTAAAGAACACTTTGAGCTCCTAGCAGAGAGCTCCAATTGGCAGTGAAGGGGAGAAGGAATTATGCCTATTTCTTCCTTAAATCCAGAACCACCATACATCACTCAAATTTTACCACCCAATGCCTGCCTCTTTCCTGTCTGATGCTCCAACCCTGAATCACTCTGACAAAGGCGAATTTAGGGCAGCGTGACTACTTCCTCTGTACAGTTCCCATCATCCCTGACCACTGGTCCTGTTAGCTAGGGATGATGGGAGTTGTAGTCCCAAAACGTCTGGAGGGCCAGGTTTGCCTATGCCTGCTTTGTACAGAGTGCTCCTTCCCAAAGCCTAGTAAATACTTGCTTCATGAAAGAGGTGTGAGGACTCTGGCAAGGTCCTAGAGACCTCACACAACCTCCCCAAAGCCTAGTTAGCACTTTCCCAGGTTTGTGAAGGAGACAGAAGGGCTCTAAGACACTGGCAGAGCCCTCAGCTCCCTTTCCAAAGCCTGGTCCCTCACTTACCAGACTTTGGGAAGGTGGCATGACTGCTGGGGGGGGGGGGGAGCAAATTTTGGCCGAGCACGGGGTGCTGTATTACTAAGGTCTGCCCCAGAGTCTGAGCCGTCAAACCTGACCTGTAACAATCCATGGCTGCTGTATCTGACTTGTCCAATGCCCATATCTCTCTGAATATGCCCAATTTGCCTTGGGATTAAATTTGGTTGGCCCCCATCGCAGTCCTCAGGCAATGGTTCAGTCTCTCCACAGCTTCCCTGAGATATGAGGGCAAGAAGAAAAAGAGTTAGGTATCATCCACATATTAGTGGCACAACTACAGATCTTTATATAGTCTTTGCTGGTGGTTTTGTGTAGATGTTAAAACAATATTGTGTCCGTTTCTTCCTGGATCGAATAAGTTTTAAAGATTAGCTTCATACATTGTTAGACATAAAAAATATTTATATTGTAAAATGGGAAACAAATATTTTCGTATACCATTCTATCAGAAACCATCTAGTCCTGGGGCTTTTGCTATTGGCATTGAATGAATGACACAAAAGATGTCATGATAATGATATGATAATCACACAATCTGATATTCATTTGCAACTGGTATGTTAATATTCTGAAAGAGCTCTTGAGGGTTATTATGATTAGATCTAACAAGGAAACTGCATGAGGGAGCAGGGGCAGGCTGCTTTAAATACCCAAAGAGCAGACCCAAGTGAAGCCTACTGGCCTCAGTTGGTCCCCACCTTCCAGGAAGAAGCTGGTCCCAAGCCTGCTTGCAATAGGCCAATCCACCAGGCAGGCCTAGACTCCGACCTCCTGGACAGCTCAGAGGACCAACTGGATCCCCCATTGCCAGAAGACTCCTGCTGGCCAGGAGCCCTGCAGGCCCACAACGACATCTCGACAAGTGGCTAAGCGGAATTGTCTTCCTTACATAGTTCTTCATGGAACTTCTTTCGGCAATGGTTCCTGTTAACTAGACTGTCTGCAAAGCTTCTGTTTCTGTATTGCTTTTAATAGAATACCAGTAGCTCAATAGCCTTCTCTTCAGACATCTAACAGAACTGTGCAGCTTAAGAACTCTAGCAAACAAATTTACAGCCATTGGGATCTGTGTCATTTAGGGTGATATATCCAACTGCCGTGTCCTATTTGTGCAGCAGGCATCTCCTTACACAAATAGGACATGCTCCCTCTACAGCTCCCCCACACCCCAAAATCTGCTTCAGAGGGTTGGAGTAGATGGACACTGCAGGGAGAGGATAGGATGAGAAATTCCTCTCTGAAGGTAGTCCTGTTCAGGGAAGATTTTAATATCTGACATTTTATTATTATTTTATATTTTGCTGGAAGCAGCTCAGAGTGGATAGCGTATAAACAATATAATTAATAATAATAATAATCCATTGCATCTGCTATCGTGACATTGGCTCTCACTCTTCGTTTTGAGATCACATGATATCAGTATTAAATGAAGCATTTCTGTCATAAAAAGGATCTAATACAAAACTATAACATCACCAATAATTAAAAAAGAAGAATCTATTGACGTCTGGGGGGGGGGGGACCAATAAAGAAAAAAAATCCATGTTTGGCATAGTAACATTAGCTATAGATAAGATTCTCAGGTCTATCCATAAAATCACTGCAATACAGCTTTTCCCTGCGTCAGCTGTTTTCAACACTTCAAAATGAATTTCATGTGGACCAAAGTGCTACTCTTCTTGCTCAAGATGAAAACCCATTAGCAAATGCTCTGCCCGCTGGATCTATAACTATCACTATTACATATATAGGTTTCTTTTCTGCTGCTTTTATTATTTGAAATGCATTTTAAAATTGGATTAGCTCATTAACACTTTAACTTTTCATGTTAAACCTAATAGGGGAGGGCTAAAAAAAAAATCACATAATCATTAACAAAAATGTATTGCCACCAATATTTATTGCACTCATTTATTTATTTTGCTGATATAAGTTACCGAGTTCATTTAATATATACATTTCATCCTTCTGTGCCGTTGCTGCAACGTCTCTGTTTTGTAGGTTTTTCAGGAATAGAAAAACCTCAACTTCTGACTTATTCCTTTTATGCCTTTTATGACTTACGCACACCCAACAAAAAAGCTGAAAACTATCGTATTTTTCACCCTATAGGACGCACCAGCCCATAGGACGCACCTAGATTGGGGGGGGGGAATAAGGGGGGGAATATTTCCCCCCCCCCCGGCAGGGGCTGGGACAGGGGAAGCCCGAGCTTCCCCCGACCCCAGCTCCCAGAACAGGAAGCTCTCCGCAAGCCCGAGCTTCCCCCGACCCCAGCCCCCAGAATGGGACCCAGAGCCATGCCGAAGCTGCGTGCAGCTTTGGCATCGCTCTGGGACCTTGCGGGGCTGGGGGAAGCCCTCTGCCAGCCTCCAAACCAGGTCGGGAAATAGCGGGATGACGCGCTGCGCCTCCCTGCTGTCCCCCGAGGTTGCGGGGCTGGCGACGGGGAGGAGCAGGCTTCTCCCCCCCCCCCCCAGCCTTCTAACCAAGTCGGGGGACAGCGGGATGGCGGCGTTCCGCCTCCCCGCTGTCCCCCAAGCTTGTGGGGCTGCGGTGGGGCTCTCCTGAAGCCTGCATTCGCCCCATAGGACCAGACTGCCCCACAGTTACCCTCTGTAGTTAATCTTATGAGAATTATCAACACAGATTATTACTCCACCAAGTAAAAAAGCAACACGTTCAACTTTCTTGAATTTGAATAATCGTAACACTGTTGTTGTTTTTGGTAAGACTAATAGGTGCATATTGATTGACGCTGGATGTGCAGAGTCAGATTGTTAGGTCATCTATCCCTGTATGCCCTTTGTTGAGCTCCCATCATCCCTGACCACTGGTCCTGTTAGCTAGGGATCATGGGAGTTGCAGTCCCAAACATCTGGAGGGCCGAGTATGCCTATGCCTGATCTATAGCTTATGTCCTTTCCCATCCTGCTAACTGGGATGCTTTGACTGAAGGTTCTTGGACTGAACCTAGGACCTTCTGCCTAATCTCTTTCCTTGTCTTAGATTTAAATAATAGATCCATGTTCATCTATACAAACTCCTCAGTCTATGACACTGTGCTTTTGCTAGATTTTTGCCCACCTGGGCTTCTTAGAGGAAGGTGCAGTGTTTAAATCTAATAAATAAATAAATAAGCAGGATTTTCTTTTAATGGGATAGTTTGTAATAGATTATCTGCCAGATATAGAAAGGCAGAAAATAAACAATTTTGCCATAGTTTATTCCCTATGCCTTAGAAAGATTCTGTAGGTAAATTTTGACTTGGACATATAAATATCGGAACGAAAGATGCATTTTACCTCATTATTTAAATGGTTGCAGAACACTAAAGCTTACAGAAGTGTTTATCTTTTTCCTAACCGGTTGACTTAATTTATACTTTATTAAAAATTTCAACGCATAACAGAGAAAAACAAAAGTTTGACTCTCAAACTCAGGCTGACTTCTAAGAATTTGTGGCAATGCATAGAGAGATTTTTGTTCTAAGTGTTGAAGAGTGTAATTTGTTTTTCATATAAGCTGATCAACTAATAAGTATTTCTGAAGTTTTTATAGTAAAACTAAGCAAACGTCTATCATTAATAATAGATCATTCAGTTTGGGTCCAACTAATTAAATAGCATTGCATTTGGTGTCTATATCAATTTCAGAGCTGAGCTGACAACTGAAAGTCAGCAAAAGAATAAACGATATAGGTCTTTTGTTATTGTACTTGAAAATGATGGTGTGTTGGGCTTCTTATGCTTAATTTGTTGCTTATTTTATGTCACCCTATTATAATGCGGGGTCTAATGTAACATCAAACTATTTGTATAATTCATTTTTAATAAGTGTGTATTAAAAACATCACAGAAATGCTGGAATTTAATAATTTATGTGATTGAGACTTCTAAACATTAAGGCATAATGAATTCATAAGAAGACAGCAAGCGATAAAGTCTGCTCTGTTCCCTAGTGCACTTAATATATGTTTCTGCCACTCCCACATGGCAGCCAATGGAAATCTTCAATTAAAAGTACATTTAGCCTGCAATCTTATACACACTTGTTGGGGAATAAAATATAGTGAGGTTAATTACTTCTGAGTAAACATGCATAGATTGTGCCGTTAGAATTGTACTGAGAAGCCTTAGTAGGCAACTAACAGTGCAATCGAATGCATGTCTACTAAAAAGTAAGCCAGGAAGACTTGAAGGGATCTCTTCCCAGTTAAGAGTGTATTAAGCTCCTGGAATTCCTGGAATCTTGCGCCACTTGGAGATTGGGGTGCCACTCTACAATACTGACAGCATTTGGAATAAATACCTATTAAAGCAAGACAGAGATTTCAGAAATCAGTTTCTTGCCTTTAATCTCCTTGCCAGTTCAGGAGGCTTGGTAAATGTTTTCAGCATTCCAGCTTCTATGTGCTCAATAGCAGGTGCTGTTTTTCTTCCTACGCATAGAAGGAGAGAGGGTAGTATGTTTATCACTAAAGCATGTTACTCTGACAAAAAGCAAATCTTTCAAATGGCATAATCTATACTTAGAGCCAAAGTGCAAGCAACAAATCAATCACATCTTCATTTGCAAGATACATTGATAGAAGATTTTAGCTGTGCTTCTTTACATGCTTTTGAAAATTAATTGAAGTTCTATTCAAAGAGGAGGCATAAGCTGACAATGTATCTAAGACTTTGCTAGAGCTTAACTCTCTGTCTGTTTGATCTTTAGCCTGCAAAAAGTCAGAAATCAGCCATGTGCTCTCAATCAAAAAAACCTAGAGTCAGAGTAAGGCAAAGCATTCCACTACATTTAAAAAAAATATATGCTTGGCCTACAAGAAGTCCAGGTTGGAAATATATTTATGGAGTTGCTCATTGAACAGCAGAGCTTCTAAATTGCACATTATGAACTTGGATTGAGTCCACATTTCAGTAAGTAATCTAAAATTCCAGAAACAGACATAGGTCAATAATTGCAAAACTTTCTCGTGGCTCTACTGCTTTTTTGTACTATTGAAAATTATCCAAAAGACAATTCCTTTTATTTGCCATCCATTGTGATTCGGATTCAGCTATCATTAGCAGGATGTAGGTGCAACCATAGTATCTGATTCAGGTTGGTGGTTCACCTATTGTAAAATTGACAAATGACTAGGCAAGCCTTGAAAATATCTATAGAAACACTTGCCTTTCTCTCTCTTTTTTTTAATTCATTTTTTAAATTAATTTTTTTTAAATTAATTGACATCCATACTCAATCTTAGGTACATGTACAGCCTTAAATAATTATACCATTAAATATTGATTTAAACTTGTATTTGTACATGCTCTTTTCTTATAATTTCTAACTAAACAAAAATAAACCAAAATAAAAATTCAATTGGGGACGCGGGGTGGCGCTGTGGGTAAAACCTCAGCGCCTAAGACTTGCCGATCGCATGGTCGGCAGTTCGAATCCCCGCAGCGGGGTGAGCTCCCGTCATTCGGTCCCGGCTCCTGCCCACCTAGCAGTTTGAAAGCACCCTTAAGTGCAAGTAGATAAATAGGTACCGCTTTCTAGCGGGAAGGTAAATGGCGTTTCCGTGTGCTGCGCTGGTGCAGGCTCACCAGAGCAGCTTCGTCACGCTGGCCACGTGACCCGGAAGTGTCCTCGGACAGCGCTGGCTCCCGGCCTCTTAAGCGAGATGGGCGCGCAACCCCAGAGTCGGTCACGACTGGCCGGAATGGGCAGGGGTACCTTTACCTTTACCTTTACCTTAAAAATTCAATAAACTAAATTATATGAAAAAAGACTTCCCGTCATTTCCTGATATAAGTTACATTTACAACATTGAATGTACTTATACTTCTTACCTTACTATAGTTTCTAGTACTTTCTTATAACATATCGTACCGTTTTGCCTTGCTGAGTAGTATTTAATTTACACAAGGGTCATTCAAACGCTGCCATAGATGTTATGTCATTGTTATATTTTTGTAGGTATTTCTTAAACATATCCACTTGCCTTTCTCTGTGAATTGTTCATTGCACTGGAGCTAATGTGTATATTCCATCTTCTTCTTATAGCAGTGAAATAACAATCAGTAGATATTTGCTAGATTAAGTGCTAGATAACAAGAGCTTTAGTGGCAATTCTAAATGAGTGTCACAGTTTGATAATCCTCAAGCCTGATCGGTATCTATGATAGTGACTGCAGAATTCAACTCATGATTCAGTTTTCCTTGTGCTCAGCTTTGCCTACATTCACACTTTCAGTAACCTGTATATGAAATAGATGGTTCCAGAATAATGGAACATTTATGTAGCCACTTAATTCACCCATGTTCCCTAGTAGCATGGAATTGCATCACAGAGAAGCAGATTTCAATATGCAAGTGAAGATGGCCCATGTCAACTCAGTGCATCATTGCTCATATTAAACTTGCATTAATGACCACATCTTTTCATTGAAATACATCTTTCTTCGTTATCCCATCTAAAGAAAACTAGATAATATCATTCACTAGTAAAAAAAATTCCTACTGTTGTAATATAAAATTATTATGTACGAAACAGTCTCTGTATCTTCTGACTTTCTTTTCAGGAGCCCATCAATGAGAGTGTTTTCATGGTATCAGAATTCTTCCAATCTTGAAGAACTAGTTGATACCAGACATATTTCAGGAAGGGAAAGACAGAAGGAGGGGACAGTGATAGGGGACTTTCCATCAGTTTCAATAGGAACATTTTTATTTCTATTACCTTTCACAGCCAGAATAGTATCCAGATAGCAGCTCCTGATTGAACACAGGTTTGTGATTAGGGCCTTGCCATGTTCTCAGCTGTACTCAAAGTTCTTGCCAGTGTCGAATGGGCAGTTGAGCTCTCTTACCAATATCTGTAATTAAACAGGGAGGGAAACTATAAATGGCTACTTCCACTACAGAAGACAGTATGCCTCTGAATCAGAGTCGCAAAGCTCTGCATACTGACATCCCATTGACATGTGGTTTGCTACTGTGAGAACAGAATGGTAGACTAGATGCGCCCCTGGCCTGATCCAGCAGGATTCTTATCTTCTTAGAACTAAACACATGAAGGGTAACTGTGATTATAGCTCCTGGCTTCCTACCTTAGTCTCATGTATCCTGCCCACCCTGCCCCCAACACTCACATATTTGCAATGGGGACAATGGGGATTTTTAATTGTTTGGGAACTTATGCAAGTGCGTCCCAAATGAGTAGGTTTCCCCTTTGCAGCTTTCTGCAGTTAAGATGTGAATATTGTGGGGGCAGGGAAGGGCAGCAAGACATGTAATCAGGCAGGAGACCTTTTCACTTTACTCCACATACAGAGATCAGATCTGCAAAGGGTCTGTGCTTTGTCTTGCTTATAGCCAGACATCAGCACTGCCTTAAGTTGGCATACTGTTGTTTTTACAGCTGTGTCTGAAAGGTAAAAAGGAGTAAAGTGAAAAAAATGTTAGCAAATAGCTGAATTCAGCATTGAATCTCTAGCATTACATATGGTACAGAGTAGGATATTCAATCAGACCTTTTTACAAGCAATTGATATTCTCTATAGCCTGTGCATAATGCTGTCTAGAGAGTTAGATGGATGTTAACATTTCATTACTCCTGCCATTGATTTCTCCCTACTTTCTTCACAACAAACATCAAAATGTGACCTCTTATTCCACTGAATTAGTTCCAGAGCACTTGGCATTATTGACCCCTTAATGAAAATTAATGGTGGCTTCTTTCATTCAATCTTATAAGTAAGCAAACAGAATGCATATATTGAAAAGAGTACATTTATTTCCCATTGGAAAAGGAATAATATTATATTCAAAACAAAAGCTCACCTTAATGCAATGAACTGGGTTCATTGAAACAGAAATAAAAAGGATGGCTTTCATTGCAGTCTCCATTATCTTTTTACATATACATACTTGCAACCACCAGATTTGTTTTCAAATGAATGTTAGAAGTGGGGTGGGGTGGGGAGGGCTGATCTGTTACTTCTCAAACAAATTCTTCGCTCTCACATTATTTGCAAAACTTTGCATTTATAATTTCAGTTTTTCCAACAATCCAAATTATGCATGTTTTATTATATTTCTTAAAATGGGCAAGTTGAGCCATAGAATTTCAGTTTAATTTATTAGCAAAGGGATGATCTAGTCTCCTTCCCCTTCCCCTATTTGCTGTATTACTTGAGTTCCTTGCCACCATCCCTATTCCCATTGACAGTGGTGCCACACGCAGGTATTTGTTCTTGTGGGAGAAAGGCTGCATGCAAGAGAGATGAGAATCAGGACCATGCTGGCTAAAAAGAGCTCCTTCTGAAAGCAAATTTTGAAACTTTATATTTGAATCCTGAAATCCTAATGAAGATACTAATTTTGAGTCCGACAATGATTTGAACAGTAGAGCATATAATACTGAAACTTTTTTTTTTCAAAATGTGTTCTTGAAATCCAGAAATCAATACTGTACGTGATTACTTTTGAACTTTCACTATGTGCACATCCGCCCTCCTATGTTTTCAGTAACTGAAAAAATGAGCTGTGATCGAGCGATGGGCCTGTACTTTTTGTCACACAACTGTGTACACACCATACATGTTACGAATATTGAAAGCACACGACTTCCTCCAAAGGAACTCACAGATACAATTCCCAGCACCCTTACAGACTACAGCTTCAGAAGCCATGTGCTTTAAACCTATGGTGTGTAAACAAGCCAAAAGTTCAGGTGACAGCTTCCAGCTTGAAATGGACAGGGTGATTTCAGGGAGTGGTAACATTTTAAACTAGTGGAAATTTAAAAAGCAACTGGGAACCCTGAGGGATCAGCTTTTAAATAGAAAATTCTGCTTAAATGCAGATGGTTGTTTCTCATGATCAAAATGAGTGAAGCTCTACCTTCTCTCCTCCAAGTTTGTCCAAAAGGGCATTTGTCCCTATTGTTAAAGCCACCCCTCCAATAAGGTGATTCTCTGTCTCACAAACAAATATTCTGCTTCACAAACAAAAAATTCCTAACACCAAGAAAAAGGAAGAGAATATACTTGGCTAGACATAGAATGAAGCAAAAATAGCCAGACAGTGAAGTACGGAAGTAGGGAGAAAGAGGTAAAATTGGTAACAGGGCAGAAGATTTCAGATCAGACTATGTCTCTTGGTAAAAGGGGAAATATCAAGTCTGTCTTCTATCTTTCTTCTGTCCCTATTCCCCTTCCCTTTAAAACTGCAGATAACAAAGATTATGATGCATACCTGTCATACACCAAAGTGGATCCTGACCAGTGGAATCAGGAAACGGGGGAAGAAGAAAGATTTGCTCTTGAGATCCTACCAGATATGCTTGAAAAGCATTATGGGTACAAATTGTTCATTCCTGATAGAGATTTGATTCCAACTGGAAGTAAGTTTCAATTCTGTGTGTGCATGCATACATGTTTGTTTGTATACAAGTACCTTTACATATGCGTGTGTGTTTATTTTTTAAGATATATATTTAAAGCAGTATTATTTCAATGCTGTCTCATAAAAAAACTGTAATAAAGTTTAGTAGTAATACTACCAGTTGCAAATATTAGATTCAATGTATTCTCTTTAGCTAAAACAAAGAAGAAAATGAATGTCCATTACACACTGATAAATCACGCAAACCCAATATCTGTGATCCAGGAACTTGATATGTAAAATGTATCCAAAAATTGAGGATACAAAATAAAATTATTCAAAGTTACAACACATTGTGAAAAATATCACTTAACAATAAGACCAGGCAGAAAGTTGTATGTAAACTGTTGAGAAGTGCCCTGAAAATGCCTCTCAGGTCACCTTTTTTCAATGCACCTGTTTCACAGTGCTTCTCCTCCTCGCAGCTGTGATCTTCACCATTATCACCACCACCTCAAAGTCCCCCAAAACGAGGGCTGGAAATATCTTCCTCACCCTGGCTTCAGATGATATAGTATTCTTCCTAATAAAATCAAGAGTAAGAACAACATACATTCCTGTTCTGACTCTAAGAGACTTCTTGTCAAACAAAATGGTGCCTATGAGCCACCAAAACCTCGCTAGTAATTTCTGGTGGATTTTTACCCTTTACTCTAAATACCACTGAAATGCTTTCAACTTTGCCTTCTGCAAATGGGACAATGGAGGGGGTTCAACTCAACCAAAAATTGTAGAACATCTGGCACTCAGTCCAATCCTGCCATGAATGCAGTGACCATGAACAGAGGAATCCCCACGGTGTATAACAGTGCCCAGTTGTACACACACACACACACAATATAGCAGGCTAACATGACACTTGCCTCCTTAGTCCATTATTGGAAATAGGAAGGGCTTTTTTTCTTGTTGACCTTTTTTTAGGGTGGATCACCCACCGTCGCCATGGAGCTCCGGCTGAAGAAAACCCTGGGAACAGGGAATTTATGCATGCCTCTGATATCTTTGTCTAATTTATCTCCTGATTCAAATAAGGTGAATTACAATCTTTGGAAGAGTAATAAGATGTACATACTCCTTCCATTGTACCTTAACTACTTGACACAGTTCCTGCATGGAGAGAAACAGTGGGGCAAAACAAGGCTTCATTATGCCCTGCCTGTACAAGAATAACCTCTGAATTAATATGCAGACAGCATATAACTTTGTGGAATTCCTAAATGACACAATATTATGTCTCTAAATAATGGGACATTGAATTGTTTTGAACTGTGAAAAAGTAGGTTCAGTTTGCAAGGAAATTTAAGAACTCAGCTACTGCAGAAATGTTCTATTGGGTTGAATTTTTGAATCAGCCTTAAACATAGTTTATGTGGGGAAACAGGAATTTTGTCTTACTGTGAATTTCTATTTGCAGATTAGGCTGGAGGACATTCCTCTGATAGGGATGGCACCTCCCACTGGATGTGACAGGCAGGTCTCCTGCCTCCTCTTTAGGGGCAGGAGTCATCCCACTCACCAGACAAACTGAGAGAGAGCAAAGATGACCCCTCATCCTATGATAGTCACTGATGCCCACAAGAGACCTGAAACAAAACCTTCAACAGGCATACTGACCATCCTCAAACAGGATAACACATTGAAGTAACAAGTTCCTGGTCCCAAGGAAAGAGGGTAGTAGAAAGCTCTAACATATCTGGGTGAGCACAGATGCCCTAAGCCTACTACATCCACCCACCAAACAGTGAAGAAGAAGGAGAGGTGGGCAGAACACCTTCCATGCTAATCGGAAGATAGAAATTCATGGCATTACAAGTTAGCATCTTTTGGCAGGTCAGGATGGAGGACATTTCTTGGAAAGGGATATAGCAGAGCGATAAACATACTCAGGGAAGGCTTCCCCTGCGCCACTGTAACACATCACCACTTTCTGCAGGGCCTTCCTATCAAATGCCACATCAGCAGAACAGAACACATCTACCTTTGAGTGTCTAGTGAAGGTGTAAGAAGCCCATATGGCCACCTTAAAAATGTCAACCATTGGAAAATCATAATGGCATGCAGCTCAATGGGTGCATAGGCCTTCACAATCATCCACGAGGTCTGGGTAACCACTTCTATCTTCTTCAAGGGGGTTGTTCCACGACGGATCATCACAAATGTGAAGAGGAAGGGGGACGGAAAACAATGAATGATGAAGAAAACTAATCCCTCACAGCAGGAATCAAAAGGAGAACAGGGAGCAGAGGAAACACACTCAGCCAACACAAATAGAGGCAAAGGGTTTAGAAAAAGTTGGAAAATGCACACTAAATAGTCAGAAGACTTTATACAAACCACCTCCTTCACATCCTACAGATAGGTTTAGTCTGGTGGTACCCTTGCCCAGGGCTTTGGAATGCTAAGCTAGCTGGGGGGGCCCTACCAGGAACTGGCTGCTTTTTTATTTGAGTTCATAACTTTATTCTAACAAGACTCCTGCCCCAGCCCTCAGACAAACTCTGCATGGGCATGGGCATGCTCCTACCTCTGGAGAGGAGGCAGAAAATTTGGCTGGACCTTGCCTGTCACATCTAGTGGGAGGTGTCAACCCTATCCATGTCCTCCATGCTGATTTGGCAGATTACCACCCCTTGTCTCCCACCATCCAATGCTCTGCTGGATTGCTACCAAAAATCCATGAGCTCTGTTCCTTCTCCAGGGAACAGGAAAGGAGCCACATTATTAGACATAATGGAATGCATTGTTACCTTGCAGAAAGCCTCCATGACATTGACCTGCATTGTGGAGGATGGGGCCAAGTCTTTGTCTTTCTCATTTATAAGAACTATCCAAACTTGGGACGTCCCAGATCAGACTTTATCGTTTTCAGCCTTACTAGGAACAAGATATCTCCACAAACTTGTTATTAGAACTTCTTCCCTTTTTAAAGAAAGGAGTCTGGTTCTAAGTGAAACAAATGAAAGCTATGTTAGTATTTGAGTTGAATGTGCAGCAGAAAATGAACTGAATACCGAAATCCAGTTCGAGGAGCACACTTTACCCTGGACACAATTACACTGAGACTCTAGGTTTAGGAAAGTAAGAAAGCTAGCATTTATTATTGGAAATGCATTTTTTAAAGGAAATATTCTAATTCTTTTCTTCCCCTGTAAGTTTTAGTAAAAGTATAATAATAATAATAATAATAATAATAATAATAGTTTTATCTAGCTACGGTGGAGATGCACTGAGCCATGCTTGCATTTGCATCTCAACTGAAGGAAGCACCATGTATGTCTGCTCTCATGAGGGACGCACAGAGAAAATAAAGGTGAGTAGAAGGTGTGGTCAGCAACCCTAATATCATCAGTCTAACATTTAAGGAAGATCAACAGCTCAGCACTAGAAGAACACTCTAGGAAGTATGAAGGTTCCTCTCTTTCCACCCTTTCTCATGCAGATACATCAGCCTACCGTACAAGCCAAGTTGCACTCTGCAACAGGGGTATTCCTTTCTTGGTTCCTAGAATGAAGAATGGGAATTTTACTTGGGGAAAATTCTTATTTACCACACATGCCAGACCAAATGGTTATTTGTAAATCTGCACTGAATGTTTGCATAATGCATAAATAAAAAGGACTTTGTTTTTAAGCAATTTGAAGCTCCGGTATAATTTTTGCCTGACCTTGAGCCTCTCTTGCTTTACAGCATACATAGAAGACGTGGCCAGATGTGTAGACCAAAGCAAGCGACTGATCATTGTCATGACTCCAAACTACGTGGTAAGAAGAGGCTGGAGTATCTTTGAACTGGAAACGAGGCTTCGGAACATGCTAGTTACGGGAGAAATTAAAGTGATACTGATTGAGTGCAGTGAACTTCGGGGAATCATGAACTACCAGGAGGTTGAGGCCCTGAAACATACCATCAAACTCCTAACTGTTATTAAATGGCACGGACCAAAATGCAACAAGTTGAATTCCAAATTCTGGAAACGTTTACAGTACGAAATGCCTTTTAAGAGGATAGAACCCATCACACACGAGCAGGTTTTAGATGTCAGTGAGCAGGGCCCCTTTGGGGAACTGCAGACGGTCTCAGCAATTTCCATGGCTGCTGCTACCTCCACGGCTCTTGCCACGGCCCATCCTGATCTGCGCTCCACCTTTCATAACACGTATCATTCCCAGATGCGCCAGAAACACTATTATCGAAGCTATGAATACGACGTACCTCCTACTGGCACCCTGCCTCTTACCTCAATAGGTAACCAGCATACCTACTGCAACATCCCTATGACACTTATTAATGGGCAGAGGCCACAGACAAAAACTAACAGGGAGCAGAATCCCGACGAGGCTCACACAAACAGTGCGATACTGCCACTCCTACCACGGGAAACCAGTATATCAAGTGTCATCTGGTGACATAAATGCAAGGGGGAACTCGCCCCCCTTGTGTAGAAGCTAAGTCTGCAGTCTGGTGCCTGGAACTACATCCTCGACTGCTGCTGTTAAACATGCATTACAATCTATGAAATATGAGGAAAAACAGGGTCTTGTACATATGTTTTTGCAAATTTCTTTGTAGCATCAGTCTTCCTGTTTTACCCATGTCTCCTGCCATTCACATTTTGACTTTGTTTTATATGTCATTGGGATTTGTATATTTGCATTTTTTAAAAAAAGAGAAAAAATGAAGAGACTGCTGTATAGATAGGAAAACCTTTTTGCTTCATTAGTATAGTTTGAGTGTTATTTTTTAAAACATTTATTGGGAATGCTTGGACAAAGTTATGTTGAATCCAGAAGCACTATCCATTTGTTGGCCCGCCTAGCCTGATTCCCAGCGGCCATGCTTGCAGCAATTCACCAGTGTGCGTGTGTGTGCGCGTGTGTGTGGGGAGGGGGACATTTGTTCTTAGGAGGACCCCACTAACGACTCATAGCCCTATCTTCATTCATTATCCCACTGCTACACTTTACCCCCTTACCCTTGCCTTTTTTACAGCACCACACAGAGTGAAATTACAGGTGGTCTAAATGTCTTAACATTTCACATAGTTAATAGTTGTGGAACAAAACAAAATAAAAATACACAACCCAGTCTGTATCACTTGGTTCACAATAACCACTATGGAGTATGTAGAAAGAAAAATAGGGTGTTATGCTTTATTTTATGAGTTGGTTGTATTCCTTTTATATAAAAGATAATAACATGCCGACTCTAATTCATTCAGTTCCTGAGAAAGTGTTGGATGTGTTTGTGACTCCCTCCCCCACTCCGTTTTTGGTTGGGACCAGTGGATCTCTTTCTTGCTTTAAATTCTTCAAATGAGATTATTTACATTCATCAGGCAAGTATGGCAATAGGCACTGAAGTGCACTAAACCCCGCAGAGATTTACAGTGATGGCTTCCAAACCAAAGGAAAGCAGAAGGACAATATCGAATATGGTTTGTCACATTGTATTACGAAAAAGTTGTCTTTTAAGAAGTATGAGAAAATTCTTTTGCAGCCGATTTGGAGTCCCCGTGTATATTAAAGTTTGGTCATTGCCTTTTCTTTTTGCTGATACATCCAGAAATTAGAATTCTTTATTATTCATTCTTATCTTTTTTTAAAGAAGAAGAAGCTTGTAGTAATAATTTAGGTGTTTTTTTTAATTCCAAGGTTGTTTAAAGAAGATCTCAGGAGGTTGCAAAAGTAAATACCAACAAACATCAATATTTTATAAAAGAGTAATATTTAAATCAGACCCAGAAATGTTGGAAACAATTAATGTTATTGAATAAAATAAACTAGTTTTATTTTAAATGTATGATTTCATCTTTAAAAAGTTAAAGAAGGATCATGGAACATGGCTCTGGGAAACATTCTCTGCATAAACCTCAGGACTGATTTTTTTGCCCACACAGAATTCAAGGGGAGTTTGTCATAGACATTAACGGAGCCAATTAACTCCTCATTCACTGAATGTTAACACAGTCAGCATTAATCTCCATATTTACACATACTGATGCAATAGTCACATTTCACATAAGAACCATGAGAGGGAGGAACAGTAGGATTGCTTTTCATATGGCACTAGCCTTTTGGGAGCACACTTCTAATGCTGATTAACTTACACCAGAACAGAATGTGACCTTTTTGTTTGTCTTGCACTCAAAATGCAACAATTTAACTGCTGGAAACGACTATTTGAAACTATTGAATTCACCGCAGATGGAGGGAGTTTCCTAAAGAGCTGACCAGTATTGGCTGCTATAATAGATACTGTGTGTTTTGTTTGACTGCCAAGTTATAGTTTGGTTTGGATAAGATGCAATGTGGTGAAACAATCTGTAACCTGCATTCTAGAGGTGCTTGTGGGCTTCAACCTGTACACTGGAAGTATCCAGTCTCATGTTGTAACTGGAAAGGAAGCATCTGCAAGTCATATTCAAGAGCCTTTAGGATGTATATAGACATTTATTTGCCTAACAATATTCATTTCTGTGACAGTTAACTCAGGTCCTTTTCTAATAATGTTATTTTGTTAATATGTGCTCCCCACCACCACCAACAAAATAAAAGCCTGGGCATGTGCCAAATAAATCACACCAAGCAAATAAAGCTGCCAGGACCAACAAAGCAGCTTTGCACATTTTGTTCTTTGAAAATGTAAGATGGCTATTATAGACACCTGCCAAGTACTGATGGAATTTAATGGCCTTTAATGAGATCCCAAATCTCAGACCTTTTCCCCTCCACTCTCCAAATTCCCAACGAAAGGTAAATCAGTGCAATGGCCTTTTCTTTTATATTTTTGAAGCTTAGATCTGAGTTGTGAAGTAACTGTAAAGCATTGCAGTATGACCACAGCTACGCTGTAGGTGTTAGCAGGTTTGGTTTCTCTTTTTTTAAAAGTTTTTTTGTTTTGTTTAAGTCTCACCAGGAATACTTTTCTTCTTCTATTTTTAATGTAGATTTAAGCACTTTGAATAGCATGATTCAGGGATTAATGGGTACTATTTGATATTCACACTACTTAAAGAAAAGATTTTCTTATAATGCTTTGTCATATTATTAAATAAAATCAAACAAATGAGAAAAGGAAGAGTATGTGAGATAAAGGCTCCAAATGGCTGGAGACCGCCATATTTGGCTTTAGAAACATTCCGCCCAAGTATTCCTCTTCTATAAACAGCTGTGCGAGAAACAGTAAAGGAACTGTCATATGTTCACGTACTCAATGTTTGACTAAAATTCTGTTAGAACACAAAATAAAAAGAAAAAAAAGTATTTGCCCTAGTTCCTGGGCTCTATCCTTTGTTTTTTACTGGGGAAGGAGGAGGTGGGAGAGAAACATTCTGTGAAAGTTTGCATGCGAAGCCATGTTAAAGCTTATCCATAAAAGCACAGCACTTTGTTTGGGGGGGAAAGTCCACAATCAAATGCAGAGCTAAGTTTGCTTAATGCCATATCCACAAATCTGTTTTGGATTGTGGTCAAATTCAACAGCACAATCACTGGGCAAAGGTTACATCTTTCGCTCAAAATCCATAGCCAATATGGAGTCATATGGATTATGTCAGTAATTGTGTGTTAAACCTCCTTAGTCCCTGACCATCCTTAACGTGGAGCTACTATTCTCTGAAACAAGTGGCCATTCACCATCTGCTTTGATTTTTTTCACCCCAAAGGGTCCAAGGTAAGTAGTAGGTGTACTATTAAATGGCCTTTTCATACGACCATTTTAAAGAAAATGTCACCATAAGGAGATAATTATGGAAGCACTTACACACAATGAGTTGGATCTACAGTGACTTCCATAGATAAAATATAGCCCTTCCATTCATAGAAGCCATTAACATCTTGAGGAGGCTCTGCAGAAGAGTAAAGCTTCTTCTTTTTTTAAACTTATTCTCCCATCTTTCCATCCCCTGCAGTACTTTTCATGTTGCTCTAGGTCCCACAATTCCTCAAAACGGATAAGGGACACTGCAAGGGGAGGGAAGAGCTAGTTAAGATTGCCTCCTCTCAGCTTTCTCCAGCAAGAGGATAATTCTGCTGAATGTGAACCTGGATCCAATGTCTGGAAAAGTAAGGAAATCACTAAACTCATGGAGATTCTTCCACCTTAAAGATAGTTATGTGAATAACCATTGTACCACTAATGCTGAAGACCCATAGAATTCTAACAGTACTTTTGCAGATGTATACATCTATTCTTAGTATCCAGCTGACAGAACCAAGCAGAAATCACTGGATACTAGATACATAACTGGACTATATACACTCTTATTCCTGTTACATTCTTTTCTTCCTTCTTTAATATTATGCATTAAATTCAATCATGTTTAGACCTAAGATATACAGTGGTACCTCAGTTTAAGAACAGTCCGGTTTAAGAACAATTTGGTTTACAAACTCCACAAAACCAGAAATAGTGTCTTGGTTTTAGAACTTTACTTTGGTCTAAGAACGTAATCTGAAGGGTGGAAGGGCACCGGCAGTGGGAGGCCTCATTAGGAAAAGCGTGCCTTGGTTTAAGAACTTCTGGAACGGATTAAGTTCGTAAACCGAGGTACCACTGTATTGGGAGAATGGACCTAACAAAGTCTTCGTTTCCTTTCTTTCTTTTCTTTTAAGAGAAGCTGTATCCAGGTTTTAAAAGCATGATTGAAAATATGTGATGATATAGGCATTTTGGAATGGAAGAAGCATCTGACTCCTAGAAATATATAGCTAAGTTAAGCCATTGACCTTTTCTGGAATGGAAGAGCACATCAACTTGGTAGGAGATGTGGCCTACAACTGTATCAGCAGTGTTTGTACATATTACCCTGCATTTTAGCAGAGCTGCCTCTTTGTATACTTGCTGCTGCTTATCCATAGGCTGACCAGAGATGCTGTGGGATGAACCACATTTGTTAATTCCGTCAGTCACCATGAAATACAACCCTTTCCTGGCAGATCCAGTACATCATTTAGAGCAACTGCTTCAACTCTTATCCAAATCTCACTTACTGCTTATTGTAACACATTTCTACTCACTTTGGAGCTCTTCGAGCAGGAATTAAATGAATATAGACAGTTTTGCAACACACAGTCTCTGCCTTCATAACACATTTCAATATCTTTAGCAGTTTGCTTGTAAAAAGCACTTGTTTCGCAGGAGAGCAAAGGAAAATACCCGCCACATATCATTTTGGTAGCATGAAGGGATTTGTCTGTCAAAATTTAGAATGTTGTTATTCTTTTGAAGTGCTGAGCCAGGCTATAGCCGCTGGAGATATTTTAGCTGCTTCACCATTCTCTCCCATCTTGCTATTCCAGAAACTTTGGAGAGAAAGACTAATATAAATCATTTGGTCTACTGTGGTTTTTTTGTCATTCATTGTTTTAATATGATCCTTAAATTGGTCTCCCTCACAGTTTATATGGGGGGATAAAGCAAGAGATGACAGCTGTCCATAACATTCAGGTTGACAAAATGTACCTTGGAAAAACCATAAAGGTAAGGTCATGCTAATGGGCAAGAATCACTAAAAATAATCTTTGTTGTTGATCAGTTGCAATTGTGTAAACAGTTATCATGAAGTAAGTCAAACTCAAATCTTCATTATGGCCACAGGCCAGCAAAGGTAAAAGCACCTACATACAAAAGTAAAGCATGCTAAATAGGCGATAGGGCAACTATAGAAGTAAGGGGTACGCAAATACTCATTCTCTCAATTACAATAAACCAGGATGAGATCGAAACATATAAGGCACATAAATCAAGCAGAATATAAAATGTTTAGATTTAAACCTTCAGTTTTAGACCTGTTGTCATAAAGTAAGATTTGTGTTTTAACAGCAGCAATGAACTTTAAACAATTCATATACCACAACTACCGCAGGTTTTAAACCCATAAGAAAAAAATGACAAAATGACACTTCACCCAAGCTATGGGACGTAAATTTTGTAATCCAGAGGACTCATTCAGATTCAAAAGCAGTTTCTCACATGTCATGCACTTATGGAAGTTATTGGGGAAGGTCAAGGAAGGCTGCTTTGGTTCTTCTGTCAAGGGTAGCTAACCTCCAGATATTTGTAAATGACTACTCTCATCATCCCTGACTATTGGCCATGCTGCCTGGAGCTCCCATGGTAGTGGGAGTCTAAATAGGAGGGCCATTGGTTAACCACAGCTGCTCTAAAATTTGGATAGCTTTGGAAACTGAAAAAAGAATAAACAATACTTTCCCCCTTCTAAAAGGCACTGCACCAATCCACAGAACCGAGAGAGAAGTGGAAGAATTGGTGCACACCACTGTTGCCTCATTCTTACAGTGTGGATTAAACTGGAAACTAAAGTGTGAAGGAGGGGAAAAAAGTCTCGACCAAGTCCCAACCACTCTTCCAAATTGTCAACTAATTTTGTGAGAGACTTGTGAAGGAAATATCCACTTATGTATGGGGGGGGGTTGTGGGGGTGGGGGACATCAAGCTGCACCTGAACACCTACTTTACCCTGTCCTGGTTCATAGCTAACTGCTGATGGGCACCGTCACTGGTTTTACTTTAAATAAACAGACAAAGACCCACTCTGCTACTGAAGGAGTAACAAAGCAGCACACCTGTCTTTCCTTCCACTAGAAATCTGTTCCTCAGTGGCAAAATGACACTATTTGGTGCAGTTTGCCTGGAAGAAGGTATTCCAGAGCATCTGTCACTACATTGCTCCTTCCCGGACATCCCCAAGATGAGTAACTGGCCCTTGGAGCAATGGGAAGGGAGAGGCAAGAGTTGTGGACATTTGCAGTCAAGTGAAGAAGGCATTTGCTTGCTTTGGATCTGCTTGTGAGCAATAGAACAAAATATACTTTTTTCAAGACTTGCAACGTTCAGCTACTGAACATTAGTGAAGTACAGGACAGTGCAACAGGCATCCGCAACCTTCAGCCCTCCAGATGTTTTGGGCTACAATTCCCTTCATCCCTGATCACTGGTCCTGTTAGCTAGGGATCATGGGAGTTGTAGGCCAAAACATCTGGAGGGCCGCAGGTTGGGGATGCCTGGTCTACAATCTGCACTGAGGCCACATTTCTCCTGTAGAAATCTAGCATATGGTGCAAGCCTCTATAAAGGTCCCTCAAAGGTGCCCCAATATTTTTTCTGGTGCTACCATGACATCTTAGGCTAGAATCACTTTGTGTGCAAAAATCCTTATAGCCACTGCTTCTCCACAAAGCAAAAAGCAGGGAAGGAATGCTTCCCTCTACAATCCTCTTGCTACCTACTCCAACTCTTGCTTCCAACTCCTGGCTCCCACCCTGGGATTCCAGCACAAAGCAACAAGTGACCACATATGTTGTTTATGTGCAACCTCACTTGGAAGCTAACCCACCTTCTCCCATTTCCTTATGTTTGTAAAACACATGGTGCTTATGAGTGACATGCAGAATGTGAGATGGATCTTTGAAAACTTTCCTGATTCATAGATAGCCCTGTTCTGTGCCTGAAAGGAACCTACTATTAGTATAATATAATTAATGTAATACATTTTTCAAAGTATTTTGTTTTCTGGTCGCAGTTTAACTCCATCATACCGTAAGATGTAATACTTTGTTCTTGTTCTCTATGTTAACGACACTTGAAGTTAAGAAGATAGGTTAAAAAAATTGACTGGAGGTTTACAAAATCGTCAACTTCCATTTTTAAGCTTCGTGCTTATCTGTATGTTAATCTGTTTGCATTTATTATGTGTATAAATATGAAAACAAGCTACAGCAGGGGTAGGCAACCTGTGGCCCTCCAACTGTTGCTCTGCTGCGCCTCCCATCTTCCCTGATCATTAGCATTGCTGGGTGGGCCTTATGAGAGTTAGAGTACATCAGCCTGAAGAAAGACCCAGATTCCCCACCCCTGGGCTATGGAATAAATAGTAAGAGGGATTCAGCCTGAAATATTCCCAGTGATTCACCCTCAAAAAGAGTATGATGATGCTAAAAAGATAGTGTTTCTCCCTGGAGGTAATAATTAATATACCCTACCACAAGCATAATCTGTGTGAGCAAGATCATGCGGTGTACTTTCTCATCCACACTTTAAATAAAATAGCTCATGATTCTGAAGTTATCATGGTAGCCGTTTCAGATGATTTGGCTTCTAATCAAAGGAATGTTTATTTTCTCAGCAGTCAGTACGCTGTTTTTGGAGGGGATGCTTTTCATTGTTTGACAGGTAAATTGCAGGGGAATATTTTAGGGACACCCTTCATAACAAGCTTAACAGGTGACCAGCAATGCACTTACAAGGCGGGTGGAGTGTTTGCCAGAGCTTTTGTTCTCTGGTGAACAGTTTGCAGTAGCTGTAATTATGCACTTGGGGACACTTAGAAAGACAATTAAAACAATTAGCATTATACATGTAACTTAAGCATTACATTAGAATGCTTCACATTTATCTTCCTAACACCTAGAAAACATCGAATGGGAACAATTATACACATACCACAAAGTTATGGACATACTACAAAACAATTATTCACACAGCACCAAAGCAGGATAATCACACAGGTCTCTACTTTAAAGCAGCAATCCCACTAAAGTCGAGTTAGCTCAGTTCAATTCTACCTCTATGCTCACTCCCAGATGACCAGTTAAATTAGCATTCAGCCTGAATTGTTTGCAGAGACATCAGCCATTTAATGAGTATTGTGGGGAGATCAGATTACCATGGGTCAAGCCACACTTTCCAATCTATTTTCCTATTGCAAAAAGCCCACTCTTTTGGAGAAGTGGGTTTGCTTCCCACCGGGGTTCAGGTCAGATTTAATTACACAGATGGGATATGACCAAATCCCACCCCAAAATAGTGACAGCCTGGAAATGCCCTCAGTGGAATGCAGAACTTTGACAGACTTCTGCCATAGAAACACTGAGGTTTAAACAGAAGGTGCTTATAGTCATAGCAATAAAGTTACCTGCTTTCCACAAAGAGATCTATAACAGAGTTTCATTCTCAAAAACCTGAACAATCCTATATCCAAAGAATATTTGTTTGTTTTTTTCAACTTCACGTAAATGCTGTCCAGTCTTTTGAGATTCAGCAGCAGAAACATGCAAAGAGCACTGTGCATGTTTACACTGAATTCTGTAACAACTAGTATGTTTTTGTTTGGCACCTGTGATCATGATGCAGTCATGGAGTCACATGACTTGCTGAAACAATTGCAGCAGGCTTCATTTTTTGAATTTCTATCAACTTTTATTCCTAAGAATGCTGCACATGCTGGCAATATTTTAAAAAACCCTTAATTTTACCACACCCAGGAAGGAAAAATGGTTGAGGAAACATACACCATAAAGTAGGTAAAATATAGGTTTTATTTCCATAAAATAAATAAAAGGTGCGTGCATAATTTCAGAGCAGATAAACAAGGTGTATGTGCAGTTTAATTTTTGATGTTACTCTTTTACTGGCAAAAATGCAAAGTTATCATGACACTGTAAGCTTTCCCCTCTTGCAAACTGAGACAAAAATAAAACAGTATAAGTAAACTGTGTGTGAAAACTTTTTTTTTTTAAGCCAAATGACTGCCAGTATTAATTTTACACAGTTGTTTTGAAAGCTGTTTGAATTGGCTACATTAGTGGCAGATTGTTCGCCAGCTCAACCCTATGATCCTACAGATCTCAGTGGCACAAGATAAATTCAAAACCTGAGCCCAGTAAGTGTAACAGAAACAGATGTTCAGCCTTGCTTGCCAGGAACATACAAATCTACCTTTGGTATAATATGTGGCCAGCTCAGTTTTGCATGAAAGGTCCAGACCATTTCACACAGAGAAGCCACTCAAACAAACAATCTTCTCTTCCTTGATTACTACATGCATTAGGCTGACCATGTATCTCATTTTATAGAGGACAGATCTCTGTTTGCAGGACTGTCCAATCAAAGTCTGCTTCAAAGGTAAGAAACTGCAAGAAGAGAAAGCAGAGTGTGTGAAATTGCCCATCAAGAATTAGCATCTGGACAGCAGATGGAGCAGGCACACAGGTGACCTGCTCACAGTCTTCCCCACCTTGGTGAGATGTACTGTGTTTCTGTGTAAATCATAGTGATCAGTTCTAAATGCACAATGATACATATATACGAGCATATGCAAATTTTATGCAAATCTGTATCCCTCCTCACCCGTACCCCATTGGATGATGCATTTCCTTCTTTTTGGCAATGTATAAGTGGTCTAATATGCATGTTGTGGGGTGTTTTTTAAAAAAAAGGGGGGGGGAGAGAAATAATTTAAAATGTAACAAACCCCCATCTATTTCCAAACACATATACATGCACACACAGACTCTGGTGCCATCCAGAATGAAATATCCCTAATAGCCTGTGCCAAATGGCAAGGAACCTGCTACTGATTCCCACATCACTAGGTTACTATCAGAGGGAAAGAGAATAACCAGGACTCAGCTAGATTGATAAAGAAAAAGCGTTGTATATGTGATATAACATTGTGCCACCAGATGGCGCTGTTGAGTCCTGTTTTTCTCTACCTGTTTTCCCTGTTTAAATATACAACACGTTTAACTGAAACACTTCTTTGATGTGTCTAGATCCAGCCCTATTCACCTCGTTGGTTAGGTAGGTATCATATAAATATTGAGTCCTGGTGCAGGATGGCCACTGGGATTGCCGCTCTATGTTTGTTTGTAATGCCTAAGTAATCCATCTGAAATTTACCTAGCACTATTTCACTAGCTCAAGACCAAAGATTCATTATTATCATTGTAGACTATGCTGTGTCTTGGGTTAACAGCACACACTCTCATAAATCTTCTTTTATTGGATTGGGCCATAAACATCATTAATAATACTTTTTTAAAAGGTTTCCTCAATAGTATAGGCTACCAAACAGCCCACTGCTATAGCATCATGACAATAAACAAAAAATTACATGGTGTGTGTGTCATAATTATTCTACTGAGAGCATTTTCAAGTGCATATGACTGCAATATTATACCCTCTAACCTGGGAATATGCCTAATTTAGTCCAATGGGACATACTTCTGAGTAGAAGTATAACCTGGCCTCATAACCAGTGAATTTACAAGACCATTTGTGCACGTTAAATTTCTTTAAAAGAATATTGCCATTTATGTGAACATTGATAAAATCCAAAACAAACAAACCATATGCTGTACTCTGTTGCTTCATTACTTTCAGACTCTAGTGGAATGTCCACTATACTCAGTGAACACTGCATTAAATGAATAGTCAAGATGATATATATCAATTTGGCCCCTACATAGTATTGTGTGTCTGAATATACACAAAACTTAACAAACATCAAGAGATATCTGGGTGAAAACTAAGTTACTCCTTCCAAAAAAAGAGCACCAGAAGCTGTAAAAAAGAATGCCAAGTATGAACTCCTTGTCCCTATTTCACTTAAAACAACCATCTCACATAATTCAAAAGTAATTTTCTATTCATATTTGTAGAGAGATGTCCATCAGCTTCAGGAAGCCTGGAACAAATGTTGACATATCTCTGACTGAATACAAATTTCTTCCCTGAAAAACAATGACCTCAGTTTTCCCCCAAATAAATAAGTTTATAAACTAGCAATAAAGTTGCAGCCATTGATTTAAGACAAATAAACCAGAAGAGATTTTGCAAGATTAAATGAGACAGATTTCAGATGAATTTTTTAAACAAAAAACTAGACAAAGAAAGAGGCTGACCAAAAAGGAAAAAGTGGGGGGGGGGGGAGAACAGCATTTAAAAAATTAACGAACCTCCCACTGATTTTGCTAGAATTAGATTGATACTGTAGGACTGCAGCACTGGAAGAATGCCTAAAATGAACTGCTAAGCTAGTGTGCTGATAAATATCGAAGTAGGAAAGGCACTCATGGCTGTAGTATGCTTGATCTAAGCTTATCTAAGGTGTTATATATCCAGGGTGTGCAATAACATTCAGCTCAGACCCAAATTCAGAAAACTGCCCAGTTTGGCTTGGAACTCTTTGGACGGTGCTACCTTAATCTCAGTTCCAGATCAGAACTTTGCTTCAGGAAACCTGAAGTGTCAAGTTTCCCTGTTCACTATTATAGAGAAATTTAAAAACAGCTAAACTCCTTTTGAATTATGGTGCTGGAGAAGACTCTTGAGAGTCCCATGGACTGCAAGAAGATCAAACCTATCCATTCTTAAGGAAATCAGCCCTGAGTGCTCACTGGAAGGACAGATCCTGAAGCTGAGGCTCCAATACTTTGGCCACCTCATGAGAAGAGAAGACTCCCTGGAAAAGACCCTGATGTTGGGAAAGATTGAGGGCACAAGAAGGAGGGGACAACAGAGGATGAGATGGTTGGATAGTGTTCTCCAAGCGACCAACATGAGTTTGACCAAACTGCAGGTGGCAGTGGAAGACAGGAGTGCCTGGCGTGCTCTGGTCCATGGGGTCACGAAGAGTCGGACACGACTAATCGACTAAACAACAACAAACTCATTTTGACAGGAATGGACTGAATAGAATTTTCAGGCATAGTAGCCCCTCCACAGTGGATCAAGTCTGCATAATTTCAGACAAATGGGCACATGGGGGCATCTTTCATGTGTACCTGATTGCATGTGCAATTGCATGTGAACGTATCTGGTGATGTGTAGGGTATAAGTGCTGAATCATTCCCTCTAATCCCAAACTAGGGATAGAATTTGCTAAAAAAAACCACACTTCAATTTGCATGAATTTCTTTCTACTCACTTCTTGGTGTCAACAAAAGCAGGTAATTTTTTCCTGGTTCCACTAAAAATACTGGTTCTCGCACTATTATACATATTGCTGATAGAAAATGTATTTTCAACTAATCAATAAGCTAATTAAATACTGAATCTATAGCAAATCAATAGGTAAAAATGGATCAGAAAGTAGATGATGGAAAAACTATGCTTTTTAAAAAGCAAAACTAGCCAAGATAATACAAACATACTAAGGAGATCTGAGCCAATAGGAGCACATGCAAATGTATTATTTTTTAAAAGTATAATTATGCACTTACTCAGAAACTATAATAACTCTGTAGGAACTGTTTTGGTCACTGTGGCAAATAATTGGCATTTCTTATAACTAAATACATATTTATATACCATGCTAGATGGGGTTTCACGGACCTAGAATGGGTTCCCTTGGCTTTAAATATGCTGCAGTGTGGCTGATCTAATCTGCTGGCAAATACTGTGTTTTATCATTTTAATTAAAACTGGAAGAATTTGCAACTATTTAAAACAAGTTCAAGTAATATTCAATTAGTTAGATTAGTTGAATACTGTGAGTTAAAATAATTATTTCCTAGTGAAAATGCAAAATATAGTAAAAGCAACAATGAAAAATGAAAAAAAATCCCCCCTTAGCCCCCAAGTCTCATTGTTCCCTTGACACTCCATTCCCTTCATAGCAATAACTCACATGGGTGGGGGAACGCATTTACTGTTCCCCATCCATGTGAGGGCTTTCCCTACCTCTACTTTCTTCTTGGTCCTTGCCATCATCTATCATCTCCTAACATTCTCAAGTCCTTTGCTTACTGCTTGCGCTGTGCTTCTTTATTATTCAATCAATTTCCCTAAATCTCATTTGGACTCAGATATTAGCCAACTTCACAGGCCATGCCTTCCATCAAATATCTCAATAGTGTCTTACCAGTCCATACTGATCTAGTTGGTGTTGCAATTGTGTTCCATGTCAGAATGCAATGGTTTGGCAACACTTGAGTCCTTGGTAAAAATTCAGGGAACAAATTAGGTCAATTCTGGAGAAATTGGCTAATACAGAAGCAGCCCGTGTATGTATGAGATCAGAGGAGCCAATATTTTGCTCTGCTTTATCTCCCCCCCCCCTCCCATTTGCTTTCCCTGCGATATTTAAAACTTCATCAATGGTATAATGCAATGCAGAGCTACATAAAAGCCTGCCCAAATTTTACAACATCTGTGTTGTTATTCTTTTTATTATTAAATAATTGTTTACTATTGCTAAGTTTATTCATCGCTTTTTACAAGAGTCTTGAAGTTTGCAAAGGGATGATTTAAAATACAACAATGGCATAAAAACTAACAGAACAATAGAACATGCCTAATACCTGAAATCCACTAACTACATAAATAAAAAATATGCATAAGGTGTACGTGACCAAAGGTTATTTTGCTACCAACTACCAGTTATGTATAAGGAAGTCCAGATGCTCCATTCTTTAAGGCATATATCTGAGAGATACTGTGATCTATTAAATTCAGTCCAGCTCTTCCAGAATTAGCGATTTCCACAATTTGGAACAATTACATTAACATTAAAGGGAGCTAATGTTCCTTTCCCTTTTCTTCTTAAGAAAATAAAATAGAATGAAAAGGAATAAATATATAAAAGATGAATAAGGTGCCAAGCAGTATTTTAGATTTTCCTGTCTTCTGTCAGATTAAGAGAAGCATTAAAACAAGATTATTTTTCTGAAAGCAACTGAATAAAATAAGGCTGCTCTTATTTAGCATGCTTGTGTTTAGATATGTTGGGGTCTGTGTGAGTTGAATGAAGAATATACATAAAATCTAAATATTCTGCACATTCATCTTTCAACATGTGCAAGGAATTGTGTTTATACTGCCTACAAAGAATGAACACAGAAGCTGCTTCATATACCATGCAATTCTGACACAGTAAATTCTGACCATCACCAGCTGTCCAGAGTCTTAGGCAGAGGCCCTTCTTATCAGCTGCTGCCTGATTCATTTAACTGAAGATGCCAGAGATTGAACCCAAACTCTACTGTATGTGCTCTACTGCTGTTGAGGCTTGGAATAGACCATGTCCAGGTGTGGGCGGACAAGGATATGTACACAGATAGGCTGAAGGCTCAGCAGATGAGGCACAAAGGGCTGGGGTGATAGACAGGTTCCCAGATAAACTGAAGATCAGACACCAGATTAAAGGCCAGTACAGAGCCAGCAATCAGGTGGAACATCAAATTACAAAGCAGCAATAGAGAGTTGACTGCAGAAACAGATGCAAGGTCAAAGGCAAACAAGTGAGCAGAGGTCATGATCTAAGGTAGGCAACCTAAGGCCCGTGGGCCGGGTACGGCCCAATCGCCTTCTCAATTCTGCCCGTGGACGGTCCGGGAATCAGCGTGTTTTTTACATGAGTAGCATGTGTCCTTTTATTTAAAATGCATCTCTGGGTTATTTGTGGGGCCTGTCTGGTGTTTTTACATGAGTAGAATGCATGCTTTTGTTTAAAATGCATCTCTGGGTTATTTATGGGGCATAGGAATTCGTTCATTATTATTTTTTAAATATAGTCCAGCCCACCACATGGTCTGAGGGACAGTGGACCGGCCCACGGCTGGAAAAGGTTGCTGACCCCTGATCTAAGGTAGAAGGCAGGAAAAGGTGCAGAGCAGACAGAGTCTTCATGCTCAAGACAAGCTATCTGGTCAGATGCATTAGCTTGGCTGAAGGGTTTTTAAACATAGCTGTCAACTTTCAGATTTGAAAATAAGGGATGAGCAGCCTCACGTGTCCTGGTGACAGTCTACGGGGTAGCTAACAATCCAGGATAGCAGCGGGAAGCAGTGGGAAACGGCACTGGAATAAGGGAATTTCCCGCAAAAAAAGGGAAGGTTGACAGCTATGTTTTTAAAGGACGTTGTGTGCTACAGTTAAGTTGGTGACTCAGTGAAACTATCCTAGCTGGGAGGACTGCTGAATTTCTTTAGGCTAGAACTATAGTCTAAAGGGTGCCTGGTCTGCCTGATTTCCTGGGAGCCCTGAGTGCTGGTGGGGATGGCATCCTCTTGCATGAGACAATTAGGAGTGCTGAAATGGTGGGAAAAGTCCTTTCCCCTTGCCACTTCTCCATTCCTAAGTGCCTTCTCCCTAAGCAGCTTTACAAGCACACAGAAGCCTATCAGCAACAGTTACACTCTTTTAGTTTGTGTGGGAAAACTGTCTGCGGACAAACATCGGCTCCCTCGGCCTCTAAAGCAAGATGAGCGCCACAACCCCAGAGTCGTTCGCGACTGGACTTAACTGTCAGGGGTCCTTTACCTTTTTAACAAGTATTTTGGCACTTACTCTCTGGAGCCGTTTTTTTCTGCATGTGCATATGTGTTTGATATAAATCTTGTCTAAAATGCTTGAAGGAGAAAGACTCATTAAAGCTCATCATTAAATAGACATTAAAATCAAATAAATAAGCATTAAATAGCCATTATTATTTTTGTTTAGGACTAATACATTTCTAAATTTCCCCATCCTACATCCTTAGGACAGAATGACTAAATCTATGCAACAAAGAAAACAAATGCTTTTTTTCATAACTACTACCAGTGTAACTGAAAAGCCCCATTTCTGCAGAAAAGCTCAGCATGAATCTTTGGAGGACTGGGACGATAACACCATGCAAATGTGTGAAGTCTTTGTGCACACCTCCTCCAGATGTACAATGCCTACCTACTTTTCTTCATGCATTTAAAAAATGAACAGCAAGTTTCAATGCTTTGTTGTTGTTGTTTAGTCATTTAGTGGTGTCCGACTCTTTGTGACCCCATGGACCAGAGCATGCCAGGCACTCCTGTCTTCCACTGCCTCCTGCAGTTTGGTAGTCCTGGGTAACTGCCACATTTCAATAGCTACCTTATTATATTCCAAATCAATCGTATTAATGCCATATATGCTGCCATCAGTGTGCATGCTGCTCTCAAGAGTAAAAAGAGGACAGGTCTACACATGGCAAACAAACACATGAAAGGAAGGGAAACAGAGGTAGGGGAAAAACATTTGATAACATGTGATTTCTTCCTTTACATGTGTTTAGGTAGTCTACACAGGCAATAGTTTGAACATAACAGGAAAAGAGTCTGAAAAATGGCTGCTTAGGTACAGCCTTGAGGAGGAAATATTATACAAAGATTATATTCTGTGTTGAGTTTTCCAAGGTCGAGTGCATGTTACTGGCTTAATTATATACTCTGTAAATTATATTTATAGAGAAAAACACCGACAATTTTAATTACAGTGGTTCTTACCATGTCCATCAAATGCTAAACACACCTGTGGTGCCATAGAAATCATAATAAAAAGTTCTAGTTATTTTTACAGCACAATCCTAAGCACCTCTACTCAGAAGACTGAGTAGAGGGAAGGCTGAGTTCAATGGGATTTACTTCCAGGTAACTGTATAAAGTTTTGCAGGAGTAAAATGGTAAAGGAAAAGGACTCCTGGACGGTTAAGTCCAGTCAAAGGCAACTATGGGGTATGGTGCTCATCTCACTTTCAGGCTGAGGGAGCTGGTGTTTGCCCACAGACAGCTTTCCCGGCCATGTGGCCAGCAATGACTGTGACGAGTGCCACAGAGCACAGAAACACAGCTACCTTCCTACCATAGCAGTACCTATTTTTCTACTTGCACTGGTATGCTTTCGAACTGCTAGGTTGGCAGAAGCTGGGACAGAGAAATGGGAACTTACTTGGTTGTGCGGATTCAAATTGTCAACCTTCTGATCTGCAAGTCCAAGAGGCTCAGTGGTTTAGACCACAGCGCCACCTGCATCCCTATTGCAGGAGTAAACATTATAATGACTCTGAATTCCGAGTGTTTCATTTCCTGACTTCTTAGCCTATACTCAAATCTAGGAGCAAGTGTTAAACTTCCAGTATGTATGACCAGCCCCACTAAAATTATTTATTACTGGGTTGCTTTTGTTTATTTTATGATTATTTTGATTTTTAGGTCATCTGTATGAAAGATTCAGACTAGACAAAGAAATAGGATGAGTTTCTGTCCTGAAGACTCTCAGCGGTATTTTTTTTTAAATGCTCAATACTGCTGTGATGAACTATAAGCATGTCCTGTAAAATTTTGCTGTTCTGGACTGTAAACACTTCATAACTCCTACACAGATCATGGGGATTCAGATGACTCATTACTGACCTATTTAATTGGTGATAATGTCATGCCATGAGATATTTTCTTTTATGTGACCTACAAAAATGAAAAGGTCACCTTGTGGTGAGTCACCATATGAGGAAAGTTTCAAACAACTAAGTATATTCAAAAAGCAGGAACCAGTCCCATGTTATGGGCATGTTAGCTTAATAAATCTTGTTAAGTTACTCAATAAAGTTGAGAAAGAAGATCCAAATGACACAAAAATTTTCTACTAGTATGGTTGGAATATTTTTTCCCATAGTGAAAAATTGGCCATACCTACCGTATTTTCTGCCCTATAGGACGTACTTTTCCCTCCAAAAATGAAGGGGAAATCTGTGTGCGTCCTATGGGGCAAATACAGGCTTTCGCTGAAGCTTGGAGAGCGAGAGGGGTGGTGCGCACCGACCCCTCTCGCTCTCCAGGCTTCAGGAAGCTATCAGCAAGCCTGGGGAGCCTGCGGGAGTTCCCGCAGGGCTCCCCACGCTGCGGATAGCAGCCTGCCGCCCGGCGCGCAGGGAGCCCTTAAGCAGAGCACCCCTCGCGCCGGGCAGACATCCGCAGCGTCGGGAGCCCTGCGGGAGTTCCAGCAGGGCTCCCCACGCTGCGGGTAGCAGCCTGCCGCCCGGCGCGCAGGGCTCCCTGAAGCAGAGCGCCCCGCGCGCCGGGCAGACATCAGCCAGCCCCACAAGCTTGGGGGACAGTGGGGAGGCACAGCGCCGCCATACCGCTGTTCCCCGACCTGGTTTTGGGGGGGAAATAAAGGGGGGAATTTCCTTTATTTCCCCCCCCCCCAAAAAAAACTAGGTGTGTCCTATGGGACGGAGCGTCCTATGGGACGGAGCGTCCTATGGGACGAAAAATACGGTAATCTACCCACATTTTTTAAATAACAGAGGTTCATTTTTCCAGTTACACACAATCACAATCAAGCGATAGCGTAAAAGCTCTGTTTAAGAACCATATGGTGCATAGCTATCCACTACATTAAGCAGACATAGGAGAATATCGGTTGACAGAGGGGCATGCTGTAAGTAATTTCTTTCCTGAATAGCTGTTTCCAAAATAGAGCATCCCAATACTTGTAATAAAATCTTATTTTTCACAAGCATTTCTAACACCTATCAAAAGTATGCTTGTTTATACACTGAGCAAAAGTGCTGCAAAAGTTGCCTATACCAACTCTCAAGCTATTAAAGTGAGGGGGGTTTTTTGTTGGGGGCGGGGAATCAATGGAATAAATAGATACTGCTAGTCAGCTTTCCGAACTTTATGACACAGTAATTGATCTGTTTGAAATATAAAGGAATATGACAGGTTGCATGCACCAGGGCTAAGGTTTGCAGAACACAGGACTTGGAAGCTCTAAGGTACTGGCTCTCCCTCTTGCTGCAACCTTACACAGAACTGAATATTGGGGCTCATTAGTGGGTCTGAAACCACGTGAGAGCTTGCGGCACAGAATTCTTGGCCTGGACACCTAGTGCTGACATGAACACATACATGCCCACAACATCACTCTCAGTTACACTTGAGAACTGGATGGGTAAACTACCTCTCCCCGTCGTCTGGCGTTCTGTGTCAAACTGACATGCTCCCATCTCTTTTCGTCTCCACATTTTAGCATAGTGTTCATGTTCACTCTCACTCTTACTCTCTTTCTCTTCCAATAATTTATTCTCCACTTTAGGGTTGTGAATGCAGTAGGGTATAAGGTAAGAGTCACTAGTGGATTTATGCTTTATGTACTGTGCTGCATTGTTTAGTGTGCAATTGAATCTCCTTTCCACCCCAGTTTAATAAATCTGGTGCTTCTACATTTGGGTTCTTGGTGTAGTTGTGAATTGCTGGATTCTGAAATCCCAGACACATGCCAAAGGTGGTGCGGGATTGGGCCACATAAAGATTCCTTTCCTTTTGCAAGCATGTTTAAGGGTCACGTGTGAAGTGTGAAGTGTGGATGCATGCAAGTCCCCAGAGATATGTGTAACAAACCACGTAGGTAGAAGTGTTTCTGAATTCTCTGTTAATTCAACAGTGTGGGAGAATTTCTTCAAAATATCATATAAACAGTATTGCACATCTAGAATGTATTCAGCCACACCAAAACGATGTTAAAGAAGTCAGAGAGAGCATGCATGTTTGGTGACAGTATGTAAAGATAGGTTAATACTGGGGAGATGTGAGTCTATATACGAAAAAATATATAACATTTTATATTGTTCCTTTAATTTCATTGCTTTGGCTTTTGAAATACAGTGTTAAACCTGAACACTGAGAACTGGTGTGCAATCTATTGACTGCTGCAAAGATGACAACAGTGGGGAAAATGGAATATTACTCAAACTGTGAAAGAACAGAGAAGGCGGGCTTGGCAAATGATATTGATTGCAAAGCAGTTCATTTTAAATGGCTGTAGGAAAGTAAATCTTGTACAATCATTTCTTGATTGGAAATATGGCAACTTTTTATTACATTTTGGAATAGGATTAAACCATAGCAAATGTTAGGCAGGCAATGCTGCTGGTGATACAGAGTGGTTTTTAAAAGATATTATATGCTTTATTTTTTACTGTGAAAATTGCTTTAACATCTCCCCAAATGTGTTCAAAAGCACATTCCAGTCAGCAAAAGCAGGCAAGGAGGGCCCAAAGCAGGGCTAGTGGGAGGCGTGACCTGCAAGGGGGGGGGCACAGCTTGGGGAGGGTCCCAAGGGCTGGATGGAGAAGCCTGCAAAGCCACATTAATCTCCTGGGCCCCTTCCTGCTCTATTTCTAAATCAGTTTCATCCTGGAAGCAAAATGCCATTCTGGCACACTAAAGATTTTTTTCAAGCCTAGAGGCAGGAAAACATCAATATTCAGAAGAAATGCAGAGCAAGTCCTAAAGTTAATCAGCTTTTTAAAGTGTTTGCTTAATTTGGGACCTCACTTAAAGGGTTTATGCACTTGCTCCATAGACTGTGTCTTTCCACATGTCGAAACATGCAGCCATTGTGGATGATGATAGAATGTGCAAACAATAGGAGCCCGTAATGGGAATAAAACCTTTTGCATTCAATAAGACCATGTAGCTTGAATACAAATAGGGTTGCTAGTTGTTTCTTCATTTACAAGGGTGCAAAGAGGCTAATTTCTAGAAAATGGCTGCCTAACATAACATCTTCAGTAGGACACAGGGCTTTCCTTGGAGATATCAATCAAAACAACGTCTATGGTGGATCAGTAACTCATTGGACAAAAAGCTCCCATGTCCAACCTTGAAAACAGTCAACCACAGCATGATGTTAGTTTAAAGCCTTCTCTATTTTTTAAAAAAAGAAAATAAAATATGTGCTGAATTGCTTTTTAAGATGTCATTTCATTCATTTTTCTATACAAGTGAAGGCTTCCTTGCCTACAGTTAAACAGGATTTCACCTTAAAGTTCAGTCAAGAACTAAACCTAGTTATGGGGTTCATTAGCAAAGTATTTGATTCTTCATTTTACACAAGTCAATAATTCTTCAGATTAGTCACTAACATCTAGTACAATACTATGAATTAAAAATGCATCCTGTGAAGCCACTATTAATTAAAAGAAGTATTTAAATGCAAAACTATAGATATTGCTAGTGAGCCTGAAAGGTGAAGGCAATTTTAAAAATCTTTATAAAAGTTCAGATTTAATTATTTATTGTAGATGCCATCTTGATTAAAAAAAGTAATGATATGATTTGTGCTAAGTTCCTTGCTGCTCACTCCTGCAGTTTTCATGCTGTGAAAATGCTTTTTATTTCATTTCTTTATATGTCTCTTGGTGACAAAATGATAGCATGCTTGTCATCAATCATTTCTAGGGCATCCAAGAAGTCATAAAAAAGCTTGAAGTCTTCTTTGGCATCCAACTGCTATGCAGTATTTGGAATTGAATAGTATTGCAGTCAAAAATATGGTTCTGCAAAGTGACAGATTTTGGTCTACATGTTTTAGTCTGTTTCTGAGCTATCAGTTTCTTAGATTCTGGTCAGCATTTTAAAAAAAGAAATACTGTATAAGCAATACCAAGCTTGGCCTGGTGTCATGCGTGCAAAATAAGCTATGTCCTGTCTGCTGTTTATGTTATCAGCCATAATTAGGATTTAGCAATAACCTCAATTATGTACGAGACCAAAAAGACACATTGCTTCTTTCAGGACTAGTTTTGCTGCTTACTGTTCACTGTTTAGTGCACTAAGGACTACTTGGAATAGATATACAAGAGATGAAGGCAATATTCATATACATTTAACATTCAAATAAAAAACCAAATGTATATATTTTGGTATTTTATAAAATATGTTGTATTTTTAGATTTTCTAAGAAAAATAATCCTAATAATGTAATTTAAAAAATTGTTTCTATTTTAGTTCTCCAGTATCATTTGCACAATGATACAATGTGTCATTTGGTGACCTTCATGTGCCTCAGGGCTTCAGAACTGGAATATATTTGTAATATCAAAATACCACTTTATTAAAACTTACTACCATTAAAACGTAACACAATACATTTCTTGTTGTGCTTTGTTACATGGGACAAATGGCTCCAGGTTGCAATGTTCTGCTTTAACCTCATAGTCAATAAGTTCAGTAGGAACTGTCTGGACATCTGAATACACACAAGCAAGTGTGCAATCAATATAAATATGCATACATCAATTAAGCAATTATGCCTGCTAAGCGTATGGACAGGGTTTAATAATATATACAGCAGGCAGCCAATGCATTGCCTTTCAGATGCTGTTGGATTCCAGCTCCCATCAGCCCAAGTTGGCATGGTCATTAGTTAGGAATAGGGATGGAAGGATCTATCCATTTCAGTTCTCTCAATTTCTCTCTTTAATATATATATTATTGAACTGTAAGGGGAAATTACAAAGGTTTGCATCAAATACTGTTTTTATGAAAGATAAAAAAACCTATTCTAAATAAAAACACAAACCAAAAGGAAGGAAAGTAAAGAAGATAGAGAAAAAAGAGAAAAGGGAAGAAAGAACAAAAAATAAAAATGTGTGGGGAGAGAGAACTTCTTATTCTTCATCTGTCAGCTATACAGTATATAGAAAATTGTTCAAAACATCAGCACCAAGATAACACCTAACAACTCCATGTTCTATAAACCAGTACTTTCTTAAATCCTCACACCCAGGTATCATAAGTTAATTTTATTTTTCATGCAAAAAATCCATAAGGAGTTTCCAATCTTTAGTAAATATTGACAATGATTTGTCTCTGATTAAACACGTCAACTTTGCCATCTCAGCTAAGTCCAATCATTTTAACAACCATTCCAATGGTAGGTAATGATGAATCTTTCGATATTTGTGTATATAAAAGTCTCACCACCGTGATCATGTGTTGAATAATGTTCCATTGTCTTTTTCTAATTGAATATTCATTATTACCAAGAGGAAAAGTTCTGGCTTCAATTGAATGTTAAACCTTAAAATCTTATGCATCTGTGTATGTATTTGCATCCAATATTTTTAAGCTAGTTTTCTCTGTCTCTCCAATCCTTTATTCAGTTTTCCACATTTCTGAAGCAATGTGTGGATTAAAAAAAAAAAAAATCCCGTGCATTTTAGTGTGAATTTCTCCTCATAAACACATTTGTGCATGCCACTATGACTAATGCACACTTTTTTGGAAACAAAATCTCGTAATACGCATTTTTGTATGTTATGTTCACGAATACATTCATTCTTATGCAGACTTCCCCTAAATAACCATTTGTGTAAAGATTGGTTGGTTGGAAAAATGCCTTGCAAAATTCAGGTAAGTGTAAATTTCAAAAGATGGCTGCATTTAAGTTCTAATATTGTTTTGGGAAGTGCAAATTTTATAGATCTGGCTTTCAGTGTGAATTTTTTTCCCACCCATCCCTGCTCAGGAATGATGAAAATTGTATTTCAACAACATCTGGCAGGCTGCATGCTGGCTATCCCTAGTGTGCACAATGGGTGAGGAAACACTAGGCTATTTTCAGGTAAAGGAATGTAATCTCTTTACCCTGAATCCTAGTAACAATATTTCTATTGAAAGACCTTTTTCACATTGTCTTCTGACTTCAGTACAACTTATCACATCACTTGTTCTGCTTGAAATGTCCTTTAAGCAGTGTAGGATGGACAATCAGTCCCTACATATTCTGATGTCCTCTGTTATAAAAAAACTTGGTATGGCAGTAATCCAACACAGAATTAAGCTTAGTTCTGTATCACAGATTGTGGCTTCTGTGTTGGTGCCTTACCTTGAGAAAGAAAGATCTTTAAACAGGTAATTGTTTGGCTTCCCTTTTTTCCCCCAGCTGCCAAATTATAAAAACCACACAGTGATAAATTTGTCCCTCAGTCTACATGGAGACCTTGGAAGTAATATTCATCCTGTCCTTATTAACATTTCTCTGTACATCCCAGTTTTCACTATGAAACTATGAAATAGACATGACAGTAGTCTTGACAACTGAATCACTGGCAAATATCAACATCAATCATCATCTGTCTATTCCAACATGATTGCACTGAACTAAAAAAGATGTATACTCATGAAATTAGAGTGATTGGGCATTGTTCTGGGATGCACAGAACTGGTACTTATTAAAAGATTGAGGTTGTAGTTGATAGCCACATACTATTATTTCCCCTGAAAATGTAGTAGATTGCATAGATTACATTGCTGCTGAAGGCAGTAGGCATTAACCACTTCTATAAACTGCATTTCCCAAATTAGGTTCATTTGGCTTGTGGAAATCATTTGTCTTTTGAAAAAAATAATTGCATATCATAGAGCAGGGAGCACTGATATTGCAAATTCTAAGAGTGCCACATGTGTACTTATTGAGAATGTGTTGTGATTGTGTCGATCACAGCAAACAGGGGGGAAAGTGCTATAGAATATTTTATTCTTTTAACCTTTTTATACTCCACCCCATATACGACCGACTTTTACAGCAAATGAAACAACACATGGATGAGAAATACCTACAACATATACAGTGGTACCTCGCAAGATGAATGCCTTGGAAGACGAATAACTCGCAAGACGAAAGAGTTTTCCGTTTTCTGAGTTGCTTCACAAGACGGATTTCCCTATGAGCTTGCTTTGCAAGACGAAACATCTTGTGCCTTTTTTTTTAAACCGCCAATGCATTCCTACGGGAAACCGTCAATACACAGCAGTGCTTTGCAAGATGAAAAAACTCGTAGAACAAAAAAACTCGCAGAACGAATTAATTTCGTCTTGCGAGGCACCACTGTATTGCAATACAACATAGATAAGCAGGCACTCATTAGCTCACTGCTACTACTCTGTTTTCCATCTGAAGAATTCATTTTACTGGTTTACAGTATGTACTGTAAAATAATATGTTTGGTATTTTATTCCCCTAGTGACCCATTTTTTTGTCAGTAATGTCATGTTTTATTATTTATGTGTGTACAATGTGCAACCTGATTCATCTGGAAGGAAGCATACACAGAAGCAGCCTCCAGAAACACGGGAAAGTGTACCTTCACAGCATCTGTTTACCATTCTTTAATCACAGTCTATACAAAACCGTGATTAAAATTTGCTAAAGAGTATAGTAATTTGCAGTAAGTGAATATTAGTATGTGTTTTTAGTCAATTTCATACTCTTCTTAGTTGGTTGATTTATGATGTATATAAAGCATTAATTTAACTGTGGGTTTGATTTCTGTAAAAAGTAACCTAGAGGCAGAATTTAAAACTTTCAGTGGTACCTCAGGTTACAGACGCTACAGAACACTGCTCTGCGAGGAAACATTTGCAAGCTACATTTATCAAATTTTGGTACTTTCCGCTTTGTACTGGAGGAGTGATATAAGTTTATGCTTTTGTCTGCTCGGTACAAATGTGGTTTTGATGAACAAAGTTTAACAAACGTTTCTCAGAAATTGTAACTCCACTGAAATTTACAAATTAGTAATTTATAAAATTGTGTGGTATTTCACAACAGTAGCTGGCGCCCTTTAGGGCAAGGCAAGGAAACCAAAAGTCAGAAACAATGGGAAGGCGAAGCCAGAAACAAAGACAGGTGAAGCCAACTAATTCTGGCTCTCTCTCCATCCTCCTCCTTGCTGAGTACAATGGTGCCCCACAAGACGAATGCCTCGCAAGACGGAAAACCCGCTAGACGAAAGGGTTTTCCGTTTTGGAGGTGCTTCGCAGGACGAATTTCTCTATGGGCTTGCTTCGCAAGACGAAAATGTCTTGCGATTCCTGGGGTATTTTTTTTCGCTCCCCACCCCCTTTTTCTAAGGCACTAAGCTGCTAATAGCCTTTTAGCAGCTAATCCGCTAATCCCTTAAGCCTTTAATAGCCGCTAATAGCCGCTAAACCGCTAATAGCGCTAATCCGCTAATGGGCTTGCTTCGCAAGACGAAAAAACCGCTAGACAAAGAGACTCACGGAACGGATTCTTTTCGTCTTGCTAGGCACCACTGTACTACAAGAGCAGCATTCAGACTAAAGAGAAAGCTAGCAGGCAGTGCCACCGTCTGGACCAGCTGCAAGTATGAAGGCAAGCAGATGAGGGCTGGCTGAAGTTGGGGCAATGCTCCATTTGCCCTGATCAGCCTCCACTAGAATTTGTTTCCTATAAAAATTGCAAGTGTTCTACACAGCTCTGTAACTATGGGATGCTGTCCATAATGTAAAAGAACCTAAAAACAATTTATTCATTTGTATAACCAAAATGATTATGTGTTTTCAGCATCAAAAGATGAAGAGCATTGTTATATTTTGTCAAGGTTAAGATTCAAAGCATTACAAAATGTCTGTGTAAGTCTGTTTCCATGTGTTTCTATCACCTACAACTGTTTTACCATTGAACTGAAATAGCAGCATGCCTTTCTATCCTACCTGCAAAGATCAAGACAGTGCAAATATTTCAGATAAATATGATCTCTTGGAAAGCCATTAGGTCCCAAGGAACAGGCAGAGAACTCCAGGAGGCTGCACTGGGCCCCTATGCCTGAGGGTCCCCATCTCTGCTCTAAGGAATATATTGCTAGGTGATGTAACACACAGTTACACACAGTTGTAAAGTGTAAGGTAACTGGTTTTTAAATTGTTTTTATTTAGTTTCAAACTATAAAGATACAAACATAAAGTAACTCTCTGGTTACCCCTACACCATACAAGATAAGATATGGCAAGTATCTCTTATTTCAAGTCTAAAAAAAGGTAAAACCAAAGAATATATAAAACTAAACATATGAAAATAGAACAGTTGGCCTTACATTGGCTATTATATTGATGCCATCACAACTACGGTGCTAATTCACTTAAGTATTTCCTGTTAATAATTAACAACACAGGATTGCAATGTCTTGTGAGTGCTGCAATTTTAAATGTAAAAGGTTCACTTTAATCTCTCTGTTTTTAAATGAACCCATTCATCATTATATCAAAAGCTTAACAGTGTGCAGTAGCAAAATGTAACAGGGTTCCTACAGTATGGAAGAAGAAATCCTGGCAGGCATGTAGCTTCTCACCCCTGCTTCACAAACTCTATCTGCCAAAATTAACTCTTTTTCAGAACTATTATAGGAACAAGAGTCCTACCTGTTAGTGTACCATTACACTCTGCAAAAAATAATAATGCAGCTTTAGGTTGCAATCCTAAATGTTTTTACTTGGAATTCGATTCCATGTGAAGTCAGACTTTCTAAACACAAATCTGATGCTGTTAGGAATGTGATGAAAATTTGCCAGCAGCTGTCTGATTACACATGACTAACAGCTCTATTTATTTGCCTCTTCATTTATATTGTTTGCTAATACCTTCCCTAAATAGTACTCACAGAATGACACTCAGAAACCAATAAGGGGAAGACAATAAAAACCCCAAACCACGTTGTGCTTTGCAGGGATAACTACATCATAGCTTCCCACCTAATCACTATCAAGAAGGGAGGGATAGTGAAATTTGGATGAAAAGAGTGAGTGAAGTTCTGTCTTTCTGTCACATCCCTACTACTGTGAATCACCCATCTTTTACTTCACCTCTGGTCATACCTAAACAAGGTATTTATATGAAACAAGCTCTGCAGGTTTATTTTTGTCCCGATATTGCTCTAGAGATATAGATGTGCCTTTTCAAAAATAGATGACAATGTGAGACAAATTGTGTGAAAATGTAGATGAGGTTATACATGCAAAGAAAGGTATATTAAAATGCTTATCTCATTCGGAACAATACAGATAAACTGCATCCTTGACCTGAAGCAGATTTGGATCTGCATATGATTGCACATCTCATTCACACCAGTGGCTCCCAATCCAGCAAGTGATCTGTATGCATAAATCTGCATCTGTGCATCACCCATTTCCATAGCCGAACTGACTGTTATTCTAAATTTTACATGCCTCTTGACTAAATTATATTCAGCACAAACTCATTTATTTTAATGGTCTGGGGAGCATCAGCAGTCCTCATAAAAGGAGGCGAACCCACAGGGAATATTAATTAGGAGATAAATGCCACATACATGACTTTGGTATTCCACATTAATTAAGATGGAATAACTCTTGTTGCATAATGTACTCAAGTTATTCAAGTTATGAACATCTATGGTGGGGTGGCTGCTTACACATATTACATTTCTACAATAGCTCAGAAAAATGTGGGAAAGTCTAACAGTCCATTTTTACTCAGCTTTGTAGCAAGACATCGCCGCTTCAAGCAGAGTGCAGTTAGAAGATTTACCTTGTCAGAGTGCCTCCCCCTTTTTCACTATCTGATGATGATAGAAACAGAGATGTGTGGTGAGAAAGAACATGGGGGAAAGGAACAAGAAAGGGGGAGAGATGGAGGTGGGTGAATAGGGGGAGGCATGAGAAGAAAAGAGAATCACTAGAAGTCTATGTAGATGCTGGGGGCGGGGTGGTGGCGATGGGATTAGGAGTGTGCATAATTAGGTAATTATGACAAACAACTTGTCTGCAGGATTCCAGTAAAAGTTTATCTAATGATCTTGAAGGAAACAGGAGCCCACTGACTAAAATGTAGGTCACATTTTGAAAGATATAGTAGATACAGTATTTCTGTGGAGATCTGTAGTCAGCCCCTAACATTCCCCCTCTCTCAACACCCTGTCCAGAAATATGTATGCAATATATTTTTTAAAGAGCAAAATTATACATTTGTTTCTAAATTGACCTGACAATGTCTCTTTAACTAGACCAGCTGTAAAATTGCAAAATGTTTGATTTTAGTTGAATAGATGTTTAACTATGTAAAATAATGGTTCATTAAAGAAAAGCCTTCCAGGAGACAAGCTGTCTGGAGCATAATGGTTCAGATTAGCTTTTCAAAGGAATGCAGAATAGATCAGTGTAAACTTTGATCTTGTTTTGTATACCAAAATGGGGACTCTGTTAAAGGATGATGATTCTGGAGCATGGAAAATGATTCATGTCGAATCATTTCCTGGGTTAAGGTACCCTGTTAAAACTGCAAATATAATCACCTGGGAAATGCAGCATGAAATCCTGCCACGCACCTGTGTCCTTCATTGAGCTTCAACCCCTCAAAAAGTGGGAAGATTAAGGGCCATATCAAATCAACACAACAACTGTACCTTCAACAGCAACCTGCAGTCAGTCATGAGAGTGCCTGTGTAGTACATTTGCAACATTTGCTTGTTGCAACGTTTTCTGGTTGTATTTATATTTCATTTTATTTTTCTTGTTATTGCTCCCCCCCCCAAACGAGACATCATAACAACATAGCAAAGAAATGCAGATGAACAGAAATTACTTGAGAGTAGCAAAATCTTGTTTCCTTCTTTCTGACCGCTATGAAACTGTATTACATGGCCTCAGTTTCTGAAAGTGATACACCATAGCAATACATGTGTCTCATGAGGTGATCAATTATTTCTGTGTCTATTCACATACCTGCAAAAGGCCAAAGGACAGTGAGACAGAAGAATCTGATGTGATGCGGGATCCTCCAGATGTTTTGAACTACAACACTGGACTACTACATCCAGCATGTCCACTGGCCATGTGGCTGGGCCTGATGGTGGCTGTGGTGCAAAACATCTGGAAGCTACCAGATTAATGAAGACTGCTCTACACTCGCTGGCACAGACTTTAGGGTTTGTTGGACACGGGATTTCCCCAGTCTTAGCAGACTGATCTTGGAATTATTTGCGGCCTGGGCAGGCCGGGTCTTCCTGTTATATACCTGCTGGGATTGACAAAGACATATGACCCTCACCTAAATCTCATTTAACTCGGGGGGGGGGGGGAATTAGCATCAGACATCATGTGCATGGAAGTTGCCAAATCAATTAACCAACTAGGGTTACTGTTAATAGCACAGGTTTTCCTATAACTTGATATTGCTGGATAGTTCTGATGAACTTTGTAACCACGTTTTTACGCCACTGCGGCCCCACGAAACAGTGGATGCGGGGTTTTTTGTGCAAGCTGTAGCCATGGACATGCTATGTGATCTGATGGTGAATTTGGGGTGACACAGTGCAAAATTCCTGAGGATCCATGTGGATCTGTGCTTTGTAACTACGTTTTTGCACCACTGCGGCTCCACGAAACAATGGATGTGTGTGTGTTTTTGGTGCAGGCTGTAGCCATGGACATGCTATGTAATCTGATGGAGAATATGGGGTGACCCAATGCAAAAATCCTGAGGCTCCATGTGCTTTTAGCTCCCCTCTCCCAGGCAGCCTCCTTTATCGCTAGAGTCCCTTATCTCCCTCCCGAGCCCTTGCTGATCAGCTGATCAGCGGCTCTGTTTCAACACCCCCTTCCCTCTTGTTTGCCTTAGTGTCTTTTCCTTAGCTGGAGCAGTTTTTTGCTCCTCCTTTTTTTCTAATTTTTCTCCTCATTGCTTTAATCTTCCTGTCTCCTCTCCTTGCAAGTTCACTGTCTTTACCGCCCCCCTCCCAGGCAGCCTCCTTTATCGCTAGAGTCCCTTATCTCTCTTTCCGATCGCTTGCTGATCAGCTGATCAGCGGTTTTGTTTTGACACCCGCTTCCCTCTTTCTTAAAAAAAAAAAAAAAGCACAATGTGCTTTTTGCCCCTGAGCAATTCAGCTTGAGGGACCACACATTCGCTCCATAAGACGCACAGACATTTACCCCTACTTTTTAGGAGGAAAAAAGTGTGTCTTATGGAGCAAAAAATACGGTAGATTTCAGCACATGTCAATAAGTAACCTTGCCTAAGCAACAAAGTCTAATAATGAAATAGTAGTCAAGTGTAGAGTTAACATTTGCCCTGCATTTTAAATCTACAATGATGATCTGGTGAATTAGAAGACAACAAAAAATGACAAAGGAAAACTTATACCAACTGACTTTTTATCAAAGACACACAGAGGAGCTGAATGAATTGAGGAAGCAGAAGCCTCTTTTCTAAACTTGGTGCAGCCACTGATTTTCAGAGGTGACTTTTGCAACTTTCTGGCAACTTAAAGTAAGTGGCTTAATGTGATCCAAAAGTTCATTAAAGGTGGCGCTGTGGGTAAAAGCCTCAGCGCCTAGGGCTTGCCAATCGAAAGGTCGGCGGTTCGAATCCCCGCAGTGGGGTGCGCTCCCGTTGTTCGGTCCCAGCGCCTGCCAACCTAGCAGTTCGAAAGCACTCCCGGGTGCAAGTAGATAAATAGGGACCGCTTACTAGCGGGAAGGTAAACGGCGTTTCCGTGTGCGGCTTTGGCTCGCCAGAGCAGCGATGTCACGCTGGCCACGTGACCCGGAAGTGTCTCCGGACAGCGCTGGCCCCCGGCCTCTTGAGTGAGATGGGCGCACAACCCTAGAGTCTGTCAAGACTGGCCCGTACGGGCAGGGGTACCTTTATCTTTACCTTTACAATGTTTGCAGTGGCATTTTAGCCCTATAACATGTGAAACAACAAGAAAGAAGTGAATGTGTTTGGGCATGTGGAGATTACTGTCTCGACCCTGGCCATGTGAACTGATCTGATTCAGAAAGAACATCTGCTGAAATTTATCAGGAGAGGCTGCCGGTTCTCCAGGCCTGCATTCCTTTTTTGAACACAGGTGAACTTCCCTAAGAACAAGGATGGGACAAGGAAGACGGGCCTGTTTTCAAGCAAGTTTCATTTTAGGCACTTCACCTGACTTATCTTATATAGTTTATTTTTATTCCGTTCTGTTTATTTGTTCCAGTCCTTGGCCCTAAAAGTAACACAGGAAAAAAAGGAACAGCAACCCATCTCTTAGGAGGAAATGAACAGAACAATCTGCCTCTGCTCTGTGATCGCACAGTCAAGTGCCTTTTGAACAGACAGGACACAGTTACATAACGTACATAATTAACTATGCAAATACAATTTTTACACTTCCATGCCCACTGCCCCCCCAGTGTCAAGAGCATTCATTTTGTTTGGTGACCCTGATCCTGCTGCCAGTATTTCTGGAGGCGTTCAGGGAAAGGATAGCGAAATGGAGGACATTCATGCTTTACTGCTTGGCAATGCTGAATAAAATTCTTTGGGAGAAACAAAAGACACTTCACTCTTTTGTATAGTTGCAGCATAATCCACCAGCCGACACAGCCACAGTTTCAGTATCTGGCATGGTGGGACAAATGTTGGAGCCAATGGGCTCCATACTAAGGAGTTGTGCAGTTGCACTGAACTTGCCACTGTGAAGAGGAGGTCAGAGGAGGCTTCAGCCACCATTTCCCCCAGAATGACTCTAGGCTACAGTGAAGATGGCAGCAGTTCATCTAGTGCTTCTTCTCACCACTGCTCTGACAACCCAGCAAAAATGCTTTTACAAGAAAAGAAAAAGAGCTGCTATTTGCCACACCCTGGTAAGCATAATAGAGGGGGCACCAAAGCAGCAATGTGGGTAAGGAGTTGGAAGACACCTTAATGAAGGTAAAAAGATAAATGACCCCTGGATGGTTGAGTCCATTCAAAGGCGACTATGGGGTTGCGGTGCTCATCTTGCTTTCAGGCCGAAGGAGCCGGCGTTTGTCCACAGACAGCTTTCTGGGTCATGTGGCCAGCATGACTAAACAGCTTTTGATGCAATGGAACACCATGACAGAAACCAGAGCACACAGAAACACCGTTTACCTTCCCACCACAGTGGTACCTATTTATCTACTTGCACTAGCAAGTTTTCCAACTGCTAGGATGGCAGGAGTTGGGACAGAGTAAAGGGAGCTCACCCCGTCACAGGGATTCAAACCACTGACCTTCTGATCTGCAAGCCCAAGAGGCTCAGTGGTTTAGACCACAGCGCCACCCGTGTCCCTTCAAGACACCTTACCCAGGCTTCATCAAACTGATGCTAACTATATTGATCACTGGCAAACCACTGAAGTTTTTGAATATCTTTGGAAACATTAATGAAATGCCAGCCTATAATGGAACCAATGAAGTCTTCCAGACTGTCACTGTTCAGCAGGTGAGATTCAATCACATACCAGCACATGTCAGTTTCAATAAGTTCAAGTGGTTTCAATGTTCCTGCACAACAAACCCAGTTCCCCCCCAAAGTCGAACTTTTTGCAGTAAGAAAGTTAAAACATGCTAGAAAAGGTGTGATAAAAGTTACCTGACTGAACATCATGTAACCTTCCTGAAAAACAAGTGTAGGGAACTTTTGGCCCTCCAGACGCTGCTCAGCTACAACTCCCATCATTCCAGGTCGTTGCCCATTTTCCTAAGGCTGACAGGAGGTGTAGTTCAGCAACACCTTGAGAGCCAAAGGTTCCCCACAAATCAAAATGAACACTCAAAAAACAGTTGATATTGTATGCAAACAAATTAGGATGGATACGCAATAAAGAGGTGGCCTGGAAGTGACTTAGATGTACAGCACCGGGGGCAAAGGCTTTCCCCCTCCAGTTTTGCTATCCCATCTTTGGAGACAGAGAGCCTCGTCTGGCACAGAGACTTCTGATGTTTTGTTTTGAACATTTATTTGCTCAGGCCTTTAACTCTAGCTGAGTTGCTGTTTTAGAAAGTTCTATTGCTGCTGTTTTACTGTGTTTTCATTGTGTAAAAATGTTGTTTTCTGTTTTGCTTTTAGACTATGTTTCAAACCTCAGTCTATTACATGCCATCCTGAGAGTTCTTTGAAATGCAGAGCAGAATTATTTAAATAAAATAAAACAGTGCCTGGAATAGCATCAGGAACAGAGCACTGGCTGCGGAAACAGTGCCTGAAATATCAGGATCTGAGGAAGAATGGAGTCCAAGGTGGCAAGCAGGAGAAAGAGGGCTGGATTTTACATATTTGTTGGCAATCTGTTTGCTCTGTTTCATACAGAACAAAATTCAATCCATCCATAATGAAAGGCTTCAATATGCTGGGGATTGTGCTTTCTTCTCAGCCTTTTCCACAAGATGCTTATTTTCTTTCTAAGCCCATGCTCTTCAGCACACAGGGCAGATTTGTTATGCCATCTTTATAAAATGATTTCACTTTATGTGCTCAGTATGAATTAGGAGACCTGCTGCTCCATTTTTATCTTGACCAGGGACCATCATTTCAAACTCGGAGGCTTTTTGTTTTTTAAATTATGGTCAATTGTGGCCTTTTGCATCCACTGTAATTTGATTTCTTTCTCAAGACCATTTTCAGACTTTCATCACATCTGATGTCCAGTAATGGTGGCTTTTCCACACTGCAGCAGAATAATTGGGCACGCCTGAATAGGAATAAATTACCTGTTGGCAGCTTCTGTATTTGTGTTCAGCATTACATGGTAAACACATTTGGGCTGTTTGCTTTCTTCTGTGAATCCAAAAACCCTATCATCCTGGTCCAGCTAGGGACCCTATCTGCAGAGGAGCAGGTTTCTATTCTTATAAGGCAAATTTCAGGTGTATGAGCTGCACATTGCCCAACCTGCTTCACGACACAGGGATGTAATCACGTTGCCCCAGTTAGTACCATGAGCTACTGGGGGGGGGGGGGCAGCAGGACATTCCCTCCTTTCCTGCCAAATAGCTAATCACTGCTATTCAGTCTCTCTTACTGGATCAATGAGCAAGTAGCACCAGACTCGGAGCTGCATTTAGGATTTATTTTTAAATACTGCCTTTTATTTATTTATTTTGAAAGATGCAATCTCAACATTTAAATAATGTCTTAAACTATTAATACTGTTGGAGTAACCAAGAATTGCATAACTGTAGACTCTAACCCAAATTTAAATCAATTTTGGAGCATTTCTAGTTTTTTGTGGTGGGGAAGGGGAGCATGCTGACTTCTGCTAGTCACCTGTTTTCAAAGAAGAGAAACACTATGGTAGTCCTTAACAGCCATTCCAAGGCACCTAGCAAATGCATATATTTTAACAAACTATTACTGCTTATCACCTAAGAAATGACTGCACTGATATCTTGTGTTCCCAGAATATGAAGGTGTGCAGTCTGGATTTTTCTAGCTTTTAGCAGTGCCAAACATTAAAGCTTATAGAACCACCCAATTTCACTATATATGAGATAGTGAAAGATACAGGAAATTGAATGCAGATTTCCAAAAAAATAGCAAGGAGAGGTAAGAGGGCCTTCTTAAACGAGCAATGCAAAGAAATAGAGGAAAACAATAGAATGGGAAAAACCAAAGATCTGTTCAAGAAAATTGGAGATATGAAAGGAACATTTCATACAAAGATTACCATAATAAAGGACAAAAGTGGCAAGGACCTAACAGAAGCAGAAGACATCACAAAGAGGTAGCAAGAATACACAGAGGAATTATACCAGAAATATATGGATGTCTCGTTCACCCCAGGTAGTGTGGTTGCTGACCTTGAGCCGGACATCCTGGAGAGTGAAGTCAAATGGGCCTTAGAAAGCACTGCTAATAACAAGGCCAGTGGAAGTGATGATATTCCAGCTGAACTTTTTAAAAATTTAAAAGATGATGCTGTTAATGTGCTACACTCAATATGCCAGCAAGTTTGGAAAACTCAGCAGTGGCCAGAGGATTGGAGAAGATCAGTCTACATCCCAATCCCAAAGAAGGGCAGTGCCAAAGAATGCTCCAACTACCACACAATTACACTCATTTCACACGCTAGCAAGATTATGCTTAAAATTCTACAAGGCAGGCTTAAGCGGTATGTGGACCGAGAACTCCCAGAAGTGCAAGCTGGATTTCGAAGGGGCAGAGGAACCAGAGACCAAAGTGCAAACATGCGCTGGATTATGGAGAAAGCTAGAGAGTTCCAGAAAAAACATCTACTTCTGCTTCATTGACTATGCCTTTGACTATGTCGACCACATCAAACTATGGCAAGTTCTTAAAGAAATGGGAGTGCCTGATCACCTCATCTGCCTCCTGAGAAATCTCTATGTGGGACAAGAAGCTACAGTTAGAACTGGATATGGAACAACCGACTGGTTCAAAATTGGGAAAGCAGTACGACAAGGCTGTATATTGTCTCCCTATTTATTTAACTTATATGCAGAATTCATCATGTGAAAGGCTGGTCTGGATGAATCCCAAACTGGAATTAAGATTGCCGGAAAAAATATCAACTACCTCAGATATGCAGATGACACAACCTTGATGGCAGAAAGTGAGGAGGAAGTAAAGAACCTTTTAATGAGGGTGAAAGAGGAGAGCGCAAAATATGGTCTGAAGCTCAACATCAAAAAACCAAATATCATGGCCACTGGTCCCATCACCTCCTGGCAACTAGAAGAGGAAGAAATGGAGGCAGTGAGAGATTTTACTTTCTTGGGCTCCATGATCACTGAAGATGGCAACAGCAATCACAAAATTAAAAGACACCTGCTTCTTGGGAGAAAAGCAATGACAAACCTAGACAGCAGCTTAAAAAGCAGAGACATCACCTTGCCAACAAAGGTCCGTATAGTTAAAGCTATGGTTTTCCCAGTAGTGATGTATGGAAGTGAGAGCTGGACCATAAAGGAGGCTGATCGCCGAAGAATTGATGCTTTTGAATTATGATGCTGGAGGAGACTCTTGAGAGTCCCATAGACTGCAAGAAGATCAAACCTATCCATTCTTAAGGAAATCAGCCCTGAGTGCTCACTGGAAGAACAGATCATGAAGCTGAGGCTCTAATACTTTGGCCACTTCATGAGACAATAAGACTCCCTGGAAAAGACCCTGATGTTGGGAAAGATTGAGGACACAACAAGGGGACAACAGAGGATGAGATGGTTGGACAGTGTTCTCAAAGCTACGAACATGAGTTTGAGGAAGCTGCGGAAGGCAGTGGAAGACAGGAGTGCCTGGTGTGCTCTGGTCCATGGGATCACGAAGAGTTGGACATGACTAAATGACTAAACAACAACAACATAGCATAGGAGCTAAAAGATCTGTGTCCTCATTCACCGCCCCTCCCCCCCATATGTATTATAGCTGATAATAATACTGATCTACCTTACAGCCACATGATCTTAATTACAGTCACATGTGAATAAATGATTGTGTGGCACATGGTGCCAGCAATGTTCATCAAACCAGTTCAACATCCTTTTTTGGGTGCTTAGCAATGTGAAGTATTACTACGTCATGTGAAGAGTAGCTGGATAAAATTAGCTTGTCATACAAAGCTTCCTGCATGCAGTCTCTGTTTATGCACTAATAGCACCACACCACCTTTGTAAGTTATATAGAAACCTAGGCCATGTAATAATAATTCAGTTGTCTCCAACACATCCCAAATAAAGTCTATATTAAACCTTTAGGCCTTAAGCTTCTCATCTGCACCAGCACTGAAGTGCTGTCTTTCATTCATATAATATGAAGAACAGGGAGCTAGTATTTCAAATTTAATTTTATAAGCCCCACAGTTGCCAGTAATGCTTGCCTACTCAATATACACTGACTAGATGGTGATCTGTGAAGCTTATTCCAAACCACATGCTGACTCGAGTAGAACCATTACTCAAACCGAGTCACAGAGGTTAGATGAACAAATGGAATTGGCAAGCAGTGACACACAAAAGATAAACTCATTGCTTTTCCTAAAGAAGCTGAAAGCACATCATTTGCGTGATTGGTGGTGGCAGACCCTTATTTTTCAAATTCCACTGACTCTGCTGATAGAGCTCTATTATATAAGGGGAACTTTTACTTCACAACCATCAAAAGCAGTGAGTAATTAGAATAATTTCCCGCCTTTCCTCCACTCAACTGGTTAAAGCTTACATAGTAGATATAATAAAGACAATTACAAGGCAGTGCTTCAGCCTTGAAACTTCAGCCTACATCACAAAGTTGTAAGAATGACACTTGATAGTGTTATTTGTGAAAAGAATACAAGCCCCGGTTGGAAATGGAATTGGGATAATGAGTATCTCTGATCCTAGTTCATGATCTCATTTACAGTTACGCTAACTTTGTTCTGGTACTGATTTCAGGGAACTACACTTTGGCTGAAGCACTGGGCTAGAAATTATGTTTTTCACCTTCATACCCCAGACACAGAGATTCCTGTGGTATTTTGATTTTTAAAAGTATCTGAAACACTCAACAAAATAAATGAAGAATGACCTGGTGCACGTGTCACAGTAAACCTCAGTTATCTTGCCCTCTTTTCCTTCTGCTCACTAGCATTTGGGAGAAACAAACCATGATCTCTGGCTTATAGTTACATTTGAACTAGGAATTATGGTTTGTTTTGCTATTTAAAAATGATTGGTAAGCCAAGAACAAACAGCTTGGAGCAAAACAAACCACAATTCCTGATTTGGATGTAACACTAAGCCAGAGATCATGGCTGGTTTCTCTCCACTAGCAGGAAGCAGCAAAGCAAGCAAATTCAGCATGTTTACAATGAATCATTAATTACGGTTTATCATGACATGCAAACTGGGTCAAAACAGGCAAGTATAGGGTGAAAAGTACTGTTCTAGACTGAAAATTCTAACTTGAATTCATGCAGTAAATGATATATGAATATTCATTGCTTTAAAGAAGAAAATAAACATGAATAAAAGTAAACTGATTTGAACATGATGAGCTTTGGAAACATTTGCATACAGATGAGAATATTTCTGCCAATTCATTTTTCCTTCATAATTGTGTAGATTTGAATGTCACCTACTTATTCAATCCTCAGCTAAAACAGCACCTCACAAGCACAAAGATAGGCAGATTCAGGGCCTCATAACAGAATGTCTCAAACAGCTACAGAGAACAGAAAAAATACTATAGTTTAATATATAGTTATAGTTAAATATAGTTAAATAAAAAATGCAGCCAGCACTGCTGATTTGTTTTCTTACTGCACTGTACTTTCAAACCTAGATAGGCTATATTCACAAGCTTTCTCTATATTTTTGGTTTATCCTCTTTCCAACTAATTTGCCAAAGAAAGCACTAAGAACATTACTTGAAGCAAATAAACCTTGTTTTATTGCCGGTTTTGGTTTTTTTTAAGGCGAGTCTTTAAGAAAAACCCAGCACCCTTTGAGCAAATTACCAAAATATTTATACTACCCCCAAGCAAGCCACAATATACATTCACCAATACAACTCAGTTAAAGCTTATATTAAACTATACATCTATGTTCATCTTTGTGTAAGCCTTCGTTTTATTGGTCACCATTGGCAACACCATGTTCTTTTCTCCATATGTTCAGAAATGTCAGCGTTCATTATGAATCTTATCCAAACAGTGAAAACTCTGTTTGCCGCACATTGGAAAATCCTGCAGAATAATAATTCGCAGGCAAAAGGAGATTGTCATGCAAATGCAGGCACATGTTAGATTAGTGCTTCCACATATTGGTAGTTTCTATTCACAGGTAGGATTATGGGGCAAGGGGCAATATCTCCTACAATTACTTTCCTCCACTCCAGTATAGAATTTTGATAAAAACATATGCATGAGAGGGAACTTGCAACCCCAGAAATTATGTGTTTTCATCCACACTCTGGTCCTCCATATTTATTTTTCATAGCTAGCTACCAGTTGGAGGGCAACTGAAATTAATAGCTGACCACATGTAAAAGGCCTTGTGAGCTCTTAGAAGGAATAGTTTGGGATGAAAAAGCAGATAGACTCACTTGAGCACTTGCTTCAGACATTAGAAGCATAATTATACAAAACATTTTACTCTTGCTGTGAATCAGAGAAACTAACAGCCTTAGAGAATTACTGTGAATTAAGAGAAACTAACAGTTCATGGGGAAAAATGCATGTGTTAATCAAGAGAATGCATAAACTTAAAAGAAATTATTGTAAGTTGATTTGAATAGCCATGGCAAAGAAGTAACTAAAAAAATAAATTAAATAAATATTATGAAGGGTAAAACAAGATTTGGGTTCTCTGGAAACAATGGAAGGTTGCCCTACTCAGCCTTGCTTTTTAACAACTGGAGTTCAGTTTTTATGGAGAGGCTGTGGGGAAAGAAGAAAACAAAGCTTAGAGGTGTTTTAGTTTGGTTTGGATTTTCTCGTGTTGCTTAATCTCTATTTTGAGAATGTTAGGTTTTGGTTTTAAATATGTTGTAACCTCGCATGAGCAAGCAAGATCAGATGGGATAACAATGGGACAAAACAACAACTACACCACTGTCACTGAGTGGCCATCAGAAATACTGTGGACATAACTGCACCGAGGCACAGACTATCTATGTATCTGGTTACCTTCTCGTGTATCTATATTATTTAAATGCATCCTTGTACCCTTGTTTCTGCTTCCAAAACCACTGAGTGCATTGATGATTGAGCATAGTGCTGTGGGCTTTCACACACACCCTATGAACCCCCTTTGTTCCAGCATACCTGAACAACGTAAGGTGGCACATTGGAAAAAACCACAGTAGCAACATATCTAGCAGGTCATTTCTATGACAGTTGAGTGAAATTAAATTCTTAGCTTGATCATGTATACAAGCCAAAGGCACTTCCAGGACCTAGAATCCTTACTTTTCTCCCCACATCTGTTGCAAGAGCAGCAGATCACCGCACAGCAGATGGCTGCTGAAGCCAGTATGAAATTAGTGCCGTTTATCTTGAAATGACAGGAAGGCATTACTGCAAAGTAGAACACCTACTTTGACACATTTACACTATATTTTCTTGATCCCTTTAACTGCTGGTGTTATGCATGATATATTCTGCATTATGCAAAACTATGGGTCTGCCAGTGAAATTCACTTCTCAGGTGGATCAGAGAGTTGTAGCTGTGATAAGCTCTGGAATAAGAAAGTGAAACTTAGGGCTCTCACCCTAATAAAGGAATCTTAGACAATTAATTATCTGAATTATCTGCATACATTTGCACATGAATCAAACAATAGTTTCTAAGGGGTGTGGGAAACAAACCACAATCTCTGCACCATTGCATAAGAGAAACTACCACAACACTGGCAGTCATACTATGGCTCCAGGCCTGAGAACCCAAAAAAGTCATTTTATGATCTATCACTCATGAACAGGAGCCCATAAAGCTGCAGTGAGGATCTAAATACAGTGGTGCCTCGCAAGACGAAAAGAATCCGTTCCGGGAGTCTTTTCGTCTTGCGGTTTTTTCGTCTTGCAAAGCAAGCCCATTGACGGAGTAGTGCTATTAGCGCTATTGACATTTTAAGGGCTAAAAACGGCTTTTTAAGGCTTGGGGGATTAGCGGTTTTGCTGCTAAAATGCTTTTAGCTGCTTAGCGATTCAGAATAAGGGGTTTTGGAGCGGAAAAACCCCCCGAAAATTTTCGTCAATTTTCATCTTGCGAAGCAAGCCCATAGGGAAATTCGTCTTGCGAAGCGCCTCTGCAGACGGAAAACCCTTTCGTCTTGCGGGTTTTCCATCTTGCGAGGCATTCGTCTTGCGGTGCACCACTGTACTGGCACCACTGCCTGGGTGCAATCAAACTGATTCCTTCCCATCCAACCTGCTTCTCCCCCCAAGTCTGATGCCTCTTGCTTTTCTAGATGGGAAACTAGCATACTCTACAAAGGTAAAAAGTTACATTTACATTACTCACTTTTGTCTCTGGCCTTACCCACCACTGCTATGTGGCCCTTCAGAAAGGAATCTGGCCTTCAGGCTAAAAAAGGTTCCCCACCCTTGTTCTAAGCAAACAATAAAAGTGATTACATTTTTATACAGTGGCACCTCGGGTTAAGTACTTAATTCATTCCAGAGGTCCGCTCTTAACCTGAAACTGTTCTTAACCTGAAGCACCACTTTAGCTAATGGGGCCTCCTGCTGCCACTGCACCGCCGGAGCCCGATTTCTGTTCTTATCCTGAAGCAAAGTTCTTAACCTGAAGCACTATTTCTGGGTTAGCGGAGTGTGTAATCTGAAGTGTATGTAACCTGAAGCGTATGTAACCCAAGGTACTACTGTATGTCCAAATGTCATTGTTATTCATCAAAATTCCCTCATAATGGGCAAACAACTTAGCAAACTTTGAGAGATGAACTTTGTTATGTCCAGTCTGGCCTTCAGACATTTTTTAAATAAGGCAGCAAAAGGCAGGGAGTAGTAATTTTTTAGTTATGAGATATTTCCCCCCTCTCTCCAGTCCTGTTCAGGATGGATTGTGTCTGTCTGAATTTCTGCTCTACTTAAAAATCTTCCTCCTCAATCCTTATAACAGCTTCTGGCATTCCTTTAGATTGCATTTTGTAGTCTGCATTACTCCTGCATATTTCATTTGCCATATGCTTTCCTAATGCCACAACTTAGACTGTGCGTAGATTTCTGCCTTTGTAACCTATGTGAACATCAGTGTATTTAATAGTTTGAGTGATTTTTGTACTCTTTCTGACCTGTGTCAATTATTTCTCAGACTTATATCTGAATAAGGATGCAGTAGAATTTTCTTAGCTGTTAACTTATTGCTAACACTCCCTGTAAGTATTATGTTTTCTATTATGAATCAAATCTTTCTCCCCCACCCCCACCTCAGCCCTCATTCATTTTCAGAAGCTATGCTATAGCATCTTTTCTGGTACGGTTCCAAAACACTTGCCTGAGCTCTAAATTGCCATATGTGCTATTTTTATCAATACTTCTCATATGACATCTTATGCCTCCCTAAAAGAAGTACAGTTTGGCGGCGGGGAGTGCAATGGGATGCTTCAGTCCCAGCTCACATATTTTCATTTTCCTATTTGCAATTGGCTAATGTACTATGCTATAAATTTGCAAAGGGATGCAATTTCTTCTGCGTGAGCTAAGTACATTTTGAAGTTTCTCCACTTAGATATTTTCCTCCTCTGTTTCAATTTGTGCACAACAAGCAACTCTAACAATGCTATGTCTGCATATTTAATAAGGGGAGGTGAAAGCAAGAGAAGGGAAGGCAACCAAAAAAAGCAGGTCGTCTATGCTAGAGACTCACATCTAGCTCCTCTGAAGCTCAGAAGATTGTTTTAAATTGGAGCTCTGCATCACAGACATCCATTCCCCAGGCCAGATGCCGGGCTGTTTTGGGCAACTATAGGAGCCATAATGGTATTCAAGTATTGAGGACACAAGAAATCTTCAAGCTGCATTCATTTCCTCCATAGTAGGAACAAAAATGCAGCATTTGTTCACACGTAACGCTAAACCAAAACTCTTGGCTTAATAAATCTTAATTGTGCAAGTGGTAAAACAATCCGTAATTCAGTACTAGCCACAGCAAAACTCTGGCCAATGGCTTCAAAGAAAGGAAAATAAAGCAACCATGACTTCAATTCTGGTTTGTTTTGAAGCCATTAACTATAGTTTCTGTATTTGCTCTTAACGGCAGGTTATAATTAAGTGCACAATCCTCGTGTTGCTGCTCACACTAAGAGGAGAAAAGTGACAAGGGTTGTGTGCAAGGGGACACTGCTCATGCATATCCAGGATTAGTAAACAAAGAATGTTGGTTTCATCTTACATGTAAATAGCATTAGTAGTAATAGCATCTGACAGATAACGTTAAGGTGACAATCCTGTGCACACTTAAGATTATTTCCTACTGAAGTCAATGGGACTCACGTCTGAATAGACCTATATAAGTTTACACAGCTTAAAGGTAAAGGTAAAGAACCCCTGACAATTAAGTCCAGTTGCGAACAACTCTGGGGTTTCAGCGCTCATCTCGCTTTACTGGCCGTGGGAGCCGACATTTGTCTGCAGAGTTTTTCCGGGTCATGTGGCCAGCATGACTAAACCACTTCTGGTGAAACCACAGCAGCGCATGGAAATGCCGCTTACCATCCCGCCGGAGTGGTACCTATTTATCTACTTGCACTTTGACGTGCTTTCAAACTGCTAGGTTAGCAGGAGCAGGGACCAAGCAACGGGAGTCACCCCGTCGCGGGGATTCGAACCATCGACCTTCCGATCGGCAAGCCCAGGCTCAGTAGTTTACACCACAGTGCCACCTGCGCATCCCTACACCCATGCTGATTTCACAAGTATGAGTACACAAGCCTGCTAAAATCCAGTGATATCTTGTTAACAGGGAACAACTTCCAAGGGGTGGTCATGTTAATCTGTGGCAGCTACAGAGTCTTGTGGCAGCTCAAAGATTAACACATTCATTATGGTATAAACTTCCATGGAATAGCTCTGACACAGCAGAGACATTGGCACCGTGACTACATCTGAGATTACATTTGCCTGCAGTGCAAATGACATGGAAGACAGCAATCTAACAATAAATTGTTGTTGCAATGTATGCCTGACATACTACTTCCCATAAGGTTTAATTTATTCAATACTTTAAATAACTTTAGTGTATATTTTTATGCTTATCTATCTGTACCAGGGGTCTCACTTTGTGGGACATAAAAGTTGGGATGCAAGTGTTTAAATTAATTAAAATGTTTGCACAGGAATGCTTACACTGAGCTTGTGCTCAAGTGCAAATATTCACTTTTCCCCTACAGCCATGTGATTTTTTGGATAGATATATATTTTTAGATTTATTAACTAAAACCCAAACTTCTCAAGCTGTTAGCAAAGGTATTTCTTAGGTTTTCAGTAATGCTTGAAGATGGACACCTGCACTGAAACCCTTCTGCAGTCATGCACTTTACTGATTTTTCCATGCTTCCAGCATTTTTCATTTGTGGCTGCTGTTTGCATTGATTCCTACCCGTGGTATAAATGGTTTCTTTCCCTTACATTCTTCCGGGTTCCTGAGATACAGCAATAAGAGATACAGCAGTGGTATAGATCTGTTAATGTTGGGTCCCTGCTGTATGTAATATCGCTTCCGCACACTCCTAGAAGAAGGAGCTTGCTTTGTCCAACAGCTGTTATAACATTTAACAGTTCAGTTGGGAAGAGGGAGGTACCTGTTATAGAGTTTCATTTTTATGATTCTGAAACGAAAAGAAGTGCATTCAGAATAGAAAGATGGAATAAACACTTTACTATTACGAAGATTGGTTTCCTGGGTGACTTTAATCATATTCTATTGCATATAGAGTGTTAAGAAAAAAGCAGAAAAGACTGAGTCTTTTGCTGAAAATGGAAGGATTAGGGGGTTTTTTGCTTTTAAGGAACAGCAATTTGGCAGACAAAAACTGGGGGATCCTTCAACTGCAGTGGTTAAGAACTAGCAATGAAAATGATAACAGTATGCTGCACAGTTATTTTCCCTCTATAACTTCCCTTGAACATTTTCTCATATTGCAAGATCTGGTTATGAGACAAATTTATCTCTGGTGGAATCTCAGGCAATTCCTCAGAATAACTTCGGTACAAACTCATGGCAGTGTATGCAGCATAAGGCTTGTAATCAGAAAAAAATTGCAGTGTTGCATATACTGTTGCTCGTGAATGAGTGGTCAGACTCCTATTTATATCAAGCACAAACATACCTATTGAACCAACTGTTCAGTTATCTGTCCTGGCCCACAACTTCCTAGTCCCTTCTCCTACTCTTCCATTCCTGTGTGTGAACATCATTCCCTTAAAAAAAATGGTATGCATACTTTCTAGATCAGGGATGGGACACCCTCAAATGTTGTTGGGCTACAGTCCCATCATCCCTGCCAACTGGAGTACTTGGTTATATGGCTGATATAACAGGGTCAATAGAGCAGATATTAAAATCCTCATGTATTTATGGGAGTAGCCATCTTTATTTATGAACAATTTGCTAGGAAGGGATTGCACGTTATGATGCACAATCACTTCCTGGTACATTTTAAAAGATAATTTACTCATGCAGCCTCATGCAGCATCTACAAAGCTGCTTCAAGCAGCTTCAGAATATTTATAGAAGTAGGGAAAAGCTGCTCTTGGACAGCAACGTAAGTTTGTTTGGTTTTTGTTCTTCTCAGACTGCACATGAATCACTTTGCAGATATGCAGACTATTCACATATCTATGTTTCAGTCCATGAATGGGGGCAGGAGGCATGTCTGCTCCAAAAAGCAGAGGCTACATCCTAATGGAGGGACGTGGAGTGAAATTTGCATTGGGAAGGATCAACATAATGAAAGGTTGGGAGCACAAGGGGCATGAGATTGGCCACAGCATCCCCCAAGCTTGGGTTGGTCTCTGCCTGGCCAGATACCTCACCCCGGTGGCCCAGCGAGACATTGCCAGCATGGTTTGCACCATGGCAGGGTTCAACCTGGCCAACTCCCATGGAACAGGCTTGGTGCAGTCCAACCTCAGCAGATCCCATTCCACCAGCAGAAGGTGAGTAGAATGAAATGGATCTGGTCCTACTGCCATGCCAACCCTTATCTTGCCTACCACAGTCAATGAAGATTTGGCCTGATTTCATCCCATCACCTAGTGTCTTGTCTGATCATTTGCTACTCTTCTGGGACACAATTGGGCATGACTAGATATTATCAAACTACACAGAGGTCAAAGATGAATTCTAAATTGGTTTTTGATAGAAGAAATCACATGAATGATGGGATAATGCTTTAATATGCAATTGGGGCAGCAGATGTTAGTGCTGTGCTGAAAATTCATCCGGCATTTTTCTTTTACCACTCTCAATGTTTATGAGAAAAGTAAGTTGCATTTGAAACTTATCAAATGGGGAGAGAGAATTTAAGTGGAGTCCTCATGAATGGGCTACATGTTTTTGATGCACTTAACCGTACTTTTGAGGTGGCTGAGTGGAGTAAACGAGTGCCCTCCTTTTATTCTACAAATCATCACACCAGCAGTCTGCAGTCTTCTTGGGTGCCTGCACTTCAATGAAAGCCCAGAAGCAGATACCACAAGAGCCACTTACTTGGTTCCAAACAGTCAGGGGCTGCACAGTGCTGGATATGGCTCTGGATCCATTCCAGTCCGGCTTCCGCGCTGGTCATGGGACCGAGACGGCTCTGGTCGCCCTAACAGATGATCTCCGCAGGCAGCTGGATCAAGGCGGGTCGGGGCTGCTGATTCTTCTAGACCTGTCAGCAGCCTTCGACATGGTCGATCACGAACTCCTGGACCACCGCCTTGCCGACGTGGGGATCCAGGGCACAGTCCTTCAATGGCTGCGCTCGTTTCTCTCCGGTCGGGGACAGAGGGTGGCGCTTGGGGGGGAATTGTCATCCCGCCACTCCTTGGTGTGTGGAGTGCCCCAGGGTGCGATACTCTCCCCAATGCTTTTTAACATCTTTATGCGCCCCCTCGCCCAGCTTGTCCGGAGTTTTGGGCTGGGCTGCCATCAGTATGCTGATGACACCCAACTCTATCTGTTGATGGATGGCCATCCTGACTCGGCCCCAGACACACTGATCAGATGCTTGGAAGCTGTGGCTGGATGGTTACGTGGGAGCCGGTTGAAGTTAAATCCTTCGAAGACAGAGGTCCTCTGGCTGGGACGGGACGATATGGGATTGAGGGGGCAACTCCCATCTCTAGCGGGGGTGCAATTAGTGCCAGCACCGTCCGTTAAGAGTTTGGGTGTAATCTTCGACACCTCCCTCTCCATGGAGGCGCAGATTGCAGCTATAACAAAGGCGGCATTTTTTCATCTCCGCCAAGCTAAGCAGTTGGCTCCTTACCTCTCTCGCCCTGACCTAGCCACTGTGATCCATGCGACGGTCACCTCCAGACTGGATTATTGTAACTCGCTCTACGTGGGGCTGCCCTTGAGACTGACCCAGAAACTCCAGAGGGTGCAGAATGCCGCAGCGAGACTCCTTACAGGGTCTTCACTGCGAGATCACATTCATCCGGTGCTATACCAGCTGCACTGGCTCCCGGTGGAGTACAGGATCAGGTTTAAGGTGCTGGTTTTAACCTTTAAAGCCCTATACGGCCTAGGACCCTCGTACCTACGGGACCGCCTCTCCTGGTATGCCCCACAGAGAAACCTACGCTCGTCAAATAAAAACATCCTGAAGGTCCCAGGCCTCAGAGAGGTTAGGCTGGCCTCAACTAGAGCCAGGGCTTTCTCGGCTGCGGCTCCAATCTGGTGGAACGCTCTGTCACAAGAGACTAGGGCCCTGCGGGACCTGACATCTTTCCGCAGAGCCTGCAAGAGTTGTTCCACCAGGCCTTTGGTCAGGTCCCAGCCTGACTCCCTCCTCTGGCAACCTGCACAGAATTTTGCTCAACGGTTGCCATTAATTTGACTTTAATTAATTTTTATAATGGAATGTTTTTAGAATGTTTGATTATTTGATTGTTTGATTATTTAATTGTTGTTAGCCGCCCTGAGCCCGGCTTTGGCTGGGGAGGGCGGGATATAAATAAAATTTATTATTATTATTATTATTATAAATGTTTACTGGAGACAAAAATACATGCACTGCCCTTTGTTGCCTTTCAATGATAACTTAATTCTAAAGAAACAAATATCAGGGAGTATAAACCAGAGTTTAATTGCAGTCCAAATTAGGGATAGCAGTGCTGTGGGCAAATCAGGGATGCATTTCCCCAGGCAAAAAGCAGTTAACTACATTGACTACATCACTTTTTATTGTACTGCTGCACTTAACTCCCATCAATTGATCATAGTTATAACTGCTGGTATACAGGTTTCTCTCATCAGTGATGCAGAAGAGTCAAGGTCAGTCATGCTTTCCCCACTCACTATAAAACCACAAGTACAAAGTCATGATTTCAGCTTGTCAAGTAGGCATTGTGAATTTGCTCACAATATTGCACTAGTGCAGCAATCCCTTCAATGCTGCCATGCCACAAACTGCAGTCTTTACAAGTCAAACTGTTGGAGAGTTACAGTGCCTGCTGTGGTTGTAGAGACCAAGATGGGAGAGACATGTTTTGTTGCAGCTGTGGCAGTGAAAGCATCCAGTTTGGCTGCTACAGGTGCACGATGGTGTTTCTTCTTTCTACACTCCTCCTAGCGGTCATTCCTCCTCTATTTACTGCTTTGGATACACAACCTGACAGACTGTCTCCAGACGCTGCCATCATCTGCAAGGGATTCCCACACAGCGATGTCAATGTTGCCAGCCAGCCTTCATGTCATGTTTACAGACATCTTTGTAACACAGAGTTGGTCTGTCAACAGGCCTGGTGGCTGAAGCCGGCTCCCCATAGAGCATGTCCTTGGGGATCCTAGTCTTCCATTCTGAGGACATAGCCAAGCCAGCATAGACATCTCTGAGACAGGAGTGCAAACATGCTGGGAATGTGGGCTTGGGAAAACACATCTTTCTTTGAGACACTGACCTGTCATGCGATGCCCAAAATCTTCCTGACACAACGCATGTGGGAGACATTGAGGCATCGGTCCTGTTGGGTGTACATTGCCACATATCACTACCATAAAGCAGTGTGCTCAACATGGAAGCCTGGCAGACCTTCATCTTCGTATTGGTCATTAGCATCACATTATCCCATGCCCTTTAAGAGAGGTCAGTTACTGCTGTAGCTGCCTTGCCAATACACTTGTCCAGCTCAGCATCAATGAAGAGATTGCTAGTTATGGTAGAGCCCAGATAGAAAAGATATAAAGACAGGTATATATACAAAAAAGAGAAAGATAATACTTCTTGCCCTGTACAAATTACCACTCTACAATAAACTATAAAGCTGTTAAAAATACAATGAACCAGAAGCACATCTCATCCACCAGCTAAGTTTTTGGATACCTGGCTTGTATTCTTAGGGCTGCCAGAGCTGATTTTGCTACTTGGATGAATACATCTTTGTCTGAAATAAGTGTACATATCTAGTCTAGGATGAGTCAGTTTTAAAAAGACCTGAGGATACAAGTAAAAGGTTTGTGCCCATTGTACTCATATTAAGGGCAACGTAACAGGTAATGGGAGACATCTCCAATCTCACCAGACACACAAATACAGAGAGTCTTTAATGAGTTGGAATGTTATTAAACCTCTTATCCAAGAAAGCAGAGGGCATACACTGGAGACGTAAGCCTATAAATGATATTCTTAATGGAGCAGCAGTAAGGATTATTAAATAATTTTCTAAGCCAAGTGTCGCTTTGTATAATGGGTACCAATAAGAATAAGATGTGCAACTGAATACAAATCCCATCACTTAGAATAGAGGTGAATTCTTTCTTTAAGCCTCTGCTTAATTCTAGTAGAAGAAAAAGTAGGTACAGCCTCCATACTAATCCCATAAACATATACAGTGGTTCTAACAATATTTACCCAAGATGGATGGGATAAAATTTCCAGCTGTTCTTTAAGCTTTTTTTTCTTTGGTAAAGGCAAGTACAACATGAGCACAAATTCATGATGAGATTAGTCCAATTTTTGCCTGTAAAGGAGACACGCATGTACCTTAAGGAACAGTTAACAGAGAGCTCGTAAGAGAATTTTGTACTACAAAACATACATTGGTGGGGACATACCATTCATCAGTTGAAGAACAACCTTCTTTAAGAACAAAACAAAACCCTCAACTGCAGAGCTGGTGGACAGGTGAAGTGGGTGAAGAGCAGGAAATTAAGTGCCTGGGTAACGCCAGAGCAGTCTTATAGGCCAGAGATGGGGAATCACTCACATTTGGAAGTACACCCCACTCTGTGCATCCATCTGGAGGCCACTAGTCGGTGGTGAGTAGGGTGAGGCAAAACTGGTCAGAGCAGTAATGTTAATTTTAGCTTTGTGCAGTCACTGGGTTTCTCCACACCCACACATTTCTCTCTATCCTCCATCCAAACAATTACGTACTAGAGTTCAAGATCATATTAGAGCCAGACAAAAATGCTCAAGGACAATGCAAAGCAAAACTGGTGATGGATGTGTTTCAGGAGGGTTTCCTGTGGGCCAAGCAAAGTGGCCTGGAAGGCTGCAGTTGTCTCCAGGCCTGAGGTTGCTTATAGGCATTTCAAATGCACAGATATATTACTGAAATACCAGATCTACTAATGTATTACCTGTTTGCAGCTGTAGCACAGTACTGCTTGTTCCAGTTCTCTCACACAGGATTCTGCTTGAATTACATCACTATCGGCATTCTCTCAGCCACATATGTTTAAAACAGAGTTTCCTTTTTATGATACACTTGATATGTAAGGTATTAGGCTGGCATCATTTTCAGGAGGTAATAATCTGGTTGTGACCCACAAGGGTTAAATTAACCTCCCTAGCCTAGTTTCTCCCACTACAATGTGTTCTCCTTCAAGCAGAGTTCAGCTACACTGTGGAGTGGTTTTGAAAGCAGCCCTTAGATGAGGCATCGGCTAGCTGAATGGAAGAAATGGCAATGTTGCTATTTCTAAACCATTTGTGTACACAGAGATTCCAGGGGAAAGCATTGCTGTGATTGGGAAGTGGATGAACAAAACTTGCAGTAAACAAGCAAATCCATGGCTTCTACATCCAGGAGACAGAGAAGGAAACAGAAGTTGAGGTAAGCAAAAATACTTCCAAGGAAATGCCTCACTTGCAACACAACCTAGAATGGTAAGTCTCACATATATCCTGTGGGAGAAGACAGACAGCTCTTAACTAACTGTATATTTGAAGTAACTCTGTGGAAGATCAGCATCAGTCCATGTCAAATTGGCAAGTTAGGACAAATGTTACTTGAGTGTCCATAAAGCATGATATATACACTTAAATGCTTACATAACAGCTTTAGTGTGTGCCCTATCTAAACTCATAGCCACACGTTTCCAGAACATTAGATCCACAATTTGCTACACCTTCTCCTTTACATTTTTTTGTAATGTACAGATCATGTATACCTACCCTATATATGTACAGCATGTTCACACATAGGCTCCGTTCAGAAGAGCCAAAAACACACAAAGTATGGGAAAGAAGTGAAACCCTGTTTTCTCCTCCAGGTGGTTCATTATCCACAAATTACATGTTATCTGCTTAGAGCTGCAATGATAGGTTACTAAATATATACTCTTTAAAGACAAGAGATCATGGCATAGTACTCAGTTCTTGAGCCTCCTGTGGCAACTGGCACATCATCTAAGCACTTCATGATATTTTCATCCAATTGCTGTCAGAAAAGAATAAATACAGTTGCTAATGACAACAACTTACATACAGAATATTATCTGTGAAGGATATAAAGGAAGTATCAGATTGTACTGCTTGGTGTCCTAAGAAAATGATAGAATGTTGCCTCTATTAACAGATTAGCTTTGTACATCCAGAACTGATGTAGCACACCAGGGCTCATATCACAGGAGGATCATAGAATTGTTCTGTCTAGGATAGCAATTCCTATATAATAGAAACTAATGTACTAGCGGGACACAATAATATTGTGGTGGGTTCAGGCTACTGCTTGAGGAATAATGAGAGGAATTTTTTTTTAAGAGAGGTAGGGAGAAAGGGAAGAATGGCTTTTTTTTGGCCAACGTATGACACTGTTGGAGTTCAAATGAAGACAATGCTCCATCCATTAGCAATATTCACATTTAATAAGCCTTATCTTGATTTACTGCAAATGAACAGTGTGCTTCCTGCTGCATCCAAAACAGGCACGGTGGTTTGTTTCTCCATAAAAAGCCAAGACAGCTAGTCCACTGTAAGTCATAGTTTCTTGTTAGCTAGCTGGTTGTAACTTATTAGGGAGCAACAATTCCTGGTTTGGCCATAAGAGAAGCCAAGACATGCTGGCTTGTTATCCTGCTCGCACCAGGGGAGAAGCAAACCAGGAACAGACAGCAGATATCAGCATGCTGTCCATTCACAGTGTTCCACAATAAAGCTAGAAAAACTGGGTTATTGTTATGTGAATGCAGGCACCATTTCATATAAAATTTTATATCTTTATCCTTTCTACACCACTCTTCATCAGAGCTTCCAATATAGTTAAGAGAACAAGATAAATAAAAACTCAAAATGTTAAAAGAGAACATACATTACGAATGTGGAGGAAACTATGCTTTTGTCTGGTACTAAAAGGATAACTATGTTTGTGTCTCTGTGGAAGAAATTCTACAAATGGGACATACACCATTACTGAGAAGGTTCTCAGTTTCCTAATCATTCATCTGGAGCCATGTCACTGCTGCAGTTTGTAATACATATGAGAGTTTTGAAGGCTTACGCAGTTATTCACTTCCAAGTATGCACTAGGCTAGGGGAAACAGTCTGATGGTGCTTCTCAACCACTTTCACAGGCTGGGGTAGGTTTGTAATCCTAGTGTACACTTAGAGGTCTCTTGACACTAAAACGAATGCCTTTGCTCACACAAAAGTTCTATATGTGGATCCGCATTTTAAAGTAGGCTATTTATGTTGGAAGAATCACCAATTGTCACTTTACTGTTTTATGCTGCTAGTTTCCACTGTTACACTTCCATTTCTTGCATTCTTCAACTACCTGTCACAAGTAGTTTTATACTTGCATATATCGGCATTCCATTTTTCTTCTTGTTGAATGATGCTCTTCCCTTCTTAATAAAATTGTGCAATTATCTGCATAATCATGCCACCTTCTCTCTTTAGAGTCCCTTGCTCAGAGGTATGCATACCATCTGTGCCTCTTCTACAGTGTTCTTAAATGGCCTCCAGGCCGAGTCTGTGCTTTTAAAGTTTTATTACTTTGCCCCTCAGCCTCATGTTAACCACTTCCCTTACTGTTTCTAAATATGCCCTTTTAAAATTGTTACTCCTTTTGCACATGAGAGAACTGGTCTCCCACAGGATGCCCGATTATCAAAGGTAATTGTGCAGGATTGGCAGTTAACTAATGGAGATGCCATAATGAAAAGGCTGAAGATATTTTAGTATAGAAGGGGGGGGGGGGGGCAAAATTAAGGCTGGAAGTCAGAATAAGGTTTTGCATGCACATAAGAATACGGGTAGGGCATTTATTTTTTTCCTAATAATTAAGTTGGAAATAACAGAATAGACTAGTGAGGAGAGCAAGCAGTTTTCCCGATCTTCCAGAAAATTATACACGACTAGCTGCAAAGCAAATACAAACCTGCAATAGTGAGTTCATATTTCAGTAATAAGAAGGGATAGGAATAGAACTTGCTTCCCAGTTTGCAGAAATGGCCTCCCATATGCTGTTAGACTACAACGAGTGGTTACCGCCCCCTGTTGGACCTGTGATCTTGCTAGGTAGTCACAGGAGGTGTGGCCAATGAGGTCACGGGGCATGCCAAAATGTTTTTCTCCCATTCTCATCCCTTGCAGACACTAAAGCATCTGTGTTTTTAGGAATACTTAGCACCTAACTGAAAAGTGCCTCACTTTGGGTTCAAAAGGGGTCCTTGCTATCATAGCTGATTGTGTGCTGGGAGAAACATTGTGTTTCTTCACCCGTTCTGATTCTTTCCCTATCTTCCTCTTTCATAACTGTGGACACCAATGTTTTATTAAAACTCAGAACCTATCTTGGTTTAGAATTGGTCCATGGAGGCTAACTTAAAATGAATTATGGAAGGATGTAGGGGACAGGAATGTGCAGCTTTGAGATTTCGGTGAAAACTTTTCTAAAAATAAATGCTTGACATTTCATTTGGTAGGTCTGGTTGACCAAACGAACCAGCCCCCACTGACTACAACTCCCATCATATTGGCTAGGGCTGATGGAAGTAAAGAGTCCAACAATATCTGCAGGGCCACAAATCCCTTTAAAAGCCATTAAAACATTCCACCCAATCAGCATTAACTCACAATTAAGACAACACTGGCAGAGGAAATGTGTATCAGCCCAAGAACCAACAGTGTCAACATATGATGAGGAACAGTAAATGGGATGAGTTTTATGTGGCATCACTGCCACACACCGGTAAATAATAATGGGAGGAAAAATGTGGAGAAAAACATTAGTTGCTGCATGTCTGCTCAGTGGTGTGCGAAGTTTCTTGGCTGTATGGCTGAGATAACAGGTTCTGTAGGACAGCTCTTAAAACCTAGGAAAACTATGAGAGAAATGCCTATGCATGAATTGTGACTGCTTTGTCAAGCAGCAGAAAGTGTGTACTTTCATCATTATGTAATGTTACTCCTATCTGTGCAATAAAAATTGATCTCATTTCCCTCTAACTTTCACTCACACGTTTTTATTAACATAACTGCCTTTAATTCCTTAGGAACTGCTGTTGAGAGAGAGAAAGACTGAAGGGAATGCACAAAAGGAACACCATTATAGTGAGGCAAAAAAATTCTCAAAGAAATTGCATCAGCGCACATACTTAATGTGCTTTCTTAAAGCTTAACACACTATGCAAAAAGTCATCATCTATAAAGACATTCGGGATTATAGATGGCTGTGTAGCTCCGCCCACTCTGCCCAGCCAGATTGGCTGGAATTCAAATAAGCCAGGGGTCGGCAATTTTTTTTAGCCGTGGGCCAGTCTACTGTCCCTCAGACCTTGTGGCGGGCCGGAGAAACGGCACCGGGGGCGGGGAGCTGGAAGAAGAGGCAAGGGGAGCAAGTAGTCCTCGTCCCCACCCCCCCAGCCCCAGCGCTTCCCTTCCCAGGGGCTGCCGCCGCCACTGCCACTGCTGCCACTTCTCATGGGTAGGAGGAGTGAGCTTGTCCCCTCCACCCTCTGGCCCACAGGAGCACCAGGGCGGCAGCGGCAGCGGCGGAGGGAAGATGAGTGGCGCAAAAGGGCTGGCTCCGGAGAGGGGCTGCTTAAAATGGCGTTCGGCCAGCTCAGCTCAGGCCCCTTCCTCCTCTAGGCAGGGCGGGGAGAAGACAGGAGGAGGGAAGGAGGAAGCGGCGGCGCGGTGTGTGTGAGGGAGGGGGAAATGGAATGACGCAGGGGGGGGTGCAGCCTGAACGAACAGAATCCCCAAACCGATCCACGGACAGTCCATGGGCCAGATCCTGAAGGCAATTGGGCCTGATCCGTCCCACGGGCCTTAGTTTGCCAACCCCTGAAATAAGCATATGGCGGGAAAGCCTGCCAATCCCAAGCGGCCAGCCTGGGGATTTCCTGGCAGCTGACTGACTGGCCCCAGCACTGCTCCCTGGAGATAACAGCCCACCACAATGGGCCGCAGTAGCTGCCCCCTCCCCGTGACCTGTTAAGCAGCCATTCTTGTTGTCCTGCTGTTAATCTCCATACAACAAGAATATAATTTAAATGTACATGAAGGATTTTGTCAAAATTGATAGGGACAATAACTTCAGGCCGAAAAAATGAAATATCACTGGACATGCCCATGCCATATGCTTCAGCAAGGCATTTCCAGTATCCACCTGAGTTAGATATTGCCTTCCTAGAAGATTTTGTGGATTCCAGACTAGGTAACTTTAAGGTAAGTAAAGTTCCTTATGAACTGAAGCAAGGGGTAGCAATTCTAGTTAATTAAGCAAAACCATATTGTGGCACAACTGAAGCCCCCCACCCCCCAAAAAGCAATAAATCCTGACTTAGGAGTTCTGTCTTCTAATATTAAGGGGAGAGGGAATTGCTGAGTTTGGAGGGGGGAAAGCACACTGCCCATGGTCAGATGTGCTCCTCTGTAGTGAGCCTATTTACACAAAGTTCAATCAATACATGGTATCTAATACATGGTATTGGTGGGTTTTCTGCAGATTGATATTTGTTCTGATTCAACAGTAAAATGCAGGTTTTCTCAAGGAAAATGGCAAAGGCACAAAGGGGTCGTATATATATGACCCGCGACGTGAAATCATAGGACAAACAGGGCCTGTTTACACTTCCAAGTTTCTGGGTCCCAGTACTAGATATTGAAACTTAAGTCCAGGGCATGAGCCCTTCTAATTATTGTAGCTGAAAAACAGATCTGCCACCAGCTGGAGGGCATTATCTTCCTGTTCCCCTGGGCGACAATTGGTGGGGGGGGCCCTTGCATGAAATGGCAGTTCTATGTTCCAACACATCTCTGCAAAAGTGGTAGAGAAGTATCAAGAAAAGAGGTTTGGAGGTTTTTCTTTAGCACAAATATACCATTGCAAATGCATTAACGTCTCACCGTGCAGGTTCCAGGGCTTTCCCTTGCTTCTGGGACTGAGCCTTGGCTCAGATTAAACCCTAGCAACCACAAGCACCGCAGCTGCCTAAATCCAAGTTAAATCCTAAAAGCATTTCAGCAGCTTGCATGTGGTCATTCTTTGTATGCCATGGAAGTCTACTGATGTTAGAACTGGATGAATTTAAGTAATACACTAGCCCTGTTTAATAAGCAGAAAGAATGAAAATCTTGAGGCACTTCATTGTTTTGTAGTTTATGACGAGGGAATGCATTGCAACAGGAAATACTAGCTTATTTGGAACACTCAAACCTTTTGAGATAATTTTATTCATGCAGCTTATCTCCTGTTCTCATTTTTTTCCCTCCCACCCCCTCTTCAGAGCAGCTGTTGTCAGGGGTTTGCAAGCACAACACCACACTTACATAGCATATGAATGCATGAATTTGTAGAAAGGGTATTGTTTAGAAATGGCTAGTAATACAAGTACTTTCACATGTAAAGCTTAAATTGACTTTTCTTTAAATCAGCCTGTAAGGCTTTCCTTTGCATCAGCTTCTAATGTGAACATAAAATCTCCACTGGCAGGAACTATCTGTAGTCATTGCTAACTGACAAATATTTTTATAACATAATGCTTCCTAATAATCAGTTGCTATTTCTGAACGGTCCAGGCTCTCTTTGCAGGTGCTGTGAGGATGTAACTACTGATTAGGAAAGAAGCAGTTTCGATTTGGAGTGTAATCAGCATAGGATACACTGGTGTGATTTAGAAGTGTCCCATTTGCTCAGCTCCCAAATCCATTTGCCCATCATCCTGGAAAAATCCAGTACGGTGGTACCTCTGGTTGCAAGCAAGATCCATTCCGGAGCCCCATTTGCAACATGAGCAGAATGCAACCAGCGTCTGCGCATGCGCGGGTCGCGATTCGCCGCTTCTGCACATGCGCGAGCGGCGAAACCTGGAAGTAACCCTTTCTGGTAGTTCCGGGTCGCCGCGGGGTGCAACCTGAAAAGATGTAACCTGAACCGAACGTAACAAGAGGTATGACTGTATCTCCATCGCTGTTATAAGTGAAGTTGGGGGAGGGGGCGTTGCTGCAATGTTTATCCACATTAAACCTTACTTGTCATTTTGCATTCACTCCAGATGGAAGCAAATGTTGTAAATGGCTCATTCATATATCACAAACTTGACACTAGCAGTATTTAAAACAAATATTCAAGCCATCTGATTTTTGTAGCTGTTTATAGAAACATAACAACTACAAAAGAACTCTGGATTGCTTTAAGGAAAATAATGTTAGGGCTAGTCATATGGCTGCCTGTCTGCTCCTTCGTGACCAGGTATACACTTGTAATCAAATGTATTACCAAAAACACCATCAGTTTACATTGATCTCACATCCACAAGGAAACAAAACCCTGTAATATTGCCTCTGAACTTATCAGGGAAGTGCAAAGTACATAATAGCTCTTTCACTGAACACTATTCTGCAGATATTGAGGTGAAAGCCTCACTGAGTTCGATGTACCTTATTCCCAACTAAGTGGATACAGGACTGCAGACTCAGTTTCATATTCTATCCCAAATGAACATTTAGATGCAGAAGATGAATAGCATGAGAGAGGCCCAAATAGGTTTAATATTACATATGAAAATAACCTTAAAAAGAGAGAAGAATAAGAATTGGTAAATACCAGTCAAAGACTACACCTTCAACAACCTGGCAAAAAAGAAGCATTTTCTTAATTAAATTGCAAAAGCTTAAAAAAAAACCACAAAGCAAACATCTCACTCTCTGGGCAACAGCAAAAGGCTGTTGAATAAATTCATTATCTTTTTTTAATTGGACCACTTATTTGTACAGACTTCCCCAAGGCATTATAATTCAGAAAATAAATAAATGCTCAATTTTTTAAAAATGATGAATTTAGTAAGTTCTTGACTATAATTTTAAGCAGCTCACTCCAAGTTAAGGGGCATGGGGCCTGAGACTCTGATTGCATTTACCCATCTCACTCTTCTTCCATGTGGGAATATAAACTCTTATCTTAAAAACATTAATGATCTATGAAGTTCTTGTTCCGGAGTCAGGCACAGGCTACAATCCAAAATTGATGGATCTATGTTTGTGTACTTGACGGCTTGCACTTCAATTTGTACAGCAACAGCTTCTAGAACTGCACAATAACAGTTTGGCTTTGCAACCAGAGAAAAAAGTGCCAACTATATGCACAGTTTCATTGCTTACGTATAGCCCATTTCTTTGGAATAGCAGGGGAGAGGAGCCTAATATTGTGGCCTAGGGACATCTTGTGAACCATGGGGAGAAAAACACACATAAAGGCTTGTTAACAGCTACTTTGAGCAGTTTTTCTTGCTTATGACTTATTCCTGTGGTAACACTTCCTTGCAAGTACTCCCATTTTTGATAGTGCAAAAAAAATATAGCCTGGGAGAAAATGTTTCTAGACTCTTTCAACTGAACAGATAGAACATGCACATCAGGTGTAAGAGTCCCGCCCTTCAATCATCCCTTTACAAACACACTATCCATCTATTCGAGGGGGAAAGTTTTGCATTTTTATTCATTATTTGCGCTATATTCTTGAGAATCACCTGAAACTGGTCCATATTCTACAACAATTTATACCCCAACCATCTGGCTGGGTTACACAATAATGAAGCATTTACTCCAGAAAAGTCAACTTCTTTTTTCACTCACTGTTTAAACGACATCCACGTTCGTTTTACATGCCATCATTCATACCCTACCCATCTCCCCTAAGGCTACCGAATAAGCTGCTAGTAGAAGCCATCAGGATTTCCCTATTCATTTTCAGAGCTTCAGGCTGGGCAAGAACAAATAATTATTATTATAAATGGGAAAATCCTGATGACTCCTGCTGGAAATCCTGGTGACAGTCCTGTGTGGAGATTTTGCCTAGCAGCTATTCAGAGAAGCTGAGGGCAGAAGGTAGTGGACAGGCAGCCCTAGGCAAGGTGGAACAGGAGAGATGCAGAAAAAGCAGCCAAGATAGAGGGCAACTATGAGAAGAGGAAGCTCACACTAGCCAAAGGCAAAAGCAGTTCCATGGCTGGTGAGAAGAAGCACCAAGTGCTGAGAGGTCTCAATTCTCCAGCCACATTTCTTGGTCTGGAAGTTAGTGTAGAAGAGTGAGTGAGTGAGTGAGTGTACAGTGCTTTTTCTGGGTGCTAAAGGGTATGCAGTACCCGTTTTAAAAGAATTTTAAAAGTGTGGCACTTACTGTAACAACTTCACCGTGAATACTGGCAACATCTTTTCTTAAAAATACCACACTGAATATATCTCAGAAGGTTCCCTCCAACCCACTGCTTTTCAAAAGGAAGCCTTTCTGCTCCCTGCAGCATGAAGAAGCATTGCTGATTTCAACAGGCAAAACAGTGCTCTATTTGGCGTCAGGTGGAATCATCACTTTAATCATGTTTCCAGCTGATAGTGGAACATGAACGTCTCAGCAGCATTAAAAGACCATAGTATAAAAGGAGCCTTTGTTTTGCAAAACAGGAGCAAGTTAGTCTGCCAACATTTTTCTACAGTTCCCTTTCCAATTATTATTATTATTTATTCCTGGGAAAGATGAAACTTATGCTTATCGGATAACTCGTAACATAAAACGTAATAGTTTTGGAAAACGAATTCGTATTACAGGAGTCTCGCCTCCCTTGTAGAATTTCATACACTGCATTTGAATTTGAAATGGAAATCTTTGTATTCAGGCGGGGGGCACATTTTTCCTACACTCACAAAAATACCTTATTGTTAATTTTATTTATTTTGCTATTATTTTAGATGCCGTATCCATGGCTGTATAAGAGCTGGTTCTTCAGTAACACAATTGCCTGAGGTTAATATACTTATCATTGAATAAGTCCCCAGATTCCACAAAGAAATCGTTAAAAGTAATGTTTATCTAAAATGGTTTGGTTGCCAGGAAAATAAATGTGCATCAAAGGAAACATTATGACTTAATTATAGGGAGCTAGCAAGAAAAAGGACATTGGCAAATGTTATTCTTTTGTATCTTCTAGTCATAACTGTCACAACAAAAAGAAAAAGAAAGCTAATAAGACAACAGAAATCTGAACTTCTGAGTGAAAATGAAAACATTTGTTGCAATATGTGTGTACTGCTATAATTTCTGTGAATCTAGAGGAAATTTTGGCCTTTTCTAATTAAACACACAATTCTCACAATTCTTCTCATAATTCTTTGAAGGACAACCAGTTTGGTATAGTAGACAAAGCATTGGATTTAGACCTTCAAAATATGGGATTGGATCCCCATTTGACTTTGAGCCATTCAACCTCTTTTACCCTAACCTACCTCACAGGTTTGTTGTGAGACAAATGGATTAACTTGCATAAGTGAAACTTTCATAGAATGGTAGGACACAATAATGTTAAATAATAAAAATAACTTATGGAAACCCGCTCCAACTTTAAGTCATCCTGCATCCATGTAAAAATCCCCATGTGCCTAAAGTCCACATATAGTGCTGTCCTTATCACAACTGATACGATTATAGAATAGCATAGGTTAAAATTCACCATCTGACACATGGTCAACTTGCCATGTGAATAGACCCTGAGAAAGCAATGGTTACTTGTGGTTATTTTGTTTCCTGGCCCAATTAGGAGACTCATCCAAGTGTCTGTAAAAGAGTTTGTGCCTGTCCCCACTTCCCTGGGAAGGAAATGAGCCTGTATCTCACTTGGTACTTTTGAGAACCACTGCTGTAATTCCTACACAGTGAAAGGATCATTTGCTTAACTACAACATTAGGTCTAGGTTGCTTTCAGTGGCCATAACTTTTTTTTCCATTCTGAAAAGCCCACATTCCTAACCCTATATAGACCAAACTACTAACTGTGCTGCCCAGATTGAAAACTGCTTTGCTGGCCACCAAGGGCAGATATTGCTTGATTTTGCATTTCTTTGAGCATTTAAAACTGCTAATGTCTTAACCCTACACTTAACGTTAGCTTCTTTGCCATTAAAACCATATTAATAGTCACGGACCAAAATAGCTCCCTTAATTCTAGTCAGTGTGAAAATGACTGCCAATGAAGAAAAGATGTCATTCAATGACCTTATGGCGTCCTTTTCTCACTGGCAGGCATCTTGGAGACTATTACAGAAATCTCAGCAAAATTAAGGGTAGCTTAATAGGTTGTGTGCAGAGAGCATGGAATCTGTTGTTCAGCTGTCTAATATTGCCTAATAAAATTCAGAGCAGAGTTGCCAGGTTAAAGCTTAATGCCTTCATCATTTGTTTATCTGAAAATGGAGAGGGGTGGAGAGAGAGGTGGACCAAGAATACTACACTCATGTCACTCAAAGGAACAGTTTCTGACAGGGCAAAATTAAATTTCTGGACAGCAAGGACCACAATATGACTTCCTGTGTGAGTTCAGCCTTGCCTAAGGTATGCCATGAGCAAACACATTGATACCAAAGAGCTATGCAATGGCCAGGGCGGCATAAGGAATAGATTGTCCAGCTGTACCAAAACACCAGAAATGAGCTGGTGACTGCAAAGTTTCAGGTATGACAGCACTTATGTCATGCTTCCTCACAACTTACCATTAGGCAAAGCTTTAAGGCAGATTTAACATTGTTGGCCTGAGATACTTCACATGTGTAGTATGCATGCAGCCCTTTATGACTTGCTGTGGTGTTGTCCTTGTCAGGGCTGAGCCATAAGCAGCTGTCCAAGATAAGATGTCAAATCAGGAAGTCAATGAGCAAATCGGGTCAGAACCAAGGACAAGGGAAGACCCAAAATCAATGAGCAGTTCAGAATCATTGCAAGAATAGGTATGTATCCCATAACAGCAGAACAAATCTGTAACTGGGAGAAGATCTACAGAAAAACACACAAGACAAACCCACCCATGGTGATCTGCTCTGGTGAACATAGAAGACATGGGCAAGCTCCACACATTAATCAAGTGAGAAGTTGGTTGTATATATCCACCCCCTTGGCACTTAGGCAAGGTTTTAAACTCATATGGGAAACCCTAGTATAGTCCTTTCTGTCCAGGAAGGTCCTCGAATGGCCATCTTAGCTGGGTGGGCTAATTCAGAGCCTGAGGGTACTTAACTACTCCAAACTGCAGCTGCTTCAATCCACCGTTCTGTGGCTCACCACATCATGCAGAGATCCAAACCTTTATAAGTCTGCACATGGGACACATTCTAGTCTATCGAGCTGGAGAGGAGACAGGAATGTAGCATGGGAGAGATAGGCAAAAGCACAATTTTTCTTTATGCTATAGCCAGGCCTTCTGAACATCATTCTTCCATCCAGATACATCACAAAATGTTATTGACTGTGCCACTAGTAGCACACACGCCACAGGCAATCTGCCCGTGATCCGACTGAGCCTTCTACATTAATTTAATAGCTGTGGTTGCTTTAATGAATACTCATATTATCATAAGAACAACACAATTAAGAAAAGTATTTTGAGGGCAAAGCTTATTTATGAAAACAGCCTTAAATTGAAGTACTGCTATTTAAGGCTGGAATCCTACCTCTACTTACCTAGGAGCAGGCCCCACTGAATTCAATAGGACTTAAATCTCAGCAGGTATTGTTTGTAGCCTAAGAAGGTTGTGGATCAAAGAGTAATTAATTGGGAAACTAATCATCACAAAATAGCAGTTACAAGTTTTTAGGTCACTTTATCCCCTTTTCTCCTGTCTTAGTTTGATTAAGAGTTGTACACTTCTGAGTGTTCAGAATGTAGAAAAGGACATTGATAAGTTTATTTAAAAATGCAAAGAGAGGAATTTAAAATGATAAAAGGCTTAGTGGCTATGACCTGGGAAGTAAAATTAAAGAACTTCATATGGGCAGCTTAGAGAACAGATCACAAGGAGTAGATAGGAGGACCACATTTAAGTACCAGGGTAATAATGTAAAAGATCAGGAGGAATTATTAAAGGTGGGCCAAGATGATATAATATGAGTAACAGCTTGGAACTTGAGGAAATTAAAGGGTTCATCTGATGCTTAACCCATTTTTAATATGCAAGACTAATTAGATAGTGTTAGACGAAAGGTTATGAAGGCAATATCAATGGAAAAGCAGACATGTGTGTCTTAAACTAAACAGATCATCTGCCAGATAAGCTACCTGCATTGACTTTGGAGCACAAGGGGCCATTTTATCAGATACTCAGAAGATTCAAAGTACGGTAATCTCTTAGTGATTCTATGTTTCCACACTTAAGATCTTAAAGCATGATCCATTCTATGTTGTAATTCATCATCCAAGGCCCTGCTTCAAATCCGTGCTATCTCAGTCCACCCTCAACTTAGTCCATGAATCTTAGACTAGGACCTGGGACATCAAATCACTACTTGGCCATGAAGCTCAGTGGGTAATCTTTAGCCAGTCACCATCTCTCGGCCTAACCTACCTCACAGGATTGTTGTGAGGATAAAATGGGGAGAGGAAGAAGCACAAGCAAACAACAACTGAAATATTCTGTCACTCTCTAACTAGTAACTGGCCCTATCAAAAGTAGAATACAATATAGATTTTTGAAAATATTCTAATTGAAGAAGTTGATGCCTGCATTATACTGTAAATATTTCAGTAATGCCTAGAAAAATATTGCACACTGTAGATATTTCAGGTGAAGCAAGTTTGTACATCACTGATGAGTCCACATCAGTTTAAATGCCACGCCCCCAGCATAACCTGAGCTCTAGTACCTTTAGCTAAATACCACAGAAATCAATATGTCATTGCCAGCAGGAGAAAAGATAGGAAAGCTATTCAGAGAAGAGCAAATTCTCAAGGGTCAAGTTAGCATTTCCAGACTGTGTGTGAAGTGAGGTAATAAGTCACGTCTTTCTACGTTAAGCACTTTGATTTTAATTGTTCTGTGATCATTTTCAAATGCCCCACCCCTCAAACTGAAATGCCAGCCACCGATATTAATCTGAATTAATGCGACTCAGGTAATTTAAAATAAAAATAAAAATTGTGTTGTTTAATTTATAGACTTGCGGAAGTAGTTAAGGAATTTAACAGCAGCGTGCATTTTGTTTATGTGCAATCCTCCTACTCAACATTTATATTTGTGTGTCCCTTGGAAAGGCATGGGAGAGTGTTGTGGTATTTTGCTTCATGCTAACGGTCCCTGTTTACTGAACTGTAATTATAGTTTGCTGTCATCTTTCGAGTCTGCTGACCTTGACATTATTTGCTTGCCTAGTACAAGGAAGGTTAAACAAATCTGAAAAATCTAACAGGTAAACGTCTCAGGGGCAATGGATTCTCATACAGAAACAATACCTATTAAACACTTTATTGCTGCATTTCCAAAGGTGAGCTTGCAGTAGAGACAGGCAAATATACAGGTAAGTCACCCGATAATTCATTGACAAACAGTGAGGCGGTTCACACATAATGCTAAACCAAACCATGGCTTAACATGAAGCAAGCAAGCTACTGAAGAGCAGATTGCAGCTGCTTTTATCCTTCCTGATCATTTTGCTGCTGCTCTGTGTCAAGCTACACTGTGATTTGGCTTATAGTGTCATTTGAACTCAGGCTCATGGTTCGACAAACAATGATCTGCAACCAATATTGGCTCATAGTTTATCTGAGGCAGCTGAACCGTGAGCCTGGGTTTGGACATAACAGGGCTGTTTGCCATTTCCAACCATCCCCCAAGGGTTTACTCAACCCATTTTAGACAATCAGTCAGGGTTTTCTCTACTGCTGTATTAGCTTTTGGTGGCACAGTTATCACTCTCTACTGTTACCAGGTGCTGAAGTTCAGACCTTCGGTCATCTGGGAGAAAATACACATCCTCCTAACATCAGCAAGTACAACCTTCAGGCCTAGAAATCCATTGAATTTGTGTTAAGTCTTTCTCCAGATACTGAAGGACGTTGTGACCAGAATAGAGGGACAGTCATGGGAACATGAATAATTATGTTAATTATAGATCCCCTTATCTCAAGCAGATGCCAAGCACTGAGACAGCAAAGGTCACTTGGGCCAATGGAGGCTGTTGTCAGCTAGGTGGTTTCTGTCACTTACTAATACATCATGCTGCATATATTTGAGAGACACAGCCTGTTTCAGCAAACGAGAGAGAAAGCAAGCTACTTTATGAACAGGAATAAATCTACAGATGACAAAACTGCTGCACTGTATCATTTAGCAGATAGAGAGTGTTGAGGTATTTTGAACTTGGATATTAAACAATGCATCATCCAGAAAGAGGATTAATTTTATTTTACTTGTTTCCCTCTTTGTCAGGTGAATCTCTGAAGCTGGCTCACTGCAGGGGAGCACGTACAATAGAAGGAGGCAGTAGAAAGCACTGCTCAGTATATACAGGACAGCTCAGGATAATATCAATTTTACAAACTTCAAAAATCAAGTTTGACCCAGGTAGCTTTCAGCAAAGGGACTGAAAAAAGTCCTATGGTTTAATCTTTCTAAAATAAAGATTAAACCAGATGAATAAATAAATAGTGTTTTTCTTCTTATGGAAGAATGAAACAATAAGGTCAGGAAACAGAAGGCATTATTTTATACTGCTATTGTGCTATAGGTAGCAAAATAAAAATCATGACGAGCTCCTGTTGTGGCACTTCATCATAAATCCCCTTCAAGCTGAGGAGGTAGCAAGTAATAAATGGTGCACATACTTTAAGCAGGAAGCATTTGATTAAAGGTACAGTAACTATTAAAACAGCATGTTGCATGATTGCTCTGTACAAGGTGGCATTGTGATTGCATTTTACTGCGAAGGAAAACACAATATCGTTATTAAATATGCCTTTTGCTTCTCGAAATACATTTCCACATAACTCCAGACATGGCACCTACACAAAAAAAAAACACCCCCAACAGTTTTGCCTTTAAAAATATAATGTGACAAGTAGTTCTTATTGTTTCCCCTAGTTCTCTGGAAAGCAATACCAGATGGAGCAGAGATATAGTTAGTTACTTTTTCTTTGCTTTTACACGTTACATCAGTGTTTCTGGTAAAGTTTTTATATTATAATCTCATTTTATAATGTATATAAAACAGAGAGAACAGTTATGACAACAGACAAAAAAAAGCTGAAAAACAAAACTATAAAATAGGCACATAGAATGAGTAGTTGCACGTGAGTTAAAATAACAAAGTCCAAGTAAAGGCTATCAACTTTATCAGGTTATCAACTATGTTGTTGTTTAGTCTTTTAGTCGTGTCCGACCCTTAGTGACCCCATGGACCAGAGCACGCCAGGCACTCATGTCTTCCACTGCCTCCCGCAGTTTGGTCAAACTCATGCTGGTCGCTTCGAGAACACTGTCCAACCACCTCGTCCTCTGTCGTCCCCTTCTCCTTGTGCCCTCCATCTTTCCCAACATCAGGGTCTTTTCCAGAGAGTCTTCTCTTCTCATGAGGTGACCAAAGTATTGGAGCCTCAGCTTCACGATCTGTCCTTCCAGTGAGCACTCAGGGCTGATTTCCTTAAGAATGGATGTGTTTGATCTTCTTGCAGTCCATGGGACTCTCAAGAGTCTCCTCCAGCACCATAATTCAAAAGCCTCAATTCTTCGGCGATCAGCCTTCTTTATGGTCCAGCTCTCACTTCCATACATCACTACTGGGAAAACCATGGCTTTAACTATACCAACCTTTGTTGGCAAGGTGATGTCTCTGCTTTTTAAGATGCTGTCAAGGTTTGCCATTGCCTTTCTCCCAAGGAGCAGGCGCCTTTTAATTTCATGACTGCTGTCACCATCTGCAGTGATCATGGAGCCCAAGAAAGTAAAATCTCTCACTGCCTCCATTTCTTCCCCTTCTATATGCCAGGAGGTGATGGGACCAGTGGCCATGATCTTCGTTTTTTTGATATTGAGCTTCAGACCATATTTTGCGCTCTCCTCTTTCACCCTCATTAAAAGGTTCTTTAATTCCTCTTCACTTTCTGCCATCAAGGTTGTGTCATCTGCATATCTGCAGTTGTTGATATTTCTTCCGGCGATCTTAATTCCAGCTTGGGATTTATCCAGCCCAGCCTTTCGCATGATGAATTCTGCATATAAGTTCAATAAGCAGGGAGACAATATACAGCCTTGCCGTACTCCTTTCCCAATTTTGAACCAATCAGTTGTTCCATATCCAATTCTAACTGTAGCTTCTTGTCCCACATAGAGATTTCTCAGGAGGCAGATGAGGTGATCAGGCACTCCCATTTCTTTAAGAACTTGCCATAGTTTGCTGTGGTCGACACAGTCAAAGGCTTTTGCATAGTCAATGAAGCAGAAGTAGACGTCTTTCTGGAACTCTCTAGCTTTCTCCATAATCCAGCGCATGTTTGCAATTTGGTCTCTGGTTCCCCTGCCTCTTCTAAATCCAGCGTGCACATCTGGGAGTTCTCGATCCACATACTGCTTGAGCCTTCCTTGTAGAATTTTAAGCATAACCTTGCTAGCGTGTGAAATGAGTGCAATTGTGCGATAGTTGGAGCATTCTTTGGCACTGCCCTTCTTTGGGATTGGGATGTAGACTGATCTACTCCAATCCTCTGGCCACTGCTGAGTTTTCCAAACTTGCTGGCATATTGAGTGTAGCACTTTAACAGCATCATCTTTTAAAATTTTAAATAGTTCAGCTGGAATACCATCACTTCCCCTGGCCTTGTTATTTGCAGTGCTTTCTAAGGCCCATTTGACTTCACTCTCCAGGATGTCTGGCTCAAGGTCAGCAACCACACTACCTGGGGTGTACGGGCCATCCATATCTTTCTGGTATAATTCCTCTGTGTATTCTTGCCACCTCTTCTTGATGTCTTCTGCTTCTGTTAGGTCCTTACCACTTTTGTCCTTTATTATGGTAATCTTTGTACGAAATGTTCCTTTCATATCTCCAATTTTCTGGTTCTTCCCATTCTGTTGTTTTCCTCTATTTCTTTGCATTGCTCGTTTAAGAAGGCCTTCTTGTTTCTCCTTGCTATTTTTTGGAAATCTGCATTCAATTTCCTGTATCTTTCACTATCTCCCTCGCATTTTGCTTGCCTTCTCTCCCCCGCTATTTGTAAGGCCTCATTGGACAGCCACTTTGCTTTATTGCATTTCCTTTTCATTGGGATGGTTTTAGTTGCTGCCTCCTGTATAATGTTTCAAGCCTCCATCCATAGTTCTTCAGGCACTCTGTCCACCAAATCTAAATCCTTAAACCTGTTCCTCACTTCCACTGTGTATTCATAAGGGATTTGACTTAGATTATATCTTAACGGCCCAGTGGTTTTTCCTACTTTCTTCAGTTTAAGCTTGAATTTTGCTATAAGAAGCTGATGATCTGAGCCACAGTCAGCTCCAGGTCTTGTGTTGTTGGAAAAGAGTGTTTGTGATGACCAGCTTGCTCTCTTGGCAGAACTCTATTAGCCTTTGCCCTGCTTCGTTTTGAACTCCAAGGCCAAACTTGCCAGTTGTTCCTTTTATCTCTTGACTCCCTACTTTAGCATTTCAATCCCCTATAATGAGCAGAACATCCTTCTTTGGTGTCAATTCTATAAGGTGTTGTAAGTCTTCATTGTTGTTGTTGTTGTTGTTTAGTCGTTCAGTCGTGTCCGACTCTTCATGACCCCATGGACCAGAGCACGCCAGGCACTCCTGTCTTCCACTGCCACCCGCAGTTTGGTCAGGTAAGTCTTCATAGAATTGGTCAATTTCAGCTTCTTCAGCACCAGTGGTTGGTGCATAAACTTGAATTACTGTGATGTTAAAAGGTCTGCCTTGGATTCGTATCGAGATCTTTCTATCATTTTTGAGATTATATCCCAATACAGCTTTTGCCACTCTTTTGTTGACTATGAGGGCCACTCCATTTCTTTTACGGGATTCTTGCCCACAGTAGTAGATATGATGGTCATCCGAACTGAATTCGCCCATTCCTGTCCATTTTAGTTCACTGATGCCTAGGATGTCAATATTTATTCTTGCCATCTCATTTTTGACCACATCCAACTTACCAAGGTTCATGATTCTTACATTCCAGGTTCCTATGCAATATTTTTCTTTACAGCATTGGACTTTCCTTTCGCTTCCAGGCATATCCGCAACTGAGCGTCCTTTCGGCTTTGGCCTAGCCACTTCATCAGCTCTGAATCTACTTGTACTTGTCCTCCGCTCTTCCTCAGTAGCATGTTGGACACCTTCCGACCTGAGGGGCTCATCTTCCAGCGTCATAACTTTTATATGCCTTTTGTCTTTGTCCATGGAGTTTTCTTGGCAGGGATACTGGAGTGGCTTGCCAGTTCCTGGATCACGTTAGGTCAAAACTCTCCACTATGACCTGTCCATCTTGGGTGGCCCTGCACGGCATAGCTCATAGCTTCTTTGTTATTCAAGCCCCTTCGCCACGGCAAGGCAGTGACCCATGAAGGGGGTTATCAACTATAGTTCATGTTAAATCAGCCATGAATTATCAAAGGTTCATTATCAATTCCCTGTCCCTAACTTTACATGGTTAAAAATCCAATTTGATCAGCTGTTCTACTCAATAACATTTGTGCTTATTTTTTTAAAAGGAGGAGGAGAAGAAGAAGAAGCAGCTATAGATCTGGGAGCAACATACACCTTTACATTTGGCTTTTAAAGAAGCTGCCAAGTATAAGATGGTGTGCCCCTGGGTAAATGTTATTTAAAGGCTACAGAGTTTGCTGCAGACGAAGCTGTCAGTATTAAAAAGAACAGTGCTCATCTCATCTCCCCAAGCACTAGCTGTGTACAGAGCTACTGAAGGGTTAAGAAAACATTGGGGCAGTGAAATCAAAAGGCGTGAGAAAGGGAAAGTGGTGATAGAGAAATAAACAGATGAGACATTTCATTGCTATTACATCACAGTATTCTTTTTTAAAAGCAACACTTTACTCTTCCTGTGCTGTATTACACAGGATTCCCCATCTGATTTATTGCATTTGTATTTTCATTTCAGAAAATTTCTCTTGGGAAATCTTATCCACAGTCAATATTATGTAAATTCCTTTTCTCCTGCCATTTTGGTTTGTTCTGGCTGAAGTCAGCAGAGGCCACTCTTTCTTTAGAAATAGCCTTTTATTATTTGATGTGAGTGTACTAAGAAAACGTCCCAGAGAGGTCACTTTGGTGTTTCTAACATTGCAGTTTGACTTCACCCCCCAACAACTTTGGATTGAAAAAAAGGATGCCAAGAAAGATGGGGAACCAAGAAATGTTCAAAACTAAACCGTGTGGTGGAAACCATGCAAGATACTTTTGTGAGCAAAAGACATGGGACTAAATTTAAGAGTTACAACAAAACACATTAATGGTTCAGTTTTTACAGTTTGTTTTGTAGAGTTTTGTCCTGGGTGGATTTTGAAATACTTTGGGCTCATTCACACATGTTAAGCCAAACCACAGCTAAGCATGAATGAGCAAGAGTGCTGGTGCGCAGTGAGAAAACTGTGGCTGCTTTACTCCCCCACCTGCCCCCACCCTCAGATGCCCCCACACTACTAAAAATAGCCCAATGCTTTGAATTCATTGTGTCTGAATTCTGGTTCATGGTTTGTTTCTCCCAGATATCAGAAGTCATTCTGGGGGGAAAGAATATATTCTAAGACCTCATATGGTTCATAAACAGGATTCTCATTTATTTTCCCCAAACCCCTTCCCCTTTCAGAAGGAAAAGAATTGGACTCTACATGACTGCACCACAAAGTCCTTGCCACTGAACGAGAAGCACAGAGGGCTTCTGCACCTTCAATAGCTGTACAGAAGAAGCAGTTTTGACAAGCATAGCTTGTCTTAAAGAGAAAAGTTGTGCCTCCCAGCATTTCTCTCTTCTACATAATAAATAGCAAGGTGTAGGAGCACTGTTTCACTTTCCTACTGGCCGCCTTAGAAGTATACCATCACAACAGCGTGACTAATGCAATACACATAGCTGTTAAAATCAACACTAGATCTAGGTTCTTGTTGTTGTAGTAGTTATTATTATTAAGATTTATTTTTTCCCTTTTCCCTCCTTCATATTGAAGGCACTCTCTACTTTCCAGTTGTCATTCAGGATGCACAAAGTAAATATATCCCAAGGGAAATAGTAATAATAATAATAATTTTAGCAAAACAACATGCAGATGTCATGTTTGGGTTTAAAGAAAGAGTACAGTTAGTGAACAGTGCCATCTGCAGGCCACTTCTCTGAATCAATAAGTAACAGGCAAAAAACTCCACAATTTTCTATGTGTCACTATCTTATGTACCACCTTAGCCATTCTTCCTCAAAAGGAACTGCCAATTTGACCTCTCCTCACCTCTCAGTGACAATGTAGATAATGCCTTTGATGGGCAGAACAGGCTCTTTCCCACTTTTAGTCATCTTGCATGTGCCCTTCATGTTACCTAAAGTGTAATTGTACCGTTCTCCAAGATGAATTTCTTGCTCAATTCAAAGAACAGATATTATTTCATTTCTAGATGGATTATGTAAAACGGGGGGGGGGGTGTGCATACACAGGTGAGAGACTAAAGTAACACCTGAAGAACTGAAAACATGGTTGAATATTTACCAGTGAGTAATGGGTATCCTAGACTACTTCACAGAGTTGAGCTACTGAGCACTATTTCCCCACCTCATGATATCTGGCAACCACAATATGGAAGCAAACGACTTGGAACACGGTTTTTGTTTTTGTTTTAATAAGCCCCACAAAGTAGCCATCTTCATACTTCCTGAAATCCATGTGCAATAAATGCACAGAAATGGAAATGGGGTCAATGATCCTACTCCATTCCCCCACACGTTTTTAATCACTCTCCCCTCTCCACACACAGAACCTATACACATACAAAACTGCCCTTCTGCACACAAATTGAAAATACATAATAATAAATAATCTAAATGCAATGTGCAAGTACAGAGCAAAACGAAAGTTGAAAGACAACAAATAAATGCAGTTCAGAGGGGGTGTGGTCTTCTTACCAGGCTAGATGATCCACACTTGACTCCCTTGTCTCTCCCCCAGCGAAGGCTGATAGAAGCAAAAGAGAAATGCTGCAGAGGATCAGGCCTTTAGCTTCCGGTGCTGGTCTTACTGGGCTCCAAGCAGCCACAACAGCCTGGGTTAAATATATATGGGAGGAAAAATATGAATCCCTGTGGCCTCGGTGCCTAGATTAGAAACACAGGGCTAAACTCAACTCTCCAGCTGGAGAGAGCCCCCAGTAGCAGAGTTTAAATTCACAAAGTCAAGCAGCACAGTGAAGCATTAGGAATGTAGGCTGTTAAACCTTTTGCATGGTTCACTAACCATCAACTGTAAACAAGGCTTGTTCTTGGTTTACAACTCGTAATTTGTCTGGGGAAACTAAACCACAAGTGCAGGTTGAGCCATGGCTTCGCTCAGCAAAGCAACCAGCGAGAAACAAATCAGCCACAATCTCCTCCCCAGAAACCTGCATTATCATCAGAGGCACCAACTTGCAAGAGGAGTTTGGGATGGAGCCGATCATAATGTAATGAACACATCGGGAGGAGCCGGGGCAGAGTCAAATGCAGCAACAGGGTGGTTTCAATGCGGCTGTTGCCACCACTGACCAGGCCCTTGGCCTCCTCCACCTCCTGATTATCTCAGACATTAGGGAGCCCCAGCCCTCTCCCCTCCCAAAATATTGGGGGAGCCAAAAGGGCTCAGCCCCTAGGAGTTGGCAGCCAATTCTCACTAAACTGCTGTCAGGTGACACAAGGAGCCAACAGTGTTTATTCTGGCACAGTAACATTTTGCTTAGCTCTGCAGCTTAAACAACTTGTTTCCCTGCCCAATGTTTGCTGCCCTCCCCTAAATAAAGTAAGATCAAATCAATAAAAATACTTAACTAACTGAGGTCCTGCCCCACCCACCCCCGCCAACATGAAGCCGGGCTACGCCCATGGGTGTTTGGACCCATACCAGATATTTTATCTGCTTTTATTTTAATGGAACTGTTTGGCTGATGTGTTAATTGTTTTGTATTGTTGTATCATTTCATGTTGCTAGGTGCCCTGTGATCTCTTCTGGGAAGAAAGGAGGAATAAAACAATAAATAAATATTGCTGGGTTGCAACATTGCTGTCTGAATTACCCTAGAGACCAGCGATCATATGTAGGGGGGGGTCCACTACTTATTATTTTTAATCCCAATATGTTTACCAACAGTACTTTTCAAGGGTAGTTAATATACATTCTGTTCACATAGTGTGTATTCATCCATAGTGCTGATGACTTATTCTCAGACACATGAGAGCAATTTAAAGCACAACCTTGGTATATATGATGGTTGTAATCCTCTGCATTTCCCTTCCGATTGAAATTTTCCCTTTTCTCTTTCTAGTGTCAATTGTAGCTTAATTAAATTATAACAGATTTTAAAACCTAGTAATTTTAAATAGGAGTCAAGAAACATATCACATCTAACCTTAAATATAACTTTTTTTTGTATTCATTTCCAAAAGAAAACAAAAACAAACATATTAGGTCATGGCAGATGAAGTGAAATGTTACTTGAGGGCAAGTTTCCAGCATGGTTAATGCTGGCCATAATAGTAGTGGAAGTCCCTTTTCAACTGTGCTCCAGCAAGGCTGGCTGAAGGCAATTTCCTTCCTCCTACAGTTACAAAAATGAACTTGTGCAAATGCTGGGAACATGAAAGAGGAAAGGGATGTTATAAAGAGTCAAGAATGGACACAGCAGAGTTAGAGGTAGAAAATAACCCTGGGATAAGAATAAGATAGAAGAAGCATAAGGAATCCCTATTTCTGTCTGGGAATATGAGGCAATCCAAGGATGGCATGGGGAACACGTGAGTCAAAAGAAACTAGATGTGGCACAACTTGAATAATAAGTGAGCAACTGGGTGAAATTGCTGTTATTGTTTAGTCATTTCCGACTCTTCATGACCCCATGGACCAGAGCACGCCAGGCACTCCTGTCTTCCACTGCCTCCCGCACTTTGGTCAAACTCATGCTGGTAGCTTCGAGAACACTGTCCAACCATCTCGTCCTCTGTCGTCCCCTTCACCTTGTGCCCTCCATCTTTCCCAACATCAGGGTCTTTTCCAGGGAGTCTTCTCTTCTCATGAGGTGGCCAAAGTGTTGGAGCCTCAGCTTCAGGATCTGTCCTTCCAGTGAGCACTCAGGGCTGATTTCCTTAAGAATGGATAGGTTTGATCTTCTTGCAGTCCATGGGACTCTCAAGAGTCTCCTCCAGCACCATAATTCAAAAGCATCAATACAAGCCCCCCCCCCGCCCCAAATAGAAAGTGTGGAAATGACTCATTTGGTCAGAGATATAGGATTTAAATAGCTGGAGTCATATTAGGGAGATGATGTAGGAAGATGGATGAAACAGTACTCCTCACAGTGGAGTAAAGAGAAAGCTGTACATAACACATTTCCAAGGTCTGGATGACATGACCCACTAAAAAGACATCAGAACTTAAAAAGAACCCTGCTAGTTCTGACCAAGGCCTCTCTGGCCCACCAATCTGTTCTCACAATGGTCAACTGGATTACAGGAAATCCATAAGCAGGACATGAGCACAATAGTACACTAAGGCTGTGCAATAAATCGCCATATTGATGAATACCGGTATTGAAATAACATCATGATCAACAAGGCAATATACCAGTGAACAAAAGGTGAAGACTTCGGGGGTAGCTCAGCTGAACAATACTTTGCAGATACTTTTTACTGTGTTGAAACGTATTTGCTATTCGAAAACTTTCCAACATTCAACTTATTTTGATGACCCTAAGTTCTAGTATGGTGATACAATTCTTTATCCCTATTCGTTTTCAACACACCATGCATTATTTTATACATCTCTATCATGACACTACCCTCCTGTTTTTTTCTAAACTAAGAGAACTGAAAATATGGTAGCTTTCCACATAGGGGAGTTGCTCTGGCCCCTTGATCATTTCCGCTGTGCTTTTTCTGTACCTTTTTTCAGCTCTACAATATCCTTTTGCAGGTGCAGCAACCGAACTGTACATAATGTTCCAAATGTGGACTCACCATAAATTTGTATAAAGGCATTAGAATATTGACTTTTTTTTATGATTCCCAACATGGATTCCACTACAGCTTCCATACACTGGATCAACATTTTGTTCAGGCTATCCACTGTGACCCAAATTTTTCTTTCCATGTCAGTAACCTCCAGTTCCAGTTACTGGTGTTAAGAGGCATGCCACCTCTGATACATAGTCAGCATGGCTAATAACTATTGATAGCCTTATCCTCCATAAATTTGTTTAAATCCCTTTTAAAGCCATACAAATTGATGGACATTACTATATCTTGTTTAACAGTGTGCTGTGTGACTATTTCCTTTTGTCTGTCCTGCCTCTTCCAACATTCAGCTTTACTGGGTGACATGCGGAGTAATACTTCTGGAGCTTCTACCACACTGAACAATTTGATGTCATCAGCAAATCTGGCCAATTCACTGTTCACCCCTAACTATATATCATTTTTTAATTAGTTAAAAGGCACAGATCCCAATACAGACCCTACTTCTTAGAACACTGTGAGAATTGTCTATTTGTTCCTACTGTCTGCTGCCAGCTTGTTAAACAAGTGAGAGCTGGACCATAAAGAAGGCTGATCACCGAAGAATTGATACTTTTGAATTATGGTGCTGGAGGAGACTCTTGAGAGTCCCATGGACTGCTAGAAGATCAAACCTATCCATTCGTTTCCCCCATCAGATATAAACAAAAGCAAAAGCAAAAGAAGCGAATAAAGTAAGTATTGTTCCTATTGAGATGGTAGAATTAGAGAATCTACTATTTCCTTGTCAGTGTGCCCTCCAGTTGGACTTCCTAGCATGCCAAACACTCAATGGCTAAAGAATCAAACTGCTGTCCTGTCTGCTTAATTGTCCACCTTTAGCCAGGCAAGAATCTTTATGTAGCTGGTTTTTCACAATGTAAACTGCCCAGCTAATTCAGCAGAAGGCTACCAAGCCACAGCAGGGGCTTCACTGAATAGCACAGTAAGAAACCCATTGAAAGTGCCCTTTGCTATTGACTACATATGCCCTTTCCTGTAGGTGGCTCCAAAGTAGTAGCTTCTGGAGCCTATTGAAGAGGCGGTGAGTTTCAAGATAGCACTAAGGGACACTTTGGTAAGAGCCCTTCATTAATGAGTTCACGTGGAGCAGATGCCGTTTACAAAGTCTCGACTAAAATGAAGGCCTTGAACTGCCTGAGGCACTTTCTCTGAAGAGTCAGTGCAGGGAGGATGATCGCTTCAGAGTGTTACTAGTTCTCAAACACTGAGAAATAAGCATAGATCACTTAGTGGGGAATGTGCTATAAAAGCATGAAGGGGGGGACGTGTTGCATCTTTCTCATAAGTGAAAAACCGAGAGGCTTGAACCACAATCGGAAGACAAAGATTTAAAGAGACCCAAAGGAAATTCATCCCCTTCATACCGGCAGCGGATCACATTGAATACTGCTGGTGTTAACACACCCCCAAAGCACCCTGGGCTGTTCTTTCAAAACAGCTAGGATTAACCACTGTTGGGGGTTCTAAATGGACCACTGTCTTTACCATGTGCTTAAAACACATTCAAAGCACTGTTTTACCTTCAAAGAATGGTTTGTTAATGGTTGTGGGGAATTGTAGCTCTGTTAAGGGAACACCACAGAACCCAGAATTCTCTGTGGGAAAAATTGTGCTTCCAATGTACTTTAAAAGGTATAGTGGGTACTCAGCCATAATTCTCGAGCCTGTAGTTACATCAGTGATTTTGGGTGAGATTCTGCTGGATTTCTTATCATGCTGGATAAAGGAAACTAGTAGATGAATGACAAGCCGTGAAAATGGGAGGTTCTGTATGGTGGTAATTCACCATGTAGAGTAGTTCCAGTGTGAATGAATTTAAACCAGTAATTCACCACATGTTAGCCTTGTCATATGACTCAGACATATGTCCTGCAACCTGCAGAGGTTTCTTAGCAATGACCAGAGGAAGGGCCTTTTCAGTAGTGGTGCCCTTCCCAAGAAACCACCGCTCCTCTAAATTGAGGCAAGCACATAAAGTAACGTAATTTCAGCACTCACTGAGAAACTCTTTTATTCTTGGAGGCCTTTGCTAGCCATTAATACTAGTTAGATTCTACTAGTTACCTGCCAATGACAAGGTAGATGCTATTTTATTCTGAATTTTATTGCATTTTTAGTTTAATTTTGATGTATGAAGGGGGTATATAAATATTGCACTATATAAAATAAATATGTCTGTCTGCAGTTTGTGTGATTAGCATGAAAATCATTTTTCTAAGGAACTGTTACAAGCACACCAATATATTAAATCTAATCTGTTTAGATTTATATAGAACAAAAAATGTTCTCATTGGTCTTGTGGTAGAGCAAGAGGAATGTATTCATATTTCCCCCCTCAATTGTCCAGGTAGAATCCTGGCCTTCAAAATATTACAAGTATTTCTTACATGCCATTTTTAAAAATAGTGTAAATTTTTTTAATCCCTCTTCCCTTAAACCTCAGGTGAAAGTGCTTAATAATTGCAAATCTCGGATGGAAGAGAAACACTGTGTATTCAAGTGAGGCTTTGATGAGGTGTTAATGAAATACCACACCAAGAAACAAAATAAAAAGTTAAGCTCCCTTGCGTCTGATTCTGCTCCTAGAGCAGGTGCCACATTCTTACTGGTTTGATACCCGACATCAAAGTGCCATTGAGACTCCCTCCAGAGGGTAATGCTTCTGCTTGAGCCGATATGCTTAATAAGGCGTAACTAATTTCTTTCATGCCTTTTGATAACAGCAAACATGTATTCTCCAATTAAATATGCGTAGCATATTATAGAAGCTTGCATTGCAATCTGGGTGCTGTGCACCTCCATTTGACTACCCCCCCCCCCACTAGAATGGAGCCCCATGTTTTGCCCCCATGGTGGCAGCATCAAGATGGGAAGCTGGTGGTGTTGCCAGCTGCTACTGTACCTTAGACTCAGCCAGGTGCTTTACTAGTTCTTGGGAAAGAGATTGATGAGAAAGCACTTGACATCTGCATCTGGGCTGGAAAACCAAGTCCCAGCCATGCTGTGTGAAACATGACTTACCTCTCAGCTGAATACTAGGAAGAAAGAACGTATGTAGCCACCTCTGCAGCAACTCCAATGACCGCCTATTGGTTTATGAGCCTTACCTTTAAATTTCTTAATGGCCTAGCAGCACTTTAGGCACTATCTTTGCCTTACAGGACCAGCCCCAGACATGGTGACTGAGGTGAAGGACAAGATGGCAGCCCCTCCCAATTTCACTGCTAGAAGCCAGTTGGAATGCTAATTTTATCTTCCTAAAACACTGGTGATGCAATAGCTTCCTCCATCACACCTGAAACAGCAGGCCAGATTAGCAGCCCAGGAGAAACCACTCAGCAACAGAAGGGAACGACTGGGAGGGTCAGGATGAACACCTGAGGCTATTGCTGCTTCTGAGAATCTGATGCCTAAGCTGGTTGCTTCAGCATTCTGGCCCTGCTGCCTTGGATTCCTCTCCCACCATACCAGCCCAGAACGGGGTGGTTCAGACCACACCTGGAATACTGTGTCCAGTTCTGGGTGCCACAATTTAAGAAGGATATGGACAAGCTGGATTGGATGTGTGCAGAGGAGGGCAACCCAGATAATCAAGGGTCTAGAAGCCAAGAGGAATAGTTGAGGGAGCTGAGTACATCTAGCCTGGGAAAGAGGAGACAGATTAGATGGTTGGACAGTGTCCTCAAAGCTACTAACATGAGTTTAACCAAACTCCAGGAGGCAGTGGAAGACAGGAGTGCCTGGCATGCTCTGGTCCATGGGGTCACAAAGAGTCGGACACGACTAAACGACTAAACAACAACAATCATATCATAAGCTTGTTTTCTCCTGCCCTGGAGGGTAGGACTCGAACCAATGGCTTCAAGTTACAAGAAAGGAAATGCCAACTAAACATCAGGAAGAACTTTCTGACAGTAAGAGCAGTTCAAGTGTAGAGCAGACTCCCTTGGGAGATTATGGACCTCCTTCATTGGAGGCTTTTAAGCAGAGGTTGGATGCCCATCTGTCATGGATGCTTTGGTTGAGATTCCTGCATTGCAGGGTTGCTTCCAACTCTACAGCTCTTTGGTTCTATGAGCTGTCAGTAGGCAAATGACTGCAATTTTATCTCTTTTCTCCCTCTCCATTGCAAATATGCTTGAAATAAAAGCTTGAGCTCTTTGTGAAGGAAAAGGTCTAGAATAATTATAGTATTTAACTTCAGATATAAAGTGTCTACTTTGAGAATGCAGCAAACAAAAGAGATTAGCTGTTCTCATTCAGGATTCTTCTCTGAATGCTAATTTCCACTTGAACTGATGCTATAAAGGTGCTGGACTGTTGTTTTTTTAAAAAAAAATTAACAAGAATTAACTTGAAAAGCCTCATTCATATCAACTTTTTGTATTAAAAGAAAATATATCAAGAAGGAATGCCTAAGGATTGTCAATCAGACAATCATATATATTGTAAGTGACTGATAAAACAGATCTGTCATTAAGATAAAGCAATTAGAGAATTAACTACCCATCATATCACTTCACCTTTCTGTCTGACAGTTCAGGAATCATTGGATCTTCTTTTTTTACATGTTTTTTGTAGTTTTTCCTGATGAAGAGCATTGTCTCAATGCATTGGGATTTCAATGCTTTGTGAATAAATGATTAATTAGATATGCCCATAACTAGATCCGCCCCACCATCTACTGTTTAGTGTTTTCAGATAGCAGTTTTTAAACCTTTTTAATCTACCAAATATAAGTAAAGTCATGGGATTCACCTAGCTGAACTAGAGCAAGTTAAAGTTTTCCTAATAGTGAACATTTGCAGAGAATCTAGCAATTAGAAGGCAAAAAAAAAAAAAAATCTTCAGAGCTATGCTCTATACATATCCCAGATGTTTCAGATAAGACTAAATAATAGTTTGATTCTAAAGTTGTTTTCTTATAATTTTTCTGTGTTTAAATCAACTAAAATACTTTGTCTCAGAACAGCCCAAACGTAGTGTGCCAAACAGCGCAGTTGGTAGAGCATGGGACTCTTAATCTCGGGGTTATGGGTTTGAGCGAAAGGTTCCTGCATTGCAAGGGGTTGGACTAGATGACCCTCATGGTCCCTTCCAACTCCACAATTCTAAGATAGTATGAATACAAATATTACACCATGATAATGAAACTCAGGCACTCCATGATATTCTATAAGTGGAAGGTAATGAGATCGGGATCTACCAGTAGGTCTCTGAGTAATTTGCAGTAGATTGGCAAAGATTTGGCAGCCCCATTCAATTTGCAGTGCACACATACACACATTGTCAGTTCTCGCTTTCTCAATTGTAATTAAAGGATTGTCACAGAAGCTTCTACAATTATGCATATAGTTTCAGGCACTGCTTTTTTTCTAAAAAAATGTTTAGGGGTACTCTCATTTTCCTACTCATATTGAAATACTGCCCCTCAATGAGGCAGAACTTAGATTCACAAAATGTTTAGGGGTATGTGTTGGCTGTTATGGGAAACAAAATGCTGGGCTAGTTGGGCCTTTGGTCTGACCCAGTGGGCCTCTTCTTCCCTTGTGTTAAAATTATTTTCTGAGCAAGCTGAGGTTTTAACTTGGGTGGGTGCTCTTTTATCTGGAGGGTGGGGTTGTTTTAAATTGTTGTAAAATATCATATACTCATTAGGATTTTTGGATTCAGGGGCTTTCGTTGAGCAACATAGAGTTTGTTAGTGTGTATACACATAAGCATTGTTAATTGTTTTGTTTATTTTTATTATGTATTTTGTGCTTCGTATATTGCAACTTTTGTGTTGTGAACCACCCTGAGACCTACAGGTGTGGGTGGTAGACAAATTGAATACATAATAAAAAATAAAATAATAATCTTACGTTTTCACTTGATGGCACAAGTAGATATACACTCCCCTCAGCTGCAAAAAGCTCTTAGTACAGTAAACTCAGCTGCAATATGCCCTCCCAATTCAATTATAGTTAAAAGTGAATACTCACAATCCCAGCTCCCTCAGAGACGTCTGTACCAAAAATGCAGGACGGGGAGGCAAAAACAAAAAAGTTGTTCAGGCTTTGGCAAGGACTTTTCCCGTAACCGAACCTGCTCTGCTCGGCTTAGCACAACCTCCGACACTGAATCAACGTGTGGAACTAAAGGGAGAGAGTCGAGAAATCAGACGGGAGGAGAAAGTGCGTGACACACAAACAGGAAAGGCGCAGAAGGGCAGGAGAAAGCTTGTTTATCTGGCAGAAATAAAAGATTTTGCTGACTCTGGACACTTCAGTGATAGCAAACTGTTATTGAAAGGAATACGAGCAATGAAAAAAAGGGGTGGGCTTCTTGCTACTGAGTGTTGAACTTGTTTCTAGCAGCCTGCTTATAGGAGTTGCTTACACATCTTGTGATTCTCTCCAAGTAGCTCATTGTGGAAATAGAACAGCATGAAGGGCTAGTAGCGTCTGAACTACACAACACAGCCACAATTAAGTGTTTGACTGTTGCAGCCTGCTGCAATTTCTGTTCGCTTATGATTCCCCCATCCCAGAACCTAGGGACTAGTTTCACCCTCACCAAGCTACAGTTTCCAACAATTCCCATGATTCTTTGAGAAAAGTCATGTGCTTTAACAGTTTTGGGTGTACTATATATGTGACATTTTTCTAGACATTACTGAAGCACACGAAGGGACATGTTGAATTAGTGGCAGCTGTGGGTCCTCTTTAACACCTAGTTAGGCCAGCAGTTTGAAGAAATACCTGTGGAGCTTTTTGCAGTCTGCTTAGGATTTATTTGCTGTACTGCAGGAGTTACAGTTTTTTATTCTAAATAAATCTTTTCTTTTTATTTGTCCCTTGGTTTTTGAAAAGCATTTGTGATCCAGAAGCCTGAAGTCCACTTGACACACTTTGCAGAAGAGGATTGAATGTTGTGTCAGAAAACAGCATGAATTAAATAGGAGGTGCATTCATACATCTTTTTTTCTCTGTTTAAATTCCCTAGGAATGCATACTTATTGGAGAAAGCACATAATACAGTAAAATGCTGTAGACACGAGCAACAATGCAAAGGAAGATCAGTTGCTAATACGTACTAGTGACTAGATGTACTAGTTGCTCATAAATACTTTCCATATCACTGTCGTTTGATTAAACAAACAAAATTCTACCTTGCCCTAATCATCATGCCTCCGATTTAGTAAAGTGTACAGGGCACCATAATGGAAGAAGGAACCAGAATGGGATGGGGTAGCAGAAAGAATGAACCCTGCAGTATGCTGGAGAATCATTATTATTATCAAATATATAATAAACTTGCTTGTGTGTTGCATGTGAATGCAGATGTTGCTTGTCACTGTCAACACTGCATTGATTTTGTCAAGAGCTGCTGGGGTCTGTGGACAGCTGTCCCATGTGATAAACCACTAAGTTCTGTGACCTGGTGAAGGACAGATAATAAATGTAATAATAATAGCAACAACAACAACAACTTCAGGTGGGAGCTTCTCAAGTCCTGGACTGGCCACTGGTTCCTCCTAGACTGGAAGTAGTACAAGAGGATTGCAGTTAATCCTTCCTTGAGCGACAAAGTTGTCCTCCGATGTGTTCCTTGGTTGCTTTTCAGGCCTAACTTCTGGCTTGCTCCTGCTTCCTGGTTTGTCCTTTGGTTCTTAGTTCCTCTTCATTCCTGACTACTGGCTTGTCCCAGGGCTCCCAGTTCCCAGCTCATCTCAAACCTGCTACACATCGCTCAGCTCTGACAGCTGCTACCAAAGTGCTTAGGTTCAGGGGGCCCTCTGTGTTCTTATTTATTATTTAATTAATAAAGACACAGTATTGTAAGGTAGCGGGGGGGGGGGCGTGTTTATGAGCTCCATTCAGCTTTATGGTGCTTTTGTCTCAGACACACAAACAACAGCCAAATTATGTGTGTACCAGGATGTGCCTCTACATATACTTTGTGGCATGAAGATTTATTCTCCAGGAGTTTGGCAGAACTCAAAATCTCACTTGGATGAATTAATGTTAAAAAAACCATGTAAGAAAGAGTTTGTTTACCTTGCTGTTTATTTTTAAGAATTGTCATGTTCTGTAAGGACATTACCTGGTAGCTAGTCTCATAACTAATCCATTTTATATTTTACTTCCATATGAATTTTTATAATAGGGTAATGTGTAATCTACAGTGTAATTTTTCTGCAGCAAATATATTATTCCAATTATCACCTAACACTTTGGGTGGCATGTGAAATGTAAGCATTTTTCACATGAGGTTTCTTGAAAAATGTTAAAACATTAACTGCAATACCAAGAATATCCACTAGATGAAGTACTCCCATCCTCAGATGCACAGAATAATTGGTGCAGTTTTATTCATGTTTTAGTTACTATGTGGAGCTTCTTAGTTACATAGCTATTGTAAAATCACAGCAACGCCTTTGGGATCATATCTGAAACTACATTCTTCTGCATTTTAAGATATGTTAACCAATCTAACAGAAATCTGAAAGCCAATGAAAAAGCTTCCTGAACATATAAGCTACTTTATTTATTTATTTTTAAGCAGATTACAAGACACAAAAAGCCTTTTCTATAAAAATTACTCCCCTTTTTAACTATCTCAAATTTATTTACAGGAAAAAAATGTCACGCTTCTACTGTGAATAACTTTGTGATTAGAAAAGGAGGACACTGGTATTATGTTAGTTTCAACCTTGACAGCCACTGTTTGGAAGAATGTACAACAGCTGTTTTCTAACAAAGGCTATAGAGGCTAGGATTGTTAAATAACACGTGAAGATGTTACCTTTAGATTGAAAGGTCTAAAATGTACTCTGGAAACACTATTTAGAAATCAACATTTTTCAGTATACACCTAATAAAAGGTATCTGCCAAAGTATAGATGCTAAGAGTATGAAGACACAGTACCATAGTGGCCAAAGTATCACCTCATGCCATCGTCCAGTACCACCCTGGTAGACCCCGCCCCCTGCTTGCCAGATGTTGTGCAGAGGCTGGCAGCAATGGCAGGGATGGGTGGGGGTGCTGAAAGCAACATAGCACTAGCCACTCTGTATCTCAGTGTTGTGGAAAAAAGGACCAAGTGGGGCGATTACTGCATCATAAGAGCGCTGCTGGATCAGATCAAATGCTGGGCAGCATTCTGTTCTCACAGGCTGCTAGCATGTGAACGCCAGAGGGTTGGCCCAAGGGTTAGCCATCTCTGATGTATAGGACCTTTCCCACATTATTTGGTGGGAAATTAGAGGCCATAGCTTTCAGAATTTGAGTTCATGAGTCAGAAGACAGTGTGGGAGACAAAAACTGGAAAGAATTGAAAAGGAGCCAGAATGAATCAGAAGGAAGCAGGGTTTACTTATCAGAAATCCCAGGCATTTCTGTTTTGACATTTCAGAACTGATGTTAGAGAAAAGAACATCTGTCCTTGGGCAGGGTTATTTTTCCAAACCTCTCTATGTCATCCTTTTACACAATTAGTTTTACGGGATGCTTCATATGTTGTTTGGAATTATACATTAAGGCTGCAATCTTGAACATACTTACCTAGAAATAAATGCCATTGAATTCAGTGGACTTGCTTCTGAATATATCTGCCTAGCACTGGGTTGCAGTGGTGGTATTTCTGGGTGAGTTAGCTGTTTGTACAATCTGGCATTTTTAATAACACATCATTTGAGGAAGTTCCCTGGACTTTCTCTAATTATTATTTACAAGCATCTGGTCTGATTGTAGTGTTTTAAAAAATCACCTGGAGTTTATTTGAAACTGCTAGCAATTTATGAACATGCTTACCTGGTGCATGTAACAGAGAGTGAATGAAGTCTGTCTGTGTGTGGTAAATTGGTCTAAGTAATGTCAGTCTGAGGGATGTAGGGATGGCATGGTGGTCTACCAGGATTCTATTGGCCTGACGAGTCCATTCACCTTTGTGCCATGTTTTCTGAAATTACAGTAGGTGCTTAGAACAGGATAGGGATTCTGTTAGCATAGCATCCGTCCCATTTTTCAACAGTCTCCATGCATGAGGTAGCTCAGTGGTTTGGGGAGGGGGGTGTTGGGAGTTCCCCCAAGCTAGTTGTCACATAATTTTCATAAGTAACAGCCTAACTACATGTGATGCTAAATGTATAGTTGGCCATCACATCAGTGGCTTTTGCTTATTTAATGAAGATGGAGCCAATTTTCATAAGGCTCCCAGCATGCAGGGAAAGGAGTTACAGTGGTACCTCGGGTTAAGTACTTAATTCGTTCCGAAGGTCCGTTCTTAACCTGAAACTGTTCTTAACCTGAAGCACCACTTTAGCTAATGGGGCCTCCTGCTGCTGCCATGCTGCCGGAGCACGGTTTCTGTTTTCATCCTGAAGCAAAGTTCTTAACCTGAGGTAATATTTCTGGGTTAGCGGAGTCTGTAACCTGAAGTGTATGTAACCCTAGGTATTACTGTACTGTATATTCCTTCCAAGCCAAACAAATTAAATAAGTCAGTGGGTGATTTCCCCTCACCCAGAACCCATAGCTAATTGCAGCATGGGTCAGGGGAATTTTCATGAGGACCGCAACAAGGGAGAGAAGTGTTACTATTTTAAAAGACAAACTATGTGCTGTATTGCATTAATCTTGCTTTAGTAAGAATTAGATTTTAAAGTGAACTTTTGTTACAAGCTGCATGGATTTCTACTATTTGTTAGATTTGAGCGTATAGAGTGTATTTTATATTTAATAATGGTATTACTGTAGTGCATTGTATCTTTTATACCAGAGCTTCATGAGACAATGGACTCAGCCCAGAGATAATTGAATTCATCTAGGGCCAAGATGAAAAGAACCGCATGACGAGTGCCCTGTATCCATGGCAAGTTTGGGCTTGAGTTTCTTTAACAACAGCCTACGTGCGCGCACACCAACTGCAATACCGTTTGTGATATATGGGCTCTGCCATTCAAAGGGAAAAAGGTAATATCCAAGCCCTAGAGCATACCTGTTTGGATTGCAGCCAACTGTACAGTGGCATCTGCACTGCAAGATGTTTATAGCACTAATGAGAAAAGTGTATATTGAATATCATGTCAATTTGCAGGGCCCATATGCTGCATGTATGGTTCATAGCCCAGCATCAGGAACCATGAACACAATGTTTGCTAGCGGCATAGAGCACTACCCTTCTGTGTGCAGATTCCAGTTTCACAGAGTAGCCGACAGTACAAACCCATATATGTCTATTCCAGAGTAAGCTCATTATATTTCAGACTTCCAGATAAGTGTGTGTAGGGTCCCAATCTGTAAGTCAGCTTATACTCATTAGTTTCTGCTTTAGGACAGAGGTGAATATGTCTCCCCATCTCCCCCTTTGTAACCCATCAATGCCAGGGTTATAATTCCTATTTATTGTATTATAAAATGTTGCATGCCACTTTCTTGCTGGAATGGTAAATTATAAGAGCAAGTTATCAACATATGCATATTAATTACAGTGTTCTATGTGCTAGCTGGGAGGAACTTTGTCCAGGTTTCAGGATGTCTAATTAACAGCAACATAATATGGGGCAGATGGGTCTTATCAACCTGGGAAAGTAGCCCATCTAGAAGGAAAACTGTTCGTAAACCTCTGCTGCCTTGAGAGATGTCTTTGGGAAAAGAAAAGGCTAAGGAGTAAACCCTACACAAATCCAGAGCTAGACTCTAACCCTAACCCTAAATTTAATAAGAAAACGTATGTTCATTACAGGGACATTTACCTAACCTTTGTGCATTTGTATGCAATTAAAAAAAACTTTCATCAATGCCTGTCAAACTTGTGAGATATTTATCATTCTTCCTCGTGCTCAATCACCCCGATCTCAAGCTGTCAGCAAACATTTTATTTCCCTGGTTGCATGTTACACACCTATGGCTGATGGAGAGCATTTGGTTTCAGGAGTCACATATTCTGCAGGCCTGCAGTACATATTCTAGTGGTTCTCTATTATTATCACACCTACACAAATTTACCTAGTTACAAAATTTAGTCATTTTGCATTCTCTCTCTTTCTTTCTGTTCCAAACAGAAACTTTAGTCCTTTTCTAAAACCACTCAGTAGATTTGGATGCAGCACGGAACAGCAATATGCAGCATGTATCTATGTGGTGTTAACAATACTGAAAATGACACTTGTCCATTAATGTAAGTTTTTAAATTTAATGCTGTGAATTTTCTTCACCCTGAGTGAAGAAGATGCACAACTTCTCAGCTCTCTCACTGTCCCATTATTTACAACAATAAATCATGTGACATAACTATAGCAGTATTTTTAATGCATTATTTGTTCCCTATCCATTAATTACTGCATCTAGCTTATAGTGACTTTACTCTGGTGTATTTATAGGAAATACAAATGTAGTTTGGAAACCTGGAAAAAGGTTCACCAATTACCGGTATATAATCAAGTTTTGTGTTGGAAGGTGACTGCACCATGTAAACTGACATAGAATTAAGGAAATTTGTTTGCAAACAGAAACAGCATGTGATGTTTTTAAGACAAAATAAGAGAAGTGCATAAATATTCTAATCCTTGCAACAATGATTCAACATTTAGATTAACGCCACTGATTTCAAGGATGCTTTTGTCCACAAGTTTATGATAAATGACTCAGCCTATGTAGACAACATGCAAGAAAAAAATAAATTGTTTGCATTAATTTACAATTCTTACAACTTTGTTACAATTTACTGTGTTTACAGGATAGAGTTGGTTCCAGCTTCAAATATACATGGTATTGAATCTCTTGCAGCCAACACTTACATATCAGGCTTTTTTCCAGTCTACATAAATGCAAACAGTATGTCTTTAAAATAACTTGTGTAGTGAAAACAATCTTCTTCACCCCTTGACCTGATCCAAACACTGCTCTAGGGATTCCAACTTCTCCTGATATAATAAAGTCTATCCAAAGTCCCTTAAGTAAAAAAATTATGAAATAACTTGTCAGGATAAATATGAAAAGTTAGAACATTACACCATATTTGGTCTTGCATGCGTTCCAAGAATATAGGATCATAACAATGAATGACATAACGGAAAAGAGAGACTTCCTATTTTGAACACAATACACAGATCTGTCTAAGTTTCAGTTAAAGATATACCAAAGAATATTCACTCTGCTTTGGAAACTAAACTGAAATCCTATGCACACTTACCTGGGAATAAGTTCCACTGACTATATAGTGGGACTTAGCTCAAGTAAACATGTATAGTTGCACTTTGTGGCTTAAATCCTATGCACACTTGCCCAGAGTAGGCTCCACTGAACACAATGGGGCTTACTTAGAAGTAACATGCATTGGATCACACAGTTCTTTCTTTTTTTAAGGGCTGCAATATGTTGCTGGAACTTTTTAAGGTATGAGTATTTAATAAAAGCTAAGAGCACTCAAATAATATTTTATTACTGAATACAAAAATACTATCTATGTAAAAACAATAAGTTAGTTTATTTTACAATACTTTACACTACTCTGTTGTGGGACATTTCATGTTGGATTGCTCTATTATGTAGTTATAATTCACACATGGCTTCATAATTTTGCACAAAGCATCTCCAACAGCATGTCATCCATATTCACTGCTCCAATGATAGGCCTAAAGAAAAGTTCGGAAATAACATTAGCATTAATAGATCCAAGCATAGACAGAGCCGCATTCAGTTTGGCAAATCTAGTCTGGTCCCCTCTGTGAATCATTCTGATATGTTCATTTAGGGCTTGCTGTGCTTCTTGCTGCAGTCCCTGGATGTACTGTACACACTGCAGCCCAGGCAGATCTAGAAGGGTAAAAAGAAAACACATGAACATTAAGTCCTCTCTTCATAATACCTTTTTATCTGAAATATACACAATTGGAAGTGACTTACTCCATTGTGCAAAATGGCTGGAAAGTAATCAGAATTAACGGAGAACAAAAAAGTACTGAACTTTTAGTAGCAAGACAAGTCTGATAGTCATCATACCACTATAAGAATATAAACACAATACATCAAACATGTGCTCTGAAGTGTGCAACTCTATTTCTTTTTACAAAATGGAATTTTTCATGCTCATTTCAGGGAACAGAGGACACGCCCACCCACTACTAAGAACAAATGACACTTTCTACAAAATTTATTAACTTCTCTAACAAATATGTCTAAACCTATAAAACTCACCAATCTGCTTTTAGAAATAAAAATGTTCACAAATTGACAAAGATAGCATGGTAGGGAGAGAGCAAGAGAAAAGAAGGCTTGCCCACAACCTGTTGACAGCCAGTATCATTCATATTAAAATGTGCACTGCAGACAGCCATACTTCCAAGGTTCTACAATGCAAATAAAAAAGCTCTGAATGTAATGTAAATTATTTTCTAATGCCTTAAGGCAGCATCTCTGGTTCTAACTTCTTAAACCATTTTAAAAATGTGCTTAATTCATTTGACCCTTTTATAATTACCAATAATTTCCTTTCTTTCTCCTTTCTTCTACATTACTATTTATTTAGTATAAATTATTACATGTTAATTATTAGTATCCACTAGATGTGTTAGTTTAATGGTCAAAGTAGCAATTTCCCCTGAAAATAACTTTTTAGAACGTTTCAAAATGAGGTATTTGAACACGTTTCCTTACAATTCAGTACAATCATTCAGTCCCTAAGTGAATCTATATATTTAATACACAATAAAACACCCTCTACCCTTAAACACCACAGTACTTGATCTGAGCACAGCGAGTTTCTAGACAAGAAAAACTTTGCTCACGAGGGTCTTTCAGAATCCCTGTTTTATAAGAAAGTCTGAAGGAGAGAAAGGGAGATGACAAAATGAAGATATTCTTAGCTTTGCAGCCCAGCATTAAACAGGTTTATCCAGGGGGGGAAAGCTCCATGTGCGGTCTGTTTTTCTGAACATAAAACTGGATGCTGTTCAGCCAGGCTAAGCAACAGGAAACTAAAAGAGCACATGGAAACTGTTTTTATTCTCTCTCCCAAAAAAGCCCAGCCTAGCTTTATTGCACTTTTGTTACTCTCCGAGGATATTTCATAGCCCATGTTTTGGGTAAAATTTCCTTGAACAGAACAGGTAGAGAGAGTTCTGACCCTTTCCCCTTTCTTGTCAAGTCTGCCTGTCGCTAGTGCAATGAAAACCCTTGAAGACCACGGTTCCCAATGCAGAGCAGGGGGGCAATTTGATTTTTAAGGGAGGCAATTCAAGAACAAGTTATTAACAGTTAATGGCCTTTTAGTCTTCCTCCACTTGAATAGTTTACTTTTTGAATAATACGAATCATATGTCACAGGGAAGGGGGGGTTGGATCATCAGGCTTTTAGAGATGCTGAGGTGGAGCATGGCTAGAAAAAGGTTGGGAACCACTGCTCTAAGACTTTCCAGAGTCGCAGCGAAACAAAACTTGAGTCGCCATCACACTAATTCACCTTCTGAGGTTATGTTCAAGCAAGGCATTTACTTTATTAGCTTTAGAAGTAAAGGCAAGAAGGCAAGACCAACTACCACGACACCTATTCCCCCCCCCAAAAAAAAAATCAGGCTTTTTAAACAGAGCTTCTGCGCTATTCGTAGCTACTTGGCAGGAGGAAACCAGCTGAAGAAATCCAACAGGTGGTGACTGTGCTAACATGGCAGTGCGGGTGGTGGGAAGAGAAGCCAGCCGTGACCCATGTCTCGCCCCCAACTCCCCGCGCTTCTTTCCCGCCAAATTCCCCGCGCTTACCCGGATTGAAGAGCACCGTCCCCTTGAGGTAGGCGTACTCCTTGGTGGTAATGTCCAGGCTCCAGCACTTGCCCAGGAAGCTTTGGATGGCTTCGATCTCCTCTGCCGACGGGAGCGTCGGGCTGCTGCCGCCGCCGCTGCTGCTGCTGCTACTGCTGCCACAGGTCGCCGCCGCCAGCTTCTCCTGGGTCTTGTGCAGCAGCAGGAAATGGTGCTGCGGCTGCCGCCGTTGCCGGTGCTGGAGCTGCTGCTGCTGCTGCTGCCTCTGCTCTTCGGCCCGCTTCTCGGTCAAGATCCTTTGCAGCATGCTGGGCTCGGTGGTCTCCACCGTCTCGAAGTGCACGCGGTCCTGGGCCAGCCCCAGCACGAGCAGCGGAGCCCAGGAGCTGCGCACCAGCACCAGCTGCTCGTCCAGGGGCAGCTCCTGGAAGCTGGGCACGTTCTTGACGAAGCGCAGCGTCTTCACCAGCACCGCCGAAGCCGCCTTGCACGCCACCTGCGGGCTCTGCAGAGCCACGCGCTTCTGCGAGCCGCACGAGCAGCCGGGACACGCTGCGTGCCCGCCCGGACTAAGCGGTGGAGGAGGCGGCGGCGGTGGAGGTGGAGGAGGAGGCGGCGGCTGCTCGCTTCCCGCCTGCCGCCGCTGCTGCTGCTGCCGCTGCTCCTCGCTTTTCAGGATATTGTAGAGGATGCTGCTCTGCCGCCGGCTGCCCGTGCAGCAGCGGCATCTTTCCACGCACGCCATGGCTCCAAAGGGAGGCGGCTGGAAAAAGAGGGCTGGAAAGAGCGGGAAAAGCTCGCCGCTTCCGCCCCTCAGCCGAGCGGAGTGCTCGCCCTCGGCTCGGCCCTTAACTTTATAGCGCGCCGGCAGCTAAGAGTTCAACGGCGCAGACGCTCCTGAGTCGCTGAGGGAGGGAAGAGGCGAGGGCGAGGGTTGGGTGGGAGCGGAGCCAAGTCCCGGCGCCAACTCCACCTTCTCCCGCTCTCCTCCTCCCGGCTACACAGCGGAAGCGCGAGGCTCTGAGGCGCTCGCCTTTGTGCTCCCTTCGTCAATGTGGCCCCGCCGTCTCCTGAGGCGCAATATTTACGGGCGGCATTGCGTTGCCTTGCTTTCGTTTCCTTCCTCCTCTTTCTTTAGACTCGGCTTCAAGGGCAGGGCAAAAGTAATGCCCATATTTATATATTGCCATGCCTTCGCCACCACATTCGCTCTTTCGATGGAGGGCTCGGGGAAAGCGAGGAGGTTCTTTGCAAACAGCCAAATAATTGCAGAGCAAAGTTCAAGGAGTTAAATTGCCTGCGAGTAGAGAGTCTCTGCAATGATCTAATAAAGCGCCCTGGGTTTTATGGAGACTCATCAAAGGAATATTTCCTTCTAAGAAATCCAGGTGTTAGAGAACATTCTCTAAACTATTTTTTTTTTAAAGCTTAATTTCAAACCACTTTTGCTTCCACGTTATTGTTGGTGATTAAAAAGCAGCCACACGTTAGTAATTTGGTTTTCTTTCTTACTATATATTTTGTAAGTTCCTTGCTGGATATATGAATATCGTATACTGCAGTGCAAGCAAATATATATTATAATATTAAGGAAAAGAATGTGCCTGTGGCACTGCCTTTTTCTTCATCACAAGATTACAAATCTGCCGGGTTATTAGCTCTGTTATTAGTTATCTGTGTTTTAGCTCTGAATTGGCATTGCTGGTATTTTTATTTTATGCTACCTATTCTAACTTTAAAATCCACAATAAGTTTATTTTTAAAGGTGGTGCTAGAGGTCATTCCTGGATATGTGTGTCTGTAAAACAGCAGTGCATTCCACAAACCAGCTAAGCCACAAAGTATTTACACTGAAGCCAGTTCTTCATCAAAAACAGGAACAATATGACTGAAATTCCTGAGGCCTCTTCCTGTCCAACAACACCAAGATATACTTATAGATGCAGCCCTCCCCCCAAAAACCATACACACACACCTACACACCAAATCCAGCTCAGAATTCTGCAGAGCAGAAATCTTGGCAACTCTAGATCATTACAGTTATAACATCTCTCTTCATAGGCATCTATTACTTCACTTTCTTTTCTCATCTTTTATCTTTTTCATGATTACTCTTCTCTATGCCTCATCTTCTTTGAAGTTCTTTTTATACTTTCTCTTAATTAAATTAATTGTAAATCAGGTGATAACGAATGAATGTAAAATACAAAAAAGGAACCAGGCAAGGGTGCCCGCTATCACCATTATTATTTATCCTGGTTCTGGAAGTACTTGCAAGAAATATAAGAGCGAATAAAGAGATTAAAGGGATAAAAACTGGAAAAAATGAATTTAAGTTGAAAGCCTTCGCTGATGATCTAGTAATTACCATAGAAGATCCAAAAAACTCTTTCCCTATAGTAATAGAGAAAATCCAAGAACTTGGGGAAGTGGCAGGATTAAAATAAATAGAAATAAAACCAAGTTATTAGTTAAAAATTTAAATGAAGAAGAGAAAAATGATTTGGTGCAAAGTATTGAGATAGAAATCCATAAAAAGTAAAATATTTAGGCATATGGCTAACAGCAAGAAATATAAATGTGTATAAAGACAATTATGAAAAAGTATGGTCCGATATAAAAAGGAATTTAGAAATATGGAGTAGAATGAACCTTTTCCTACTAGAAAGAATTGCAGCGATAAAAATCAATGTGTTGCCGAAAATGCTCTTTCTTTTCCATACAGTCCCAGTAATGGTTAAGGATGATTGCCTAAAAAGATGGCAAAAGGATATTTCCAAGTTTGTCTGGGGGGCAAAAGGCCAAGGATTAAACATAAGATATTTACAGATACAAAAGAAAGAGGAGGCTTTGCCCTTCCAGATCTCAAATTGTATTATGAGGCTGCATGTTTGGTCTGGATTAGGGACTGGATAAAACTGAAAAAGGAAGAAGCATTAGATTTGGAAGGTCATGATAACAGATATGGATGGCATGCATACTTATGGTATGGGAAAGGGAAAGTACATAAAGGATTTTACAATCATATAATCAGGAGATCATGTGGGAGAGGTATAAAGATTTAATAGAACAAAAAACACCTTGATGGTTATCACCAATTGAAGCTTCGTTACTCAAGCTGCTTGGTAAAAGGGGGAAGTGGCCTACATATAGAGATTTACTGAGAGTTCAAGAAGGAAAATGGAAATTAAAAGACTATGAGGAAGTCAAAGACCATTTTCAGAGTTGGTTGCATTACAGGTGGCGCTGTGGGTTAAACCATAGAGCCTAGGACTTGCTGATCAGAAGGTTGGCGGTTCGAATCCCCACGACGGGGTGAGCTCCCGTTGCTCGGTCCCTGCCAACCTAGCAGTTCAAAAGCACGTCAAGTGCAAGTAGATAAATAGGTACTGCTCCGGCGGGAAGGTAAACAGCTTTCCGGTGCACTGCTCTGGTTCGCCAGAAGCGGCTTAGTCATGCTGGCCACATGATCTGGAAGTTTTACGCTGGCTCCCTCGGCCAGTAAAGCAAGATGAGCGCAGCAACCCCAGAGTCGGTCACGACTGGACCTAATGGTCAGGGGTCCCTTTACCTTTACAAGGAAGATAACAAAAAAGGGTTTAGCTATACAATCTCTAGATTTCAAAAGGAGGTTATAGAAGAAGTGAAGATGCTAAAGAAAGCATATAGTATTCTGCTAGACTGGGAAACAAAAGACCTGCCAAGAAAAATGAAGAGCTTATTTATGTATGCTACAACAGTGGCAAGAGTCTTGTTAGCACAAGGATGGAAGAACGAGGAAATCCTAATGAAAGAACAATGGCAAGAAAAACTGATGAGCTATTCGGAGTTGGCAAAGTTAACATATAAACTATGTGAGAAGGACAACCGTGACTTCAAGGAAAAATGGGAACATTTTACAAACTATCTAAAGAGACAACAAAAGGATCTGGACTCCTAGGCAGGTTTTGAATCAACATCCACAAATTTATTAGTAGAATATATGATAGATAAGGCAATGATATGTACAATTTTACAACATGCAGAGAATAACATGTACAGTATAAACAAATCAGAGGGGGGGGGACTGAGGGGAGTCTTTGGAGGGTGGAAGAGGGAGGGAGGGGGAAAGGGGGGAAATGTAATTGGTTATATTGATTTATAATTTGTTTAACTTGTTCAATAAAAATATTTTTTTTAAAAAAATTATGCACTACCATTATCACTTTTTGCTCTCTGTGAAACTATGGTTACAATTCCAAGCATACTTACTTTGGAGCAAGTCAGAATTCAAATAAGCTCCTGAGTGAACCGGGGGCAGACCAAGCAGTAAAACTTCCAACATGACAATTAAGACTTCCCTGTAAACCTTGTTAAGGCTAAGCTATGAAAGCATGTGTGGGAAAATGAGTGCACATCATATGTACTTAGAACAGAAAAAGCTCATAATTGAAGTCCATAAGGAGAGGACTTTGATAATGCCACTCTTGCTGTGCACATCATCATCATCATCATTAATAAATAATAATATTGGAGAGGATAGGACTAAAGAGCTCTTTGGCTGTGGCTAATTTCTTGAGGGAGTAAGTGGTTTGAGGCCCTGTAACTCACCCTGTCAGCTCCCTTAGTTCCCTGTTAAATACAGTTGTACCTCGGGTTACAAACACTTCGGGTTACAGACTCCGCTAACCTGGAAGTAGTATCTCGGGTTAAGAACCTTGTCCCAGGATGAGAATACAAATCACACGGCGGAGTGGCAGCAGGAGGCCCCATTAGCTAAAGGGTACCTCAGGTTAAGAACATTTTCAGGTTAAGAACAGACCTCTGGAACGAATTACCGTAAGTTCGTAACCCAAGGTACCACTGTAATTAGTTACTGACCAAATACAGAAGACAGTAACAAGGACAAGAGATACAGAGATGCAAGCAATACTGCACTCAACTCACAAAGTAGTCCAACAAGTATTATTGGTATACATCATCCTTTGCCAACCTAGATGTTTGCTCTCCAGATGTTTGGACTACAACTTCCATCAGCCCTAGCCAGCAGACATCTACAGGGCGCCAGGTTAGTAAAGGTGGTTGTATTTTGTGCTTTTGTTATATGCACAGATACCTAGATGTCTGAAAGCTATACCTAAGTTTATGGTAAAAAATAAGCCTAACAATTCTTAGTGCAGAACAAAAGTTAGGAACTGCAGGCCCAGAAGACAAATATAGTAGTCCAGGCCTTTCTAACCAGACCATACTCCTCACCTGCCTTCTTCTACATCCTTCTCAAGTGCTTATGCCAGACTGGCATCTACGCTTGAACTATGATACCCTCTATCCACTTCCTTGCCTGGACAGAGGAGTGTGTGTATAGAACATTACTACATTAAAGGTAAAGGGATCCCTGACCATTAGGTCCAGTCGTGGCCTACTCTGGGGTTGCAGCGCTCATCTTGCTTTATTGGCCGAGGGAGCCGGCGTACGGTTTCTGGGTCATGTGGCCAGCATGACTAAGCCGCTTCTGGCAAACCAGAGCAGCGCACGGAAACACCGTTTATCTTCCTGCTGGAACGGTATCTATTTATCTACTTGCACTTTGACATGCTTTCAAACTGCTAGGTGGGCAGGAGCTGGGACCGAGCAACGGGAGCTCACCCCGTCGCGGGGATTCGAACCGCTGACCTGATCGGCAAGTCCTAGGCTCTGTGGTTTAACCTACAGGGCCAACCGTGGCCCCTATTACTACATTAGATGTATTAATTTCAGTGGGTCTCTTCTGAGTAAATTTTAGTTGAATACCATCCTAAGAGTTACATCTGTTGCTCTACACATTTTTGCCACTGGCCCTGCCTTTTGTTCTGGCTCTAGTGACATGTGGACTCTGGAAACTTACTCACAAGTTGAAAAATGTCCCTGCTCCCTGGCTCCCCTTGGAGACAGCATACACTCTGGTGGGTGGGCTGGATCCGTTTGTGCCAGGACAGGCAGCAATGCGTCCTGGCAAAAAGACCTGGGTCAGTCCTTCCAAGTCCCCTTCTTACTGTAGTGCAGCTGGCCCCACTGATTCACTGCCTACCTCTTTGGCTACCATGGAAATCTCACTGTCCAAAGCCAGGATAGGCACTGTGTCAAAAAGTTTTCCCTCTCCTGTGATGTCTGACAACGATAGACACCCCCCCCCCCTCAACTTGCTACTTAGGTTTCATTGGACCCATGATAATAATAAAACTGTCCTTTACCCTGGTGCAGGATAAAAGGAGCCATGGCACATTTCCAGCAGAATTTGCTCAGAGGCAGAAGGGTAGTGTCAAGCAAAAATATGGGCAAAGAACATAAACAGAATAATAAGGTGCATAATAATTTAGTATCTATACACGTATATGCACAAGCTTTTGCTTATTTCATTTATATCCTGCCTTTCTTGAGAGGGAACTCAAGGCAGAACTTACAGTTTGTTCCACAATCTCCCATACTCTGCTTAACTTCACCAATATTGTAATGTGCAGGCTTAGATTCCCAGCACCAAGCTGTGCAACCTTCTCTGGCAGCTCTTGATAGAATTGAATACTTGAACTGAAACATTTATAGATGAAGATGCAAGTGTGTCTCATTTCCTTAACAAATATGCCTGAAATAAATGTTGTTCCTTTTTTATTTGAGTTTTTGCTTCTTTATACTCTACAGGAGTCTTTTTTAGACTAAACATGGAAAAAGTTACTACGGACTCTCAATTTCCTTTTATAAATTGCATGCAATATATTTCATTTATAGTCATCAATTGTGTGCTCATAATTCAGCCCCAAATGGGAGTTTCTATAATAAACTGTTTTGTTGGCTTATTCAGTAAACTGGTAGAGGCAAGTTCCAATTTTATGAGATTTATTACCTGTGTTGCTGGATGACCTTAGCATCTTGTTCTCTTTCTCCTGGTGATGAGAATTAAGAGTTATTACCGAGTGCAATGGAGACTTCTGATGCTCTTCCAGCTTTAAATGGTTTAACTCAGGGAACTAGGAGGCTTTAACACTGTCTGTTATGAGGAGAGAAAGTCATTTCTTTGATTTAAATAGGCAATTGAGAAAGGTTAACTCAACATTTTTTTAGAATATAATAAATATCTTCCCTTGTTTCATTATTATTACTTTTAACTGAGGGCTGGTTTCTGTATTAACAACTGCGCAGTAAATCCACATCATATGGGTGCTTCACAATGTATGCAATAATCTGTTTCCCTCTCATTTTCACATGGCCCCCATTGTGCACATTTAACCTTTCCATTGTAGTTGATGCGATGTTTTGTATAGATAAAATAGGAATACTCAACTGCTGGGAACACATCAGAAGCATAGGCACATTCAAAGCAACATTAAAATCAGTGTGGATGTTCTCTTGACATCACAGAGTACAATTATAGATATGCCTGAAATAAGTTCAGCAACACATTAATATAAGTAATATACTATAAGAAATATAATATAAGAAATATAAGTATATACAGATACTTATAAAATGCAACCAAAGTGTGTGCCTAAAGTAAGCAAACTTTACATCCTTAAATTGTTACTTAAGGAGAGTTTACCAAATCACTTTAGATTTGTTCTTCCTGTGCAATTCCCTGTGACAAGGAAAATTAGTACCTGAAACTTCAACAAAAGTGATAAGCAGCTTGTACAGAACTGGACTTTCCAGTTGCTGTTATTTTATTCAGTCATAACTGTCCTGGTGTTTACTTCATTCAGTGGCTCTTTGGGCCTAGGAGACCTGGGTTAACATGTTTATTTTCTGTCTTTGTAAGGATATGTGGAAAATCTGTTCATGTTCCAGAGGTTCAAAGAGCAGTGTGGGGCTGTTTGAAAGCCTTCTGGGAGATGGAAGTAGTTTCCATTGAAACCATTGTTAAAATGGAGGGAGTGTGTCTCCATTTTAGCAGAGGTTTCAATGGAAATCACTTCCCCTTTCCAGAGTAAGGCATGCCCACCAGCTGATGACTTACCTTCCAACATTTATCCGATGAAAATAGGGACTTCCTATTCCATAATAGCAATAACAATAATTTTTTTAATGTAAGATGTTAACTTAAAGACATCCCCATAACTTAAAGACATCAATTCCATAAAACATATTTTGCTGCACTGTGCAAAATATGAGCAAGCCAGGGCTGAACTGATATTACCCTGATTTTCCCGGGAAAATCAGAGGCTCACTATGTCAGGTTCCTATTGGAAGACCGGACAAACGCTAGAACATTAGCAGTGGCAAAGTTTTTATCAGTGGTTGCAAGAACCAATGATCCCTATCTTTTGAACAAAATGCTTGTTTAACCTGGAGGTAGGCTGTATGAATTGTGTATTGCTTTGTAACGATTTGTTGGGTCTCTGGACCGTAATAAAGATTGATTGATTGAAAATAATTTTTTTATTTATACCCTGCCCCTCTGACTGGGTTTCCTCAGCCACTCTGGGCAACTGCCAACATATATAAAAACATAATAAAACATTAAACACAAAAAAAGAGAAATCCCTTCTTCTGAAGGCTGTATAGTTATCACTTATGTCTTTGGATCGGGGGGGTCACATAACTCTAAACCCTCCAACATTTTTCTGATGAAAATAAGAACATCCTAAGGAAAATTGTGACATCCTGTGCCCTGATTCTTTATAATAAAAACAAATTAAAAGGATATTCAAATACACTATCAAGCCTGGTTTTCTGTGGCTGCTCTCCTGGCACTGGTCCTAAAAATATTTCCTAGTATTTTTCTGAAAAGAACATGGGTTCATCATAGAAGTACACTGCAGAGTACTGGAATGCAATTCCAGGATGTTAATGCCCACAGAAGTGCACATTTTTGTGCTAGTTCTATGTTATTCCTGAAAGTTTATTCATAATTACATTCTTCATGAAATGATGTGCTCCTACATTCTGCAGAGTCACTGTTACACTTCCTAGATGCTCATAAGATTGCCAAACTGCCAGTATTTTACTGGTCCAGTCACAATTGACCAGTCAATGAATCAGTATTGTAGGCTAAAATCCTAGTAAAATGTGGATTTTACCAAACTGCAATGAGGACCTGCCACATTCTGCCAACCATCACCCATATGCCAGCAGTTGGTTTAGTCCTGAGTTTACTTTGATTCACCAGATTCTACTCTGGCTGTGTTCCTTAGCATTAGCATTTTTGAAAATATGCAGCTGGCAACACTAACTTCTGAATGTAAATTACTCTAAGGGTGTTGGCTTTCAGACTTCACAAGAATGCAAAGGAGGGGAGCATAATGTCTGAGCAAGCCTAGAGCAGGATCTTATGCTTGCCTTTATACAGTTACAGTGCAGATTATATAGGACTCCACAGAAGTAAGCCAGTCTAGTGTATATTGGATTGCAGTTTTAGAGTCATACTATACAAGATCTTCTCCTGGGCTGCTAATCTGGCCTGCTGTTTCAGGTGTGATGGAGGAAGCTATTGCATCACCAGTGTTTTAGGAAGATACAATTAGCATTCCAACTGGCTTCTAGCTTCAAGAACACTATCCAACCATCTCGTCCTCTGTCATCCCCTTCTCCTTGTGCCCTCCATATTTCCCAACATCAGGGTCTTTAGGCCTCCCTTTCTTTGACGAGGGACTGAGAGGGAGGTCACCAGAAGCAATCTCTTCTTTTTTTTTTTTTTTGAATAATATTTTATTAAGTTTTACAAAAAAGCATAAAACAACAATAAACAAACAACCTCACAACAGAAAAATAGATACTACAACACACAAACACAAAACAACAAAATACAACAAAGAAAATAAACATATTAAAAACAATTTTTGTCTCCTTGTATTCTTTACATTAACTTATTTCTCCGACTTCCCCAGACCTTCCTTCTCTGTATTCCAAATCAAATATTCTGTCTGCAAATTCTTTCCCTCTGTCATATTTTGATTTTCTGATACTCTTAAAGTCTAGTAGATAGTTGCATTTCCTTAAGTCTGACAAAATATTGAATCTTTCTCTAATCACTTTTTCCCAAATACCCATTCACCCTCAATCCGATGTCATCAAACGTTCATTATCTTATAATGTTTCTGTAAATAGTCCTTGAATTCAGAAGCAATCTCAGTATGATGGTGGAAAGGTATCTTGCCATTGCTGTTTTCTAGTACTGCTCCACTGCAGTGAGACCAGAAATGGACTTCGTAACAGAGACCATTGATTCTTAAGTTCCTAAGCATCCTGGCTACCCTTATCTGCTCCCCAACTAGGTAGGTGTCCACCAAGTGAAAGCCAAGCCTAGTCAACTCCCCACCTCAAAATAGTTTTGCTGTATCTTTCCAGTTAAGACAAAGCAAACATGATTTAGTAGATAACATTTCCCCCCACTAAATGTTACACAAACTACGTTCCCTAAATCTTAGGACAATAAAATTCTACATGACATTAGAAAATTTGGTTCAGACACTGCTAATCTATGCATCAGTTGTGGAAACACACAGAGCCTACTTTTTCTTATTGTGGTATTAGTGGGCTACAGGTCAGGGCTATTACCAACAGAAAGAAGGACCAGAGGGAGTTAGCTGCTCCCCTGGCAATTATCCCACCTCCTTAGGAAGATATCACATCATGAGAACCATTTTATTCCCATGAACCATTATTCTTTGAAGATGTTTGTTCCTGAACTTGGCTTTTGGATTTCAAGCACGTTGCATGCCATTTCAGCATATTCATCAGTCTGCAGCATTCTTGATATAAGCAAATCTTTCTTTTGTCCTTCACCTCATAGGAAGAAATTCTGTCATCACTCAAATGCAACTGACCAACAATCTAGCAACTTTCTTAAACAGCCCCTGCTTCCATTAAATGTGTGAGAAAGTACTAAAGTGGTCAGTGACAGCAGTTTTATAATAAACAGAAGGGCAGTACATTTTGACATGTAACAGCTGACTAGTGTCTCTGTACTATCTGCTATCTTCACTATGCACAGCACAATTTATTAGGGATTTCCTTTTCCTTCTCCCAAGAGAACCTTCATTAAAATCACCAAGGCCATTTACAAAGTCTACAGTAGATTAGACATTCTTATCTAATTTAGGTTAAAAATACTTCAGATTTCTTGCCTTTGCTTATAAAACATACTTTTGTAGTCTCAAGAAACAAGCAAAAGGTAAATTTCAACATAGGGAAGTTCAAATACTAAACTGGATCAAACATGGCCAGGTTGTTCCATGGTGATACAGTAGTGCTCAGATGTCTATTTTTTGGCATTTGAGGGAACCCAACTTTGCATGTATTTTAGTAGAACAAAAGGTTTGACCTGTCTTTTGTATGCTTAGAATTGCATAAAACTCTATTAAGAGAAAGACAGAGTTTATTGGTTTTTCCTTAAATGTTTTGTCATTGCCAAGTGTAAATGGTTATTTCCCATAACATTCAAAGCCTTGCTATATACTGTTCAAAGCCACCCACAGAACTGAAATCATAATTCCAGGAAATATTTTACCGTGGAAATTTAGGCTGCAATTCTATATACATCTGAGAGTAAGTCCAGTTGAACTGAATGAGGTTTAATTCTGAGTAAATACATATAGAATTGCACTGTTTATTTACACCAGATATACTGTAATTTAGAGATTATGTCACAGGTTCTTCCATACTAGTTTTAATATATTTAAAAACAGATAATATTTAAAAACATGTCCTTGCTTTTTTATTTGATTTGGACCAACAATGAATGAGCAACTAAAGCAGTGGTTCTCAAACTTTTTTCTCTGATCCACACTTTCTGAATAAAAATTGGCTTATGCCACACCAAATTTTTATTGATAAGAAATACACTGGAAAACAAAAAGAAACAGCTCCTAGCAGTGCTTGATTTATAACATAGAACGCAGCATTTTGGAAAGATATCTACCCATACTTTGCAAATATATTTATTTTTTGATACTATACTATACTTGGCTGGAAAGGCAGAGAGCCAGGCCTGATTTCTACTGGAATCCAAGGCTGTGTCTATGGGAGAAGCAGGACCTTCTTGGGGTGTTATTGCTGTGAACCTCCCCATCATACGCTCAGGTTGTATATATGTGTAAATAAACAGTGTATCATAAAGACACCATAGTCTCTGCTGTGCGTGATTTAACATGAAACACAAACCCTGGAAGAGCCTTGAACTCCTGGAATCTCACACCACTCAGAGCAACAGTGCTTTCTAGGTAAAAAAAAATGAGGTGCCAGTTCTCCTGTGTGCCAGCATAAAGTGCCGTGTGTGCCAGCATAAAATGGCTGCCGTGGGCAGCAAAAACAAGCAGTGCCAGTACTCTCCTCTATATCAATACTCTATACCAGTGAGTAGTGTCACACAAAAGAGCCCTAACCGTGTATAGATAATAATACACAGAATACTGATCAGGAGCTGCGGCTAGCAGATTGGAACTCATCACTGAACCAAGGACACAGAAGATTACAGCTGAGACACATAGCTCAGACACATTTGCTCTTTAATATTACACCAGCATTATGAAAGGTTGAACTTCCATTTGTGTGTGTATTTTTTTAAGAGAGTTCTTTAAAAAAAATAAAAATCAAATTTATATATGATTGCATAAGAACATGCTTTAGCTGCCCAAGTTATTGCACTACCTGTAGTCTTAGAAAATAATAGCTGCTTCTTTAACCTTTATGTGCAGCAGGAGCATCCAAACAATGATCACTCATGGAAGAATCAGCTCTGCAATAATAGGAATGTAATGTAGCAAATAAACTCTTATTACACCTAGGTCACTGTTTAGTTTTATGTCCACACACACTTAGTGGGCCATGCATAATGTCATTTATTTCTGTTCTAATTAGTTTGTGTTGCTCCTTGCTGAGGCTTGTAAACTTCTGCATCACTGCTCCAATTGTTGCTCTAATAAGGATCCGTAAGGGAGCTTTTTAATCTCTACTTTCCCAGGAGTTCACCCTCTCATGCCAGCTTTTATAATTGTCCTTGGACAATAAAGTATTTATGCTGAGAGGCACACATGTGAGCTATTGGGGCAGGAAAGGTGAATAGAGGTGCATTTATAGCTCTAAATTATGAGAACAAGATACTGTTTCAGCACATTAACCAACAATTTATCTGGAGTATAGTTTTTAATACATAACTGACACGGAGATATTAAAGAAGCAAAAAGCATAAAAATGTATTTCTAAGAATGGATACCTTCTCACATCAGTTTAGCAATCCAGTGCAGCCATGAGGCTCCAAAGCACACCCTAATAATTTCTATCCTGCATCTCTCAGGCTTCACTTGAATTGAGCAGGAAGATTCAAGTGCAGAAAGGGTCCCAGAAGTAGTTCAGAGAAGGGAAATCCTGTGGGGTTCTCTCAACAGGATTGATATTTGTGTGTGTGATTGATAATAGAGGGTGTTATCGAACGATATCTGCCTGCTTGCACATAGGAAATCCGCCTACACTACAGAACTTACAGTTCCTCTGCTCTGCTCTCTAGCCCCCATGCAGCCCCAAAATCTGTTCCAGGTGGACCCCCAAACCTCCAGAGCAAATTTTGAAGGGCACTCGAAAGGCTGCGAGGGGGAAGAGAGCAAGAAGTGCCATATCCTAAGTCGACACCCACTTTTACTACATTGGATCTCACCTAGAATAGGTAAGAAAATAGTAACCACATAATGTTACAGTGAATTCTCTTGGGGCAGTCTTTTTTTAATTAGACATGGAAAACTAGTGTACTTGGCAGACTGAAAGAACTAATTACTTTGGTGCTCTTTATCTGGTTAAAAAATAAAGTAATAAAGCAGCCTCTGCTTAAAATCTTCAGGAGACAAACAATAAAACTATACTGTTGTTGAATGTATGAGGTGATGCTCAATTCCACTCTGAAGAACTGATGACCGAGATGCTGGCAGCAGCCAGAATATCCAAAGTACAACAATGGACAACATTTTAAAAATCTCTGTGGAATAAAAAACATATGGACATTAGTAATTGCTGAACTTACCCACCCCCGCAAACCTTGTATATCCGGAGGAAAGGAAACCCTGGAACATTTTTTGTAACATGGTGGGACTTTATATCTCACATCTTGTAAACACACAAATAGGATTCCCGGACAGCATTGCAAAAGGAGATTTGGATACTATAATATAAAAACTAATGTAAGATTATTTGTAATTATGTGTGCACATCATCTCTTGCAGCTTATTTGTTCTGGATCCATAGGGGATGTTTGTTTAGTTCAGAAACCTGTGAGAAAATGTTAAATGTTAAGAAAGTGTTAAAACTGAATACATTTAAAAAGCAAAAAACAAAACCCTACTCTGTTGTCCCCAGCACCTGCCCGCTTTACTGAAATATTTAAGTAATCAAAGATTACCTTTCCTAGTGAATTAAAAATGATTTGTTCTGCTGTTATACGAAGAAAAATTCTTGACATTGACCTATTTTGTTCTTGAATTATTAAAAAAAATCATTGTGAATTTGGTGTCCTTGTTTAGAAGGTGAAGAATAATGCTAGGTTTTAAAATGACTCAAACATTCTGCTTGTTTAACTCCATGAAGGCCAATTTGTATCACAATGCCTTTACTTCAAAGCTGTTGTAAAACTGTTTTTGTGGTTTCTGTGACACTTCATACATACATGTTCATTACTTACAAAATCAAGGAATGACGTGTTTGTGTGTTTGATCAAGCCAACCACAAGGAAGGACCATAGTTCAGATCCAGTAGCATGTGATGAGAAAGGCCTCTTTCTGAGACCTTGAAGAGCCTCTACCAATCTGAATATACTTCACTGAGGTAGATAATTCTGCAAGTTTTCTATTTTAACTTACACCCCTTTGGACATCAGTCCACAAAAACTGAGTCATACCCATTCATCTGCAAGCCATCAAGTATATGATATTCAAGTACGTACTGTATATGCATGTGGGAATAAGGCCTATGAGAGCTTTAGATTTTGTCTCGCTGATAGCCTATTGTCTTCTGGAGCTGCACTTTACTGATGCTGTTGTTGTTACTGTGCTGATAATTGCTGTGCCGAAATCTGCCCTCTAGGTTCTTGAACCCGTATTCCTCTTTTAGACAAGATTCCATTTTACTGCTCCTTCTCAGGGCACTTGAGAATTACTTCAGAATTTCAATTTGTGTGTGGCTTTGAGCTGATTGAGATGACAAGTAGAATAAAAGAAAGGATCCTCGCAAACACTCCTCAGGCGCCTTGGAAATAAGGTATGCACATCAAAAGAACCCTGCACAGCACCCATCACAATTTATTCTAAATTTTACCTCTCACCTTTGAGCCATTATGAATGCAATTTCTTTTTTCGTTAATTAATAGGCAGAAGTTGAAAAAATGCAGAATTTTTTTGGCACAGCGCTACTTGTTTTTATTTGGCATGGCTGGCTGGGTGGGTGGGTGGAAGCCTGCCAGGCTTGAGAGTCACAGCCACCCAGGACAGAAGTGGTTGTGGTGGCTCCTCCTTCCTTCTTCTCTTTCTGCTACTGCTGCTTTTATTCTACCGGCCAGCTGGCCTGGCTCCCTCCTTCGGACCCAGCACAAGACTGTTCTCTCCCCCCACCCTGCCTTTTCTGATTCCTAGGAGTAGCAGCACAAGAAGCAGAGGAGGATGAGACGTCAGTCTCAGCTGGCAGTTCTCTCTTCCTCCCACTTCTTCCAACATGAAGTCATTTCTGGTTAGCGTACTTCAACAAAGATAAGAATTTGGGACTGCATGAGAAAGCGAGAAGCTATCACGGCTTAAGGGTTTTCGTGACGGTGCTGGCCTTTTCGGAGGAGTTGGAGACTGCATACACCAAGTAAACATTTGTACATGACTTCAAGTCTTCAGTAGTTTTAAAAAGATTGGTTTTGATTAGTTTAATGCATTACAGACAAACTTCAATTATCCTAATGTAATGGGAATGCAGGCGAAATGAGAATTTAGATTATTGAGGAAGTTTAAAATCCTTGATATATTTGAAGAGGGACATGACCTCATTTGGGACAAATGCAATTTTAGGTAATTGGGTTTTAACAGTATGTCTATAAAGACACAGATCACTCTTGTTATGGGAAAACTCAGGATCATACTGTGCTCACTGGGGCTTTCTAACATCTAATGTCTGTATTGCTACTACACAATAGGTAACAAAAACAACAAAAACATCTGCTGAAAGATGGGCTGCCTCCTCTTTTTTCAGTTCCAGCTGGTTATTACAAGAATCCCATAAACAAGGAACAGTGCCATTTCTGTTCAAACCTAAGTCTACTGAATTCAGTGAGGTTTACTCTCAGGTAAGTAGGGTTAGAACAGCAGCCATTCCAGCCCTGTCATCCTTCCCAATCCTTTTTCCTTTTTTTGTTTTAGATTGTAAACCTGAGGACAGGGACTGTGTTATCACTGACATTTGTTAGCTGCTATGGAAGCATTTCTTTGAGTGAAGAGTAGAATAAAACCATTTTAAATTATTAAATAAATGTTTGAGACCTTTGTTTCCTCAGTGCTTTGTAGGGATTGTTAGGCTGCTCCTCCTCCTCCTCATTAAAATTGATTTTCTCTCTCTGTTGTTGTTGTTTTGTATGGGTGCTTCTGCTGCTCAAGAAGAGCAGAAAGTGAAGGTTCAAGGTTTCTAATGGCACACTTGCTAATGGTACATCTGTACACAGGTAGATGAATAAACCCAGGGGTTTCAAGTGTGTGTGCGCACACATATATACATGCACACAAGTGAATGGGAAGTACCCAACTATACTGTTTTCAAAAACTTCAGATAAATTCCCTGTTCTGTCCCAACAGACATTTTGTCTTCTGTATTCTCATTCTTGAACACGTCCACATTTATGCTAGGCGTCCTCAAAGGTGTTTAAACTTGAGGTACATTTTCTACACAGCTGGATTATAACCTTCACAGAAACAAGGAAATGGTTGGTGCCTATATCATTTCAAGGTCTGTGCCCTTGTTTATTTAGTGTTGTAATAGTTCATGCTGCTGATATGCCTTGAGGCCAGACTGGTTTTGTTAACAGGATTATGCTCTAGCAATTGATTTTCTTTCAATGAGTAAATAATGAACTAATTTTAGCTTGTCTGCTTCCTAATCAAAAATAGCTGTTTTATTCTGCCACACAGTGAACTGCATATTCTTATTGTTCAATGAGTTGCACATAAACTATTAGATAAAATACCTCTGCCAGCAGAAATTTCCTTCAAGAGTCACCTGTCCCCCATTCTGTTACTCACATATATAATGTCAATAAACCCTCTAGGGTGTATTTTTGATGAAGGTCATACAAAGCTGATGCTTCCAGTCTGATAGTAAATTAGTATGGCTGTAACATCAGGTGGTGTCTGCTGTTGGTGACCTTAAATTCAGTATTTCTTTTTTTATTTCCCATGTGTAGAAGGAAATGACAAAAAAATCTTTTCTTTTTTTAAAGCAAACTATCTGGCAGCAACAGTGTAATATTTTCTTCGAACGTGTATAATATAACTGTTTTGCTAGCATGCTAAGAACAAAACTTTGATGACAACATATCATAAATTAGCTTGAGATAGATTCATTTGCTCTAGTTATTTATTAGATTTTATATACCCTTCCTCCACAAAGCTTAGGTAGCCGTACATGTTTCTTCTTTTTATCCTCAAAACAAATCTGTGTCAATATCATAGGTTAGGCTGAGAGAGAGGGCGGCTTAAGTCAACAAATAAGCTTTGTGATTGTGTAGGGATTGAACCCTATTCCTATCTGACACCCTTGGCCTGATGGGAGCTATAGTCCAAACAGTGGCGTAGCGTGGGTCGTCAGCACCCGGGGCAAGGCAAGTAATTTGCACCCCCTAACCCGTGGATTTGCGCCCCCTAACCCGTGGATTTGCGCCCCCTAACCCTAACCCCCAGATGTTGCGCCCGGTGCGGCCGGCCCCCCCTGCACCCCCCACGCTACGCCACTGAGTCCAAAGCATCTGGAAGATACCAGGTTGAGGAATGCTGGTCTAATCACTACACATCTACATAAGTGTTACATGGATTCACTATCTTTTTCTAGTGTATCATACTTGAAAGGCTTACCTATTGAGTCAGGGTGCATGCCCTAGTTTATTTATCCAAATAGTAAAGGACCCAGGCGAGAGAAAGGGTTAAACTTGTTTTACCAGTGAAGATGTAGAGAAAAGTCAGCACTCCTTTAGCTTACTTGGCTTCATATAGCAAGTTGGTTAAGGATACTGTGATTCATACACTCGGTAGCTCAGTTCTTCAAGTACAGTATTCAACACTATTGGAAAATGATGAGTGTGTGTAACAGCTGCACTAGTGGTGTAGTCGTGGTTTAAACAGCAGAGTTGAAATCCCCATTCAGCCTTTTCAGAAGCCTATTGAAAGAGAAACACTGCAGTTCTGTTTGAACATCATGCTAATCCATGGTTTCACAAGACATGCACAGTAGAAAGGAGCTATGATTCCTGGGGTGGACAACACAAGCCAACTTTAAGGGAAACTGAAAATAAAAGCTGCTGAAGTGCTCAAAGAGGTGCGTTAAAGGGGAGAGGTGGGAGAGAGAAAGCATGCAAGATTGAGGCTGGGATTCACATAACATACCCTGGTTGCGGAAGCACTGCACAAGAGCTTTTGCTTTTGCAGTGGTGTTTTCTCCCCCCTCTCCTCCCTCCTGTGCCCCCCTAAATTGGCTCAGAAGCTTGGGAGAACCCCCAGAACACCATGCAGGGTGACGGAAGGGGAGACCATTTGATCTGGCAAGCTGGCAAGTTTGTAATGTTGCAACATCAAATTCCACCCTGAGACCCATGGTTTATCGTGACATGCAAAAATGGTGAATAACATCTCTTCAAGGACCTAAAGACTAAAGGCCAAACTAGGTGGGGCATTGATTGCATGAATGCATTTTAACACATGTTGACATGAATGCTATAAACATGCTGTTTTTAAAAAACAAAAAGCTACAGAGCGGCCCAAGTAGCAGTAGGACTGTAGGAGATGGGAAAGGGAGAATTTCACCCTTTTGCCTCCTCTGTGGCTCTGTTGAAAATCACTTCCCTGAAGCATCAACTGGGGGATTCCTTCCTGCTATGAATAGCAGCTTCAGAAGACAGCTTTTGACATCACCTCAGCAGAAGCAGGGAGAATGAGAATCTCGCATCCCCTGCGGTTCCACTGTTGCTTTAGCACACCTGCAGCTCTTTATATTATAAATAAATAAATAAATAAATAAATAAATAAATAAATGTGCAACGAGGATCACATCTAATTTGACCCAAAGGGTGCAAGTGAACAAATCAGATCAAAACAGGAGTTTGCAATAGTATTTTGCACCAGAGGCAGAGCCTGTCTTCCTTCAACCAGACCTCTGAAACGAGTTAAGCAGCAGTTCTCTTCTCTGACTTGACAGCTCATCTGCCTTTACATTTTTTAAGCATTGTTTTTAGAGTTAAGCAATCAAAAATACTTTGGTCCATTTTATTTTTTAAAAAGTTTTTTTAAAAAAAGTTATTAAAACTGTTCAATGAAGGAAAGAGGACTATGTGATCAAACTGGCAGTTGCTGCATCAGTGCTGCATGCAAGCAGTTTTTCTAATAAATCTGTAGAACCAGTTTCCTTTGTGATCACCACCGGAGAGGAGTTGCTGCTTCTGACATGAATGCTCCCAAAGCACAGCATTTTTATATTGCAGCCCTGCTCACTAGGAAATAAGCCCCATTAAGCCGGTGGTGCTGTGGTCTAAACTACTGAGCCTAGGACTTGCCAATCAGAAGGTCGGCGGTTCGAATCCCTGCGACGGGGTGAGCTCCCGTTGCTCGGTCCCTGCTCCTGCCAACCTAGTAGTTCGAAAGCACGTCAAAGTGCAAGTAGATAAATAGGTAGGAAGGTAAACAGTGTTTCCGTGCGCTGCTCTGGGTCGCCAGAAGCGGCTTAGTCATGCTGGCCACATGACCCAGAAGCTGTACGCTGGCTCCCTCGGCCAATAAAGTGAGATGAGCAACCCCAGAGTCGTACACGACTGGACTTAACTGTCAGGTGTCCTTTACCTTTACCTTTAAGCCCAGTGTAAAAGTGCATAGGATCAGAGTAAAAGTGCATAGGATCAGCCTACACTGGAGCAGTACATCCCTCATAATTATATAATTTGAGAGATCAAAGTGGATCTACTGTGAGGGGAGGGAGACTCTAAGAATCCTGCGGCATCTTCTTTTCATCACAACCAGTGTTTTTCTTGTGGAAAAAAGGTGCCAGTACTCACCATGAAGTTGTTACAATAAGTGCCATACTTTTAACCAGTGCTTTTCTTCTAGAAAAAAAGATGTTGGTACTGCATACCCTTGAGTATCCCCAGAAAAAAGCCCTGATTACAACAAGCTGCACAACAATTGTTTCAATTAATTTCTTCCCTTGATTTCAACACAAATTATACATGGCTCGTTTTCCCTGACTAAAGCTTTGCCACAGTTCTTAATTAATTGCAGTGCCCTGCTTATCATTGCGGTGGGATTAAGGAAAAGATAAAAATGAGATTTTTGTGTTTACTAATCAGATTGCGAAGAAAAATGAATGCAAAGCACTTATTGCTTCCTGTAGTTTCCTTTCTGGCTAGGAGGGAAAACTGAGCAAATATGTTTACAACATCGGTTTTGGGTTTTCTCTGACTTCTATATGATGTTGACTTGGGAAATGAAAGTATCTTTTCTAATTTTATCAGAGGGTTCAGAGTCATCTAGTCTGTATGGCTGAATCTGTAATCTCTCAACTACTCCTACACCCCTGCATAGTAGTGTTTTTTTAAAAAGGAATACTAATTAAAAAGCTTAGCACAATTTTCTTATCTCTTCTTGCCTTGGTTTGTATTTTTCTGTCATAGCATAAACCTATTTGAACTGTTAAGCACCTCCAGGCACCAATTGATCTTGCACAAAAATCCGGAATTTGATAGATTAAGTAATAATTCTGCCATCCATGCACATGACCTTACCCTACATAAGAAGATCCTGCTGGATCAGGCCAGTAGCCCATCTAGTCCAGTATCCTGTTCTCATAGCGGCCAGCAAGATGCCTGCAGGAAACCTGCTAGCAATTCTCCTGTTAAATAGGTTTGGAAAGAAGACATTCAAATATTCCATCTCTCACCTGAGCTATATTATTTTTATCCACAATACAATCAAGAAAATGTTGTGATCCTCAGAACTTTGCAGTAACTTTGCTATTCATTTGTCTTAGGCAGTCAGTTGCTTGTATGATAAAAGTTCACCAATCTTTTATTTTGATACTGGAAGTACCACTGTGGAAAATGTGGGAAATGGTCAGAGAATGTGGCTTTCATTATGTATTCTAATGTTCTCATTTCATATATTTTAATTTCTCTAACAGAGAAATAATAGTGCATCCAGAATCATCAGATTGTAGGAAACAGGGCTATTTAATTCAGCAGCTGAAATTCTGCAAAATTCTGTCCTCAGAAATGATATTCCCACAAACTACAGTTGTACCTTGGGTTACAAACATTTCGGGTTATAGACTCCGCTAACCCAGAAGTAGTACCTCGGGTTAAGAACTTTACCTCAGGATGAGAAGAGAAATCGTGCAGCTGCAGCAGGAGGCCCCGTTAGCTAAAGTGCTACCTCAGGTTAAGAACAGTTTCAGGTTAAGAGCAGACCTCTGTAACGAATTAAGTTCGTAACCCAAGGTACCACTGTATTGTGTTCTATAAGATTATTCATTTAATTGTTTCCATATTTATGTATCTCTTGCAACTTTAATGAGCACAAGGTGAATTAAAGTAATCATGTTTCCCCCCAGCAAGCATAGCCAATGATCAGGAATGGTAACAGTTGCAGCCCAAAAGGTCTGGAGGTGAGCACCAGGTTGGAGAAGACTTCTTCAATTCTCCAACAAAGCAGGTGGAGAACAGGAGAGGTGGTCAGAGCGTGGTGCTGATAATGCCAAGGCTGTGGGTTTGATCCCCGTATGGGCCAACTGCATATTTGTGCATTGCAGGCATCCTATGGGTCCCTTCCAACTCTCTGTTATTCTATGACAGGAAGCAAACGCACAAAAGGCACAAGGTCACCAACCCTTTTTAGGAGCTCTCCTTGGTGCTGCAGCAACCAACCCTGAAGGAAACACGCCAAAAACAGGAAGTATCCAATGATGTGAACAACAACAAAAAGAAGTGTATTCCAAAGTTGCTAGAAAGGATTGATTATTATTAAATCTGACCAAACTATTTTGGCCCAAGTGCTTATTTGTCAAGAGCTTAGTTGTTTCTTTCCAAACTGCTAAAATAATTCAATTTCAAAGACCTTGCAGGGACTTTTTGTTTGCAGCAACCAACCTGCCTTGCCCCCTTGCCATGTGGGCTGTTCCACAAAAAGACCAGAACATTATAAATATGAAGAAGGTAGCTGCTGGATATTTTTCAGCAAGTCTACATTAGAGGGTCTTGAGCACCTAATCTGTGGCTTTAGGAATATATAAAAGTTCCCGCCCTCCCACATGCAGAATGTTATTGTTAATGCCATGACAACATCTCCCATAGCAGCGGCTCTCAGACCTTTTGGGGTTGGTGGAGACATTTTAAATTGGGGGCACCAAATGGCTGCCAAGGGGGCATAAAGGTAAAGGTAAAGGGACCCCTGACCATTAGGTCCAGTCGTGGCCGACTCTGGGGTTGCAGCGCTCATCTCGCTCATCATCAGCTTCCGGGTCATGTGGCCAGCATGACTAAGCCACTTCTGGCGAACCAGAGCAGTGCACGGAAACACCGTTTACCTTCCCGCCAAAGCGGTACCTATTTATCTACTTGCATTTTGACATGCTTTTGAACTGCTAGGTTGGCAGGAGCAGGGACTAAGCAACGGGAGCTCACCCCATCGCGGGGATTCGAACCACCAACCTTCCGGTCGGCAAGTCCTAGGCTCAGTGTTTTAACCCACAGCGCTGACCCGCGTCCCTCCAAGGGGGCATGGCTAGTCACAAAGGACAAGTATCATGCCCAAGAAACTGAGTGCAAGGCACAGCTGGGGTATGAACCCAACAGTGCAAAACCATCATTTTTTCCCAACAGAATACCATATTTTTCGCCCCATAGGACGCACTTTTTCCCCTCCAAAAATGAAGGGGAAATGTGTGTTCGTCCTATGGAGCGAATGCAGGCTTTCGCTGAAGCCTGGAGAGTGAGAGGGCTCGGTGCGCACTGACCCCTCTCGCTCTCCAGACTTTGCGTGGCTCTCCGCAAGGCGCAGGAGCCCTGCGCTGGGCTCCCGCAGCTTGCGGAGAGTTGCCTGCATGCCGAAAGCTGGGCGCGCTGAGCTCAGCACACTCAGACTTCGCGCGGCTCTCCGCAAGGCGCAGGAGCCCTGCGCTGGGCTCCCGCAGCTTGCGGAGAGTTGCCTGCATGCCGAAAGCTGGGCGCGCTGAGCTCAGCGCGCTCAGACGTTGCGCGGCTCTCCGCAAGGTGTGGGAGCCCTGCGCTGGGCTCCCATGGCTTGCGGAGAGTTGCCTGCATGCCGAAGGCTGGCCGTGCTGAGCTCAGCGCGCCCAGGCTTCGCGCAGCTCTCTGCAAGACGCGGGAACCCGGCGCCGGGCTCCCACTGCTTGCAGAGAGTTGCCTGTTCTGGGGGCTGGGGTCGGGGGAAGCTCGGGCTTCCCCTGCCCCAGCCCCGCGCCGGGGGGGGGGGAATAAATTTTTTCCCTTTATTTCCCTCCCAAAAAACTAGGTGCGCGTTATGGGACGGTGCGCCCTATAGGGCAAAAAATACGGTACTGAGAAAGCAAGCCAGTTAATTCCAGTGAATCAGATCTAAATTAACTCCCTCATCTTTATTTCAAGATGATTCCCTTAACAACCTCCCTGCCCTCACCCCACCCCTCTCTCTCTCTCTCTCTCTCTCACACACACACACACCTCATGTAGCACCACCTCTTCTCCTCCCCAATGACCTCAATCTCTTTTATTTCAGTCCTCATAGCACTTTTTTTTTGCTTTTCCTGCCCCAGTTCTGCCCTCTGGCCATGGCCCCATCTGTCCCTCTCTAAGGCACCATCCAGCTCATTTCCTGTCCTCCCTGCATGACTCTGGCTCTCCTCTTTTGTGTCCTCTTCCCATCTGCTCTCTAGCAAGTTAACAGCAAGCAGCCAGAAGAACAGCACAGAGAGGGTTTGTGTTGGTTTTTAAAAATATACCATCTGAGGCAGGGGGATAGCTTAGTGGCCACCATGGCAGGCACCTCTGGTGATGATTTGACACCTAGGTACCACATTGCAGATCCCAGGCTTAAGGCAACACATGGCCAGAGCCTTGTACTGCACAAATAATGTTTGTACTGCACAAACAGCCTAGGATATTCACTGAGATGATGCGTCTTCATGACAGCTAATTGCTGGATTTTTTTTTTCTGTACATGACCACACTGGAATGAAGTGAATTGTAAGAACTGAACAGAAAATTTTGTAGGGTGGCCACAGTTAAAGATGATGCAGTCTAAGTCCCTACATGTACATCTGTGGGAAGGAATCAAAGGAACAGACACACAATCCTTCTGAGTGTGTGTCTTTAAAAAGGAACAAAGGGGGACAGACTGCAATTAGGAGTTTTTTGAGTAAGACAAAAAAAAAGTCTTCTAGGAGAGCTGACTACTTTGGAGATCTGACATAGGATTGTGTCTTTGACTGTGTCTTTGTGTGTTTAAGGTTCATTTCTACGTATGTTCAACCTATATATTTGTAAACGAATATTTCAAAATGCCATTAGTCACTAGTGATATCCTCCCAACCTGGGTAAGCATTTTGTCCCTGGAACATTTCACTGCTGGGAGTGAGCTCACAGCAATGCAGAAAGAGACTGACGCTGCTCTCAAGCATCTTATCTTTAGCATTTATTTACTGACGCTGACACTGTGTCTTATACAATAACGTTGGGAGTAAATTTCAAATGTATGCACGGTGTTGAAAATCAAGATGGGACACAGCTGAAGTTCACCACTTCTGTCTACTTTTCTACAATAGCAATGTTGCAATGCATTCAGAGCACATTTGTTATGAAAATTACTTCCCCCTAAACCAACAATAACATGGATTATTAATACACCCAGAGCTCTGACCTTTATATTCATAAAATAATCATCAAGCAGCTAAACCCCTAGCATTGTTTGGCTTCAGTCCAGAAAAACAGCTCCTTCACTTAATACACTTCTAATTGCTTCTGCAACCTAATCAACTCTGATAGTCACAACAATTAATCTGACTATGTCTCTTCAAGCAAATCTCTTGTCATTGTTTAAATGTACAAATCTTATTATTTGGGGGCAGCCTTTCTGTTGTTGAAGAAGTAGACAGGAAAAAGGTTCAAAAAGGCGCCAGCTGACTATGGACCTAATATATAGAATGGCTTATACTTTTAAATAAATGTTAATGAAACCTGAATTACCGTACATTACTTCCGTAGTGTGGTAATATAGTGTTGAGACTATCCTTGTCCAGGCTGGCCACGTAATTAAGCATCTGATTCATTGTCCCCAACTATCTAGTGAGGCAATGAGGTGAGTATCTTTTAAACTTCTGTCATAGCATGCAGATCACTGAGCTGAACAAGAAACAAAGCAATTAAATAAGCTCGTTCAGTTTCACCATGTAATCAGTTTTGGGGAGGCTCAACATTTCCTTCCTACATGAAGCAGCAGGAGTCGGTGTGACTGCCAATACTTGTTCTCCTTCCACTTGCTAACATCTGCCAATATATTGCTGTTGGGTTTTTTAGAAGTGTTTTTGTATAAAAACATTCTTTAAAAAAAATTACCCCTAACTTGTGAAACATCTTGCAGGATGAAGAATTCTGGATAACTCAAAAGCTTGCCACATATTTCTCTCTCTCTCTGTGTGTGTGTGTGTGTGTCTGTGTATCACATTTCTATCCTACCCTTCCTCCCATTGCAGCGGAAAACACGGAAGTGCTAAAACAATACAATTAAATATAAAATAAGAACATATTTAAAACATTTGAATGTTGCTGTTGCTACCAAGGAAAAAAGGGCAGCCACATTCCTGCATGCTCATAAATTTGTACCAGATGTCAGGCTGCATGGCTGGGCCAACCTGCAGACACGAATGTGTGCAGCACATCCAGATGCACATCATTCTGTGCCATCATCCAATGCTGATCACCCAGTGCTTTATTATTAATTTTAGCACTTATACCCTGCCTTTCTATAACAAAATCAGGGCAGGTATTCAGATGAAAGTTCACACTCTTACTCCTCTCTGGATACAGGCTGATTATTGCATGTAGCTTCTCCATCTGTGTTGGCAATTGTGAAATAAAGGTGTGTCTTGACATGGCCTGTCTATCACATTTACTATCACCCATTCGTGGAATGGACAGGTACATCCACGTAAGTTTAACATACAATCCTGAACTTTAGAAACATCGAAAGGCTGCCAGGTCTCTCCCACCTCTGATATAAGAAACAGAATACAATGGATCAATTCAAGTAGTCCAACCCTGGGGACTAATGGGACCTGTTAATGCTGGGTTGGTATATATGTACATTATATATGCATATAGTGTGTTATATATTAAATATAATATATAATAATATATTAAAGAAGTCTCATTGTATGTATCAGTGATACCAACATACTCCATAAGTGTGTGGCTTGGCTTTTCGATTCATGAAGGCAAACGTGTTATATAGACTTGTTTAATTCAGCGGCTAATTTTAGCCAGCTGATTCTAATCAAATATATTTTCCTCTTTAGACTGCATAATACGAAGTCATTCATGAGATCTCAGCTTGATGGAAGGACAATGTGCAGTATACAGTGCAAGGATGACAGGCCCTTCAATCTTCTCTGTCACATTCCTTGTAAATAATCTGGTCAAGGCTGTAGCCTATGTCTTATCTATAATATGATAAAAATGTGAACTGTGTTCAGCTGCATTTCAACTACACAATGCACTTGCTTAGCCAGCCATAGGTTCTTCCAAAGGTGAAAACTATAACACTTTTCTTACATTTGTAACTATTATGCATTCCTTTGATCTTAGGCTCCTTTTATCTTAAACATAAATTGTTGTTTCTCATGTTAAGATATTGACTGTATTCATATTATACCAAAGTTTTACTATAATATATAAAACACTTGCTTTTTAATGGAAGGTTGTGTGGTGACATTTGGTGAATGCAAATGCAAGCTGGCCTTGATTTTGTCCCTGACCTCCTTGACACTGTGACTTAACAAGTAATATGGAGTGAGGGGGAGAGGGGCAAAGTGAACAATGGGAAGAGTAAATCTTTGAACTAAATGCAATGATAAGGAGTTAAATTGGTCCTGTGTGTTGAACAGTGGACTTGGACATGGATGTCCTGGGTTCAAATTTGAATTGCAGGGCCTGGATGCCACAGCTTCCATAAGTGGTGCTTTTTTTCGGGGGGTGGGGGCACATGCCCCTAAATATTTTGTGAATCTAAGTTTGGCCTCATTGAGAGGCAGTATTTCAATACGAGTAGGAAAATGAGAGTACCCCTAAACATTGTTAAAGAAAAAAGCACTGTCTATAAGTAACTTTTTACTGGATTGGAGCAAATGCTGGGAACTGTGTGTGTTGCTTCTGCACAATAACACAAGTGTGTCTCTATGTTTTCTTGCAGGCTATATTCTAGTGAAATGCTGTATGCATGCAAAAAGGAAATGCAGGCAAAAATTGGGAGGGTTCCTTAACTTTTTTCCTAGAGCCAGTTGCACCACTGATGTGCACCACATAAGAAAAGGAAGGACCATAAATAAGTGATACAGGTCTGTTTTGTGTACCAAAGGTATCTGGTTGAATTACAAATACAGTACCTCTTGTTAAAAGAATGAGGTAGCAGTTTCTTTGAAATACATTTGCCTGAGTTCCCTCCTCTGCCCTCAACTGCAACCAGCCCAAGTAGACAGTACTTTGCTAGATAGTATGGTCTGGCATAAGGCAGTTTTCTCTGCCTTCAGAAGTGGATGCAGTTGAAATGGAACCATTGAAGAAACACACATTGACTGACTGAATTGCAGCCTATGGTGGGAAGACCAGGAGATGCTTGCAGTTTCCTAGCAGCCACACACACAATTTCCTCCCTGTTTTACTTCCTTTACCTTCCAGTGTAAGACACTGAAATAGCCAACTAGAAATTAAACTGCAGCAAAGGCCACAGTTTCCTGGGAAGTTACTTGAAGTTTCGCAGTCAGCTTGTGGCCTGTAAACTGTTGCCTACTCATACTGTAGTTCATAGTGGGGCAATATTTCTATAGTTATATATTTCCTGTCCTTTGTTTTAAGAAGGCATTCTGGACCTGAATGTGTCAATCTTGTACAAAAACTGGAGACAGATTAAGCGTCCTTTTTCCTTTCCCTTTTTTCTTCTCCTTTTTGAAAGATAAGAAAGAGCACAAGCTTTGAACTGCAGAGCAATGCTGGAAAGATATTAAGTTGGTATCACATGGGAAAACAAGATGAACAAAGAAATATGGGTAAAACCAAGGTGAAGGGCATCCTCAAGATGATATAAAAGCTACAATTACAATAGATTGCCTATAAGGCTCGAAGGTAGAGATAGAAGATGAACTGTACTTAGAACAAAATTAACGCCAATTGCTGGCGGAGCAAGGGCATAAGCAACAATGATGAAGCAGTTGTGTCAGAAGGACTCAAGGGAGTGCGAAGGAGGCAAGCAACCACTTTGCAACCTCCTTTGTATGTTATATGTTCCAGAAGTGGGGTGATGAAATGAATGGGAGATCTTGACAATTGTTTAATAATGTCTTGCACCCTAAAGCTGGTGGTAGTATTTTGGGAGCAAATGCTGAGAACTACAGAGGGAATTCTCACTACACACACACACACACACACACACACACACACGTGATTCCTACCATGCCTTGTGTGATATCATGGTGAACTACGAATACAGCTTTTTTGTTTTTGCTGGCATCCATCTGTCCCAAGAGTCAATGGGGTGCACCTCTGGGGGAGAAGTCAACCCACTCGAGAATCACTGTGCCTGTTATGGTTGTAGAGACTAGTAACTCATAACTGCTGCTTCCAGAATTGTTTTTGTTGCATTAAGTGATCTCTCCAGGGCACAAGCCTGGGTGGTGTGCATGGAGGTCCTGGGCTGCCCAGATGACAATACACAGCTCTGCCAATGTGGTCCAAAGGAAAGGAATACATTTGGCACCAGCTTAGCTGTGGGAGTTGCCAGAATGAGACCTACAAGACACCATCCAACTGCCTTAGGCACTCCACTCCAGATTTGTGTAGAGTATGTTCCTTAGCCTTTTATTCTCCTGAAGATGTCCCGCTAGGCAGCAGCTAACAAATACAGCTGATTATACATTAAAACGAATAAAAACAAAATACAGCAATTAAAACCAGATTAATATCAAACCAGACCATACAGCAGCAACTGGTCAAAGCATATCAGCCACCCAACAAAACTCCGGGTGAAAACAATGGCACGTGGTGTACCTCTCAGGCTGGCAGAGGGAACTTCTGCCCTATAGACCTTAGAGAGTGGCCTGCCAGGCTGCTTTGGGCAAATCACAGCCACCTTTTCCTGCAGAGCAATCAAAAGAATACATCAAATTCAAAAGGCGTTAGTATTTTGGTGCAAATGAAGAACCAGGAATGCATTTACATTGCACTCTGGATTATTCCTTCAAATCAAAGCATTCCTTTGATACAAAGGATCTCCCTTTGCAGGCACAGCTTGAGCCGCACCTGAAAAGGAACAATGTTCCTGTGCATCAACAGTTTAAATTTCCCATTGAGATCTCTGTAATGCTACCAATCCCTGCCCAGAGTGGGGGTTGCTGCTTTCGGCAGAAGTCTTCCTTTGCAGCCCAGATAGAGTTCAATCTGGGCTACAAAGGAGGAAAGGAAATATTTGGGAGCGCACTTAGAATGCACTCTCATTTTCCCCCTCTGAATTTGTGTCAACTGACCATAATGTCAAAATGTCCAAAGCAAATCGGGACGAGCTCCAAAACTGGTCTGACAGAAGGGAATTCCATAGCTGAGATGCCACCCTATTGCAAATCACTGCACAATGAGTCAAAGCTAGCAGTGTCTCCCCTGAGGTAAAACTGGAAGGTGCCGCCTTGCGCAATTGCCGCCGCTAGCACCCCACCTTGCCATCCCCACTGAAACTTTGTTTACTAGGGTCATAAGGCTGTGGCAAGATTGTGCAGGGCCTCTGGAGGCTGTCAGGTGGTTTTGAAGGGATCTTGTGAGATCTTACTGCAATCCAGAATCCACTGCAATCTCTTCTCCACTCTTTTCTGGTGGCACAGATAGGGGATGCGAGACTGTGGAGGTGCCCCTTGGATTCAGCTAGTTTATCAATATCCTTCTTAAATTGTGGTGCCAAAAACTGGGCACAGTATTTCAGATGTGGTTGAACCAAAATAAAGCAAAGCAATATTATTACTTCCCTTGACCTGAGCATGGATAGTGTCACCAGTGTGAGGACTCGCAGTGAAAAGGTCCCAGCTAGCACTTCATTGCTTTATAACTGCAATGACTAGGAAAGCTGGTATCTAAATGATTGCAAGGAGGACTAATTTCCATTCTGTCATATTGCCCCTTGCTTGTGGAGCTTTCGCCATTGGAAAGTGCATTTAATTTTTCAATTGAAATTGAACTCCGTTAATTAATCCAATTTCATTTCCTGTACCTTATCTATCAGCATTGATAGAATCATGACAGAACCTTTGCATATTACTTTGATTTGCTGGGTATGCTGTTTTTATTTTATTTTTTTTTAATTCAAAATTAAAACAAAACATATTATCCAGAAACATATCATCCTTACTTTTTCCCCATTTTTCCTCCCTCCCCCCACCCTCCCACACTGGGACTTCTTCAGTCTTCCATTCTTGTGCTATTAGAACTCTCGCGACCGTTGTTGCATACATGAAGATGTTTTTCAGCTTTTTTGGCAGGTCTTTCCCTACAATCCCTAACAAAAATGCTTCAGGTTTTTAAACAAATGTTAAATGGAATATTTTCTTCAATTCGTTGTATATCATTTCCCAATTTTTTAAAATTACATTACAATCCCACCACATATGATAAAATGTCCCTTCCTTTCCCTTACACTTCCAACATATATTTGAACTAGTTTTATACATTTTCCCTAACTGCACTGGTGTCGTGTACCATCTGTACATCATCTTCATGTAATTCTCCTTCAATAGGGAACAATCTGTAAATTTTAAATCAGTTTTCCATAATGTTTCCCATTCTTCCATCATAATATTGTGACCTACATCTTGTGCCCATTTAATCATAACTGATTTTATCTCTTCATGTTTCGTCTCCCATTCTAATAGTATGCTGTAATTTCACAATATGCTGTTTTTAAAGGGAAAGCGAGAGGAGAGAGATAAAATGGTTACAACCTTTGTGTCTAGGCTCTTCTCTGTGGCCTGAGAACCCTGCTCCACCCTCAACAGTGTGAGACCAATTGACCTGCTATAGGTTCAAGAGATGAGTGGATACCCTAACAATGTGTGCTTGGTGCTTGGCTTAATATAAGTCAACATCTCTCCTTCACCTAACAATCAGTACCATTGGAGCTGATAGCATTCATGATCCATTTGATGAATGCAGTGAACATTTAGCCTTCTGCCATGCTCAAACATTTCTGACAGGGTATAAGTAGCATTTTTAGAAACATAAAGGCCTCTAGAAAATTCTTTGGAACTCTTGTATTCTGTAGGAGAGTTAAAACTCTTGAAGAATCTGCAGATAATTCCTTGTGGTATGTAAGACTTATTATACTGCTTTTCAATTGTGACAAACAATAGCAGCTTAGCTTTTACAATTCCCACTTTGCAGAATTTATCCTTCTTTGTTAAATCTGTTTTCACCCAAAGTGTGGCAATTCAGAATGATCACAACAATACTTGGCCACATTACCTAACTCTTCAGATATGTTTAGTCTTTATAATTTATAATTCAGCATTTCAAGGCCAGGTCAATTTTCTTCCTGCTCAAAAATTCTGAGACTGATTCATGTACAGTCCTTGTTTAATCCAAGGCTGCATGTATACTTACTTCTCTTGAACTCAATGGGACATAATTTCTGATTATACCTGTACAGTGGTACCTCTGGTTACGAACGCTTCAGGTTACGAACTCCGCTAACCCAGAAGTAGTTGCTCCTGGTTGCGAACTTTGCCCCAGGATGCAAACAGAAATCACACACCGGAGGCCCCATTAGCGAAAGCGCGCCTCAGGATAAGAACAGTTTCAGTTTAAGAACGGACCTCTGGAACAAATTAAGTTCGTAACCAGAGGTACCACTGTATTGGATTACACTGTTAGGTTCTGAGAAAAAAAATATTTTGTGTATTTAACTAGTGGTAAGTAACAAACATGAAAACGAAGTAGATTTAAGGTAAATATAAGAAAAACCAATATATTTCTAAGAGATTACCTGTTTACTACAAGCACTGAAAGCTTATGAGGTAGCTGGGAAAATATTTGAATTTATTAGTCACCAGCATAAATTGTTTAGAAGCTACTGTATGTTCAGAATTTTAAGTGGCAGATATCAGAGTTTATTAAATATTTCTAATTTCTAGGCACTCAAGTTTCTAGGGGGCAGACAAGAAGGTATTTGAATTGCTAGTCTCACAAAAAATAGTACAAATAAAGGGGTTTTGCAATGTGTCACAAAGATGTTTCTGTTCAGTGATGGCTGGTATACCCTTCATCCATCTCTTTTCCACCCATCACTACTGCTCTCTATTCCTCTCTGGAAGAGTTCCTTATAAATAAATAGAAATAAAAATATAAATTAACATTTTCTATGCTTAAAAAAATAATAGTCCATCATTCCACCCTTCCCTCAGGTTCCCATTTCTCAATCAACTGCCTATTCTGTACCTTTCTTGTCTATGGGCTTCCTAGTGGTCTTGCTCCCTATTATAGCTTCCTTGTCCACAGGCTTCCCCATAAACACCCTCCTTCATCTATGACATGTGTAGAGCTTAAGTCCCAGTCAAATGGATAAGTTTTCCCTCCCTCATAGATATTGGACTGCAAACATTCTGACAATATGGTCCTAAACAACTGAAATGTTTATGAACATTCCATGTCATCACACAAGCTCAGCCAATCAACATAAGAGATCTTAGTGCAAGAAATGCAATGCAATACAGAGTATTCTTTAGTGAATCCATATGGGGGGGGGGGAGCAGAGCAAAACCCCCAGATTATTTGTAAAGCTTGCAGTCAGGGGTTCAAGACTCAAATGAATAGTAGGGTCTGATATATGAGGGAAGCATTTTTAAACAATGTGGTGAATGTAAACCACCCATTTGATATAAAGCTTATTCAATTAGTCTGATAAAGTGCCTCTTGTGCCAACCTTCTGGAGCAGATTTGGAGATGGCATGGGGAAGGAGGGGGGATTTCTATTGCACTTGTGGGAATCGTTGTGTTGGCTTCCGCTAGCATAACTGTTTGGTTGAATACAGTCCTCTGCCTTACTAAAACCATGGTATGTTCTTACGTCTGAACCATCAAGGTGATTCCCTCAAAATGAAGACTGCAAACCAGGAATCAAACCGTTTTCCAGTCCTGGTTTGGAGGGACTGCTTAAACCACAGTTTGGATGTAACTGTACACTATGGTTTGATGAAGATAGAAAGTAATGAGAGCAGCAGGGCCTTTGAAAAGGGGTAGGATTAAAATCTGAAATTTAACCAAATCTAGATCAGACCTTTAGCCAGGAGAACAACATGGATATACAATGAGATAATTTGATTTAACCTCATTTAATACCAACTCTTTTTCTATGATTAATCACGTGAACACTCTTTTTTGTCATTGCTAATGAACATTCTGAGCATACTGAGCGGTGAGAAGAATGCGATGATGGGAAAAGAAATTCAGTTAGCTCATTATTCAGCATTATTGGTGCAGTCCCTTAGACACTCTGCTCTTAAAGGAGCCATATGGTGTTATTATTCAAAACCACTTTTAAAGATGGGCTGGTGGGAAGTTTGTTGATAAAATTATAAGTAATGAAGTAGCCCCAAGGAGGAATGTCAGAGAGAAGAGGTGATCTTGATTCGAGGGCCTACCTTCCTAATTGTTATTATGCTTACAAGGACATTCTGTAAAAAGAAAAATGAGTGCCTCACACAACACCTGCTGTAAAAAGGTACTAGAATGCTGGAGCCAGCTTAAATCATTCTTTTGCCTGAAACAAACTGCCAAACAAGCCTTAGGCCATTTAATTTCCAAATACCAATAATTAAAATGAGTCACATCATCAGAGTTTGGCAGGGCTGCAGCCTTATTTTCCCCTTTTCATTTCCACATAAATTTCAGTGAAGGTCAGGGTTTGGAGGGACAGAGCAGAACCTGCCTCCTTTGTGCTCAGGGGAGGCTAAAATATGACTTGTTCACAGTGTCCCTCATAGTTCAGGACTTAATGGCCCTTGACGGGGATAACCTAGAAGTTAATTTCACTCTATGTCCCAAAAGCAGTCATTGTCATTGCAATTTGTGTAGACTGAAGGGTACTTTTCCCTCTCATGATCAGGAGTGGCCAATAAGTGATATCTATGAACTATGGAATAATTGCTTATTGATTGTGTCTTTTTGTTAAAGTAGTACGGTAACAAAAAGCCCTCTCCCTCCTGCTATCTCACTATTCACCTTTACACTGGTTTTCAGTTGTATCTTATATCTATTTAAATACCATTCTCTGCTACATGATGCATAGCACCAGAGGGAACAATTTTGTCACTAACTGCATTGGTGTCACCTCAGTGTAAGTGGTCACTTAACACTGCCTTCATCCTGGGGGGGGGGGAGAACGGGGACTAGACACAGTTATTCACCCACTGATGTACATATTCATATATACCGATGCAAATTTCCAAATGCAGTTGTGGGCAATGGAGTGTGCCTCCAGGGGTGAAGTCAAACCACTGTATTTAGCATCACTGAAGTGACCTTCCTGGGACACAAGCCTGGCAGTATATATGGAGGTCCTGGGCTGCCCATATTACAAGACCCATCCCTCTTGGCCTTGCCAATGTGGTCCAAAGGAAAGCAGAGCAATGCATTTGACACAAGCTTGGCTGCAGGAGTTGATGGAAGGAGGCGTACAGACACCATCCAACCGCCTTAGGGACTCCACCCTATATCTGTGTAGGGTTTACTCTTTAGACTTTTCCTCCCCTGAAGATATCCTGATTGGCAGCAGACGCATAAGATACTAGTCTATAATATTGTTTTTCATTTCATTTTAATTAACTGTTGGAAAAACAAGACCTAGCATCATGGTAAAGGCCAGTTTATTTTCATATTAAGAGTGGTGTTTACGCTGCACCAACTGTTTCTCCCAGGAGTAGCTGATTAGGGCTCCATCTTTGTTTTTGTTGCTGGGAAATGAATGCCATATTAAAGAGATACTCAATTCCCCAATAATATTCCTTAGAAGCTATGGGCAGAATTTGTGTAAGGGACGTAATTCCCAGCAAGTTTCCACAGGAAATAGCAGGCCAATTCTTGCTTCAATAAGTAAGGTGAGTGGGCACTTCTCTGCTATGGATCTGCAAGAGTCTACCTACCCTCGCACCCCAGGAATTGTATTGCTAGACTTGGCAGGCTGGGGCATCTATTCTTTAGTAGTATTTTGTGTACACATTTCTTCATAATACTATCCCAGAATGTTTTACAATTCAAATTAAAGCAAAATTCAGTAAGACAAATGCAAATACAAAAGGCACTAAAATGCTTTAAATCAATATGTTAAAATACACAGCAAATCTACCCTTCTTTAAAGTATGAAGGGGGGAAAGGAGTTAAAGTCTGGGAGAATAGAAAGATTTTCAACTGGCACCAAACAGACAATGGAGTAGGTACCAGGCAGGCATAATTCTTTGGAGAGGACATTCCATAACTGAGCTGCCATAGCTGATCACCATTGGTCACCACGTGACTTATTTCTGATGACACAGATACCCAGTGAATAACTTTTATAAGAGGATTAGAAAATTAAAGGAGGAGAAGGCTTTCAATGGCTACTAGCCACAATGGCTGTGTTCCCTCTCAATTGTTGGATGCAGTATGCCTCTGCAGACTAGTTGCTTGGAAAATAACATATCCTGCTTGTGGGCGTCTCACAGGCATCTGGTTGGCCATTGTGAGATGATGGACTAGATGGGTCCTGGCCAGATCCAGCAGGGCTCTTTTTATTTTCTTATGATGTGGGTGCAGACATTCCTCAAGGTAAGGCAAGGCATTTTTTAAAATATAGTAAGGGCTCCTTCCTACAGTTGCTAGGTTTGTGGTTGACACTTTTTGATTCAGCTCATGGCAGTTCCCTACTTGCGGTGAATGTGTGGTCATGACAGAAACTGGCAACCTGCCACTGAAACAACCAACATGGCTGGAAAACTGGTAGCTTTTTCTCATCATGGGCACATTAGTCAACTGCGCTCATGAAGAACTGAAGAACAGATGGTCTGTTGTGAATCTAGCATTTGTGCAAATGGACTCTGAGGTCTAAATCTGACATTTTTGTTTCCATTCACATTACAGAACCTACATTAGACATGATATGCAGAATCTGAGTGATGGGTGATGGATCCTGTTGGAACCAAAGGGAATCTTTATGTAGAAGTAATGATTGATCTAATAAAAAAGAAACATAAAATTTAAAAAGGGATGAAAAAATATTTCAAATGCTATCCAAGCAATTATTTCCTTTTGTACAGGGACAAGTTTTTGATTGGTAGGACAATGACAGTGAGATAATAGGCAGCCTCTCAACCTTGAAAGGTATTTGAATACTTCGATACATGTTACCCTAGTAACTAATAGAAACTGGCCTTGTGTGTACTAGTGAGATGCTGAAAACAGTTTAGGTTCTCCAAGTGATAGTCAGCTGTTGCTATCCTTGGTTATGTTTAAAATATGCTGTTGTTATGTGGAACATTTTGAGGCATTGTCATATCAGCTTGTATAATCAACATCTCATATACATACAGCATTGTGATGATGCCTTGTTGGGGTGTCAAAGAAGAACATAGAAAGCTACCTTATAACAAGTCTGTCAATTATAATAATCATTATCACCATCACCATCATCAATTTATTATTTCCCCTTCACCCTAAGATCCCAGGGAGAGTAGCAACAGTAAAGCACAAGTATTGTCTACAGTGGTGGTCAGTGTGTTGCCCTCCAGACATTGCTGGACCACAACTCCCACCATCCCAAGACAATATGGTAAAAGGGCAGGGTTCAGTGATGGGGGTTATATTCCACCAGCATCTGGAAGGAACCAATTTGGCTGCTTCTGGTCTACACTGATTGGCAAGAGCTCTCCATTGTGTGCCCTGGGAGTGGCAGGCAGGCTGGATGGCTTTTCCTCCAGTGCTTGTAGCAGCAGTTTAGTTGCCCTAGTGGCTGAAGTTTCATGCAGGCTGAGGTTTGCTCCCACACCAATAGGCTTTCCCCTCTACTGGGGTTTAATGAGTTTAATCTTAAATAAATGTCATGGACTGGCTGGACACAGAGCAATGGTGGGAAGCTCCAGCTGGGAAACCCCCAAGGGAAGAAGGCTCAGTGCTCAGGGATTGGTGATGGGACAACAATGAAGTGGTCAGAGGGAGAAGATTGGAAGAAGGAGATATTGGGAACTGAAGGGGAGAGGGAGCAGGGGGAGTGTGTTGGTCCCGTGGGTTACCCGAGAGGCGAGGTCCAAGTCTGGTCCATGGTCAAAGGTGCAACGTGGAGGCAGTCGGTAGTAGCTGAAGCTGGGTGCAGGGCAGGGAGTCGGGTGAAGTCAGGAACAGGCATGCAAGCAGGGAGCCAGGACGGGTCAGGAGCTCTGGCAAAAAAGCAGGACAGGGTTCAGGCAGGAACTAGCAACCAACAATGTTGCTTCCGCAACTTGTGACTGGGGCTGGCCGGCTTTTATCTGCCCTGAGGCATAGGGCGGCCCCAATCCTCTGGTGACTCACCTCTCCTGGCCTAGAGGCGAGCACTCCTCCTGCGGGAACTTAGTTCCCTCCACCTCTTTGCCCTGAGCCTCTGTAGCTCAGGAGAGGCTGGAGGGTTACCGGACCCAGAGGCAACCTCAGCTTCCTCTGACGGGGCTGAGAGTGGAGCACCTGCAGGCAATGGGTCCTCCATCACCTCAGGAGCCAGAGCAGACTCAGCTGATGCCTGCACCTGAGGATCCTGCACAGGTCAGGCTTTTCAGGCTCATGCCCCAGCCCCGGCTCAGCTGGTTCTGGAGGCGGGGAATCCTGTGCAGGCTGGGAGCCCTCAGGTTCAGCATCCAAGTCCAAATCCCAGGCCATCACAGGGAGTCTGCAGCAGAGAGAAGTCCAGAATCAGAATCAGAATTGAAAGCAGGACAGTGGGAGGTCAAGAAGCAGACATGAGTCAGACTGATGAAGAAGCCAGGGTGTCTCCCCCTCTGCTGTGACAAGCTCCCCTCCCCCTGATCTCCCAGGACCTGAAGAGGTATGAAGAGGGTGAAGCAGAGACAGATATATTGGCATAGTCTCAGATTGCTTGGGAAGGAGCCTGGGGAGGAGGAGATTTAGGAAACTTTGGGAAGACAGGGACCTGCAACCTCCACAACTTCCTCATAGGGCTAAGACCTACCAATAAGAGTTGCTGTGCTCGTTAGGCCTGGTGCTCCTGAGCTGACCATGTTTCTTCTAATAAAGCATGTGATTTATTCCTGACACCTGCTCCTGACAGTGAAATGGTTCTAGTTCAACCCAGTCCTGGTGTCTGTCTTGTTATTCGGCCATCCCATCAGAAATTCTCCTCATAGGAATGAAGAGGAACATCATTAAAGTGAATCAAGAGATCTGCAAAACCATAGCTTTGTGTTATAAAATACTTTTTTTTTTCCTGTGATAGCTGTGGAGCTAACAGGACCATACTAATTAAGTGACCTGCGCATTTCCCATAATCCAGGAATATAATACAGTGACACTGAAATTAAGAGGAAGATTTGCATTTGAATTTAATAGATGTGGATTGCATCCAATGTTATCAGCACATTCTAATGCACATCTACACAGAGGTAAGCTCCATTGAGTTAAATACGACTTAGTCGCATGTAAATAGGTACTGGATTGTTGTCTGAGAAACCCATCCAGATAACAAAAGTTATAAAATAATGAAAGCTGGAGCCAAGGCTACTTGAGCTCTCACACTATCAAGGACAAGAGAACTCTTGATGAAAATGCAAAGTAACAAATTTAGACTACAAAAAAGATAATACTTGTGACAAATGCTTTAGAAATATTTCTAAATGTTAGGACAAAATTCAATGAGATGGCAGAACTGTGTGGAGGCATCTGCAGCAAGCCTCCTACCCACCCCCACCCCAGCTGTATCTTTCCCCTCTTTTTTAGGCAGTATCTTAACAAAGAACTACAAAGTGAGTAGTGCTAGGGCCAAAATGTTTCAGACATTGGAGCATTCCACAGACCAGATAATACCATGGAGAAGATGTAGCTCCAAGCCCTTACAACTCTGATATTTATTAAGGATGGAACATGGCATACCACCTCTCCCAGCAGTCTGAAAGAGTGGGAAAGGGCATAAGGTAGGAGGGGTTCCTAAAGTTTTAAAGCTTCCAGACCATGGAAGAGCTTTAGGATCATTAGCAATTCAGTGGGAGGGAATGCACTGCACATGGTTTAATCCTGAAATCCTATGCATATGCATATACATATGCATAACTTGATGATGATGATTTATTATGTATTACAATTTTATACCCCACTTCATCGGAAGATCACAGGGTGGTTCACAACATAAAAATACAAAATGATAACACAAAATACATAAGCAAACCAAAGAAACCCCCCCAATACACTTTTTTAATGACATAGAGTGTTAATCAGTCAAAAGCCTGGTTAAAGAGAAACATGTTTGACAGGTGCCTAAAGATATTTAATGAAGGCGCCAGGTGAGCCTCCATGGGAAGAGTATTCCATAAATGAGGAGCCACCACAGAAAAGGCCTGTACTTGCATTGCTACCCTCTGGACTTCTCGTGAAGGAGGCACACAAAGGAGGGCCTCAGACGGTGGTTGCAAGGTGCAGGTTAACATAAGGTTACCAGATTTTTTTTCAATGAATCTGGGGACACTTTTCAGCTTCAAATGATTTTGTATGGGGACTGATTTGTAAATCCGGGGAATGTTCCCGGGAAATGGGGACGTCTGGTAACCTTAGGTTAACATAAATCTATAGATGCAGAATAAGCATGTGGTATGATTTTATTATTATTATTTAATTTGGGGGGGATCGCAAACTGCCTACATTAAGGATGTATTTAATGTGATGGAAAACCTCACAAATAATGATGTGCTGTGGTTGATTGCAGATGGCTGTTGGATAAATGCAGGTTATCCCTTGTTGTTACAGTCCTTGAATGATGAACATGGATGTGTAAATTCTCCATCAAGAGGTATTCACCTTTGAATGAAGAGATTTAAAATTACTTCAGGCTGCAAAAGTTGCTTTGAATTTCCAGGCCTCTTCAGTCTCTCTAACTTCTCCTTTGTTGCTGAATATGTAAGCAAGCTAGGTTGAATGAACTGTGTCACACATTCGAAAATATAGAGAAATTGCTACATGATTCTGATTGCCCTCTGCAACCCACAATTTATATTTACTCTAGACTTGGAATTGTCTTGTTTCGGGCTTTAAGTCTGACCTTACTCACCTAGATACTATGGAAAACAGCCCCATTAGTTTTGCGCGTTGCCAAATATGTCAAGGCCGTGTTTAATCAATTGAAAACACTAACAGCCTCAGAACTAAGTCTTCTTTCAAGAAAGATTACATTTATCCAGGGTGTTGTTATTTATTTGATTACTTCTGCATTTCAGATTTCAGCTCTGTATAATGTCTCTTTCTTTATCATTTTCCTATGAAACTCCAACCTCTGCTTTGAGAAAGACTTGGCTCATTTTCATTTAATACATATGATTCTTTCACCCTAAAGCACTGCTGCCTAACATATTCCACCTTAATGCAAATGGTTTCCCCTCCCCCCATCCAATTATACCTCATTTATCCTAAAGTGTTTCAGAAAATCTTGTTTGTATGCATATTATGGTTTTTGTGGTATTTTTAAGGGTGGAAATGTATACAAATGTAAAGCCTTAGATTTTATTTCAAAATTGTCTCAAATATGATTTGAAACTATGTTTCCTCCATATTTGACCTCACACCATAATGAAACGCTAAACAGAATAGCAATAAACAAAGAAATTAACCCAGCTGTTTGTGAAATTACCTAGAAATCATTTTCTTGGTTCATGTTTAATTTATTCTCCTCTCATATATTAATAGTTCTGTGGTTAATTGTGGTTAATTAGAATAGAAGTGCACAATATGAATTAGATTGGATTAGCCATGCCACAGCCTTTCAATTTTTGCTTACATTTTAAAATAAAGCTAGACGGAAGGTGCACTACAGTGAAAGAGCACTGAAAAAACTCCAGTGGTTCACTGAGCGCAAAAGTGGCTAACTTACAGCTTCCAGATATTGTGGTCCCAGTCACAGTGCCTCCCCAACCCCCTCGGCCTGATACTATAGTGAAGTGAGAGAGTACAAAGGCAGAAAATGATCTGGATTAAAAATGGCCAGAACTTTATTGGAGCTCTCCAGGGGGGACCACTGATTTGAGCTGCCATTGGTGGGAAGACTGCCCCAGGATCCCGCGGGTCGAGGGGAATTCCCTTCCAACGGCTGGCAAGCATGCACGGGCAGGCCATGAGGAACAGAGGCAGAAAGTGGAGGGACACAACCATTGTTGTTGTTTAGTCGTTTAGTCATGTCCGACTCTTCGATGGACCAGAGAACGCCAGGCACTCCTGTCTTCCAGTGCCTCCCGCAGTTTGGTCAAACTCATGTTCGTAAATAACCTTTTAATGAGGGTGAAAGGTGGTCTGAAGCTCAACATCAAAAAAACAAAGATCATGGCCACTGGGCCCATCACCTCCTGGCAAATAGAAGGGGAAGAAATGGAGGCAAATAGAAGGGGAAGAAATGGAGGCAGTGAGAGATTTTACTTTCTTGGGCTCCATGATCACTGCAGATGGTGACAGCAGTCACAAAATTAAAAGACGCCTGCTTCTTGGGAGAAAAGCAATGACAAACCTAGACAGCATCTTAAAAAGCAGAGACATCACCTTGCCAACAAAGGTCTGTATAGTTAAAACTATGGTTTTCCCAGTAGTGATGTATGGAAGTGAGAGCTGGACCATAAAGAAGGCTGATCGCCGAAGAATTTATGCTTTTGAATTATGGTGCTGGAGGAGACTCTTGAGAGTCCCATGGACTGCAAGAAGATCAAACGCATCCATTCTTAAGGAAATCAGCCCTGAGTGCTCACTGGAAGGACAGATCCTGAAGCTGAGACTCCAATACTTTGGCCACCTCATGAGAAGAGAAGACTCCCTGGAAAAGATCCTGATGTTGGGAAAGATGGAAGGCACAAGGAGAAGGGGACGACAGAGGACGAGATGGTTGGATAGTGTTCTCAAAGCTACGAACATGAGTTTGACTAAACTGCGGGAGGCAGTGGAAGACAGAGGTGGATCACGTTTGGTCAAAACTCTCCACTATGACCTGTCCATCTTGGGTGCCCTGCTCGGTATAGTTCATAGCTGCTCTGAGTTATTCACCACGGCAAGGCAGTGATCCATGAAGGGGATCACTATTTTATAGTACTTACTGTCAAGTAAGCTATCTGTAAACGAAAGAAAGAGAGGGGAAATTGTGAAATTCAGGTGCTGATGATGATCAAGCTTTTAATTTTGAACCTTTTGAGATTTTGGCAGTGTCTATCTGTTGCTGACATGTATTTAGAAGCATTAGAAATTTATTTTTAAAATGTGAGGCACAGTCTTAATTACCAATAGAGGATTAGGCAAAACAGAAAATACATTTCATTATTATCTAACTGTACACTTAGCCTCCCACCTGCCTTTACTCGCTTGCATTTTAATCAGAGTGAACAAGAGATAGAAACATATACTGTCCATCACAAAGAAAAGAACACACGTCTGTGGGACCAAAACAGTGCAGCATGACCCACAGCATGTTATCTCTGAAAAATGCATCTCCCTCATGTAGTGACATCATAGGCGCTTTCAACACCTTTCAGAATGTACACAGATCCACTGGCCTTTGACTTAGTGTGCTTCAACAAAGAAGATTTCAGAAAACAGAAAATAAAATATATTTAAAAGGCAAGTCTATATCTTCCTCACTCCCAGGCTTCCTTTTGTTTGGTTCAAAAACTCAATTCAGAACATCCATCAGACTTGTTAACATGTTGCAGAACAGACCTTCTGATTACACACGAAAGTACTTGTTGAAGTGCCTCAGGTTCATTTTGTACAGATAAAGAAATTGTTAAGCTTTGACATCACACCCTATTTTTCAAAGAAGCGGGGGTGGTGGGTGGGCCAGTGTCATACAAAAAGGAAAATGCTGCACAGCTGCAGGAAACCCCCTTAAATGGCAAAAAGGGGGAGGAAATGAAATGTACTTCCAAGTTTCGGGGATGAATGAACATTAAAGATGTAAAGTCAGTGTCAGGGAAACAGTGTTTTCCATTACAGAAGTGCAGGCAGGAGGAGGTGCCTTTTGCTTGAAATCCTTCCTCTTTTGACATGGCTTATTTCTGGTCTTGACTAGAAGCAAAGCAATGGGGAACAACAGCTTGCAAAGGAAAAGCAGGAAGCAGAGGAAGAATCAAGCAGTAGCTGCACTGTCTGACCATCACGTCTCTATTGGCAATCCATCAGCCTCCCGTTCTGTCACTTTACAGCAGTTCTAATAGCCAGGTTACCTTTAGCTCAGCCTTTCACTTAAGGATTTTCTTCTTCCCAAAAATTAAGGAACAGAACATGTGCCTCAAGGTTGTCCAATAGAGGTCAGGGCAACCAGAGCCAAATTAAGGCTTAGACCAAGGTTCATGAGCTCATTTGCAGGGATGTGGGACTGAAGTTCAGCTGCAAAGTACTCCTCTGTTAACTAGACAAATTTAGAGGGACTGGCATTTATACAAAGTATAGCAAATCCAAGTTCTCCAAACTGTATTCTGTACTTGACGGCTTTGAGGCCTAGGGTCAGCATGCACCCTACTCTACTTAGAGCAGTTCTAATTTTAGAAGACTGTCAGTGGATAATTCAACTGTTTGAAGTTGCCCTCCATTTAAAGTATCATCCAGCCCAAATCTAGTTTAAAGATGAACCATAAGAAGAGAGAGCAGGGACTTTGAAGTTGTCCATCAACAGTTAGCATCTGGTCAACAGACTGAGCAAACGTACAGGTTACCTGGTCACAGTCTTCCTACTGTGGTGAGATGCCTTGCATTTCTGTTTACATTATAATATTTCCCTCAAAATTTGCATCTAGACATATCTATTATAATATGCAAACTATGTATATCCTTTTCGCTCACTTTTTTGGTGGTGAATTTCCTCTTTTGGTTGATGTGTAAGTGGCCATCCTATTGGGGTCTCAGCATGCACCAACTAATTGCCAGAGGCAGTGCTACAGAAAGTACAGAATAGGGTGCTTAATGCAGAACAGAACTATCACAGAACTAGAAAAAAAATCACAGATAGGAATGCTAAGACAGTGGTGTAGCATGGGGGGCCACAGGGGTGGTTGCCCAGGACAAAAAATTGTTATTGGCACTTTTTAAAAAAACTCTGATCTACTGCAAGATTGCAACTACCCAGAAAATTTGAGGGAGCAGCGACAGACCCTGATTCAAAACTTGGCCACACAGGAAAGCTGGTTCTGACCATGCCGTGTCAAGGGAAAGTGCTGAAGGAAAGGTAAAGTTTATCACCATCCTGCCTTCCTTCCCTTCCCTTCCCTTCCCTCAACTTCTACCTGTTGCGCCACTGTTCAAATAAAGCCCCATGCCCAGCCATGCTCTCTCCTGCAAGCGAAAGGAGGACCAATGGGCTGCCTAAGCTGTTTATGCTCTCCCAAAAGAGCTCACAGAGCAAGAGTGTGGACACCAAGACCACACCTTGGGAAGGTTCCAACCTTGTGGTTGGGAGGCAGCAGCTCTGAGGTGCCCTTTGCTTCTCAGCCTTTGCCTGCTCCCCACCACCCTCCTCCTATGCCTGCTGCATCTGGGGTTCCGGTGTTCAGGGACACCACCAAGCCTGCCAAGAAGCAGAAGCTGCTGCTCTGCCAGGAGCTCACAAGAAGGCAAATCAGGCAACCAGCAGGTGGCAGGTAACTTACATGAGGAGCAGCCACAGAGTCCACCTGTTGTCTCCAGGGGGCGCCCCTGCATGGTGCCCGCAAGAAGGTTAGGGGGTGCGATACTTGCCTTGCCTCAGGTGCTAGCAACCCATGCTATGCCACTGTCCTGAGAGGGGGGGAAATAGAGTAATGGCTGGATTTCTGGCATGAATTCTTTCTCCTACCTGAACAAGTACATTTGTATTTTAAAACAATTTGATTTAATTTCAAGCAGCAGGTGATCCAAAGGGAATCTAAACTGAATTAAATGTGGCTTTTAAATATTTAAATCTGGAAACAAAAATTCAAAGCAACTGTGTGTCCTTCATCAACAGACTTCTAGTACTCATGGTCTGAACAAAGTCAAGTTGATGAAAATATTTCATATCTTACACACAAAAAAGTAAATGAGAATATTACAATACAAACACCTTTATGCAGCATTGGCATACACATACACTTCAAATAAACAACTCAACAATTTAATAATCTCTGAGGCTGTGAATTTGTCTCCTAGAATGTTTAAAAGTGTACTTGATATGCCTATAGGAGATGATATACATAATTTCAATAATGTGGTGGTACTGAAGAGTTCAAATTGGAAAGTAATTCACTCCTGCAAGCTCTCACTGTACAATAAACTACTAATAAGTCAAGCACAAAGGAATTTGTAATTCAAATTAAAAGCTTGCTACAAATAAAAGACACAAATTGTTGCTGCAGAAACCTGAAGGTTAATGGTTTAAACTGTGACATGCCAGCAAGATTTGCCAAATGTGATCTATGAGCAATATATCTCAAATAAATTATGAAAGCATGCCACCTTATTACTGGAGAGAAGGTGCTTGCCTGTTTGTCATTGCTGAACCAGAAGGGCCTTTAACATCAGGCTAGAGAAGACTTCTACTGTATCTGCTGGGCCTTACATATTCATAGAGCACAGGTCTATCAACAGCTATTAGCTATGAAAGTTAAAGGAAGTACAGTATGTCGTTGAATAACATTCTCATTGGGGGCAGACACTGATGAAGGGCCATTGCCACAATGTGAATGGAAGAGTCCTCACTGATTGGAAGAAGTACATACAACTATTTCTAAATCGCTTTCTTTCCAGCTCAGGTTACAAGAGTTGTATAGGAAGAAGGCCCAAAAGAAGATGAATTACGGTTAGGAACACTTATATTATCTGAAGGGTTTGGGTGAGCAAAGTTCACCTTCTAGGTGGCAAATATGAATTTTCAGCCCTTTGGGACTTTTCCTACAGCTAAGAAGTGTGACCAAGAGTGTGGACTTGATGCAGTCTTCCCTTCCCCATTCTTGCATTTCCAACTAAGAATGTTGTGTAATGAGTTCCCTTTGTCTCTACTGTGACACCAATGGTCAGTTCGCATGGCCAGTTTGGTATATTGTTATCTGGGCAACCCATGATAGTGCTCCAAGAATCAGCCTGAAATGACAAAGTTGGTTTTCAAGTGTTCTTGCCAATCCCTGAGGCAAGTTGTATACCTAAGCCTGCTGGATCTCTTCTTTTTACCATCTCTTACCTATGCTGAAGAATTGATGCTTTTGAATTATGGTGCTGGAGGAGACTCTTGAGAGTCCCATGGACTGCAAGAAAATCAAACCTATCCATTCTTAAGGAAATCAGCCCTGAGTGCTCACTGGAAGGACAGATCCTGAAGCTGAGGCTCCAATACTTTGGCCACCTCATGAGAAGAGAAGACTCCCTGGAAAAGACCCTGATGTTGGGAAAGATGGAGGGCACAAGGAGAAGGGGACGACAGAGGACGAGATGGTTGGACAGTGTTCTCGAAGCTACGAACATGGGTTTGACCAAACTGTGGGAGGCAGTGGAAGACAGAAGTGCCTGGCGTGCTCTGGTCCATGGGGTCACGAAGAGTCGGACACGACTAAATGGCTAAACAACAACAAACCCATGCAACTCAGGTTTATATAGCCAGTCCTCTTAGATCAAGATGCAGATCAACATAATTCACATTCATAAAAACAGATAATGTGGCTTTAAATCAAATCAGGGGCTGAGCAGAATTGGTGTGATTATTTCCCTAGTTTATTTCCATTAATGGTTTAGTGTGGCCTCCACATTAGGAAACCATCGAACCAAATCTAATGTTTTACTCATCCTCCTTTTTCCATAGTAAGTATTGTCTTACATGTTTTAATAAACAATCAGTTCAATGCCACAGATAGCAATACAGGTAGTTATAACTTGTGTCATATTCTTTTCTTCAAATAATAATGTTCAACTTGCCATTAGATGTACTGAAGTCCATGTTTCCAGTCAACCCAGAATCTTATGTGAAAGCAACAATATTGGTTATGCTAGAAATATTCTATCTTTAAAGAATATGAAGGTCACACTTACTTTTCTACCAGATACTGAACTGACGGTGACCCAAAAAACCGTAACTGAGTGCTTCAAAGACTACAAAGCTTTTATACAGGAGGGAAATTGAGAGGAGAAAGCCAATAAGTCAAGGTGCTGTTTTTTAAACAAAAATGAAAACAGAAGAAGGGCGGAAAACAGGGCAAAAAGAAGTGAAACTGTTCTAAAAGCTGAAAGGAAATATAGTTGATTTATTCATTCTTCTAACCTTCATTTGTCTTTGACATTCTAAACACTATGGATTTATGTGAAACGCATTTATCTGAGTCTGTTTTATACCTTGAATTCCTCCTTTTCATTCAAAGAATAGCTTCAAGAGGTAATATTGTGTGCTAGAACATGTCTAAAGGACTTGTGCCCCCCCCCCCAATATATATATATATTGGACTCCTGCTCCTATCAGCCACAGCCAGCAGAGCAAATGGTCAAGGATTATGAGAGTTGAGGTCCAACAATATCTGATTTTGCCATCGAATGCTGCCTCCACCCTCCTTGCAGTGGCTTGATACCTTTTACATGGAAGACAGAAATAGAACAGGTGAAGCTTTTCCTGACATGGAGATCCAGTGATATACGAAAGCTCAGTAGCTGAACATTCCTATCAAATTGAAAACCCAGGTATATGCAGTCTAAACAAATGAAATTGCAGTCTTGCCATCAAAGATGATATTTCAGGCTGTTGTAGCTGAAATCATGGAGAAAACATATTTGTAGAGCTGTATGTGAGCCATTTGGTGTAAGGAGTAGCATTAGACCGACTGCTGAGATGGGTCGGCCATGAAGTTCTTTGATTGGGCTTGAACAGCTAGCTCCCTGCACCCCCTTTGCCTATCTATCTCACAAGGTTGTTGGTGAGGTAAAATGTTATTATGCCACAGGAGGACTGCAGCAAATTGGACTCTAGCACAATCATCACATACAGTCTCCAAGAGTTGTCCTGGCTGCTGTATGAAATCCTTACACTGGCTGATGCTTTTTTCCCTTGGTTGTGTCTTCCCCCTCCCTGTTTAGCACTACGGTGCTTAGATGGGGAGGAGGCTGCCTAAGCTATGGAAATAAGAATAATAATTAAAACAGGAGTGCATTTTTTACTTGGAAGGTCGCTTGATCTGTCCTTTGTGCTCTTTGCCTCACAGTCTCCAGTTTATTCCTTTTCTTTGTTTATGTAAATTCCTGGTATGTTTATTTCTCCCATACACTAGCCCTAGCTTTAGAATTGTCTTTGTGGAGAGCCACAAACAAACAGAGACTCGTTTTCCGAGTGCAGAAGTTTCAGAAAGTTCATTCTGATAAGCTTCCAGACTTCAAGCTTGTACAAACTGAGCAGAGCCTCTCAGTTCAAAAGCATTTATCCATGGGTGCCACTGTCTGTCCCTTGAATTGACTGTTGGTGTTCTTTCGTTGTTCTGTTCACAGACAAGTTTTACAATTATAATCCAAACGTAATTGCTCCTGAGTAATCCCATAAGCTTCTATATATATCAGCTCAACAGTCTTTCTTTTGTGCTGTGTTTCTAGACACATGTATGTGCTTTAAAACTGTGTCCAAGTGTGCTGTTTTCTGTCCCGGCGCCTTCCCCACAAAAAGCCAAGTTGCCGTTTGTTCCAATTCCGCTTGGACACGGAGCTTTAAAGCGCAGACCTGTTCTTAGAAAGCGTGGTGCAAAAGGTAAGTGTGGATAAACCCGGTGTGAATGTATTTTAGTCTGAATTCAAGACACAGTTATGCACAAATATAAATCATGCGGCTGCATCCCTTTCCTCTTTACCTTCTTGACCTGACACTTTGTCTTTCATTCCTTTCATTGCCTTCCTCTTAGATTCCTTCTGAAGAGCCTTAAACTCCTACGCTCTGATTCAATGTTTGTCACCCACCAAGAGCCTGTGTTTCAAGGCACTGATTAATATTGACCACAGGTAATGTTTGCAGCCACACCATCACCACCGTGGAGGCCTTGACAGTTTCATGACTCTCATTTCCCCCTCCCCCCTTCCCCATCATTCTCTCTTCCTTCCCTTTTACTCCTTTCTGTTCTGCTCCCTGAGCAAAACATTGATTTGGCAAGTCAAAACAAGACAATAGGCATATAAGTCTGATAACCTTGCTGGCCCTGTAAGATCAGAGATTCTAAGAAGCAGAAGAGTTTAGTGAGGGGGAATAAAAGAGTTACAATATTTGTCAATGGACTTTCAGCTTTGTTCTTTGAAACAGGTTAATTTCTTGGGCTTTTTAGTTAAGCCCAAAGCCAGACTCAAGGACCTTTAAGCAAAACAATGTGCACAAGGTCAGTAACGTAAGCCAATTTCTTTTTACAATGATAAGTAACATAACAAGCAGGTATGTGCACTCCTTTAGTGGACACCATTTCAGATGACGTGAGGTACTTTTCCAGAATTAGTTTGAAAATGATCCAGGTGGAAAGTTAGCAGCTTATGTTTAAATAGCAGCTTTGTTAGAAGCCCTGATCAAAAGGCCAAGGCAGGAGGAGAACAAACCCTCCACACACCTCTTGGTGATTTCTGTTGCTATAGCTGACAAATGGTTGTAGCAAAATCTTTTACAGGGACATCTGACATAACTTTCTAGGATAGTTGAAGTTTGTGTCACAGCCAATACCAACCAAAAGAGTTAGCTTAATGATGTTTGATCTAGGAAAATGGATGGAAATCATGATTAAAGATCAATTTACCAAGCATATAGAAAAACAGGCCTTGCTGAAACAGACCCTGTATGATTTCTAGAAAGCCAAGTCCTGTCTCACTAACCTTTTTTTTAAAAAAAAATAGAGTGTTAACAAAAATACAGATGAAGGTGATCCAGTTGACATTGTGCATTTAGACTTTCAAAAATCATTCAATAAAGCCCCTCACCCAAGACTCCTGAATAAGCTTAACAGTCATGGGATAAGAGGATAGCCCTCTCACAAATCAATAATTCAAGGATTGGGATTCAGTGCTTTATAACACAATCATTCTCTATTATTCCATTCCTGGGCAAGGTGATCCAGCTGCAGATATGCCGGTAGAAAGCAGATTATCTAGACCCATTTCAGTTTGGCTTCAAGCCTAGTTTTAGCGCCAAACTGCTTTTATCGCCCTGACTGGTTACCTTTATGGGGAGTGATACAGGGCAGTGTGACCCCATAGGCTGAGGCTGAATCCTGATAAGATTGAGGTGTTGTGGGTGGGTAGTTTCCATATTCAGGAATTAGTTGGCAACCTCCTTTTGAAAGGGGGTGCACTCCCTCTGAAGGAACAGACTCATAGTCTGGGAGTATTTCTGGACTGAACAAGTATGTCCAATCTGGTCCTTTGTGACACAAATGAACTACATAATCTTAAGAGGTAGGGTTGTTTATTTGTCAGAAATGACCATCTGAAATGACCCATTGTGGCACCTGAAAACACACTTTAGCATAGGGGTCAGCAAACTTTTTTCAGCATACTTTTTATATATAAAAAAAAAACCACTTGCAGGTTTTCTTACAATCAAGTGGAACATGAATTTTGTTAAACAAATAAGTGTCCTCCCACCAAAAATAAATTCCAATATACCATGGTTTGGGGGTTCATGGTACTCCTCTAAATCTGGTGTGGCGTGCTATGTAATTAGATACCTAACTTTGGATTGCAGAGATATTTCAAAGTATTGAACATTTCTTACATGAACAAAATTATAAAGAGTGTCCATGGGCTATACAATCCCATGTCAATTTGTATGTATAACCTTGTTCTTTTTTGCTACACATTGTTTTGCATTAATAGCTTTGCTTTGAAACTCTGTGGAAATACTCTTCTCTGTTAAATTGCCTAGGTTTCAAAAGTAATTTCCACAGGATCCTTCTTTCCTATTTCGAATAACCCACTTTCTAGCTAGAGAAGAGTGAATGTTCTTTAAAATTGCTCGTTAATAATTATACATTTTTCAATACAAGCAAGTCCTTTTTGATGTGAGAGAGTTCCTTGCTCAAGGTGAAGCCTTGAGTAAAATGTGATCTGCTCTTTGTTTAATGGGCTAAATTAGTTAATTAACATCTTAATGAATGTCAGATGAAACAACAATTTTATTTTTAGCCTTGAGCCCAGAGTTGCTCCAGTATGTGAGTTACAATGTCATACTGGCTGTGTGTGAATCTACATCACTCCTTGGGATAGGAAAGGAAAATGCTACTAATTTCTGAAGTGAAGTGTAATGGCAAATGCCTTCCTTGCTGCCTAGTTTTGATAGAGGGACAGGTTATGGTTGTGTAGGGTTGTGCATGATGCCTAGTAATTGTACAGTATTTACATACCTGAGGACTGACAAGTAGCCAATGTAATGTCCATTTTTAAAAGGGGATCCTGGAAATTACAGGCCAGATAGTTTAATGTCCAACATTAAATTGTTCAGGGTTGTTAAAATAAAATGAGATTACAAAGAGCACCAAAAGGACTTCTTCACACTGAGTAAATGGGCAATAAAATGGCAAATGCAATTCAATGCAAACAAGTGAAATGTGATGCACGTTGAAGCAAAAAATAATCATTTCACGTACACGCTTGTAGGGTCTGAAGTGAAGGTGACAGGCCAGGAGTGAGACCTTGGGATCATAATAGATAGCTCCATGCTAGAGATCATTAGGAAATGAATTGAAAATAAAACTGCCAGTATCATAATGCCATTATACAAATCTATGGTGCAACCATATTTGGTATACTGCATATAGTTCTGGTTTCCTCACCTCAAAAAGGATGTTTCAGAGTTGGAAAAGATTCAAGGAAGGGCCACATAATGATAAAGAGGATGGAGCAACTCCCTTATGAAGAACTGGTTGCAGGGCTGTCTTAAGCATATGCGGCACTGGGGTGCAAAGATCTTCCCGGTCCCTCCCCCCCAGGTTGCCCAGTTCCAGGCACGCAGGAGGGCGGAACCGGCCGGCTGCCTCAGTGTCTCACTGGCTCGGTCGCCCCCAAACTCACAGCGCAGAGCAGCAGAAGAGCCCGCCATGGCGCTCCGACCGACGGGCGGGCTCTTCCCTGGACTCAACTCTCAGGCCCCAGACTCTTGGCCTGGCGCCCCTGAGAGCCCGGAGCCCGGGTGCCCCGCACCCCTAGCACATATGGGTGAGACGGCCCTGATTGGTTGCATTGTTTTGGACCTTTGGTTTTTTTGGTTTTGGTTTTTGGGGGTTTTGCATTTTCTCCCATCACCATTTCCTCAATTGTTTTCAAAAATGATTGTGCGTGCTACATTAGCTTTAAATGTGCTGGGGAGTGCAGCAGTTGCTTGGAAGTGAAATGATTGTGTCTGCCGAAATGTCATTTGGCGATTCAAACCCATATTTAGATTGGGGATCCTGCTCATCATACAGACAGGCCCTTCATGCGTACAGCCGAACTCACAGCTGCTTCGTTCGCATGTTCTCATAAATGTGGGTGGGAAGCACCTGCCACCACAATGTGGTTCCACCTACAGACATTCATAGAAGCCCTGATAACATTAGAAAAAGACTACATCTGAAAGATGCCACAGGACAAAGCTGCAATTATGTCTCTTAAAAAAAAAATTATAATAGAATTGAGGCGAGTGCTTTGCTTAAAGCTGTCGTTTCCCATTCTCTACACTGAACACAGTGAAACTTCCTTCCAAGTAAACATGAATAGGATTGCACGGTTGGCTTTCTGTTTGCTGCAGTTTGTTTGTTTGTTTGTTTGTTTGTTTGTTTAAAACAGCATTTTTGCAGGCATTCACAACACTCTAAAAGGCATTTGGTAGTGCTTTTTTTTTAAAGGAATAGAATGGAACAGAAGGATATGCAATAATCAATTTAAAAAGTGTCCATTTCATTGCCTACTGGTTGGCCAGGGCTGCTGCTCAGTTGTAGAGCATCTGCTTTTCATCCACAATGTCCCAGGTTCAATCCCTGGTTTCTCAAAGTAGGGCTTCTGCCTGAAACCCTGGAGAGCTGCTGCCAGTCAGTTCAGACAGTACTGAGTAGATTCACCTGACTTGGTATAAGGCAGCTTCCTGTGTTCCTATTTCATCTTACAGTGAAATTCTAGTGATATCACTGGCAAAATCAACTCACAGACAACAGATGATGATATGTTAATTCAATTTTCTTTCAGTTTTTATTCCAAATAAGATCAAACTCCCCCGGATAAAATGTGGGCTAGGTGAGGTAACGGTTAGGTGGATTTGTAGCTGGTTCACTGACCAAACCCAGAGAGGACTCATCAATGTTGCCTCATCATCCTGGAGAAAGGTGAAAAGTGGGGTGCCACAAGGTTCTGTCCTGGGCCCATTGTAGTTCAATGTCTTTATAAAAAAATTGGACAAAGAAATCGAGGGGGTGCTCATCAAATTTGCAGAAGATACCAAAATGGAAGGGGTAGCTAATGCTGCAGAAGACAAAATCTGGATTCAGTGTGACCTTAACAAATCATAAAAATAGGTCCAAACTAACAAAAAGAATTCCAATAGGGGGCAAATGTGTGGTTCTACCCTTAGGCAGGAAGTACCCAGCTGCACAAATATAAAATGAGAAACACATAGCTTGCCCGCAGTACATGTGAAAAGGATCTAGGGGTCTTAGTAGACCACAACCTGGCAGTGGTAAGTCCACTGAATTCAGTGGAGCTTACTTCTGAGTAGACTTTCATAGAATTGAACTGTTAGTATACAATATGCTAAGCCAATATTAGAAGCCAGATCAACCTAATCCAATCTCATCCATACAACAAGTGGCTAATATCATTGCCTTTTCTTACTATAAATGTTTGTCCCAATCTGTTGAAAGGGCCTGTCCATAGAAATTGATTTCTGCATGTAGATCATCTCAATGGGTTACTGGGGTATAAAAATCCTCCGTAATCAGGACCTCAAGGCTTTCATGTGGTGATCTTGCTTTGTACCTGCATAACTGATCTAGCACTCTCAAATTAAACAGTGTCCATTATTGGAAGAGGAGTCCAATTCCCCCTTCTCTGGCACTCAACCACAATGGATGTACTGACCATGTTTTCAGCAAGGGAGGGCAGCTCCACAAGTTCATTATTAGCATGGAATAAGCTACAAACTGAAAATTAGGGCATCAAGATCAATGTTTGTGAAAAATTGTATAGCAAACTAGTTTGCAGTAGAAAGCTAGTCCTACTATTAAGTAGATGGTAATGGTCACCCTATTCAGCAGATTTGGGGCTCCAATAAAGAGAAACAATTGTTGTGATCAAATATTGTCATTTTTTGATATTTTACCACTGACAGAGAGTATCATGGGAGTTTTCTCCCTCAGGCAACAAAATGTCTTGGCCCATCTTTGAACAACAACTTTCCTTGCTTGGAAAAAAATAGAGAAAACCCCATAACGTTTTACCTTAACATTTTACTGAAGAAGATTATCTGTTGTCTCCCTGAGTTTTGTGTGTTAAACAATCAGAAGAGATGGAGTGCAATTCTGAAGGTTAAGCATGACTAAGGTGCATTATGAGTCACAAGGTTGAAGGAAGAGAGAACAATGCAGTCATTTGAAAAGGCACTGCCTGGAGTGAGTGGATATTGTATAAATATAGAATAAACTGATTGCTACTCTAATTGAGAGCTTAGATGCAATTGTCTGCTTTTACTTCATAGCGGGCACTCAGCAAAAGCCACCCATTGCTCTAGGTTTGCCAGTGTCCTGCAGCTAATCGACTGACCTTGTTGCAATATCTTGTACCCTCAGCTGCTTGTGGATGCTAAATAAATTATAGAACCCCTTTGACAACAATAAGCACAACATGAATCCATAACCAGTTTTCATCACTGTAGCTACAGGTGGCTTAGGGTGTGCAGTTACCATGCCAAATGAGTGGACCAACTGTGCTACCATTTTACCCCCACAAAATTTTATTAAAACTTTGTCGTAATGCAATAAAATAAAAGAAACTAATCCAAACAAAAGGAAAAAGAGAATGGAAAAAGAGAATGCAGAGTCCTCTCTCAAATGGTAACTTAACCATTTTCTCATACAGAGATGGACCCTCCCAGATCTCACCAGGGAGCTTTCCTTTCTTTTCCCAGTCTCTCAAGATCTTCCCTTCACTGTCTCTCACTCAGGGTCCTTCATCAACCATTCATCACTTTCATGTTAAGATAATCCTTGGACCCCAATAACAGCCCAGAGCCAAGGACACAACAGAAAACGAAAGAAAGGGGAATGTGAAGAAATAATATAAGAGAAGGAAAAAATAGAAGGGGAAAAGAAAAAGAAGAGAGAAAAGGACTTCAAATTTTCTGTCAGTTACATAAAAGAAATTATTCAAAGTATTCACTCCAAGATGACATACAGCTGTTCCATTTTCTGTTGAAATTCTGTTTAATGCAGGTTTTTAAAATATTCTTATACCATCAGCACTGTCCAGCTAATTGTCTGCTAGGCCCAGGAGTTTGAAAGATTAAAGTGGATGAAAGGGTTCCATCACCTTAGTGAAGGCGTAGAGAATCTTTTAGCCTGGTAGGCCAAATCCTTATCTGCCCCCACTCTCACAGGCCAGTTTTGACAGGTGGATGGGACATCCCACCTGTCAATCACCTGAAATCATTATGACAGTTGATTGGCAGGTGGGTTATCCTGCCCACCTGTCAAAGTCCCTTGCACAGTTGTTCGTAAGGGTCTGTCAGCCAGCTAGTTGTCAGGTCCTTGGGAACAGCAGCGTTAGGAGCTTGACAAGCCCTGTGCTCAGTGCTTCCCGATGCAGGGCTGAGAAGCTGCTTTCTGCAAGGTTCGACTGCATAGTCAAGGTCCCCACTGGGAATTCAGTCATGCAGTTGATCCAGAAAACTTGAAGTCACTGCCCATCAGCTGGTGGGTGGTGTCTTCAGCCCTGCTTTCTGCAGGGATCAATGTCATGATCATGTTCCTCAAGATCCAACCTCATCTCTACTTGCCACACACCTGACATCACATACAGTGACAGTCATGGGGCACATGGTTAGGGTATGGGGGAACAACCTCACGGGCCAAATTGGGACCTGCACTGGGCCTCATTTGGCCCATGGGCTGGAGGTGCCTCACTCCTGCCCTAGTTCAACAAATCCACCTTAAACAAAACTAGGTTTTTTGAGGTTGGACAGTGAAGGGGGAAATGCAAAAGAAATGAATGAACTGATGGCTAATGGAAAGACATCATCAAATGCAGTGCTAAGTAACTGTCCTGTAGGTACAAGGATATATGCAGCAGGACATCCTCCACACCCTCTCCTAAATATATTCTGGAGGCTCCCCTAACCCTCTGGAGCAGTTCTTGGGTGGGCTTGTGTGAATGGGGAAGAGGAAAGCAGGGGAAATCCCATTGCACACGTAAATCCTAGTGCTGGTGGATCAGGTATTTGGCAGTGGATTGAAGCCCCTGTAAGCAAATGGAAGGATGACTGTGGAACAAGTGCTCATTGTTGTATAACGTCCACCCAAACAAATCACAATAAAGACCAGATGTAATCTAACCACCACATAGGCTTTGTGCAAGTAATTCAGGATGACTGCCAAATAATGGGAGAGACTCCGTCAGGCAAGGCCTCCTTCCATCTGCCTTGCCTCACCCTCTGGCCCTAGGAGTCCTTGTAAGGGAGCTGGTCCTGGAGGAAGAACTGCCAAATAATGGGAGAGACTCCATCAGACAAGGCCTCCTTCCACCTGCCTTGCTCCAACCTCTAGTCTCTGCTTCTCAATTTGTATTGTATTATTTTATGTACTGTGGCTTGCCATTGTTTTACTGATTATAGTTTAGAAATTATTTATTGTAACTGTTGAGTGGATTTCTGTTTAACTTTTATATGTTATTATTATAATTTAATACTATTCCAATGGTTGTTGAATGTTACTTTTTTGATGTAGGTTGCCTCTTTTAAAGTTATGTTTTATTATCACATTTTTGTATTGCATTAGATTGTTATAAGATGTACATTTTTTGTTTCTTCAGCTTGTAAACCGCCTTGAGTATTGTAAGATAGAAAGATGGTATACAAATTAAAAATGATGATGATGATAAACAGGTTGCCTGGAGGAGCCCTGGGAGCCTGCCTTGGTGAGCACGTGGGAACTGATCGTGGGAGCAGTAAACAATCGCTTGTTCAAATTTCACATGGCAATATTGGGGTTTTAGAAAGTATGGGTTCTTTCCATTAAGCAGCTTCTGTTTGAAATGGGAACATCTTGTTTTCCTCCCATATGCAAGGTATAGAACAATGCTTCTACAGTTACTTCCTTTGCAAACTATAATTGGAGCATTGAAATTGGCATTGTACAGCAAAGGTCAGCCTGTACCTCAGGAATCTAAAGACTGGTAAAAAAAGAGGGGGGGGCATTGAAAAAGAGCGAGAGAAATAATGTGTGTGTGTGTGTGTGTGTGTGTGTGTGTTTCTGTTGTGCTGCATCTGGTTTCTGTCAGAATGAATCTTGTTCATCTTGGTTTCAAGGTTTCCATTCTGTGTGCTTTTAAACCAAGGTCAAGCAGTAGGCAGCACAGAGACCTTGAAGGTGTCATTGACAAGGAATATATAAGCTTTATAGCTACAGCACTAATTATTTAACATTTATAGAAAGGATATAGGGGAGCCCAGAGATACTTTTTCCTCCTATACCTGAAACCTCCGAGCACAAGCATTTAAACAGACCAATGACATGAGTACCTGTATACGTGCAAGAGTACATACGGAAGTACATGTTTCTCTGCTTCTGAATACATGTGCATCTGAGACACAGCAGCTGTATATAGAATAAAATATATGGAAGATGTGTGAATGCTTAACCCACTCCCACATCCCACATATTTATCAACCTCAAATAAATTTTTGCTATTTGCAAAAACAAAAACAAGCAAAACAAAACAGAATGATTTATGTTTTGTAAGACTTAAAATATGTCTTCAAAAATGGCATTGTTCCAAACTGTCTGAAGGTTTAGCATGGTGTACCTTAAACCCACAATGGGATCCCCAAGCCATTGCCAATTTGTTTTCCGGAGTTAGATGATTTGGACCAATCAACAACTTAGACCATTCAAGAAACAGCAACATGTTAAAATGTATACTAGTTCAGGTTTTTTTTGGGGGGGGGGGTTAGTGTCTATATACCTATTCATAGCAGAAGAATCTGTAGGCTTCTGTCACCATAATAACCTTTTACCAACAGAGCTAGGAACATACATTCACTTTTCCCCCACAGCAGTTTGAGGCTAGTTAAAGGAAAATTCCATCCACATTCATCTGTCCAATGAAATACCTCCATATATGGTCAACCAAGACTTGTATACAGACTCAGTCTCCTGTTCTCATCTAAAAGGCTATAATGCAGATAGCAAAATCCCATGCACTCATCCTCCCTTAAAAAAACAACAACCACACAAATCAGTGTGATGCAAATCAGGTAATGAGCTCCTCAAAATAATGTTTTTCAGAGAGTAGGTGGTGAGCTTGCTTCCTTGACTGAATCTAATTGTTAGCTGGCACACCTATTTATACCGTCTTGTTCAGCGAACGAAGATAAATATTTGTTTCCCAGCATCTTCACAACATTTCTGTTGAATTCTGCTGCTTTGGCTAGGGCTTATTTTAAGCACTGGAAGCTGCCTTACATCACTGCAGGCTGTTTAAATGGCAGCAGCTTTGCAGCATCTAAGGCAAAGGTTTTTCACATTACCTGCTACCTGATCCTTTGGGCCGGCAGTACTAGGGGTTGAAACTGCAAACAAAGCATTACAGGGTTATGGCCAGTCCCGGATTTATGTATAGGCTAAGTAGGCTGAAGCCTAGGGCCTCTAAATCTAGGGGGTCTCGCCAGCCCTTCCGCTCCCCAGGCAGTCTCCCCTCTCCCAAAATTGCAAACCCAAGACTTCATGCGAGGGCAGGGCAACTCTAAGTCTAGGGGGCCTCACCAGACTGCCCTCTCCCCAGTGCCGCAGTCTCCCCTCTCCCAAAATTGCAAACCCAATACTTCATGTGAGGGCTGGACAACTTGGGCCTCTAAGTCTAGGGGGCCTCACCAGCCTGCCCACTCCCCAGCACCACAGTCTCCCCTCTCCCAAAATTGTAAATCCAAGACTTCATGCAACGGCAGGGCAACTCAGGCCCAGCAACTATTAGACTCATGGCTAGCCAGTGGGGCCCAATTTGAAGCAGTGGGGCGCAACTTGATTTTTTTTTTCTTGTAGGGCTCACAGTTCACAGCCAAAGTCTGAAAATTCTTATAGATATAAATAAAATCCATCTAGATTGCCCTGGTGCGGGGGCCCCCTTAGGAGCGGCCCACGGGGCCCAATTTGGCCCAATTGCTCCAATTGCCTTAAGGTCAGCCCTGATGAGACTGTGCAGGGGTTGGACTGACAAGCCCTCCACCTTCTAGGTCCCTGGTGTCACCATTCAGAGTACAAACTCAAGGACTTGTTATGGAAATAAAGGAGGGGCACTTATTGGAAATCAGTTTTGTCACCTCTTCCCCCCCGCCCAAACCCCAAGACAATTAGCCCAGCCACCTTTTATTCACAGTCGCATAAGCACTACACTACAGCATGGCCATAAACTTGTATGTTCAACCGTTGAAATATACACTCTATAATTAGTAATAGAGATTTATGTCACTGTGTTTTATGAATGGGCTCTATATTTTGTGAATTACCTAAGAGCCACCAATAGGGAGCTCTAGAATCTGACAGCTAACCAATCGGGTACTACCAACCAGCAACCCCTATTGCTGAAAGCAGGTAACCAGCAGGGAATGCTTCAGCTCAGCCTTTGCACTGTTAAACAATGCCTGCTGTACAGATAATGGAAAAAGCTTGTAAGTTGTATCCCTTCTGGCATCTTGGCCCAGAATAGCAGCAAATAAAATCTGCTCATACGTCAGCAACTGATAAGACTTTTCAACCAGTTCTTCCAAAGTCTTCCTAAATTATAAAGTTCCAAAATACAGGCCAAAAGAGAGCAGGTCTGGGAAGAGTGAGGCATACAATGGGCACCAACAGTGCAAAGGCCCTGCTCCGTGTAACTCCTGCCCTGTCATTTGATAAGAGTGCCCACTTGCCCTTCTTCTTGACATGGAATGCTCTCTATTAGAGTCTCTATTAACAGTAATCCTTCTAGTTGATTAACTGGTTCAGCAACTTCCATGCACATGACGTGTGATACTAATTATTTTCCCCAAGAGTTATGATAACTAATCACAGGCAGCTACAGGAGAGCTATGAGATTAAGGTGAGGGTCAGATGCCTTGTCAATCCCAGCAGGTATATAACAAGAAGACCTGGCCTGCCCAAGCCTGCAGCCTGCCCAGAGGCCACCATTCTCCTAAAGAGGAGAAGCCTAGCATGGAAGACCTGTGTATGGTATGCAGATCTGAAAGAGCCACAAAGGGTAAACCACCCAAAAGGTATGCTGAGGTGTTTGCTAAAACAGTCATAGCAGATACAGCTGTTGTTAGTAACTCAGAGAAGGTTTGGGAACCTTCAAGCTTCCAAGAGGTCCAAAGTTTAACCTCAGAGGATGCTGAGCCATGGTTAGATGCCATGAAGACTAAACTTGATTCCTTACAGAGGAACAAGACATGGGAATTAGTTCCAGGCCTGCCCAGGCCACAAAAGGTTTACAAAGTTCAGTTATTGCAAAAGTTTTTTAGTGTTAATTTTATGCATTTTTTAAAAATCACCATGGTATTTAACAATAATATCTTAAGTCCTTTAGAGGAGAAATTGTGAATTGTAGAATTTTAAATACCCGTCACCAACCTTGTCTTCACTCAATTTTGTTTATAACACTCTTCCATTTCTTCTAGTTGTGAGGGTGGGGGTGGGGAGTGGAGTAGCCTAGGGCCTTTCTTCATCTAAATCCGGCCCTGCCTATGGCTCTCCAGATGTTGCAGAACAGACAGCCCCTGGCTACTGTTGGGATACTGCCAGGGAGACAAAGTCCATCATGACTCCACGTCGCCTCCGGACGTCCATCGATCTCCCCTAGATATGCAGTATCAGCAATTAGCGACACGAGCTCCAGAAATAGCTTACCACATTCCAGAGCTGATGCACGCTCTATCAGCAGATAATGCACAGCGAAAGATGCACTCAGGAGAGCATATTTACAAGTTTATTCAGCGTTGGTCAGAACAAAGAAAAAACATGACTGCCTGCTTCAGTGTCTCAGACACAGAGAGAGAAACAAAAGCATAGACACAACAGAAACATCCTGTGAACAGGAAATACACAGGCTGTGACTCACAACAGCCTGTCCCCTTTTTAAGGTGGAACGGAAATATCCTAACAGCTACTGCTTTCCCAGCATAGGCACTGCACCTGACTTACAGCATTGTAGAAAGAGGATCAAGTGCCCCCATGTGCTACATCAGGGTAGCCAGTGTGGCACCCCACAGATGTTGTTGGACTCTCAAGTCCCATCAGCCTCAGACAGCATAGCCAATGGTAAGGGATAATGGAAGTACAGCTATATCTGGAGGGCTACAGATTCCCCAGTCATGCCATAAAGCAGGCATGTCCAATAGGTAGATCGTGATCTACTGGTAGATCACTGGACGTCTGTGGTAGATCACTAGTAGAACATTGGCTCCCCCCAAAGAAGCTCAACAACTTTGGCTCACCTAAAAAAAAGCTGCATTGACCTGAACCCCCAAAAAGGGGGTAGATCACTTCACTGCCAGTTTTTAACTCTGTGTGTAGATCGCATTCTCTTGGGAGCTGGCCACCCCTGCTTTCTATTTCTCTTGCTATTATATGATAGGATAAATACCCATTCCCACAGCCAGCTATTATGCTGACCTGGGATGTAAAGGTAATTAAAAAGCAACACTTTTAGATAGGAGGAATTGTCTATATCACTTTATTGTGAACTCTGCAATGCTCGTGTATGCAAGTGCTCACATGACATCATCTTCATTCCACCAGTAAAGGTAAAGGTAAAGAGACCCCTGACCATTAGGTCCAGTCGTGGCCGACTCTACGGTTGCGGCGCTCATTTCACTCTCTAGGCCGAGGGAGCCGGCGTACAGCTTCCGGGTCATGTGGCCAGCATGACTAAGCCGCTTCTGGCGAACCAGAGCAGCATACAGAAATGCTGTTTACCTTCCCGCAGGAGTGGTGCCTATTTATCTACTTGCACTTTGATGTGCTTTCGAACTGCTAGATTGGCAGGAGCAGGGACCGAGCAACGGGTACTCACCCCGTTGCAGGGATTCAAACTGCTGACCTTCTGATTGGCAAGTCCTAGGCTCTGTGGTTTAACCCACAGCACCACCCAGGTCCCCATTCCACAAGTACCACACATTTAAACCAGATTTAGTGTTTCCATGCATGTTTCTTGGTAATTGTGCATTCAGATTAAATAGAAAATAGTGTACGACAGCATTTTGATTAGGATCACATTGTGTGTGCATCTATGAGCAGCACATAATAATAATAATAATAATAATAATAATAATAATATCTGTTCTATAGAAGTGCTTGTGTTGTCATAGCTGCATGCATGATAGGGTGTGAAACAGTAAGAAAAGCCTGTGTCATTTTTAATTGATTTTTTAAAAAATGTAAAACACTTCTATACGGCTCTTCATTAAAAATTACAGGGTGCTTCTCCAGCAAACAAATATATATGCTATAAAATTAGCTGCATCGGACCATTGTTTTGTTTCCTTCTTGCTATTGTATCTAGTAGCTCTCCCATAATCTTAAAGATGCTTTTACTGTCTTGGAATGTACTAAGTAACAGTTTTCTTATGTTCTGTGTAGTCAGATGAATGTCAGGTCAATGTGCCCTTTTGACAAAATAGTAATGCACTTGAAGACAACTGTTTTTACTTGATTTTTTTCAGGAATGTGTGGTGTGTTTTTTAAAGGAATGTATATTTTCCCTCTTCTGCCTGTCTTAATGTGGAAATGCTTTCTTTGGAGTATTTCCTTAAAATGCTTTTTCTGTCTTCTATGTGGCAACACAAATACATTCCTTACTTTGTTCGCTTCAATATTATTCCATGGTAGTGAGGATTCAAGGTTTTTCCATTGAATGAGTGAATGAGAGAAAAGCATTTCTATTTCTTGTAAAGAGTGTTCCTCCTGTTATGGCCTCTTAGGGATCAGAGAGATACTTGATTCAATTCGCATTTTAAAGCTGAATTTATCTGATTTGGATTTTTCCAAAACAATATGAGAATAGAAACAGATCCATCCTTTGAAAGTCACACATCTGCAAATCTTGGAATGCAGTTCTCCAGCCAAATAATATATACAAAAATGCATTTACTGAGATAAAGTGTGCATAAAAATACACATAATTATGAATTATATTATCGGGGAAATTGCTTTGCAAGAATGTATACCAAATTGCATACCAAAATGTGCATATTAGAAGAATTTTGCACTAAAATTCTGATAAATTTTCATAAAGTCTTTTTTTTAATAATAAAAAAGCAAAAATGATATGGAAATTTGGAGAACTAAACTGAAGATAGGGAAAATGAGAGTATCTGAAATTGGCATGTTTGCCCTTTGCTATGACCTACCCTTTATTTCCTTTCTAGGGCGTTACATTTACATACACACCCTATTCACCCAAAGACGCTTTTCAGTATCTTCTATCTCCTTTATAACTATTCTCCCTCTCCTATTCCCTGGGTCAGGTTCTCTCTCATCTTCTCTGCAGAATGTATACCAAAGTTGACTCTGTGACATCACGCCATCATGTTAACTCCCTCCTCGTATAAAAGGCAATCAGCTCCAAAGAGTGAGAGAAGCAAAATTCACAACTTTTGGGGGGAGAGAGGGAAAGGTCTGCACATAGATACCATTTCCAGTGGAAATCCTGATGCACATTTGAAATTTCTCCAGGCACTGCACATACTTTTTCATCCTCCGTGTAGGGAGGTGGTTGAGCTACTGGGTGACAAGGGAGTGAAGGGTGTGCTAAAGGAGGATTAGGAGATGGCAGAAAAGCCAACTTGTGTTTGTTTTAATAGAAGATGTAGGACAGGTACAAGTTATGAATCATAGAACTGTGAACTGTGGAGTTGGAAGGGACACCTGAGGAACATCTAGTTCAACCCCCTACAACACAGGAATCTCTGCTAAAACATCCATGACAGATGGCCATCCAACCTCTGCTTTAAAAACCTATGGAAGTTCTAGACCCTATAGACAAATTGAGATGAGACAAATCACTGAGTCTGATAGTATTCATCTGAGGTTTCTTAAATGTAAAATTGCTGATTGTCTAACAGAAATATGTAATACAGGTATGTCCCTAAGTCTGGTATCTACACCAGAGGGCTCAGTATAGTGGACAATAGTGGACAATATAACACCAATTTTTAAAAAGGGATGGGGGAGAATTCAGGCATTTACAGTTGGCTTAACAATTGTTCCACGTAAACTGGAGGAATGTACTTTTAAAGATAAAACAGGACAGGTCTTGCAGACAAATAATCACCATAGCTTTTGTAAAGGCAAGTCTTGGCTCAATAACCAACTGGAGCCTAATGAACAGGAAGCAGAAAGTAGGAATAAATGGGCAGTTCTTTCAGTGGAGTAATGTAAACATTGGGGTCCGCCACTGAATGGGATGCCTACATGTCTGCTACTGTGGCCATGTGGTTAGGAAACTGTGCTTTCTGGTGTCTGCAGTGTGGGTTTGAGCTCTCAGAACTCCTCTCTTTTGCCCCAGTGGAACTGTTTTCCTCTCATGCATGCAAAAGCTCATAGGGGCATATGGCTCTTTGTGATGGGTATTCTGCCTCCCACACCATACTCTACCACTTAGCAAAACGGAAGGGTCTTGAAACCTTGTTCCAGAAGAGCTGTGCAGGCCCTCTCCCCAGGGAGCTGTGATTAATAATAATAATAATAATAATTTATTACTTATGCCCCACCCATCTGGCTGGGTTTTCCCAGTTACTCTGGGAGGATTCCAACAGGAGATTAAAAATACATGAAAACATCAGTCATTAAAAAAAACTGCCTTCAGATGTCTTCTAAACATCAGATAGTTGTTTTTTCCTTTGACATCTGATGGGAGGGCGTTCCACAGGGCAGGAGCCACTACCGAGAAGGTCCTCTGCCTGGTTCCCTGTAACCTCACTTCTCGCAGGGAGGGGCTGGCCAGAAGGCCCTCGGTGTTGGACCTCAGTGTATGGGCCGAACATTGGGGGTGGAGACGCTCCTTCAGGTATACTGGGCCAAGGCCGTTTAGGGCTTTAAAGGTCAGCACCAACACTTTGAATTGTGCTCAGAAACATACTGGGAGCCAATGTAGGTCTTTCAAGAGCAGTGTTATGTGATCTCGGCAGCTGCTCCCAGTCACTAGTCTAGCTGCTGCCATCTGGATTAACACTAGTTTCTGGGTCACCTTCAAAGGTAGCCCTACATAGAGCGCGTTGAAGTAGTCCAAGCGGGAGATAACTAGAGCATGCACCACTCTGGCGAGACAGTCCGCAGGCAGATAGGGGCTCAGCCTGTGTACCAGATGGAGCTGGTAGACAGCTGCCCTGGACCTCCATGGACAGCTGTAAGTCCAAAATGACTCCCAGGCTGCACACCTGCTCATTCAGTGGTACAGTTACCTCATTCAGGACCAGGAAGTCCCCCACCTGCCCCCTGGCCCCCCAAAACAGTACTTCTGTCTTGTCGGGATTCAACCTCAATCTGTTAGCCACCATCCATCCTCCAGCCGCCTCCAGACACTCACACAGGACCTTCATCGCCTTCACTGGTTCTGATTTGAAAGAGAGGTAGAGCTGGGTATCATCTGCATACTGATGAACACCCAGCCCAAACCCCCTGATGATCTCTCCCAGCGGCTTCATATAGATGTTAAAAAGCATGGGGAAGAAGACGGAACCCTGAGGCACCCCACAAGTGAGGGCCCAGGGATCTGAACACTCATCCCCCACCTCCACTTTCTGGACATGGCCCAGGAGGAAGGAGTGGACCATTGTATAACAGTGCCCCCAGCTCCCAGTCCCTCTAGACGGTCCAGAAGGATGTTATGGTTGATGGTGTCAAAGGCCGCTGAGAGATCCAGCAGAACTAGGAAACAGCTTTCACCTTTGTCCCTAGCCCGCCGGAGATCATTGACCAGCACAACCAAGGCAGTTTCAGTCCCATGATGAGGCCTGAATCCCAACTGGAAGGGATCCAAATGGTCTTCATCCTCCAGGCGTGCTTGGAGTTGTTCAGCAACCACCCGCTCAATCACCTTGCTCAAGAATGGAAGTGCTGTGCTATTTGTTGTCTTCACCCTCCATGCTCATGTGCCGTGCTCATAAACAGTGCTTGTGAGGAGCACAAGTGGATCAGGTGCCCTGCCATCAGGGATGCCTGGAAACTGGCAGTCGAAAGATAATTGCTGGCTGCATCACTGCCACTGATGGAGTGGGTGTTCTCTGCTGTTGCCTTCTATCTTGTGTAAGTGTTAATGTGTTGGAGCCTGTCTCCATCATTGCGAGTTCATTATCTACCTCCACGTGTGGGCATCTTATAGATGCCACTGCCAGGACTGTCCCTCATTGGTGGGCTGTTGCAATGCTTCCTGGGATGCTGTGGGCATGCCTATCATTTAGAGCCCATTTTTGTATTTTCAGCTTAAGTGTTTTCCTCTCCCCTCCCAAGCTGCATAAATACAGGAGCCAGTCAATTTACCTCTGATCCCAGAGTAATGTGCATATAGAAGTGCTCTGTTCATCTGTGCTCCCTAAAGTCTTCAGCTGTATAGGGCTCCTTCTTGCTTACTTGGCTTATTTCACAATATTACAGCTTTTCTACTTTGCAATTTTTGTTGGGGTTTTTTAAGAACCCAGAACTTTTTCTCTACCACTACCATATCATCATTTCTTGGCAGTGAAATGTGTCCACTTGGCTCTCTGTAGATGCAAATATATATTGTCAAAAAGTGCTTCCCTTATTATTGTTCCATAGATTAATGTGTCTCTGGGACACTGGCATGTGAATTATTGCATGCATTACCCCAAAATAGAAGCAAAACTGCTCTTAAAATGTCCTTTATGGAGTTTAATGCAAACAATGAAAATAAATAACTTCTGCTCTTTGCCAAAATCTCATTGTTCTAGACTTTTTAAAAGCACAAATCCTCATTAATGAAGCACTTAACATTACACTCCTGACAGTGGGGCAGAAAAACAATTCCTCACTTATCCAAAAGATAAGAAGAAACATGGCAGTGAATTCTGGAGGAAAGAGATTTATTCTCTTTTAAGATGACTTTATGGGTTTGATTGTTTTCCAGCAAATGAACTGGGAATTATGTCAGGATGTGGGAAAGTTGGGGAAGAATTTTGTAAGGAAAGTGAGTTTTGGTAGAAATAAAGCATTGGATACATTTGCATTGTATATATTAAATAAACACACTAAAGAAACAGTTAGATCTTTAATGTGAGGTCACACTTTGGCTGAAGACTCATAATCAGAAAGTAGCTACATGATCAGTCTGCTTTTTTTAAGACAGGAATTATAATAATTCCAAAAGACCTTTACCTGAATTCTGAATGATACTGATTTTAGGTAATACTGATTACTATTTTTGTTCACCACTTGTTAAGTTGAGCCATCAGACCCAACTCCAGGTGTTTGTATTAGTGTACAAGGCCTTAAATGACTTGGGATCCAAGTACCTTAAAGAGTGTCTTCACCAGTATCAACCATCTCAGGCCCTATGTTCAGCAGACAAAGCATGCTGGTGCTTCCACCACTGGCTCCGCCCAATTTGCAATGATCCATGACAGGACATTTTGGAGGTGGTTCCCCATTTGTGGAATGCCTTCTTTGATGAAGTGCATCTGTCTCCCTCATTAATAACTTTCAGGAGGAATTTCTGTTTACACGTGCATTTCATTGCTGAAAGATACTGTTGCTGGCAACCTTGAGGCCATTGGCTGTGCAGGTATGTGATTGTTTTACATGTTTTTAGATTTTAAAAAAATTAAATGTTTGAGATATGTTCTTATTTTATTTGCATTTGCATTGTTTGGCACCCTGGTCTCCTTTAGGAGCAATGATGGGATATAATTTTTAAAACAAAACAAAACCATGCACTGAGAAATGAGAGGGAAACCATGCAATTAAAGCAAAGCCAAGTCCCTTCAAGAATGTTGTTTGTTTGTTTGTTTAAATTTGTATGCCACTTTCTCCTTAAATATACTCAAAGTAGTTCATAACAGAGCAACAAAAATGCAAATCAATATATCATTACAATAATTGATTAATAGATTGTCACAAAATGTTTTGAAATCATTTAGTTTTGATCAATTACTAAATCATTTCAAAACATATTGCAACAGATAACCCAATTTGATTATATGAACATTATAGCAGACATCATATTTAAAGTTAGAACAGCCTGTGTTCCTTTTCTAATTCCCACCCCCTCAAAGTAATATATAAAGGAAAGTAGGAAATCAATAGCGTCTCCAGTTGCTTATTTTTCCTGCCATCCAATGGTCTGGTCAATGGCTACAAAGCCAGTGAGATAACTGAGAAGCATAGGACATAGAAAGCTTCCTTCTAGCAGATTATTTGCCCATCCGGCCCAGTATTGCCTATTCTGTCTAGGAATGCAGGAACCACCATTCATACATTAGGTGAAAGGATGTCACATTGTACAGAAGTCGTTCTATCTAGTCACATTTCTTGTCATCTTTGATTCATCAGTTAATTTTTTCTAATACGGCCACATTCAATGTGCAGTTTTTGAAAAATGATAGTTGTACGTTTATTTCAGCGTCCAGGCAAACGTTCATTGGATGCAACAAGTAGTTTGAGGAGCCCGTGTGGTTTAGTGGTTAGAGTGTCAGGCAAAGACCTGGGAGGCCAAGGTTCAAATCCCCACTCAGTTAGGAAGCTTACTGGTGGACTTTGGGCAAGTCACTGCCTCTCAGCCTAACCTATTTCAGAGGGTTGTTCACTGGGGATTAAATGAGGAGGGGGGAGAACCCTTGGGCTCCTTTGAGGAAAAAGTAGGGTATAAATGCAATACATAATGCATGCTAGATAGTTTAGTGGAGTTTATTCTCTAGTAGTAAGCACACACATAAGACTGCTGTAGCTGCTATGCTACAACACGCCAGCCTGCTGATTAACAGGGAGAGCATTAGTCTATCCACCCGTATACAAATGGTGATAGCAAGGCATAAATAAATGGTAGCAGGGAGGGACATGACCCAGTGATCCCAAAGCCCACTGGAATTTTCCCACTGATTTCACAAGGGTGTTGGAAGGCTCCAGATAGGCGAGTGAGGGAGTATCATCTACATCATATGTCAGAAATAGACTGGCTGTTCAGTATCAGCAGAAAAAAAGGAATGTTCAGTCAAGGCTGCTCCCTTCCTTAATGGGAAATGAGTTTTGCCAAGCTCTGGAAAGGGAGTACCGTACTCATCTGGAATGGCACTAATCAGTATTTGTCAGTTTAGGACTAAAGAATGTGGGGAGAGGAAAGAAAGGGTTCAGCAGAAACTAAAGCTGATCACTTCAGCACTTTGTGTTTCCTGTGGGCAAATGTGTCTTTTTGGGGACTTCTGTATGGGAAATGGAGTATGATTCAAAATGTATGCGACAACAGAATAATAGCATGGCTACTTTAAAAGGGGGGGGGAGAATACCCCCTTAAAAATTAATATGAAAACTCAGCTCCCAAAGTGAGATTTCCTTGAGAGAATGTGTCAAGATAAAATGCTCCCAGGAAAAATGAGTATTACAAATAAAACGGGTGAAAAGTGTTATTTTCACAGAAAGAATATGATTCTGCTGTTTGCAGAGAGAGAGCGAGAGAGAGCAAGGTTCTGAAATACATCTTACCAGGGGAGCCATTTATACTCCTCTCTCAATGGATCTCAAACTGTGTTCTGGAGAGTTCTGGACACTTCTTTGAAGCTTACCAGGGTTTTCTTCAATGCAAAGAAAAATAATGGTAGTTAAACTTCTCTGAAGGTCAACTTGACCTACCCTATGTCAGAATGCACTGTATTGCCTGTTCTGACCCTCACGCTAATTTGTTTCAGAACTGGATTCTTGAATATGCTACAACATTCACAAACTCTGTGGCAGAAATAATCATGGGCTTCTCAGCAGTCTAGCTGATAAGAGAAACATTCCCTTTAGGAGATGTTTGAAAACCACTGTCTTTAAGTAAGCAAATATTAAATTGTCAGGAATAGATTAGGAAAGATTTATAGGTGCTGGCCTGCCACAAATACTTGCATCTTGACTAGCCCTTGGTGAACAGAAGGCTCCTTCTGTTTGTGGAGAGAACTAAGGTCCAGCAGGGTCTCCAGCTGAACCATGAAAGTGGGGTAATATTTTTCACCAATATGTGCTGCCTGTCATTAGCTAGATTTTTTTTTTTTTTTTTTTTTTTTTTTTTTTTTTTTTGAGAAACAGGGATGATGCAAGGGGAAGGAGAAACCAACAAAGAAGCTTAGTTATGATCTAACCCGAATACACCGGTACAGCTAGTTTTGTTTGGAAGTTCTCCATAGTACTAAGGATCTATTGATACTCTAGAAAAGTCACTATTGGGATTCTGTCTATAATTTTCATCACATCCAAAATAAAAGAAGGATGAGACATTTTGTTCTCTTTTCATTTTTTGGTAAACTTACCTAATTCACACTTCACAAAGCAATACTAGAGGCAGATTTAAAAAGTAATGCATTGTTACTTTTCTGCAGAGCCTTCAGTTTCAGACCCTGTCATTCATTACTTCCTAACCCACCATTTATGACTAGGGAAATAAACAAAGGTCTTGATCTCTAATCTATGATGTGTGATGGAGGACAAGGCAGCGTGCTTGCCACAGGGCACTGAGAAGACTGGACACATTTTTTAAAAAATGATGGCAAAATAAGTATTTTATTAGAGGGATTTCAGAGTTGGAAAGAAATAGGGACAACTCTGAGTATCAGATATTGGAAGGTGGGGGTGGGGGTGGAGAGAAATAAAATCCTGGCTATCATATGAAGGCTTGTAAAATATCATTGTGATGGGGACCAGAGTCTCTGCCACTTCACATCCCATCCACAATACCCCAAGGCCAAAGAGAACTCGTTTACAAACCTGTCATGGAGGAAGAACCATAAATGCTCATGACACACATCAGGAGGAGAATCTAGAAGTAAGCAAAAGTGGGAACTTTACAAACTCCCTTGAGAAGTTCACCACAAAACATGGGAACAGAAATAGTATGTTTTAAAAAATGAATTTGGTATCTATTTATAACAGACTGGGGAGAGGAGAGGAGAGGTCGAGGAAGATTTAAACATAAAGCTATTCATACTTAACATTTTCAGTATAACGTAAGCCTGGATCCAGACTTGGTTGAACATAGGCCCTAATGAAATAAATTGGACAAGTTATTCATTACTTAAATCCCAGTAATTTCTATAGGTCCTAAGCTGATTACAACTCATTACTCATTACAGTGGTACCTTGGGTTACATACGCTTCAGGTTACATACACTTCAGGTTACAGACTCCGCTAACCCAGAAATAGTGCTTCAGGTTAAGAACTTTGCTTCAGGATGAGAACAGAAATCGTGCTTTGGCGGCGCAGCGGCAGCAGGAGGCCCCATTAGCTAAAGTGGTGCTTCAGGTTAAGAACAGTTTCAGGTTAAGAACAGACCTCCGGAACGAATTAAGTACTTAACCCGAGGTACCACTGTAGTTTAGTTAAAACTGTAATTTTTCCCTTGTTCAAAAATCACAATGTGAGACCTAGGTTTCATTTTTTATGACTCAAAGTAGAGCATAGAATGAAGTTACTCTGAAGTATAACAGCAACAATGCAAACTTTATTACAGAAAAATAGGTCCAGCGGCTTTTGTGCTGACTGACTGCTGAGTATTCTAAATTTATTTATTTATTAAAAAAATGAAATGACTTTTTTTATGTTAGGACAGAATTGGATGACGTTTGCAGGTAAGATCATGTCCCTTCTGAAAGCATGAATCCCGCTGCGTTTCAGAAGAGTAGCTGCAGTGGTTTTCCTGCAAGGACAGCAATTACAGTTTCGAGGGGTTTAAAAATAAACACCTAATAATCTCCCCTAACATTTTGTGAAGAGTTGGTCTGAAAACTGCAGGCATGAAGTTGCTGCCCCTGGTATGAAACCTGCCAAAACGTCTGAGAGGGACTCCTGTGCATGTACACTTGGGCTCTTCCATGTGAGCATAAAATGATCAAATTTCCTAGTCACATGGAAGTGCATACAAACAGGCAGTTGTATGTATATGGAAACTTATTTCAGCTCTTCTGAGGAATATGCAGAAAGGAGGGGTACAGCCAACAGATGTATCTTAGAGGCTTGCCCTCAAACCGAATTTCAGAGCTAACAGTGACTTTAATTAGCTAAAGATGGGCAAGAGTTTCTGTTTTAGTTAAAACCTTTGAGGCAGTTTAACAACTCAGATGATGGGCAACTGATATGATGGGCAAGGTTTAATAGACCCTGGAGAACAACCAGAAGATAGATAATGGGTAGCTCAGTAAAGTGGCTACTGCCATGATGAGTTGTGAGAGATAGACCAAAGAGAGAGAGACCAAGTCAGGGTTACAATATAGGTTTAGAGAGTGGAGGATGAAGGAAAGGGAGAGACAAGGGTAACAGGATAAAAGTAAGGACAAATCCTTGCTTCTCATTAATGCAATACTGACAGGATGTTAGCATTTTTAAAAATATACTTTCCACCTGGATTCCAAGAATAGCAGGTCCTTGACCTTGATCTTTGATGGCTTGTTTATGGTCTAGACTCTAGACACACAAGGTTATTACCAAATAAGGCAATTATCTGTCATACACACTCATTCATGTGCATGCATGTGAATGCACACACACACACATACTCAGTGTAGTAAAAACAATGCTGTCTGTGAATCCATTATCTGCTCTTGATAATGCATGGGAAGTCTCCACAGCTTGCTAAACCTCATGTGCCGCACATTCACTGTCTTCAAATGAGGTAACACAATTTTAGAACTGGAAAGCAGTAGGCTTTTAAAGGAACTAAAAAGAACTCATTAACAGAGAGATAGTTGGGAAAATCATTAGCAAAGGTGATAGTGACCTTCAGTATCTTTACTTGGAAGCTTTTGCACAGTTCAAAAGGAGATTACATTACCTTCAAGTCTCAAAGGCATGAGTCATGCATTGCCTGCCTGCCAGTAGTAGATTTTAACAAGTGCAACCAAAAACATTGGTCTTGTGAACACTGATTTGCAATTAAATATTTAAAAATATTATACTAGTGGTTTAAAGCTAAGGAAAACAGAAATACAAATCCCTGGTTTTATGATTCTGTAGGGGTACAGCCATTTAAAAAGCACAGATCGGTGAGAAACACATTGCTCATTTACAACTAGACCAGAAAATGTGAAAGTTAGATCTAATTCACATAGGTTCCACACAGTGGAATTGGAAGGGAGAGAATGAGGAGAGGGCAATACTGACTGTTGATTAGAGATCATGTTACTGAGTGCCAGGATCAATTTTTATCTAAAAGTAATGTTTAACAACCACCACCACCACCAAACAATGGATTTTATTGTTTTTGTTTGGTATTAAATGTTGCCATATAAGGCCCACACAGAGAATGAGAAACAGAAGTGAGGTCAGGTGACGATAATCGAATACACAGTTCTTTTAGCTCAAATGTGATTGTCTGCAGTCACTAGGAAGATGCAGAATTAATTCTGAACTAATATAAAAACAGGATACCATTGCAGTACCAATTTGCTAATTGCAAATGTTTTGTGCCAAAGATTACTTTCTTCCTGCACTCTGTCATCATCGCAGAAGTTTGCTAAGGATGCTTTCTGGTCCAACTGTGTGAACAAAGTCCATAGTGAAAGGCTAAGGTGCCAGCTTGAAAGGACGATGGGGGGGGGGAGTAATGTTGCGTGCATGACGTCACATGTGATGGCAACATCCCAAACATGATATCAGGACATCGGGAGGAGCCAGGGGTGGAGCTGAACATGGCCATGCACTTTCAATGGTCGGCAGCTCCTCCTCCAACTCCTTGGCACTGCCACCTGCGGGAGGCTGCTGCAACCCTCCTTCCCCTCTGTGGCAGGAGGAGGAGGGGCCAGCCATTGGGGCTGCGCCACACTCCGCTCAGCTCCGTGCTTCGCCTCCACACTTTGTGGGTGTTGGGGGGGGCAGTCCCCACCCATGCCCATATATATATTCAGGGGCCCAAAAGGGCTTGGCCTCCAGGAGCTGGTGCCCCTTGTGAACGAGGATTCATGGAAGCATTCTCATCAGCTCAGTAGCTATGTGATTTCTGTTCCTGCAGATCCATTTTGCAGGTGAGGAGGAGTTTATTTAGAACTGTAATTTAGAACTTTGTTTTATTTCTTCCTTTGGGATAAACATCAAAACAGCAAAAATAATATTTCTGCACTCAGTAATCCTATATTCAGTCACTGCACTATTAAAACATATTTAAAAATTAAAGTGAAGATTCCATGTTCCACTAGCACAACACACTAGCCATTGGCCAGTAGCTACCTTGATTCCAAGGCAGCAGATAAAGGGAGGCAGGAAGGAGGCTGAGAAAGAGAGAGTGATGCTGCACTCAGGTTCGGCTTGTGGGCTTCCCATGGGCATCTGGTTGGCCACTCTGAGTGCTGGGATGAATGGGCCTCATTCAGCAGGCTGGTACAGATTAATATGTTGCTGAGACTGAAGGGTCTCCTCAGGTCACCTAATGCCTGCTAGACTGAAAGCTGCAATGGGGGGTGCGGTTTCTGCTATAGTTTCACTGCCCCAAGTGTCTTGGAGTCATCTGGTCAACACTCCTATACTCCCTGGCAGTAAGCACTCCCCAGGCTTGTCTTAAGCTGCATTCCTGCTTCTCCAGGATCCACCTCTCTCTTTCATCTTCATCCTGTGGCTGCTTTCTCCACTCTCTCACCTGTGGCTTTCTCTTCGGACCATTTGGGCGTTACTTCCGGGTTATGCCTGGCCATCCCCAGCTGGCTGCAGCCGTTACTCTAGATCAGGGGTCAGCAAACTTTTTCAGCAGGGGGCCGGTCCATTGTCCCTCAGACCTTGTGGGGGGGCGGACTATATATTGGGGGGGGATGAAAAAATTCCTATGCCCCACAATTAACCCAGAGATGCATTTTAAATAAAAGGACACCTTCTTCTCCTTTAAAAACACAAGGCAGGCCCCACAATTAACCCAGAGATGCATTTTAAATAAAAGGACACATTCCACTCATGTAAAATCACGCTGATTCCCAGACTGTCTGCACGCCGGATTTAGAAGGCGATTGGGCCAGATCCGGACCCCAGGCCTTAGTTTGCCTACCCATGTTCTAGTTGGCTGTGTGGTCAACTGGGGAGTACGGTACACAGTACCTATCATAATTGTAGATCACACATGACAGATGACCATCCAACCTCTGCTTAAAAACCTCCAAGGAAGGAGAGTCTTGTGCATAACACCACCAGTGAATTCCAGTACAGTGGTACCTCTGGTTAAGTACTTAATTCGTTCCGGAGGTCTGTTCTTAACCTGAAACTGTACTTAACCTGAAGCACCACTTTAGCTAATGGGACCTCCTGCTGCTGCCGCGCCGCCAAAGCACGATTTCTGTTCTCATCCTGAAGCAAAGTTCTTAACCCGAGGTAATATTTCTGGGTTAGCGGAGTCTGTAACCTGAAGCGTATGTAACCTGAAGCGTATGTAACCCGAGGTACCACTGTATTTGCAGCTAGTCCAACCCAGTCCCCAGCACAACCCAGTGTGAGGAGTGCTGTTGAGTTCCAGTACCTACACCAAAAAAGCTATTAGGTAGGGAAAGAACTGGCTGGGGACAGCATCATGAAACCTCCTAGGGAATAAAAGGAGTCAAGTAAGAGAGGGTGATCTGGTAGATCAAAGGCAGCAGAAAGGTCAAGGAGGATGAGGATGAGCTGAGAATTTTCAGCTTAACAGTTGAAGACAAACAGTGCTTTTGGCAGAGGCATATTGGGTTAAGTGCTGAGGGCAAAAGCCAGCTTAGAGAGGGTCAAGACTGGAGTTAATGGATGGAAAGTTGAGGCAGCTGCAAGAAGCAGAACACAAGAAGTTCAGGGACAAAGGATAGAAAGGAAACGCTTGGTTCATGGTTTGGCTTTTGAGAATAAGGGACACGGAAGCCTATTTGTGGGAAAGGAAGCAGACATGTAGTGGGAGTCTGATTACACGGCAGAACACAGAGATAATAGTGGTACTCATGGCAAGAAGATTTGGGAGGGAATTGCATCACGGTAGAAGGGATAAATATCATAAATATCATATAGCAGATTATGCTGGCTGTTTAGCCATAATAATAAACATACATTCATATAAACAGATCCATTTTGTATCATCAGCTGAAGATGAAAGAAAAATGGCGGAGAAAATGAAGAAAAATAAACAAAAGTAAAAGTATGCCAATATGATGTTTGTTTCAGACCAATTCCTTTCATCTGGGTGTGAATACTGATATAGGATTGCCATTACTGGGATTTCAATTGATGGGGTTAGGGTTAGGGTTAGGGTTTGTGCTTGGATTTTCACTTTATGTTTGTGCTTTTCACTTTATGAAATATGGCAACACTATACTGATACCCAAAGTCATGAGGAAATGTGTGAAAGCTCCCTTAAAATAAACAAAACCTGTCTAAATTGCAGAACGCTTCTGAGATAGACAGTGTATGTCACCTGATCAGCTTAGCTTTTACCGGTAGAACTGCATTATGTGCCTTAAGATCATTCTCTCTGGACTGCGCCCCACTTATATCCTAGGTACACCCTAGAAATCCCAAACTGACAAGATACATAACCGGAAAAAAAGTTGCTATTCACTATTTTCTGTGTTAGTCCAGAGAGATACTCCTTGTGGAATACAATGATTATTGGAGACAAGATATGTGGAGGCATTTGGTCCTTGTATGATTGTGGAAGAGATGGGGTAGGGTAGGGGGTATTTGTCCAGAAGAAGCCTAATTTTCATTTGGCTTTCAAAAACTGTCAAATTTGTACATGCATTTTTCTTTCTCCTGTCCTTTTCTCTTTTTTTCATGCATATCATTTTCTGTTCAAAGCACTCTGAAGGTGCCTACTAGCATCTACTGTGCAGGCCTCTTGAAGTGCTTCTTGCTTTTCTGTTTGAGTGCTCTGGGAAGATGCAGAATTTGATTTTGTGTATGGTTATATTGTTGTTTTTCCTGGGATTCTCATTTTTTAATCTGTATCATTTTCTGTTCAAAGCACTCTAAATGAGAGTTTACTACACACTCATTCAGAGCTACTTCCCTGCTTTGTTGGTTTGAGCACGCCAGAAAGATGCGGGAAATGTATCGTTTTCCAATGCAAAACAGCCTACCCTGCCACTCACTCCAGAAGTGAAGCACCTAGTTACTTGTTAGAAGTTGTTTTAGGTGTTGGCCACTTCTGTGCCAAGAATACAAATGAGAACTATGTGACCATGGTGCTTTCTCACTCAGTCTCAATTATTCATTTTGTATGTGTGCATGACTGTGTTGGTACACCATCTCAGTAGAATCATAGAATCATAGAGTTGGAAGAGACCACAAGGGTCATCGAGTCCAACCCCCTGCCAAGCAGGAAACACCATCAGAGCACTCCTGACATATGGTTGTCAAGCCTCTGCTTAAAGACCTCCAAAGAAGGAGACTCCACCACACTCCTTGGCAGCAAATTCCACTGTCGAACAGCTCTTACTGTCAGGAGGTTCTTCCTAATGTTTAGGTGGAATCTTCTGTCTTGTAGTTTGGATCCATTGCTCCGTGTCCGCTTCTCTGGAGCAGCAGAAAACAACCTTTCTCCCTCCTCTATGTGACATCCTTTTATATATTTGAACATGGCTATCATATCACCCCTTAACCTCCTCTTCTCCAGGCTAAACATGCCCAGTTCCCTTAGCCGTTCCTCATAAGGCATCGTTTCCAGGCCTTTGACCATTTTGGTTGCCCCCCTCTGGACACGTTCCAATTTGTCAGTGTCCTTCTTGAACTGTGGTGCCCAGAACTGGACACAGTACTCCAGGTGAGGTCTGACCAGAGCAGAATACAGTGGCACTATTACTTCCCTTGATATAGATGCTATACTTCTATTGATGCAGCCCAGAATTGCATTGGCTTTTTTAGCTGCCGCGTCACACTGTTGGCTCATGTCAAGTTTGTGGTCAACCAAGACTCCTAGATCCTTTTCACATGTACTGCTCTCAAGCCAGGTGTCACCCATCTTGTATTTGTGCCTCTCATTTTTTTTTGCCCAAGTGCAATACTTTACATTTCTCCCTGTTAAAATTCATCTTGTTTGTTTTGGCCCAGTTCTCTAATCTGTCAAGGTCGTTTTGAAGTGTGATCCTGTCATCTGGGGTGTTAGCCACCCCTCCCAGTTTGGTGTCATCTGCAAATTTGATCAGGATGCCCTTGAGTCCATCATCCAAGTCGTTGATAAAGATGTTGAATAAGACCGGGCCCAAGACAGAACCCTGTGGCACCCCACTAGTCACTCTTCTCCAGGATGAAGAAGGAACCATTGATGAGCACCCTTTGGGTTCGGTCAGTCAGCCAGTTACAAATCCACTGAGTGGTAGCATAGTCAACACCGCATTTTACCAGCTTCTTTACAAGAATATCATGGGGCACCTTGTCAAATGCCTTGCTGAGATCAAGGTAGGCTACATCCACTGCGTTCCCTTCATCTACCAGGCTTGTAATTCTGTCAAAAAACGAGATCAGGTTAGTCTGACATGACTTATTTTTTATGATGCTCGTCTTCATATACCTGATCGACTGTAATGAGGGAGAGATCCTCAAATGGAGTCTGCTCTTCGTCTTCCATGCTAGGGGAGAGGACCTCAAAGCGATTGTGTATTTCTAAACAATCAGAGCGAACCCTGGGCCTCCTACTTCTTTGAGTCACGTTTCTCCATATATCTGGCTCCTGTGTTGGTGAACTAGTCTTCTTCTCAGGGGAGTCCCCTGTCTCCTCCTTGGTGGAGACAGTGTGCTCTGTTGCTTCCAAGAAGAGCTCCAGCTCTCTAATTCTTTGGAGCGTAGCTACACGTTCCTCCAGTTGCTGGACTTTGTCTTCTAGTCATGGCTCAGCGAAATCTTGGAAGCCCCCTTTGTAGATGATGTGAGATAGAAATGGCCCAAGGGGAATTTCCTTAAGAGATAGTCCACTAATATTTTGCACATTGTTTAAATAATTATTTTATTTTATTCTACTTCTATCCTGCATTTTGATCTGTACTAGACCCCAAAATGTATTCAAGAATAAAATACAAACAAAAATCAATTAAAAACACTAAAATGTTAAGAAAACCCAACTGTCAAAGTTGGCCCACTGGGACGGGTGAGATAAAGATTGGGCCACAAGACCAAAAAGTTTTCCCACCCCTGTTTTAAAGTATTATTTTATTGTGTTGTGGTTTGGTGTTGTAAATCACCTTAAGATTTGTTTATTTGTTATGGAAAGCAAAAAATAAACATATTAATAAATCTGAAATAACACAGTTGGCAGTGTATAATACAGAATAATATAGTGAATGAAATACAGATTTTAAGAAACAGAGTTTCAAATATTTCTCTTAAGAACCAATAGTACAAAGAATTTTGTTACTTAGAATTTCCTCATTATTCTAAAGTATATTCCTTGCAAGTTCTGCTTTCAACAAGAATGAACTGTCATACAGGGGGTGTGTGTGTGTGTGTGTGTGTGTTTGTACTTTGTATACACCCACCCACACAATATTGTGCAAAAGTCTACTGGGGCTGAAGTGACTCATGCACATCTTTAGAGAACCAGTATCAGATGTACTCAAAAGTAGCTGTGACCCTGACCAAGGCAAAAGTTAAGTTGGTCTTTACCGGGCCCCCACTTGTAACTTATTAAACAAACAACTGCCTCTGAAGGAAGCCGATATCAAACGTACAGTACAGAGGTTAAAAAGTTTGCTCCGTTTTTATAAAGCCTGTCAGAGGAGTATGGATGTCACCTTCTTTTCAGAAACAGAATAAGCTTGCTCTTTTTCCAGTTATTTCACATTTTCTCTTCAACATAGTTAATTACATTGCCTCCCATTACTTGGAAGCACATATATTAACAGTGTCAATATGTCAATTGCACTCAGAAGAATTTCATTTTAGAAGCAATACAAATAAAAAGAAGAGTTAGATTGCTGTATTGGGAAGCCCTTCGACTTTTTTCCCTTGGGAAAACTGTGTACAACAATTGTTCCCATCCTTGTATTCTGCGTAGACTTACCCTATAGGCTAGCTTCCATAGGATATCAAAATGTCAACTAATATAGTAGTTACAAATAGTAAAGCCAGTGTGGTGCCCTGACAAAGTTATTGGGTCTGAGTGTGGGATAGCCAGGTTTAAATCCCCACCATCATTCTCTGTCTACCCCATAATGCCCAGTTTCCCACATGCAGCTGTGAAGTGTGCAGGATGATGGTGTGGAACATCACTATATTGGTTAATCATTAAGTGGAACTGCACAGGAGTTGCCTATGTATGGCTGTTCTGTTTTGGGAGAGGAAAGCTCTAAATGTCCATACATTGCTTACTGGACAGACTGCCCATTAAGGCTTCCATGACAATGGCCTTGCCAATTCAATGAAGTTGCTGTGTGCCTAAAATACCACTCTGGGCTTCTGAAAGGATATATCATTTAAATGAACCGGTTTGGTTGATAAAATATTAATATAATTTTTTTTTTGCAGATGTGAGAAGGGGTAAATACTAGGGCTGTGCCCCAGATCTGGACAAGACCCAAGTCAAATTGGGCATATTCAAAGGTATTCAGTTATTGGACATGTTAGTCACAGATACACACACATTGCTTAAAGGCTGGGTTGAATGACCAAGAGCCCGTGCTTTTTTTCAGCCAGAAGTCACTAGAACTCAATTCCAGCACCTCTCAGGTGGGCACTATTGGCATTCTAAGGGAACAAGGGAGGCAATCATGGTGAGTTCCAGCATCTCTTTTTCTAGAAAAATAGCACTTCCAAGAGCTATCTGTGGCTGTCAGGGAAGAGGCAACAGGGAGGAAAGAGAAACATCAGATAGGAAAACACCTGACCACTAGCTGTGTCTTCCCATAAGGAAAGAGCTGCCTGACTCTCATTCCTACCTGATGCCCATGCCTGAAGCATCAGCATGCAGGATTGATGGCTCACTCAGCGGAGTCATTGATCCTGTGTGGTACAGACTTGACCTGTCCCTGCTCTTGGTGGGTAGTGAAAGCAAAGAGATGTAACATCTCCCCCCGCCCACGCCTACCACCTGTACGGTTAATTAGTGTTCCTTTAAAAAAAACCCAGCCTATTAAACTGTAGTTTAAATTTGGAGTGGGTGGTAGCCGGGTTGGCCCAGAGTGGGTCAACCTGATGAGGAATGGTTTTCAAGGCCACAGGGCAAAGAGGTAAATGACACCTGCTGCTCATCCTGGACCACTTACCTGTAATTTCTCTAACAAAAAAAAGATGGTTGGGCTTGCCCAGTCAGCATTCGTAACATTTTCCCTGCCCTGTCCCGCCCCAAAAATATTGTGTGTGAAGAATTATTTAGTGGCTCAGGCAGGACACCAGGCCCCATGGAACTATCTTGTTTCTGCTGCTTACTCTCTGCCCTTTATGAGGAATTTGTCTTTCACATAATGTCAAACAAGAATACTATATTTCTCTGACAAATGTGGTACAGTATTGAAGTGATAATGGACATCAAGTCACACTATCCTCCATCTCTCATGAACACCGCCCATTACTACCATGTTTCAGCACTGCAGAAGTTTTGAAGTAATTTATCTGCCCAACACTCTTCCCGGCTTCACACAATCCTTCACCACTAAAAGCCACTGTTATGGCTAGAGGGCTAAGTAATAGCTTTTCAAGGACAAACATGGTATTTAAAGACTTCGGATAACAGAGAAGTTTTTATTTGCCCTTTTGAAAATCTGCCGCAATGAAAACTGCTTTGCTCAACGTAACTCCTGGGGTGATCCTTAGGAAGCAGCCACCTCAGTACACAGCACGCTGGAATGCCTTAATGGTGGAAGGACACTGCATGCTTCCAATCAGTGTCTGGCTTCCTTGTGGTGGTTCTTCAAAACTCTCTTGAACAGAGGAGCAATATGGATGTGGATGTATGCCTGCATCTCTGTCTTCAAAAGCACTTTCTACCTCTCCAAAGGTGGTTGCTATAGCTGTGTGCTACAGCAACTCCGCATAGCAACTGTCAGTTATTTGTAGTGATATCATGGGTTTCTTTAAATAGGAGATCAGTGCATGCACACTTAGTCCTCCTGCTCCTGTACCCCATAACTTGTTCTAATTCCAGGCTTGATTAATAATTTTTCCTTCCTTCATTTCTCCTGTTCCGCCCCCCCTCCAAGGGTATGAAGATTCATTTTCACATGTTAAAAACAGTTCTGTCATTTCTAGTAGAACCTGTTCAGATTGGTTACCTGAGATTTTTATTTTTGGCTTATGCCTCCCTGGGTCTCTGAGGTTGGTTATGAATGATGCTCTTTGTTTGTATCTCTGAATATTTGTTGGAGGGATTCAAAACAGACCTTTAGGCAGCCTATTTCCAATGCGTCCAGGTGATTAAGTCAGGGCTTAAAACCAACATTGACTATGATTCAACCCCAGAATTCTGAGAGATAAAAATGGGAACATGAGAGGAAGCTGTGGTCCAGGATCTGGATATGGTCACCAACCTCATTTTATGCAGATGCCTCCAGCAATATTTATGGAAAGCCAGGTTTAAATGGAATGAATAAGCAAACAAACATCTCCTGAAGTTACCCTATCCTCTCAGAGTTATTTCCTTCCTGATCATTTCCTCCTTATTTTTTCCCTAGGGGATAAAATAATCTAAAATCTCCTAGAGATTCACAGACAGAAAAAACAGTATTTATGAGGAGATCCAAGTCCCTATACACCTGGTCCTATTTACCCAGGACATTTTCTACCTGCCTGAGATGAAGGATAAGATGGTAAGTCCCACACATCCCATATCACATACAAAGGTTTATTAGGCAGGCAACTGAATCTTTCTTTGACATTTCCTCCACTGCACCTGAGCACAACAGGATACTTTAAAAGGCACAAAGCAGACATGTGACACACAGCTCTGTCTATTCCCTACTTCTCAGCATTTGCCGTCTGAGGTGACTGCCTCACTCTGCCTCTTGGTAGGGCCAGCCCTGTAAATATAATAAAACTATTTATTTGAAGAAAATTCCAGTTCACCAATGGCCCCAGCACATAGGTTTACTTTTTCAGCAGCAGACTGAACTTGTAAGTGGTGCATGCTCTCACAGGTCAAACTTACCCCACACCATAGAAAACAATCATTTGTGGCTGTTTGTGGACAAGAACTCAGTGACATTGAATTAAACAGGAATGGCATCCAACTAGTAGGTGTTTATGTCATGCAAAGCCTTCGCATGGTGGTTCATTTTGTCTTGTCCTTAACTCTGATTAATAAAAAGTGCACCATCCATTCTTTGCAATATCTCTATTTCGGTAATGCCAAGGTGAACAACATGGGAACTTCAAGGTCACAGCACTGTCACATTTGAAAGTACATCATAATAACAACATAATGTCATTCATGATGTTGGAGAAAGGACAAGACATCCATTGTCTCTGAAACAGAAGAAGCCAATAAATATGGTGCCCACAAATGACATTTTTTCTGAAAAGAGAGGGCTTTCTTCGTGCTATATTTAATCCAGGAAGAAAAAGCCAAAGGGATGGAAATGTGAGGGAACCAAATGTCTTAGGTATGATTGTACTGTATGCCTTCACACAAAGAGATATCAAAATAGACAGCTTGTCGGTCTCCTCTGGCTTATTATGAATATCACAAAGACATCCTTTTGATTTGGTCCTTGACAGTTTTGCCATCATCTCCATTTCTATTGCAACTAAACCTATATAATCCATATACATATGCTCTGAAGAAAGCTATTAAAAATACCAGAAAAGGTAATGATTGTAAAATGGCCTGCAGCGTGATGCTATATTGGTAGAAGAGTGACATCTCGTGGTGAACAGAAGAAAATAAAACAATGAGGTTTGTTTTAAAAGCAAGCATAAACTATTTTATTTCACTGTTGCTGAAACCATAGCCCTTTCTGCTACAGATAATATTCATCAGTCTTCCCAATACCTGACAATAGAACCTTGTCTATTGTCTGCAATCTTGGTCTGCAATCGTTTACACATCTGCCCGGGATTAAGTCCAATTGAACCTCTGAGCAGTCATACATAGGACTGTGCTGTCTATTTATTTATTTCATTTTTATCCAATCCCTTCCTTCAAAGACCACAGGGCAGCATGTATGGTTCTTCCTCGCCCTGTTTTTATCCTCCCAACAGCCCTGTAAGGTTAAGGTACGGTAGTTGAGGGCAATTGACCGCTATAACATTCTCCTTGCTTCATCTTGCAGCCTGCCCTAGACCAAGGGTTATAGAAGGTAGACTTAGACTATTGGTAGATCTCTGGGTGATTGGCAGTAGATGAACTAGGATTTCTGGTTTCCAGTTTTTCAAACAACAAAATGACTCCCTTGCCAAAAAAATTACACTGCTGAAGTGAAAACATGAGTTAATCTGGAGTATATTTTTTTATGTGGGAGGACTGTGGGTACCATTCTATTCTGTCACTCAAAACATAATCCTTGGCTCAAGATCCTTTAATTCTGTATTTTGCACTCGGTGGAGTTGGCAGTTTTTAGGTTCCTGATAAAAAACAACAACCCTGAATGTTTCAAAAGTGACCAGCAAAATAAATGCATTACCTGTATCAGATTTATGTGGTATACAAGCACTATATTGTTCTTCCTTTGGTCAATACAATGGAAGACATGTGTCTCATGTCAGTTTCCAGTTATGAAACAGCCAGTTGGTCATAGCAGCTACGTACATCCACAACCAATGCCCTGGGAGTAGCCAATGGGATGCCCTCGAGGTGCTGCTGGACTACATTTCCCATCAGCTCCAACCAGCATGATCAACTGTCAGGGATGATGAGAACTGTAGTCCAATAATGTATGGAGGGCACCATGAGAGTCATCTAGTCCAACCCACTGCAATACAAGAATTTATTGTTTCTTTATTTATTTGTTTTGAGGGAAAACAGAGTAAGTAATGTTCTCATATAATTGATAACTATTCGTGCATTCCTCTGTGTCACAATACTGACATGAAAGCAGGACAAATTGGGAAGCAAAATCCACAGTAATATATGGAATGCAAACCCTAGGCAGAAAAGCGACATCAAAAAAGAAGAGGAGGAAGGTGGTATATATGGCCCTTGGCTCATCAGTCATGGGAAAGTTTCAACACTTGACATCCATTTTGCATCAAGAAGCAATTTATTCTAACCTGATGGCAAAAGATAGGCAAAACCTATATGTTTTACATTGGCATGCTGAAAATTACAAAATAAATCTTAAATAGTCTTCACCTGAAACATTAGACAACAAACAAGTCAAATATACTGGCTGGGGCATATGACTAATAGCACACTTACATAAAATGTGATGCTAGGAAAGTTGCTTTTCTTGTTGGAAAGAAAGCCATACAAACCAATTATTGCAAAATCTAATGATGCATAAATTGGTTGCTGCAAGCAGCACACATCAAGAAATTCATGAAGCTTGTTTAACAGCCACCAGGATATGGAGAGTGTGTGCATCAAATTTAGGCATAGGAAATTACACCTTTTCACCTGCTGAGTGGCTCATACAAAACCCACAGATAGCAAAACCCATTCACAAGAGCAATGTATACCAGGGGTCAGCAAACCTTTTCAGCAGGGGGCCAGTCCACTGTCCCTCAGACCTTGAGAGGGGCCGGACTATTTTTAAAAAAAAAAAATTCCTATGCCCCACAAATAACCCAGAGATCCATATTAAATAAAAGCACACATTCTACTCATGTAAAAACACACTGATTCCTGGACCGCCCATGGGCCAGATTTAGAAGACGACTGGGCCAGATCCAGCCCCTGGGCCTTAGTTTGCCTACCCATATTGTGTGTATAGATCTGACCATAGTTTATGACTGTACATGGGTAAGTGGCAGGACTGTACTCTTCTGCAGAGCATGGAATAACATGAATGCTGAAAAGAATGAACATGTCTTCAGGGCTCTGGGATAGTATTCCCATACAGACTGTATGGATGAGAGTATGAACGAAATTGCTAAAGGCTTCAGAGCATAGCAGGAAGAACTGGGTAGAACATGTCCTCATAGGTTTTCCCCGTTGTTTGATTCCATTTTGCTTCACTTCTCATTATTTCACCTCCTTTCCTCTCTTTTCTTCCTCATTCCAACACAAAAGCTGGGAATGCAGTCTTTCCTCCATCCCAGTATTGTGATCTTCATCTTAATCTCCAGAGCAGGTTCAGGTTGCTTCAGGTTGGTGTGTGTGCATGTGCACCGCATCATGTGATCATTTATGCAGAACAGGGCTTTCCTGCCCCTCCCCCCCAATGTTTTATTCAGTTTGACACCCCTGCATTGGTATGGGTCTAGCATTTTCTCATCTCTCAGTCAACTCTTGCTTTAAGTGTTGGCTGAGCAAGTCCAGTAGAGTATTGGGCCCCTGGTGTAAAGGGGGTCACTTCCCCAGAGGAATCTGAATCAGGGAGTGCTGTCTCTGGGATTCCCAGTTGCAGAGCTCTGAGACAGCACTGAGATCTGGGTCCGGGTGTGTTGTTGGTCTTCCTGATTCAGCTGGTTCAATCAGTAAAGCACAATATGATCTCTGAAATAAACAGACCTTATATGGCAATGAGATGAAACATTCACCTGAATGATGTCCTGTTTAAATTTCTCTTGAATGTCTGAGTTGTTGTATTCAGGTGTATATCAGATTAACAAAAATGTAAAGTACTCCTGGGACGCGGGTAGCGCTGTGGGTTAAACCACAGAGCCTAGGACTTGCCGATCAGAAGGTTGGTGGTTTGGTTCAAATCCCCGCGACGGGGTGAGCTCCCGTTGCTCGGTCCCTGCTCCTGCCAACCTAGCAGTTCAAAAGCACGTCAAAGGGCAAGTAGATAAATAGGTACCGCTCTGGCGGGAAGGTAAACGGCATTTCCGTGCACTGCTCTGGTTCGCCAGAAGTGGCTTAGTCATGCTGGCCACATGACCCGGAAGCTGTACGCCGGCTCCCTCAGCTAATAAAGCGAGATGAGTGCCGCAACCCCAGAGTCGACCACAACTGGACCTAATGGTCAGGGGTCCCTTTACCTTTAAAGTACTCCTAAATTAGGGCATTTGTGTGTGTTGGTGTCATTTAAATTCCCCACTCCCCCTTCCCCACCCTGGAAGCTCTAAACATTTCACATGTCAGTTTGGCTGTGTGTCTATACAGGAAGCCTTCCAAATCCATCAGCCTTGTAAAGAAAAAAATCCCTTTGAGAAGTAATGGTGGGTTTTAAATGCATTTTAGCATATGAAATATATGAACAGCATGTCAGACTCCCTTTGCTCATACTTTACAATTGATTTGCTACAGCTGCTGCCAGAAGTGGAGTCCTAAGGAAGAAAAGGATGAGTTCTTTCATCTCAATAGGCTGTCTTGTACTAATATTTGAACTAGAATATTTCAGCCATTATGGCTCAGATGTCCTCGGAGAAAGAAAGATATGTGAGAGCGGAAGTCCGGATCTCTGGTAAAGCACTCCAGCTGACACTATACTTTAGGCAGCCAGCGGTTGCCTCTCCTGACTAACGTAGCCCTTAATTTCTCATTTCCTTTCAAGCCATCCAAAACAGGATGGAAGGAAACAAAATTATTATTTGAAATATATATTCTCTTTCCTTACCATTTATCTATCCAGTCATTCCTATTTAGCTCCTCCGCCCAACCTCTGAAGAACTGTGGCCATATTTTCTCTTGTACTTCTAAGATAATGAAATATTTGATTGTCCAGCCCTTTACGGTGAGATTTTGGCTCTACTCCATCTACAAAAGAAGAAGCAGGGACAGATAGAGTAGGAAGAATGTTCAAGAAGCTGGATGGACGGGAAAGGGAAATAGGCTATTTAATGGGAATTTACAAAATCATTTGAAAACTCCCCAAATCCCTTTTCACCTCAGTGCATACTGCTCTTTTACAGAATACCTGCAATACTTGTGTTGAAATTAGGGAAATGAGATATGCTATGAATGATCTCAATTATCCAAGAGCTGGTCCCGGTGAAGAAAAAGTGGTACCGCCCACTCACAAAAGGAAGGCGTCAGCTGACTCAGTCAAAGTCAAAGGTTTGTGGAAGTACAAAAATTCTCCAGACAAAAATATTGAGGAGAACAACCCCCCCCCCCAAAGGAGCCCAGTCATGGCTGAGCTTGAGCAGTGGGCATGAAATGGTGATTGACCATTGGGAAGAAATGAAACTGAGTAGATGGAGGAACAGAATGGAGTGTGCAGAATGCTGAAGAGTAGCTCTCCACATACTGCAACATTTTGCTGCGTTTTCCATGTGTGATTAATAAAACAGCGTCCTGGAAATGAGCTCAGACGGTTCTGTCTGTCACCCTACTGCTAGTGCATTTACACAGTAGCTGAAGTGCAGCTTTTTATCATGCCAGCCCTGAAGAACTTTTGAGGCCCAAATCTTATCCTCCTTGGCACAGCAGCAGCTGCAGCATGGCTGCTCACATTCTGTTTACCAGTAACAATTGATGCAATCTGGTCACGGGATGAGAGGGCAGCAAAGCGATCACTTCCCACACTACCACCACAAGGCACCCATGCGACACTTGCGTGATAAGGAACCACAAAGTATCAGCCTCTGCATGTGAATCTTGCCCTTCCAATGTGTCTGGCAAGGGAGCAGAAACAGTCACGTCACACAGTACAGTGTCTGCCTGTGAGGTAGGACACAAAACAGTGAACAGCTAAGCAGCAACCAAGATGAAGGACAGGCTCATATCCTTATGGGCAGGTATGCGCCTGCACAATATGTTCTGAACTGTGTCCTTGGTTGTTTCTAATAGCAGTTAAGAAGGTCAGACTCCGCTCCCTCTTGGTTGCTACTCAGAGACTGGGGTCACTTACTGCATTTTCTCTCCTCCCACAATAACACCCACTTTTTGAATTAATGTGAAGGAGAGAGAGAGTGAGGCATCCACCAACAACTGGGGAAAATGCAGTTTTAGGCAGGGCCATCTTACCCATGGGTGCTAGGGATGCAGGACACCCAGGCACCAGGCTCTCAGGGGCGCCAGGCCAAGAGTCCAGGGCCCGAGAGTTGAGTCCAGGGAAGAGCCCACCCGTCGGCTGGAGCGCTGCAGCAGGCTCTTCTGCTGCAGGCGGCTCTGCCCCATGAGTTCGGGGGCAACTGAGCCAGTGAGACGCTGAGGCGGCCAGCCAGCTCTGCCTTCCTGTGTGCTTGGGACTGAGCAACCTGGGGGGGGTGCGCTAGGCGGATCTTTGTACCTCAGCACTGCGTATGCTTAAGACAGCCCTGGTTTTATAAAAGCAAGGTTATGCACTCATACACGCACCGTTCTCCAAAAAGAACTGAAAAGATTGGTAGAGTTCTACAAAATTATATTAGTCTACAGATTATGCCAATAAAGTCCAAATGAAAGAATGAATAATAGTCCATAACTCAGTACAGTGATATGACTTTCAGGTTTCTTCCAGGCAAGGGGATTCATACTGTAAATGAGTCATTCAGATCTCACAAACAGGTCATTGCCAACAGGGGTTTGTTTGGTTTTTTAAAACTTGCAAGGTTTGCTCCAGAAAGGGTAAATCTGAATTAAATAGTAAGTGCTCTGGGGGGTAGGGGGAATACAGGCTGGCTTTGGGATCATCATGTGGACCCTCCTATATATAAAACTCTGCCTGCATGAGGAGCAAGAATCCTACAATAGACACTCATCTCGGTAGCACCTTAAGATTCAGCTCTTACTTCAACAGCTTGAATTAGCTCAGTGTTTAAAATCCTATTTTATTTTATTTTTAGCTTTCTCGTCTGTGTGTGCATGACGAGCATACTGTGGCATCAAGAAAGTCAAATGATTTGACAAAAAATAATCACTTTCCTTCTGTGATCGTTCAGTTTGGAGTCTCACATGAGACTGAAATTTCAGTATTTTTCCATTCACTAGAATATTCATTGATCTGCTCATGCAACCAGCACGAATTTTATCTAACTCCTGAGACAGAGGAAACAATAGCTAAGGAAATGATTAACATCTAAAACAGCTGTTTTGTTTCTGTTAAACGTTCCAGTAGTTTCTGCCAAAATGAAAGTTTCATTCAGCGTAGTTTAATCTGAAGAGGTTCCCAGAGTGGTTTAATCTGCCTTCCCAGGGAACTCTGAGCTGTAATTCCAGACCCTCCAAGTGTCCCTATTTTCCAGGGACAGTCCCAGATTTACAGAAGCCGTCCCAGTTTCTAATTTGATCCCAGAATGTCCCTATTTTCACTGGAGAAATGTTGCGAGGGTATAGATTTATCCTACCCCCAAGCCATCTGAAGATAGCCCTCTATAGGGAAGTTTGTTTAATGTTTAATGTTTTATATATGTTGGAAGCTACCCAACTGGAGCAACTCTGACTGCACAGTGTAAATAGTAAAATTATTATTATGGAATAGGATGTCCCTATTTTTATCAGAGAAATGGGCATGTAATTCGAGATCTGTAAAGGGAATAGGGGTCCTCTAACAACTCTCAGCACCCTTAGCAAACTTCAATTCCCAGGATCCTTTGGTGGAAGCCTTGACTATTTAAAGTGGCATGATACTGCTTTAAATGAAAGGAGGTTCTGTAAAAAGACCTGTCCTTCTCCAAAAATGTACATTGTAAGCCATGCCTACTGGGGATGTTGGGAGGTAGAGCGAAACAACATCTAGAGGGCATAAAATTCCACAGAACCACAGAGTATTTCTAACAGAAATACTCACTAGCTTGTCAGAAGCCTCTTCTATCTTCCTTTCTTCAAGTCTGTGGGCAGTGAGACAGAATAATCAAAGTAGCTGCACCTGTGCCTCATTCCAGGTGCAACTGCCATTAGTAAATAGGTCCTAACAGTGACACTTAGAGAAATTTCAGATTGAGTGAGAATTGTTTCTGTGCTAAAGCTCTACTTCCCTATCAGTCAAAATTATCACTTCCATTTCTGGTCACTTGAGGAAGTGCCTCCTCATTGTTTATGACAAAATACACAGGTGGCTGCTGGCACGTACCAAACCCACAGACTGGACCTTGTTGGTATTCCCCTCATCATTCCACATTTTATGTTAGAAGAAAACAGGCACTAACAAATTAAACTGCTGAACAGAAAATAATTTGAATAGGTTAGAATTTCCCTTTTTAAAAGTATCATTTATCCACCCTCAGAGTAAACAACAGGTTAATTATTTACCACAGGAATTCTATTAGCCCAGGATTGTTCCTGTTCTTATGCTAAATTACTCTTTAAAAGTGACACTTTCTCACTCTCACTGGCTATTCTATCCATAAAAGCAAACAAGCTAGGAATAATTATCTCCTAAGTACCTTTTAGGGTATTTGCAAAGCCAGAGAATAGAGATATGAGTACATGAATGTAATGTTACAACCAGATATACCGTATTTTTTGCACCATAACACTCACTTTTTTCCTCCTAGAAAGTAAGGGGAAATGTCTGTGCGTGTTATGGAGCGAATGCTTGGGGTGGCGGGGGGGATCTGCTGCAGTCGTGAGCAGAGGATCCATGGTTCCCCTTCCTTCCCTCCTCCATGGTTACAAAGCATGGATCCACAGGATTTTTGCATTGGGATACTCCAAACTCACTGTCAGATCACATGTCTGTGGCCACAGCATGAATCACAAAAATCATATATCCACTATTTTGTTTAGAATATTTTATTTCTTGTTTTCCTCCTCTAAAAACTACGTGCGTGTTATGGTCTGGTGCGTGTTATAGAGCAAAAAATACGGTAACATGCAGAGTAAAGCACTACTTAACATGAGCAAGGGATGTGCTAGGATAACAGAACTGGGACCTATATAAATGAGAGATTTACTTTTAGGCTGAAATACTATGCACACTAAGGGCACAATCAAAATCTCCTCTTTCCCTTGTCAGCAGGGTTTTACAGAGCAGCAGGACCATGGCTGTATCTGTAGCCCCACTGCACACAGCGGTCGGGGTGAAACAAGAGCTGGGGGGGGGTATCAGATCAGGAGCAAGAATTCAGCCCAGATTGGGCCCAATGCCGTGGCACAATGGCAGTGAAACCAGTCTAGGACCCAGTGGATCCTGGAGGCATCTCATCCTCTCCCCATCTTGCATTGCCTGGTTTGGGGACTTTTCACTGTCTACCATGGATGTTGATCTCATCAGTGAGCTACCCACATTCAGCAGCCAGCAGAAGCCTTGTATAGCTGGCAAAGCTGGAGAAAGGCATGCCTCCACTCAATGCAAAAAAACGACCTGGTTTGGATTGTTCTGTCCCTTGCAAAAAAATCACTACAGAATCCAGTGGGACCTAGCATGCATAGAACTGCAAATGTGTGTTTTTTAACAGGCTCAGCATCTGGCACCTGTGAGAAGCTGCTTCGGCTCCTGCAACCAGGCAGGACCCATCAGTGCTGATGCCTGCCCTGGGTTGGACCCCCTCAACAGGATATGGGCATGCCATTTTAAATTTTCCATTATGCTCCAGGGCACCTGACATAGCACTGTTCTATTGTGGTAGATTTTAAATAGGAACAGGTAGCTGCCACTACAGCCAGGTAAGTCTTTGGCCAGGTGGGTCCACTGGTGTAGGAAAGAGCACTTAGGACACTTTACTGAGGGTTTCTTCCATCTTGGAGCCAACTCTGTTTTTTAAAACCCGAAATTGGCAGGACTGCTTTGCAGTAGTCCCTGATCTTAAAGACAGCAAGAAGGCAAGGATCAGAGGTTATCTGAATACATCGAAATGGAACAAAGATCAATGACTTTTCTTGTATGCAGTTGATCTTTATGATTTGAATGCAGCCACGTGGTCAATGAAAACCCCCCACAGCTCATGCCAATTGAAATGTAAATGGAACAGAAGCTAAAACTGTCTTATCTTCTAACAATTTCTGTTAGTCTTTAAACACTTGTAGGTTCCTTTACATGTATCAGTGGTGTAATGACTCTTGTAATGTATTTAATAGAGGCTGTCATCAAATTCATTGCCTGTTAGACAAACACTTGAGACAAGAGATAAAAGCATTAGGAAATAATTTAGCCCTGCCTTAAAAATAATGTACTGAAAAATAGAGGCATGCAAAATGTTCATGGTTTCAACTTGTTTTCATGAATATGATTACATTACTTCACATTTTTATCTCACCATGTTTTCTAGAATATATATTGATTATCAAAGATTCAGTAGCACTTCATAAGTAATCTGTGTGTCCTGGGTTCCATCTGGAATTTCCTTGAATTAAGACCACTGAACATCTGTAATGTAGAAATATCCCACCACCACCCCCCGGTAGCTGTGTTCACTTCAGAAAATGGGCCACATAGCATTATTTGCTATTTCAAAAGAGTGTGCATGAAGCTATTTCTATGAGCTACACACCACCTGCTCTTCACATACCTAAGCCAAGAATGTAGATACTTGGAAAACTGAAGTGTTTGACAAGTTTCAATTTCTGTGAGATGAAACCACACTTAACTTCCCAGATTCCTGCGCGCAGAATTCTTTTTTTTTAAGCTTTAAAGTATACCACACCCGACAACAAGTTTTGAAGTACACCACTTACAAATATTTGAAATACGACTCCCCACATATAAAAAACACTGAGGGTGCAATTTTTTGCTACATATTTGTGCAAAAGATGCACACATGGCCTGCCACTTAAATTTCTACAACCTCAGTAGTCAACTAATTTTTACTCAGAGTAGACCCATAGAAATAAAAGAACATGACTAACTTAGGATCATCGATTTCAGTGGGTCTACTCTTTGAAAATAGTGTGTCTACTCTTAGAAAATAGTTGCCTACAACCCAGAGTAACACAGAACAACATTAGCTATTGCACATGATGATTGCTACGGGGAACAGGTGTTACCTGCCAGTGTTTTCCACAGCAAATGTACAAAATAGTGAAGTAACTAATGCATGTACACTCACCTTTAAACATTTGTGTGTCCACATCTGTAAATCCTGGTTCTCATCTGGGATCCCAAATGGAGAGGGGAAAGTTCCACTGTGCAAGTGTAAATCCTTGCATAAATGGAAAAAGAGCATTGCCACCTATTGTTTTTGTCTTACAGAAGAGGAACCATGACATGAGCTGCTTCATTTGCTTTAATCCACGTTCACAAAGGGGTGCACACATAGATCAACTTTCTTCACTTAAATGGGAACTATCCTTGCATATGAGAGATCTATGCAAGGATATATGAATGCAAACATTATTATTCATCTGCATTGCTTCCAAAGGGTGTGCATATCTACAGAGGGGAACAACTGCACATTTGCTTTCAACAGCAAAGAGTATTCTCTTCCCACTCCCATTGACAGATAAGGAAACAACAGCTGCAAAACAGGCACGTGCAGAAAGTCCACAAAAAGTGGAGCGAATGGGTATATTAGAGCTTCTCTACCCACAGGAATTTGCCAGCTCAGTCTAACTAACAAGTTAAAAAGAAAATGTTCTATTACCCAGTAAATATGCATTTTAAAATATATATCATGGGGATAACTCAGTCCTTCCCCTATACAAGGCAATGAAGCTCTTCACACATTTGTATACTTCTAGTGCAGCTTTGCAAAGAGAGTGAAATAAGGTAATTCTGAAGTTGTGAAAGTGAAACAGAGAGCAAGCTGTGATCTTTGTAACCCTGACTAGTAACTGCTGCAAATGGTTTATAAAGCAGAGGTGCTGGGTTTTCCCCAGCTTTGAAGTGCTGTCTTTGGAATTCACATTCTGTTACGTTTCAGTTATTTGTTCAATTCAATGAAAACAACAAAAACTGTTTAAGGACAAAATTAATTGCCACCAAATATGTTCATACGCTTAGGAGGCAATCCTAACCCTGGCTCCTGCTGCTCCATGGTGCTGAATGGCTACAACGGCATCCTCATCCCTGCCACAAATGGGGCAGAAACTGTGAGGTGTGCAGGTGTTCATTTTTACGTTATAAATGCAAAGCACAAAACTGAGGATACAATGCCAAGTTAGTATATACATACATATGACAGTTCTATTTGCCAGACCTTCAGAATAGAGCCTTGGCTCCCTTTCTGAATTATGGCTGGATCCATAGCAACCCTTTAGAAAGAATCTGCAATTGCGCATTAGATCTGTGAGAGTAGGAATAAGTGTGGGTTGAGTGTTATGGCACAGACTTCTAACTGTAGGGAAGAAAAAGTAAATTACAGGAAATTGAAAGTATCACTGCAAAATTGGGGGGGAGGTCTGCTTTTAACATACTTGGCCATAGTATCGTTTCCTTGTCATATGGCTTTCCATTGTTGCAGGGCTGCCCAACAACTGTCTGAACTCACTGAGAAAAATATTGAAACGAAACATCTTTATTTTTATTGGTCATGACTAACTGATCTTCACCGCAATCACATTTTCATTCCATTCACTGGACCACTAGTGATAAGAGTTTATTTGTTGATGACATAATAACAAATGAAAACTAATCAAGTTTCTCTTTTTGTTCAATTGGCAAAGACCTATGACAATTGATACCCAGTGCAATGCAAAGTTTCAAGTCAAGTCAAACCAGTTACCACCAGTCCTCATCATTAGATATGACACAGTGGGGTGGGAAGAGCTTATGGTCTATAATGGAAGAGAAAAGGAGGTAGAGGTAGGGAGGCAAGGGGACAATATGTGGTCATTTCAATTAGACATATGTTGGCTTTAGTTGCAATAAGGAAGAGTGGCTAAGGAACACAAGGGACCAGGAATTCCACAGGGAAACAGGGGGAGAGAATACAAGTAATAGGAATGTAAACAAGAGAGTGGGCAAGGGAATGCCATCGTTTTTGGAAAAGCTGTCTCAGGCAGAATCAGGAGTTCAGGCAATCAGGATCCACAGATGCTCTATAGGACCCTCTGGCAATTTCTGGAGTCCTCAAGGTGTGATGGGAGAAGCAAGGACAGAGTAGGCACTGGGATAAAGGTGTCATGCAGTCCTATACCACCTGGGCAGACACACAGTCATCTACACAATGGTTTCTTTATTTGTTTGTTGGTTGGTTTATTAAATTTGTTAGTCATTTTATATTGCCCAGGGCAAACCAAAGTGACTTAAAGCCACCCAAGCAGACAGACAAAAACACCACATAGATACATTAAAACCAAGAAGGGGGTAGAAATGCACTTGGAGGCTCAAGGTATTGGGAAGGGAGGAAAATAATTACACACTGAAAGGGATATTTAGAATTAGTACTGTGCTGAATTCCCATGAGGTTTAATTTTTAATTGCAAAATCTTCCAATGGGGAAACAACTCTCTTCTTCATGCCTGTTTGAAGCCACCATTCCTCCAACCTGCTGCCGCTTGGTGAAGGGAGGTAGACATAAAATGGTCCCCATTGCCAAGGCAACAGGGCCAATGTTCCTTCTCATTAGGATACAAAACAGTGCAATGCAATGGGACAACAACCACATTTGGGTTAATAAAATGTGGAAGTAGGATTATTGGAAGGAAGCATGAAGCATTTACATTTGAAAAAAAGGCATCTAAGGTTTCTGTATGATTTACAAACCAATCCTTCTTTCAGGAGTTCGCCTGTATAATAGTTAGTATTTGGTGCTCTGACCATATCCCAGGAACTTCACCTTATTGAAACGAAACTGACTTTTAACAAAGGTGACTCAGAAATGTCTAGGTGCAGGCTTTATTTATTTAGTCACAGTGCTAAACTGGGAAATGTGAAGACTAGGAGTGCTCATTTCAGTGGAGATTTTCCCACTGGCTAGTCGCAATAGGCAGTTAATGACCATATCCTTGGCTTGGGTGGTCTTCATGTTCCTTTCTTGTGATAGCTTCATGCTGATTTGATCTACATTGGTCATTATGAATTCTGATGCCAAGATCTGAGTAGGGGATGCACTGCTACCCATGCCATCCATGATATACTGCTTGTACAGCTCCATCACCTTCTCCTCCAAGTAGTTATTCAGTAGTGAATTTGAGAGGGGTTGCTGGTGTTGCATGATGCTGGCCACTCTCCAGCATGAAGAATACCTATTGGTTGGCTTGCGAGGGACCTCAGCAGGTGGCATTGATATGGATTCCATTGGTGGTGGGATCTCTGATGACTCCAGGAATGGACCTATCCCACTGTCATAGGTAAAATCTGTTTTAACTGAACTCATAGGCAGTACCTGGTCACCAGCAATATGCAGGTCATTGTAATTCTTGCAAATGCTTTTACAAGAAGGTGGAACTAGGTAAGTGTCTCTGTTGATAGCAGGTCCTGTACAGATTTCCACAGCTGAAGATATTTGCCTTTCCAATACTGGATTTGGAGTCTGTGTATCCATCTGCCTTCTACTGTTTCTGTTTTCATTGGAACAAACAGAGAAGATGAACTTGCCAACAGACTTACATCTCCAAAAGAGATTTCTGTCCTGTGTTTCCTCTGTTGATTCATAGGTGGTACCATTCAAAGGCCTCATCTCGTGTACTGTCTCTTCTCCTTGGTTGCAAGCGAGCTTGTAATTCATGAGATCATGATAAGGAATTATACAGAGGTACCCTTCTGACAACATCCTCTAGAACTGGAAAAGAGAAAGAGCTAGCATGAAGCACAATGTAGCAAGTAAGGGAATGGTATAACAGGAGCAAACAGCAAGTGACATAAGTGTGTAAAGTACAACTGAAACCACCACCAGCTACTAGGGAGATAAGAAACATCTGCCAGATTGCGATAAATTCTAGGTCATTAAATGCACGTTAATTCCAGAGTGGGATGGGGTTTGTGAAGCTTTGCCTGCATTCACACTGCAGCTGATTCTGATTTCCTGACATTTCCTTGTTATTTTGCACATTAAATTTGAGCTTTCACAATACGTAAAAGCCAGTTTTTGAAAACTAATGGAATTTAATGGAGCACAAGTTTAGTGCTCATTTGATTCTGGGAGGGGGGAAGCATTTGCAGCCCCCTTAAAAAGGAAAATCATGGAAGTTTAGCATGGCAAAGCATGTGCTCTATCACTGAACTACAGTCCTTGCCCTGAAAGGTTCTATGGATCTAGAAAAAAGGAAAGTAGAAAAAGCCGAGGAAAGTAATCTCAGAGGCAAGTAGGCTGCATATTATCTGAGATGACCTAGCCACATACTTTTCTTTCACATTCTAAACACAGCTTATGTTAACATACAAATGGCAAGAAACAAGAAGTGCCACAAAGTTTGACATCAGAGAATACATAATGGATTGTTTGTTCTCTTTCATCCTACAGATGTTTACAGGGCTTAGGAAACAGTTGAATATTATGCTTCAAGTATAAACTGGAAGGTTGTTAGTTAAGAGAGAAAATGGCAGTGATTTCAGGGAAACAGAACAGAGGTTATTTATTCTATTTAAAAAAGGCACAGTACCAAACAGCAATGGGGTTTTTTTGGTGGCGGGGGCGAGGTAGAGGAGAATTACAAACAACTTTCTGAATAACAGCAGAGAAGTTCTGCTCTTTTTATTTTGGGGTTTCAGATTCTTAAACTATTTCTTTATAACATTCCCCCCCTTTTTTTACAGTTAGAGGGATGTTGCCCAGCTATTCACACCCATTGCCTACAGCTACTCTTCCTAGAGATAATGGATCTCTGCATAGGAAGAGTGTGCAGAGGAAAGGACACTCAAAAACATCGTCTGCACAGCTTGTGTGGCGCTGACTAGAAATGCAATAGTATTGTCCACCTACTATTAGTCTGCTTTTAGGCACTATAGGAAAATCTTGGAGAACATAAATCTTGGTGCATGTCTTACTGCACAGTCAGAGTTAGTCAGCTATTGCTGTGTATGTGACCTATTACATCTATATGAAATTAAGGGTGGATTTGGTCAATTACAGTATCTATGAAGGCAGCGTATTATAGTTCCTTGATCTTTCCTTCTCTTAGTATATGGTTTAAGTTCAATTTCAGTTATATTTTTGACACAAAAATATCTGTCATTTTTGTAAATGCATGCTACAAAATTAAATCCTCTCAACAATAACAAATTACCCCCTCCCCGCTCAATTAGGACAAGACAGCTTCAACCATGAAGCGCATTGCTCCATAACCAACCAAGTGTATGCAGTGGGTACAAGATGACATTGTTTTCATTTGAGGAGGTTATAAATGGATGCCATACTTCAGTAAGTAATCAGCATTCTGAGAACCATTGAAAGCCATTGGGTAAGTTTCACTCAATAAGATAAGACGCATTTAATTTCCACCCAAGTTCTTCAGTTTAACTGGTTTCATTTGCAGTTTAGACTGTAGGACTAAATCCTTACAATTCTAGATTGCACCTCATTGAAATGATACAGGCAGCATCATAAAGCGTGTACATCGGGAAACACACAGCAGATCGCCCAATGCACACACAAGAAAAAATAATCTGTATATGGTATACTCTAGTTCTCACTTACCTTGAAGAACTAAGCTGCTCCTTAAGGCAAGGACTGTGCAGCAGCTTGCAATGTTGTGCAGAAATGTTGCACAGGCATTTGGTTGCCTTAAAAGCTTCTTATGTAACAATTCTTTTCCGTTACTGTAGCTCATGGGTAAGAGTTTCATTTACAGCCTTGTAGGTGGCAAGCGGTTTCCACACACACCGCCCCCCCGGGTCTCAAGTCACAATAGGTTCTTAAACGGAAGTCTCTGTGCAGGGTATAGGAGGAGCTTTATAAATAACCATCTGCTGTCAAACAACTTTTAATTCTTTCTTCCTCTTTTTGTTCCCACACAAAGCCTTTTTGTGAAACTGTCTGTTGTTAAAATAGTTTGTTGCTGCCTAATCTGTGTTCACCTATCAGCCAATATTTCCAGACTCCTGTCACTGAGAACTAGAAACATTTTTATTTACAGGCTGTTCATCATAAAGTAAAGCCTGTTGGGTAGCATTGCATGCAGACATAAAGAAATATGTTAATATATAATTTATATTCCTTTCATAAAATGTATGCACCACTTGAGTATATATTTAAGAACCCTCAAAGTGTTTTACACACACACACACACACACACACACACACACATATAATAAAATCAATAAGAACCATAATTTCAGACTTTTGAAATAGCAAACAGAAATCTGAGCTATGATCAGGAGAAACTGAAATTTCCTCCTTTGTTTTTAGACTTGTGGTAAAGGTAAAGGTACCCCTGCCCGTATGGGCCAGTCGTGACCGACTCTAGGGTTGTGCGCTCATCTCACTCAAGAGGCCGGGAGCCAGCGCTGTCCGCAGACACTTCCGGGTCACGTGGCCAGCGTGACGAGGCTGCACTGGTGAGCCAGCACCAGCGCCGCACACGGAAACGCCATTTACCTTCCCGCTATAAAGCGGTACCTATTTATCTACTTGCACTTAGGGGTGCTTTCGAACTGCTAGGTGGGCAGGAGCTGGGACCGAATGACGGGAGCTCACCCTGCCGCAGGGATTCGAACCACCGACCTTACGATCAGCAAGTCCTAGGCACTGAGGTTTTACCCACAGACTTGTGGTAGAATGCTTAATAAGCCATCATTTGCCATCTTTGGCTGATGATCATTTTTACGTACAACTGCTGTCTTTTATCTCTAAGTAGGAACTTTCCTTGTCTTGGGGAAAGGCCATCACTCAATGGTGAAGCACATGCAAAAGGGACTGGGTTCAACCCCCTCTATCTCCAGGTTAGTGCTGGGAAAGACTCTGTCTGAGATCCTGGAGAGGCACAGCCAGTCAGTGTAGACAATACACAGCTGGATAGGCCATTGGTCTTATTTGGTATAAAATGGCTTCCTACCTTTTTCTCAGACACGTGTCTGGGATCTGTGATTTTTACTGTGCAGTCTGCCACTGAAAGCTTTAATTTGATGGTGGTTTGAGTGAGGACTCCCTGCAATACAATGTGAATTCAATATGAGCTGTCTAATTATTCTGTATCCAACTTTTACTCAGATTCTTTAGGGAAATGAAGTGTGCATGTGTGTGTTCTTATTCTTATTCTTATTCTTATTCTTATTCTTATTCTTATTCTGCCTAGTGGTGATGAGGGAGACAGCTCTGGGGGAGGGGGCAAAAGCAGCATGACACTCTAGAATTGCAAAGTTGGCTCACAGGCCCTCAAAGGTTGGCAACCCCAATTTCTAAACGGGCTTAAGAAAGAGGGTTACTTTCCCTCCTCAGATTTGAAAATGCAAAGTGCATTTCCTCCAGGATATCCTCTAAGCATAATGATGCACATACCAGTGCCTTCAGAGTTAGTTTAAAAATGGCATACAGTGAGTGATTACATAAGATTTAAAACAGTGTAGAAGCAAGCTTGATCTAGCCTCTAACTACAGTAATGTGATCTGATCTTCTAAAACGTTGTGGTTGGTATGTTTGGAGCTATGTTGTTTTATATGTGATAAAAAATTCTTTTCAAAAAAATAATAAGAATACTCTTTAAAAAAAATAACATTGGTCTACTCTGATACCTGATAACATCAGCTATGTTGTAAGAAGTAAGCAACTGGAGCCCCCTAGTGATTGATAAAATGTGTGGAACTACTCTTTAAGTGCTCTGCTTAGTTTTGCTAGCATCCATTCCCTGCCCCTTCTTACCTTATACAATCCTGGAAAATAAATAATATCAGCTTTAAAAGAATAGTGCAGTGGGTCTTTTACACAATGGGAGTTGGCTTAATGTAGCAACAGCAAATGTGGTAAAGCAGAGAAATAATTAAAACAAGACATTAATAACAGTGTTTTCCACTGCAGATTACATTTGCATAAGAGTCTTAATATGGATTTATATGATTTAAAGTTGCTTGTCCCTTAGCATTTAAGCAACACATTTCTTTTCATCTTCTAAACAAACTTTTAACATTTGACCCACTTCTGAACAGCCTAAGACAGACACACACCAGCAAGCAGCCCTTGCCAGCTCAAGGATTGAGAGATTGGGGGACCTCAGGAAAGTATTCCCTGGAAAGTTCCCTGTGTGAGTGATCTCCATCAGTAGGGTCAGACTACAACATTTCACTACTTGAGGTGCAACAGGAAATAGCTTATCCAGCAACAGTAGTCATGGCAAGGCAAGTTATTTAGACATCTGTGGTTGAAAATACCACAAGGGCCTCTTCTACCCCCCGCCCACCACCCGGCATCAACATGGCAATGGTAATAAGCTAAATTGCCAACAGTTTGCTTCCCTTTCATGGCACCCCAGTCAGTTGCCCCTCACCTTATACCCTCCAATGTTTATCTGATGGAAATAGGGACATCCTATTCAATAGCGACAACATTTAGACCCCGTCCATCTGACTGGCTTGCCCTAGCTACTCTGGGTGGTTTCCAATATATATAAAAACACAGTAAAACTTTAAAACATTTAAAAACTTCTCTATACAGGGCTACCTTTAGATGTCTTCTAAAGGTTGTATAGTTACTTATCTCCTTGGCTCAGGGGTCACATAGCTTCATTTCTCCAATGAAAATTGGGACATCCTAAGGGAAAGCGAGACATTCTGGGATCACATTGGAAACTGGGATGGCTTCTGTAAATCTGGGACTGTCTCTGGAAAACAGGGACACTTGGAGTCCAAGATGGCTTAGTCTGGCCCTGAAGCGATTAGAATTGAACCAACAGAAACCACAAGCAGGAAGGTCACATTTCTGCCATATCTATCCATGGACACTTTCACCTCACTGACCAAAGGTGAATGTGACTGTATCACAACTATCCATGAACTTTCCAGCTACTAGCAATGGAAATAGACCATCCCACAAACAGGTGGAATAAACACACCCCATATTCTAGAATCTTTCTTTAATGTATTCGTACCTTGCTGGCTGATTTTTTTAATACTAGCTGATTCATGTTTACGTAATGTGAAGAGAGGCTTCCTCACCTTGTGCAGAACTGCATTTCATTAAACCTTAGATAGAAGATTAATGTGCAACAATGCAAGCAATTTTGTAACTCTAAAGCATTACTCCTCCTGCCCCTGAGTATAATATGCTACTTTAGCTGATTGCTGCAGTGACTGCCTTAGGCTGCAATCCTGTATGTATTTACTTAGACCACCTAGTAATCCATTGAAGAGTGGAGCTTAGCTCTTCCTTTCTTTTTCAAAGCCCCTCTGATGTCAATACGATTCAAGTTTGAGTAGACGTGTACAGAATTAAACTGCTAGTCATCAAATTTATTGCCACCAAAGTAATTAATCATCAAATACAGTGTGTGAAAAATAAATTGCAGCAGTTAAACTGCTAATACAGGAATCTTGTTCAACCAGTCTAAAATGTGAAGAGGTCCGACAAATTCAATGCAGAGAAAGTGTCACTTGAATTAATATAGAAAAGGGAATTTTAGTACAAGTGTTTTACTTCTTGCCCATAATCAGAGCAGCCTAATATTTCAGAAGAGTCAAGAGATTTGTGTATGGGAGCAGGGGGAGTGGCATTGGCAAGGGAGGAGGGCAATTCTTTCAAGTCCCATCTGGTGAGGGTTCCAGTTGCCACCAAGTCAGCTGTCTGGCAAAAGAACAATGTGACAGGGGAAGCCCTGGCTACCTGTCCTGGGCATTATCTAATCTACTCCTTAATTTGGCCTTTGGGGAGCAGGGACAGGTGCTCTGCAAGTCAGTCAGAACCTCTGCACACAATTAGGTGGAAGGTGAAGGAGTCGGTTCCTTTGCTGGAGAGTGGAAGAACAACAAGTGAAAGCTTGCCTTTGTCGATACTGTAACAAACTTTATTGAAGCTTGTTTGTGAGCCATCTTGTAGTGTGTGAACCACACAGAAAACTTTTTGCTGAAACTCAGTATATAAATATTCTGAAGAAAGAAAGAATAAACATTTTAACACTATCACTGGAGTTTGGGTGGCCGTCTGTCATGGATGCTTTAGTTGAGATTCCTGCTTTGCTTGGTAGAATTTGTTTGAGTACAGCCAAATACAGGCACAGGATATCCTCTAGCTATTTCTTGCATTTCAAGATATAATGCCAGGCAACATTTTTTTAAAAGGTGCAGGAAGAGGGAATCTCTGGTCCTCCAGTTGTTGTTGGGCTCCAACTCCCACCAGTCCCTGCCAGCATGGCCATGCTCAGGAATGATAAGGGTTGCAGGGTCCAGCAATGTATGGAGGGTCACAACTTCCCTCTACACCCTTAAAAAAATCGGGTTCAAACAGCCTGGTGAGAGTGTATATAGATGGGATTGCTGCACTGCAATGAACTGCATTCATTGACTTATCACAAGATGATTTTGATTTATATCTTGCATTTTTTCTGTTGCAATTTTAATAGCATTCAAAAGCAAATGTAGTTTCTCCTGCTTATTTCAACAATTCCAGTCAATCTTCCCAGTACTATCCTCATAACTCCACACCCTCTTGCCCACCCTACCCCAAAAGACAGAATTTATTTTCAAAATGGCATTTCTGTTCCATCCATCCCTTCACATGGGTATTCTACACAATTCTTTTCAAAATGTAACCAATTTGTTATAAAGCATGTATATGCAGTAATTTTAGTGTTGTCCCCAGCATGCAAAGAAAGAGAATGGAAGTAGTAAAAGTGTGGGTGCATAGGTGCTAAGTTATAAGTGAGCAGAACATATAAGACAAAATAACATTATTGCCATTTTCAGGGCATGCAAGTTAAGACATGGGCCTTAACATAATGCTTATTACAGCAGAAGTGAATTAGTAAGAACTCTTTTAAAAATGACATTTTCAAATCGTAAAAATTTTACAACAGGCATGGGAATGGAGTTGATTTCTAGAAATTCTGTATCAATAAAATTGAGAAATTGTGCTTAATAATAACATAAAAATGGGAATAGAACTCCAGCTGCCATCCACTTTATATGCAAATGCTGGTTTATGATACTGAAAAAGGCTTCTAGTAATTAGCATTTTGGAATATAGTTGGTTAGTGAGTAGGTTAGATTTTAAAAATACCTCTAAAGGAATAGGCCTTAAGATCAAGAATTCATATTTATGAGCTGATATTTGGGGAACTTCTGGCTAGGGGGGTTACTTGTTTGAAATGTCCAATATGGAGCACCCAACCAAGTTTTCCCTCTTCTAATACACAAGAATTTCATTCATATCCATAACTGACTCACTATGATTGGCCAGTGCAAGGTTGACTGGATAAGAGGATTGCATTTCATCCCTTTCCACAAACCTCTACACTACAAACAAGAAATCTTGTTTGGTTCTCTAAGCAGAGCTAATGACTGTTGTTGTTGTTGTTGTTGTTGTTGTTGTTGTTGTTGTTGTTGTTGTTATATTATTATAATTGTTATATATTCATCCTAAGGTCACCACACTAAAGGTTACCATACTAAAACAGAATATTAAAAACTGTTTAAAACAACTTACTATCACAAAAAGAAGGTGGGTCCTAAAAATATACACCTCAGGGATCAAAAGCCAGGGTTGGTTCAGTGAGCCCAAGCCCTGGGTCATTCATGCTGAGTGCAGGATCTCATGACTTTTGTCCTCCCATTATTCCTTTTTCCTTTGCTCACAGGACAGGTGATACACTGCAAAGCAAAATGCTGATGAGACCCAAACCACCTGCATCTTAATTTCCCCAGAAATATCTATACATATAAACCAGCATAATGCAAATTTGTGTAACAGGCCTGCATCCTCAACCCCCAGCATTAGCCCTGCATAACACTTTTGACATGTATAAAATTTTGCTTCTTTATTAGTGTAGTTCAAGCCCAAGTATAGGGAAAGGAGAGGGTTAAAGCTCCACTTTTCCAGAAGTCATCTGTATCCAGGACATTCCATTTCTATATGTGTTGAGGTTCCTCTGCAGGATTACTGGGGAAAGAGTTCCCTGAAGATAGAAAACTAAGATAAAAGACAAGTCTTTTCTTACAATGACTACCTTTTTTCTTTCTAAAGTCCAAGTGCAAAGCACTGGGCTCCTTTGGGAGGAAGGGGGAATATAAATTTAATTAATAAATAAACTATGAAAAAATACAATAAATTCGTTTGCTAGTGTTGCCATTTTTTAAATTAAAAAATCATAAACGGTTCAGGGATGTAAACACACTGCTGGAATAATAATAATAATAATAATAATAATAATAATAAGCTTAAATTCTAAGTCATATATTTCCTGTTTTGGAAATATATAAAATAAATTGACATCAGAAAACCATGCAGTATCCTATCACCAGCAGCGTGTTGCCCAGTCTAACTAATAGAAATTCTTTTTTGCTGCAGTCTAAAATATTAATAGGTAGAAGAAACCTGTTCAGCCATGAACACTATTTGTTTAAACATCTCAGCTTTTGATTGCACTTCTGTGTTCCTTGAAAACGAACAAAAAGGCCTATTGTCTGTGTTCATTAACCCACACAGCTGACCTCATCACAACCCTTTTTTAAACAAAGCAACAGAGTAGAAAGCCACACCTTTTATTTCTATGGATAGCTTGGTTTTCAATATTAATTCCAACCAAAATTAACTCTGGTATCTCTTCATTGCAATGTGGAGTCTCATTAACACAGTGTCTTAAATGTTTTGACTGCTTTGCTGTACTTATGCAAAATAACCTCAAGAACACTTTCAGGCTATTAAGAATGTGCCATTGACACTCTTTTTCTTAGCACTAAAAGTAATCTGCAGTGACTTGCTACGGGGACATTTATTCTCCCTGGAATGGTGCAACAGAACTAATTTCTTAACTACCCTACCAGACTGCTTTTAGTGCAATCCATGTTCCGGGGTATGATCTGAAAGCACATGATGCAACCAACTTGATTATCCAACTAATCAGGTTTTCCTAGACCACATGCATACCACCTTGGGTTCCATGATTGAAGAAAGGCTGAATATAAATTATAGAAAGTAAATCCAGAAATAAATCCAGAAGCAAGCCCATCGAGTTCAGAGTGGCGTCTTCTCTGGGGCTGGGAGCAAGCCCCACAGAAAGTTGGTAGATTGCCCTCTTTTAATGTGCCAGTGATGGCTTCTAAGTTGCTGGGGGATCCATGATATATATGTGATATGATTATGAAGCCTGGGTGCTTGTCTTCAGAAATGAGCTGTGGTGTGTGTGGCTGATGACAGGATCTTTTCTGTGACTGCCCCATGCTGTAAGTAGCACCCCTCAGAAATAGCACTTAGCACCATTTCCTCTTTTAGGCAGCAAGTTAAAAAAAACGCTTATCTTCTCCTAATGTGTCTTGCTGGTGCTTTTCACTTTGTAAGGAAGAAATAGCTTTATCCCGCAAGGCCAAAGGCATGACATACCACCCCCTGCCACAATATAGCTGTTTTTGCCCCCCACCAAGCTAACAGGGTGAGGGTGACTCCCCTGCAATTACAGTGCAGCCAGGGCTGGATTTAGGTTTGAAGCTACTGAAGGTAATGGGACCCTTTATATGTCTAGCTGTCCTTTGTCAACAACCAATTGTCGCTGTTTTTTGTGTTGAATATATGCTATAAGGCGATTTATGGACCTAATAGGTATCTAAAGCCATTTGCATATAACAAATAAAACACTGTTGCTGTATGTAGGATTTATTTTATTTGTTTTTTATCTTATATTTTGGAAATGTACATCCACTGGTTGTTTTCCTTTAAAAAAATTGGGGGCCCCATGAGTGTGGGGCCCTAAGCTACAGCTTCTTTAGTTTATAGGTAAATCCGGCACTGAACCCTATGTGTGCCCGCCTTGAAATGAAGCGCCAGGTCGATGGTGCCTACTTCCCAGGCCTGTTCGTGCGAGAGATTGCGCAGGTGCGCACTGACTCAGCGCACGTCTGAGGAAACCTTGCGCCCAGGTGACTGGGGGGGGGGATTCCTCTTTCCCGGACGGGACTCCGGTTCCGTCAGCCACCTGGCACTTCAGAGGCAGGCGACAAGCGGGGAGGAGAGCGCCGGGAGGAGGCCGCTCGCGGCGTTCTAAGCGCTTGCGCAAGGCAAGAGGCTCTTGCACCACCGACGCCGTCACAATCCACCGCCGCCTCTGCCCGGGGAGGGAGCGGCGGCGGCGGCGGCCGCAACAGCAAGCAGCAGGCGACGAGCCAGTGCAGCCCAAGGCCGAGGAGCCTCCAGTTCACGTCAGAGGCCCGGTGCACGTGACCGGTTAGCTCATCAGCCCCCATTCCCGATGCATTGGGCCGCTTCCTGTGGGGAGGGGGGGAAATAAGCCCGCCCTGCCCTCCTCCTCCTCCCGGCTCGCTGATTGGCGGCTGAGCGGCAGCGCGTCGGGCCAGCGCCCCCTTCCCCGCCTCCAGCCTCTGATCCGGGAAGCCACGCGCCGCTCTCAAGAGCGGAGGGCGCCGGCTCGGGAGTGTCAGTCTTCTGTCACTCTCGCTCCCGCCCGCCCTCGCCGTGGCGGGTGACAGGGTCGCCTAGGAGACGGGCCGGGGTCGTGCGCGCGGACGGAGCCTGCCCATGGCAGAGGCCCGGGGTGGGGCGATGGGCCCGCTGGTTGGGGCCATCGATCAAGGGACCAGCTCCACGCGCTTCCTGGTAAGCGCAAGCCGGCGAGCGGCCGCCTCCGGGGACGGAGGGGGATGATGGAGTGACAGGAGGAGGCGGCGGCGTGGTTGCCCTTGGTGGGAGCGTGGAGGACGGAGGCTGCTGAGAGGGGCTGGGCAGGTGCCAAGCGAGGTCTCCCCTTGCCCAGGCTCGCGGAGGGAAAATAGGGGGAAATGCCCTTGGTCAGCTAAAAGCGCCTTAAAAGAGGATGCCCCCTACACTGGGGAAGCTTCAGGGTCAGAGGGTTGCGTTTCGAGACCCGTACGAGCCCCAGGGCTTAAAAAGCAAACAAACCCATTATTTTGCTACGAATGAAACACATCTAAGAACAAATGATCAATGCCTCTTCTACCTCTCTGTCTTTACATATAGGGCTGCTGGTGTTGGCTTTGGTTTTTGTTTGTGTGTATGCCCAGGGGTAATTGGAGAAGGGGATATTGGCTTCTCCTGGAATAGAGAGCAGTCTGACATAAAGCCCTTTTCTCACTTTATCCCCTTAACTGTTCTGCCTTTTTCCTTGTCGTGCTGGGCAGTATGAGAGAAAGGGAGTTTCCACTCAGTCCTCTGATCTAGGGTGTGATGGACGGAAGCAGGCGTAAGAGCTTTCTTTTACGCTGCTGGCGTTTCTTATCCTACAAGCCACAGTGCATCATCCATTTGCTGTCTATGCTAGATCACCTGTAGCATGTAAACTCATAGGTTGGTGGATGGAAAAGTTTATATAGGGAAGAAAAAAGATGAGTAGAATCTGGTAACAACTTCTAACATTGTTATTCCCGTTTCTTGCATTATTAGTGTTGTACTAAAAAGTTTAGCTTGGATTCTGGGCAATTCCAGTGTGAATGAAGCCTCGGAAAACAGGTGCCACTGCTTCATCCAGAGATCAATATGCACTACAGGTAGTTGCATTTGTCAGAACTATGGTACCCTACCGTAAACCTCAAAGCTGAGGACAGTGAAATAAAAAATGGCTGGCAGGCAAGAAATGTCATCTTATACTTCACTCATGCACAGTTTGTATCCTGCTTAATCCAGTTTTGCAACTGTGGTGCTGTGCAAACTTGGGAATGTCCCTCTGAATTTGGAAACACAAGCATTTCTAAATATTGTTTTACATATAAGGTAAAATCTTGTTTGTGTTTTTCATGCAGACTGTACTTGTATAGGGCAGGCGATTTTGTATAATAAGGTTTTCACCAGATTTAAGGGTTAAATCATTGTTTTTAGTAACAATAATAATAATATTGGTCTGAACGTTCTCTCTTGTTCTTTAAGCATTCTCTTCACCCAACTTTTTTCTTTTCTTTCTTTGCTTTTTAAACTGGGCAAACATTCATAGAGGATCTGGCTAAAGTTCAGGAATCTGTTTTAACAAATATTATGAAAACAAATAAGGTTGAAATAGATTTCAGGCACAGTTGAAGTCAAGAGTGTATTGCTGAAGTGGAATCACATCATAGATACGAGGGATGTGTATCATACCATTAAAACAATTGTAGTGCATAAATGTACCAAAAAAAGTACTAATTCTGCACCAGAGTTTTAAATTGCTTTGGTAGGATTTTCATGCATTCTGCTTCCAGTTTGGCATGAAGTACAAGAATGCATTTGTCATTGTTTTATGTTCTTTTGAACATCATTTTGCTTGCCTGTATCAGAGTAACAGGCTGCCAGCTTTGATACTAACTTTGTGTGCATATGCAGCACATTTTAAGAGCCCATTCTGGGACACCATTGAACCTGCAAATTTCTATGAATTGCATATAAAATTCCATGAATGTGCATATAAAATTCCATGAATGTGTTTCCATAGACACTATGAAAGCATATGCTGTATTCTGAGGGGTAAATGCAACCCTGCAATATCATATCAGGATTATACCAAGTATGTGCTTGTCCTGAAACATCAAGCCAGCCATGGGTTTGATACTTCTTTTATGTTTTGTTTGTTTATTAATAAATTTGCAACCTGCCTTTCAGGATTTAGTGCCCTTCTAAGGTAGTGTCAAATTAAAATCTATATTATACCCCATTTACAGTGAGCAGTCAGACTTCATCAGAACACAGCTATTAATAGAACACAGACGGAAATTAAATGACTTTAAGAATTCTGTTGAAAATAAACAATGATAGGGCCACAGTTATTTCCACGAGTGCGGAAAGAAAAGTGCTTGGTACCCAAGCTGGCATCTCTTATTATGGACCAGAGAGCAGTACCTCAGAAGCTGATCTTAAAGCTTGAGCAAGCTCATACAGCTGCAGGTGATCCTCCAGATATCTTAGTCCCTACCCATTTGGGGTTTTAAGGCCAAAATCAGTAGTTTAAATTGGGCTCTGAAGGAGATAGGCAGCTGAATGTTTGTCGCCTTCTTGGCCATTAGACCCACTATTGGTCTTGTCTGCTCAATCTGCCGAAGTTCATATTTGCATGCAGGAAAAGTCCCTAACTCACCAAGGGTTTGAGACCCATTGCCTACCTTCACCTGGTTTAGCCGGCAAGTTGAAGTCATGCCCAGGTTGTGACTACTGTCACGTGCTGACAGTTTCTAGCAGCTACAGGTGAGAACTGAGTGGAGGATGGGGACAGAAGGTAGACAAACTACCCCAGAAGGAGCATGGCTTAATCTATCCTCCTTCTGAATAAAATAAAGTATAGAAAAATATGTTTTTAAACTTCATCCATTGGTTTTATATTGGAACTGAGTTTTTGTTTTTTATGTATACAACTCCTGTGTATATATTGTTATAAAACATCTTCCTGAAAAAGAAGTAATGGTCTTGGTACAGTAACAGGTGCAGAACACGCTTCTCTTATATGAAAGAGTTAATAGTCTAGAATTAGAGTAAAGTAAGTTCAATGAACCCCAAGGCAATGATTAACAACTGTTTGAGTACTTTGGAAGCATCTCCCTCTTTAGAAGCATTCCTAAACTTGCCTCTGTTGATCCTCACCTTTGAACTACATTAACTGAAAAGCAAATCCAAATTTAGAATAAAAGATTTGGTAGAGAATATTTAAATGAAACAGAATCTTTCACAAATAGTTCATAGACAAATAGTTCATACATCCACACTTCTTTGAGACTATTTGCTAGAGTACAGGATGTTTCTTTTAATGTGCCAACATGAGTTGAATTTCAGGAAGAACTCCTTTAGTCTTTTGATAGCAGGAGCTGCCTGAGGCCCTCCTGTGTTATTCTCTGCATTTCAGAAGGAAGCATTATTGAGGTCAGTCCACTGAGTAGAAAAGGTGGCTAACTTGTGACTCTTCAGATGTTCTTGGTCCAGCCAATGGCCATGGATGGTTGGAGCTGGAATCCAGCAACACATAGAGGACTATAGATTAGCCACCATTGCTGTATAGCAGACGTTTTCAACCTTTTTGAGTCCACGGCTCCCTTAACCAACAACATTCTTTCTGTAGTACCCCTGTGGGGCTCAGGAGCCCAGTTATGTCACCCCTTTTTCAAACACCCTCCCTTGTGGAGGCCTCGTCTCCTCTCCCCTCTCTTTGAGAGTCCTCCAGGCAGCAGCTGCTAAAATCCCTGGTCTCTGAGCTGCCTCCCAAAAGAGAGGTTCCTCTCAGAGGCAGCATTCACCTGCGGAGATTATAACCAGGGTTGCTGCAATAAACAGCTGTTCAAGGCTTCGGGAGGCAGAGATACAAAAGGGCATCAGAGGAGGGAGGGAAGGAAGAGTGACAGTGTTGTCTGCGGCACCCCTGACCATCATTCAAGGCACACCAGAGTGCCATAGCACACTGGTTGAAAACCACTGGTGTATAGAATTGCAGCCCTAGCTGCCCTAGTCCTGCAGTGATTCAGAGTTCACTAAAGATAATGGCCTGTTTTAAATGATCCACTTCCATCACCATTCTTATTAAACTATTCAGAAGCTATATGTGTTTCACAAGGCATGGTGTCCCGATTTGATATGAAACAACCATACCAGCAATGGTTCACCAATTTCATTTATGAAAGGAGGACTGGTTTTGATCAGATGAATTAAGCAAAGTTTCTAGCTGCAAATGTTTCCGATTGTGTTCTTTTTCCTTTAGGTGTCTCACCTTCCTCAGTAAAGTTTGGAGGATTTTAAGTAGCTGCAGGAATACAGTGGTACTTCTGGTTACAAACACCTCGGGTTACAAACACTTCGGGTTACAGACTCCGCTAACCCGGAAATAGTACCTCTGGTTAAGAACTTTGCCTCAGGATGAGAACAGAAATCGTGCGGCAACAGCAGCAGGAGGCTCCATTAGCTAAAGTGGTACCTCATGTTAAGAACGGTTTCAGGTTAAGAACGGACCTCCAGAATTAATTAAGTTTGTAACAAGAGGTACCACTGTATGTTTATCACAGAGAGCATTAGAAGTATTGGCGAACAATATTCCATGCTGTACTGTTTTCATCAGCAAACAAATTTTGTCATAGTGCTTGTAAAGAAGTGGGGGAAACACAGTGCAATTTTCACTTGAAATTACTCAGTAGTTTCTGAGACAAGAAACATTTCGACATGTTTGTCTAGACAAACATTTTAAGTGGCAGCATTACATTACATCTGTGGGACGCGGGTGGCGCTGTGGGCTAAAGCCTCAGCACCTAGGACTTGCAGATCGAAAGGTCGGCGGTTCGAATCCCCGCGGCGGGGTGCGCTCCCGTCGTTCGGTCCCAGCGCCTGCCAACCTAGCAGTTCAAAAGCACCCTCGGGTGCAAGTAGATAAATAGGGACCGCTTACCAGCGGGAAGGTAAACGGCGTTCCGTGTGCTGCGCTGGCTCGCCAGATGCAGCTTGTCACGCGGGCCACGTGACCCGGAAGTGTCTTCGGACAGCGCTGGCTCCCGGCCTATAGAGTGAGATGAGCGCACAACCCTAGAGTCTGGCAAGACTGGCCCGTACGGGCAGGGGTACCTTTACCTTTTTATTACATTTCTACTGTACCTCTACTCTTACTGTAATGGCCAGTGATTTTTATATAGCTATCATCGCCTTTCTCTTATTATTTGTAATCAAATTATGATTACCATTTAATTTGTATTGAAAAAATTCTTATACCTGTAGTTAGAAATCAAAGAGATGTATGCGCTCACAGATGTATGTGCATGTCCTAGATACCTCTATCAGATTTGGATTTTTATTGTGATTGATGTTACTCTTAATCAACTTCTTTACTCAGCTATCTGGGGTGGGTATCTGGAGTGAGTTGAAAAGGATTAAGCAGTTTTCCCTCTTACCGTAAAGCAAGTAAGGTTAGCCTGAATGGTTAGGACTACAGTAAACTGGGTTTCAGTTAACAATTCAGCAGAAGTTGCTGTTGGAGGCAGAGATCTCAAAGAGAGGCTGTTTTCAGGATAAAAATAACATCACAGATGTTAGACGGTAGACTCGTAATCTGGTGAACGGGGTTCGCGTCTCCGCTCCTCCACATGCAGCTGCTGGGTGACCTTGGGCTAGTCACACTTCTCTGAAGTCTCTCAGCCCCACTCACCTCACAGAGTGTTTGTTGTGAGGCAGGAAGGGAAAGGAGAATGTTAGCCGCTTTGAGACTCCTTCGGGTAGCGATAAAGCGGGATATCAAATCCAAACTCCTCCTCTTCTTATGTAAAAGCAGAAGATAAGGAACATAATTTCAGAATTGGCATGAACATGCAACCTTCTTGATGTTTTGAAGTGATTCGATGTCTTTTGGATTTTCATAACACGTTAGAAACTGCATAGAAAGCATAATTATTTGGACACTTGAGTGAGTTTGTGATTTATATAGGTTAGTAGTTTATTTAGATGAATAAATATGTACTTTGGGAAAGAATAATCAATTATGTCTAACCATTGATTTCAACATTTTTATCTTCAATGTCACTTAACAGTATAGATATAGAAATTATTTGAACTGATCTCTAAAATCTTAAAACAAATGGAGATTGTTATATTGTGATAAAGTTCAGCACCACTATAGTAAATAGATAATTAGATTATATTCCTGTATATGTACCTTAGTGTGTTTTTTTAAAAAAGCAATTTGACTCTTCACCCTGCTTTTTAATGGTGACTCAGACTTTTAGGGCGGTTTCCTTAATCTACCTATCTTTTTGACAGTAATCCTTTCAAAGGGAGGCTCCAGAAACTGCTGCTCCCTTTGTCTCCATGGATGATTAACCTTTCCTATCATTGCAAAATTGAGCCATATGGTTGCAAAAGCCATAATATAACTCATGGTCCAGAAGTCTCTGCTTCCAACTTATTTTTTTTTTTAATAAAAAAAAAACCTTCAGGTTCCTGTAACATGTGGTTTACTGGCCTCTTCTAGAGTTAAGCAAGTATTTCTTGCATCATTTTGCTCTTTGACAATTTTCTGTTATGTATAATATAGTCTTTGTTAAGGGAGTTAACTTCTGAATGCTACTGTCATCCCTGAAACATGTTTCCAAGTAACTGTTCGAGAGGCGGGTGCCAAGCTTCTTTGTCTGCCTCTCCCTCTAATTATGTTTTTACAAACTGGTTTGGTGTTCTTTTATGCATTACAGGTCTTTAATGCAAAAACAGCTGAGCTGTTGAGTTACCACCAAGTAGAAATCCAACAGAAATTCCCCAAAGAAGGGTAGAGTATTATTTTTTCTTTGCATACTTGACCGCTTGTCATTCAGGCTGCAATCCTAACCATATCTACTTGGAAGTAAGTCCCATTGAATTCAATAGAGCTTTCTCCCAGGTAATTGGGGTTAAGACAGCAGCCATAGTGTGATATTGTTAAACTTTAAACTACACGAGCAGAAAGTCACTTCCACTCTTCACTTTGCTTTGCCCCTGTGAATTTATGCCCATTGCTCTCTCTGACTGCAGCTAACCACTCCATGCCTTTCAGAAGTACACTGGAGACCACAGGGGGCTGTAGTGAGGAGTAGGAGATGGGAAAGACCTGTTTCTTGGGTGGTGTTTCATTCACATGTCTATGGATCCAAGCCTACATGTTCCTACTTAAGCCAGTGAAATGGTTTGTAGGCATATGAGGCAAAGTTTGGAAGGTGGAAGTCATTGCAATAATGTAATATACTTTTCTGTTTGTCTTTGTTACTGTATTTGTTTTTAATCAATAGTTAGCCTCAGTAGTGGGTGTTGGGCTGGGGTTGTGTTGCTGCAGAAGAGGCTGGAGTAGGTGGCGCTGGTGCATTGTGCCACACCAACCACTCTACTATCTCATTCCCCCCTCCCAACACCTCCCAGTAAGTAGTAGTACCATAACCAACCAGAGATCAGGTGAACAGAAGTGGCACTGGGTGTTTGTTAGCCTTGCACAACATTTTTTTAAGTTGGAAAAGTAGCAGCCAATCTCGTTTGCCTTTGACGTATGGGCTCTTCAGCTCTCTCTTCCTTTCTGCTTCTTAACAATTTTATGGTAAGAGGAATTACAGTAATGTTAAAAATCCACTAGATTCTGCTTCGTGACAAACTGGTTGGTACTAATTGAAAATGATGTTAGTAAATTGTCATTCATTTCAAATGCATTGGTAGCAGAGTTTCCCAAATTTGGGTCTCCAGCTGTTTTTGGACTACAGTTCCCACCATCTCTGACCACAGGTCCTGCTGGTTAGAGATGATGGGAGTTGTAATCCAGCAACAGCTGGAGACTCGTTTGGGAAACCCTGTGTTGGAGGAAACAGATGGGATTTCATGATATTTGTGTACATAATGTCAGATGCAAAATATAGATTTCTGATACTAACCTTGGTTTTCTCTATGCTTCTCTTCTCTATGCTTCTCTTATCTGTTCAAGGTGGGTAGAACAAGATCCAAAGGAAATACTACAATCTGTCTATGAATGTGTTGAAAAAACATGTGAGAAACTGAAACAACTGAATGTGGACATTGCCAGTATAAAAGGTATTACCCACATTTTCATAAAAATAATCATTTTTTAAAGCAGTGGTCAGAAAGGGCACATTTCTGAACTTTTCTTTAGGAATAAAACTGATATGTTAAACTATTAAAGCCAATGCAAGATGTTTCTGGAGTGTAGCTTATTGGTGTGTTGTTATTTTGTCAGAGTTTCCTTTCATAAGATGGGATAAGCTGGAAATGAGGAAATAAATAGGTTGCGGTTTGTGCAATGCTGTTCTGGAAACCCAAGGGAAGTGTGTGGTCTCTTGCACAGGGATTTCAGCCAACCCTTCTAGAAGGCAGCCTGCCTTCTTTATTTCTCCCCCATCCCAGATTAAGGGATTGCCCAGTGTAGCATTTTATTTGGTGCAAAGGGCTGCTGCTGAAAGCCAGTTCTGGTAAATTCTCTTGCCCCTCTGCCAAATGTGTGCACAGGAACACTTTGTGAAAACGTAGGTTTCTCTGGATCCTAACCAGTATCTTTATTCAGTGAGTAAATTGTATTAAGGGGGGGGGGTGGAATTAACAGGGAAAGTGTTTATACAATAGAAATTATGGAAAGTATTGAAATATTTCTAAAGAATGAAGTATGCCATGTCAAATCCAGCAAATGTTAAAATTTCGTTCTGTTTTTAAGCTGTTGGGGTCTGCAATCAGAGAGAGACCACTGTGGTTTGGGACAAACGAACTGGAGAGCCTCTCTATAATGCTCTAGGTAAGTATTTTTTTTAATAGGGATGTAGTTTTCCACTTGACTATGTGCTAATCATTTTATTTATTTATAATGGAGTATAGTGAACTTCCTGGAACTAATTTATCTTGGAATCCAAGTGAGTTGTATCCAACACGGCGCAAGCAGTAATCTACTTGCACAACAGGACTTCCCCTTCCTCTTCTCTCTCTGTACACCCATGAAATTTGCTCCAGAGGGTTCCCCAATCCTCTGTAGCAGGTTTTTAGAGTCCACATTGGGGCTTCAGGGGAGAGGTTGGAGGTTTTGTTTCGCAACTGGAAGTCTGTTGTTCCAGCTGAACAGCAGCATTGAACACAACCCTATGTCTTTTTCATCTCAGTATACATAGGGGGGAGGCATCAGCTTTGGGTCTGAATGGCATTAGCCTTTTGTTAACTGTTATTCATTCATCTGGTTGATCTAAATATTTCCAACAAATAGCCTGTTAAACTGTATTTGGTTCTTGTAGAATGTTGTATCATTGTGGTGCATATCACATGCTTTTAGTAGTATTTGCTCTATAGTAAGAGGGAAATACATTTTAAATGTCTTACTTGATTTAAGCTGATGTCAGCTTGTTAACCACTTCACAGTACCATGTTGCCTGCAACAAGCAAGAATTATCCCCAGGAAGGGATACTTTTATTATTTATTGTTCAAGTGGTCTGCGTGTGCCAGAACATTTAACACTTAATATGTGAGGACTTTTGCTCACGTATTTGCAAGCCTGGGTTGATTCTAATTATATTATAATTGCACTTTCATGAATCCTTTCATGAAAGGCAGATTTTTAAAAACCTTAAAAGCTATGACAAGGGGGTCAAAACTCTGTTTATGTAGCAGTACTTACTCATCCATACTACTTGATGAAAGGGAGAGGATAACACAGTCCGTAATGAAGCAAACCCCCCCCCCCCAAATTTAAAAACATTTTTCTGCTTCCATGGGAGAAATGCCAGAACACACAAGCTCTGCTTGCTGTGTAGAAGTTATTTGGAGAATAACTTCTCTGTGGTGGAAGCCTGAATTACTGAAATTTTCAGTAACATAACCCTATCACTTATGTTTGTGTTTGTATTATAGTGTGGCTTGACCTAAGAACCCAGTCTACTGTTGAGCGACTGCTTAAAAAAATTCCAGGGCACAATAAATCCTTTTTTAAGGTAAAATCTTTTGCTTTTTTAACAATATAGGGAAGTGATGTGTTGATGTGAGATTTTAACACATTGTACTTGTTTTGTAGTGAATACAGTGTAGGTTATCATAGCACAGGGATGGCCTAACTACTGTTGTCAATGCTCTAGTAACCTCTTGGTTAGATTAATGCAATGCGTTATATCTGGCTCTGAAGATGGTTCAGAAACTTCAGCAGCTGCAGAATTCAGCAGCCGGGTTGCTCACCTGGGCAAGATGGTTTGAGCATATTATACCAATCCTGGCCTGACTGTACTGGCTGCCAGTTAGTTTCTGGGCCCCATTTGAATTGCTGATTTTGACCTACAAAGCCTTAAACAGCTCAGGACCACAATACCTCAAGGACTGTCTCTCTCCATATGAACCTACTCCAATCCTGCGATCATCATCTGAAGCCCTTCTTCATATGCCTCCTTTGTGATGGGTCCAGAAGGTAGTAACACAAGAATGGGCCTTTTCTGCAGTGGATCCCTGTTTGTGGAATGCTCTTCCCAAGGAAGTTTGGCTGACACCTTCATTACACACCTTTAGTTGCCAGATGAAAACACTCCTCTTCAACCAGGCATTTGACTGATTAACATCTATGCTCTTTTAAATGTGTTTGTGCAAAGCAGGTTTATTGGCTTGCACATGGTGTGTGTGGGGGGAGTGTCTTGTTTTTTATGTTGTGAACTGCCCTGAGATCTACAGGTGAAGGGCAGTATACAAATTTAATACAGTAAATAAGAGTAAGAATAATTTTCCTTGAGAATACGGAGAAAGGAGAGCAGAAAGCATGTTTTTAAAAGCTGAAGGAAGTATATGTGTAATCACTTGTAAGAAGGGTTAAATTATTCCTCCTATGTGTGAAGTTAGGAACAAGTAGGATAGCAAGCATTCCTTATTTACTAAGAATATGAAACTACCTAACCCAAATTTTAATAGAAATAGATTATGATGCAAGACGTTATTTAATGACTTCACTGTCATCTATTCCAAGCTACACAGAAATTGCCCCTCAGTGTTAGCATATTTCCTAGATATTGCCAAAATAAAATTATTTAGGAACATATGAGTAAAACAGCCTCTTAACCTATTTGCTTTGAAAGCTTCCACTGTATAATGCAGGAGTTCTTTCTTTCTGATTGCCTCCATCATTATTTGCTTTCCAAACACAGACAGATAACCTGTATAAAACATGACCTTTAGAATATGTTTCTGTCTGTTTTGCTACGTGGCAAGTCTTCAAACTACCTGTTCTCTTGATCTTTGATCATGTTGGATTTTGGTACACGTAGGGTTTACAATACTAGAGAGTGACTGATGCTAATGACCCTTTTATTGTGTTTCTGCTGCAGATGAACCTTTTGTCATTTTTACTGCTGGTGTTTCTCCTTTATGTTCTGAAAATCTTTCATTTTTGCAGAATAAGACAGGCCTCCCACTTAGCACGTATTTCAGTGCTGTGAAACTTTGCTGGCTTTTGGACAATGTGAAGGAGGTCAGGCAAGCGGTTCAGGAGAGGCGAGCTCTGTTTGGTACCATTGACACATGGCTAATATGGGTATGTCTCAATAGGCTATATAGCAATCAACTTCTTTTGCTTTATACTTTCTCAATTTTAATCAAAGAACATTCAACGTTTTCTAAACAGGAAATCAGTTTTCACTGCCACCTCATCAGAATCATACATGTGCCTATATAATCTGCCTCCAACATTATTTGCAGCAGAATGTAATACACCTGAATAAAATGGGTGTACACACCTTCCCCTCGCTTGTCTCATGAAGTATCACGGTGCTAATGTTTTATTTTGTGAACTGCCCTGAGATCTTTTGGTGAAGGGTGGTATATAAATTGAATAAAAATAAATATAAATAGTGTGTGTCAGATACAAATAATCCAAGGGATCATGGCTGCTACCCTTCCATGCATTCAGTGAATACAGTGGGATTGTGCATGCCTAGCTACACACACCTAGCAGATGCATGACTGACTTAAGGATGAAAGGATACTAAAGTATTTACGGCTCCTGCACTTAAAAGGCAACTTTGGCCAATTAGGCTTCTTGATCATGTGAATCATACTCTTTCACATTAATGCTGAATTTGTAGCCATGCCAGGGAATGAGGAATGGACAGTGGGTGTGATCCTGCTTCTCTCTCATGCATTCATTGAACACATGGAAAGTGAACATGTACATAAACCTCTAAGATCTTGCATAAGAGTAAAATTCCAGTACATGTCCTAGAAGCAGGAGTTTTCAAAAGCATTGCAGCCATTAAAAATGGGAGTTCTAATGACCGCCTTCATTGTGTCCCAGAGAAAAGGGGTAGCTGTGTTATCTACATTGTTTTCCTTAAAATAATATTGAAGGGCTTTCAAAACATTTTCTCTGGCTAGAGAGTTTGTAAGTAAAGCTGGTTGGAAAGACCAAGTTGGTGAACTATGTTTTTCCCCTCCCAGATGGAGAGTAACTTCAGCCAGGGTATAGTCAGTGATTTTTATATTTCCAGTATTAGTAGATGTGACTGGTGGGATCAATCAAATGCAATTTGGCCTAGACTGTGATGTATAGCAGTTAGAACTAAATGCAAAACTGAAACCGTTGGGGTTTTGTTCACTCCAAATGTCATATAGGCCCCCTTTCTGTGATGTTTTCAATAAACTGTATGAGTCCTTGATCTTTTTGCTCTTGCCTTTGAAGAAAGATTTGCCTTTGAGGAAAGGTTTGCTGTATTATTCTTGCATATATATACTACATTGAGATAACTGTTCCTATTAAATCTGAATACTGGGGCCCTTAAACGATCATGACATCCTCAGAAACAGCCTTGGTGTCTACCAGTACTCCCTGCCACTCCCTATTTTATTTTAGTTTAATGAGGGTTTTTTGGGGGGAGGGTAAGCATCACCAGTTTTTGTTCTATAGTGATTATAACTGTTTCTTATATTTCTGAATATGCCCTGTGAGCAGGAAAAGATTGGGGATCCTTGACCAAATTCTTTAAATATAGTAAGAGTGAACAGTTGTCTATCAGATTTCCAACTTCCATTTCTACGGAAGCAGTGATGAGCTTCTAGTTTTACTGATCTGTCTTTGCTTTTTTTTTTTTAATTTAAGAGTTTGACAGGTGGAAAAAACGGAGGTGTTCATTGCACTGATGTAACCAATGCCAGTAGAACAATGCTGTTCAACATTCATTCGTTAGAATGGGATACTGAACTCTGCAAGTAAGTAACTTGTCTGTCCATCTTCTTCAGTGCCTAGATTTACTTTGACCATCTTCAAAAAGCCATACTGACGTACAGGTTTCTAAGCAGGTTTACTTGAAAATAAATTCTATTAGCTGAGTGGCACTTGGTCCTACTAGTTGTTTTTCCAGGGTCACATGCAAAAAACTTCTAAATGGTCTGTGTTCTGAAACTAAAGAACAAGTTGTTGCTTAATAGCAACGAGTTTATCTGATTCCGGCTTTATAATAGGGATCCATGTGGAGCTGTATGTGTTTGAAAGATTAGTACACAATAGATTCTGCAGCCATTATTGCTTATAGTAAAGGTTCAAATCCAGCTTGTCAAATGGTAGGTGGTCACAAGATGCATCACAATTCTGTGCAGAAATCATTCTATAGCTGTAAAATATGGGGCATGAAATCTCATCTGAATTAACCATTAGACTCTAAACTGGCAGGCCTCAAAATGTTATTGGATTACATCTACCATCATCCCTGGCCATTGACCATGCCGGTTTGGGGTGGTGGAAGTTGGAGTCCAACAACATTTTCAGGGCCACAGGTTCCTCTCCACTGAGTAAAACTGATGTTCACTTCTTCCTCAAATTATACAAGACTCACTTTTAAAAATTCATTTCGCACTGTGTTTAACACACTTTAATCAAATTTAATCTGAGAGTGTGGAATTTCAATTGGTTAGGTACAACCAAACATTCATTCATGGATTTTCTGATGGGAGCAGTTAATTCCATAACTGAGAGAACACTTGGAATTAATTGTGAAATATTTGGTGGCATTTTTCTACATCACAGCTAGCAAATAATTCTGTTTTAACCTTTGAGAAGTGAAAGTAGTATTGTCGTTTATTAGTAGGATACATAAAATTGTCACTGCTGGCTGCTTGTAAACTCTTCTTGAGGCACCTGTAGCGATGGGGAAGCTGATCATTGAAGCTGGGAGAGATGCACACATAAGCTCAGGTCAAATCAAGCTCCAGAATAAGTAAAAAAGAGAGTTATGCATGAAGTATTTACATATACACATCATGAGGGCTTGCAAACCTTTGCAACAATTTTTAAACAAATGATAGCTTTATTAGCTAAGGAGAAGCTCAAGTGGGACCTCTGTTGGCCACACAAAGTTTTAGTTTAGTTTTAACCAATCAGAAGAAGCATTTAAGTGGACATTTCTTGTTTTGAGGCAAACATTATGGGCCCCATATATTCTCCATCCACCCCCAGTTCAACTTTTTAATTAACAACCATGAATAATTTTGTATTAACTTTTGGAAAATGTTGGGTTTCCTTCCCAGATTTTTTGGAATTCCTATGGAAATACTTCCCAAAGTGCGGAGTTCCTCAGAGATCTATGGATTGATGGTATATATACAACTTTTCCTTAAATTCTTTTAGTTTAACAACATATGTGTGAATTGTGCCTTCTTAATATTGATCGAATAAGCTGGATAACTCAGTTCTGTGAAAAAGTTATTTTTGTAAAACAGGAGAAGGAATAGCTTTTAAATTGGACTGTTAACTACCCTTCTTGAGAAAAGTTACATTTAGAAGATATAAGTTACTGTACAATTTTGTTTAAATCTCCCAATATTTTATATCTTATGAAATTATTGTTTTTTACGGAAAACGACATATGGAATTTTTGAACTGGCATAGAAATATGTATCGGTGTTCTTCCTTAACTAAGGCTGCAATCCTAACCTACATTAACTAGAAATAAGCCCCACTACATTCAGTAGGAGTTACTTCTGAGAAGACATGGTTAGGGCTGGGCTGTAAGTTGGGGCAGAGTCCTGCAGAATTTGTGCATGTGGGCGGCTATCAACGAGGTGTGTGTCAGGTTTCTGAAGGCTGAGTGTACATTTAAATCAGCTGAAGGACAGCAGGTTGTAGAAGGCTGTTATAGACACTTCCACTAGGATCTAAGGTCAACTTCTCTAATGTTACAGTTGCAGCTAAGGAGTTAATATTCTACAAACTTAAATGTTAGTGTAGAAAGCTGCTGTCTGAAATATCTTTACCATGTTCCTAGTTAGTGACTCATTATGAGCATTGGAAGAGTCTTGAACCCTTTCCCTGTAAAGACGCACCCCTTCTCACCCTAGGAAGCCACTGGCAATCAGTGCACAGGCTGAACTCCTGCTATGTATGCTGATGTTGGGCCTTAGCAGAGTGTGGGGTGGAGACTGATGGGGGCTGAAGCACCATACATGTATGGGCTATGGGAAACAGCTCAGTGGTGATTCAGCATGTCTGGTTCACTATAGAACACTCTGGATATGTTTTCCATCTGAAGATCAGCTACCGTAATGTTGATTTGAAAGTTCTGTACAATTATGAACTGGAAATGGTCTAAATTTTATTAAAGAAGTGATTGTTAAAATGGGTATAAAATGACAAGACACAATATTCTGTATTCCCAGACTTGGCTTGTAGAACAGTTTGGCAGGAGCCCTCTTTTTAAACAAGTACTGCAGCTCAGTTGAGTCACTATCTAGAAGAAACTTTGACCCTCGTTCCCAGATTAGATAAAATCTTATCAGCGAATACTATATGATAATATGCAATTATCCAATTTAAATTAGTTTATGAATTCTCTTCACAAGAAAAGTATTCCAGCTTCGTGGACGGGGTGTTTTTCAACAGTGTGGCCCAAATCTCCTTTTGTGACCTCTGCAGCTCAAAAAAAGAAAGAAAGAAAAAGCCATTTGCTTTAGACTCCAGTTTCTGAACTACCTTTAAATGGAAAGTGTTTGTGAAAGCAATAGAAATACTCACAAAAATTACTTGATACAGCTGATCTGTTGCTTAAAATGAAACAAATTGTACTTTCATTTCCCTCAAGTAATAGCCTCTCTGCTCTGTATGAGAAAGAGTGTTACTGGTGAATAGAGTACTGGTATCGGTAGTGGCCTTTTAAAATTAATTTAAAGCATTTGGCTTGTTTACAAGAATAAAAAATAGAGCCATAACAGTGTCTTGAATACAACATAAGCCATTGTGAATTCCTGTATTTCATTGTGGGATGTTTAGGGGAAGGTTGCAGACTTTTAAAAACAAAGTGCTTGGCAAATAGTCTCCAACTGAACTGAAAGTGTTTCTGTACAAAAATACTTTAACCCAAATTAGGGTGGCTAAACTTTCAATATTGTGAGTCTTGCACCTTCAATTGAGTCTTCAATTTTAATAATTGAAGAAGAGAAGAAATGGTTGCCAGTACAGCTTATCACAAGAACAGTAAAAGCTGCCTTCTCCCTTCACTTACTTGTCAACTATTAACAATGCAGGATCTCAAATTTTGAAAGGTTTGGCCTCTGATATCAGTAATCTGATATTACTGTTAAGTAAGTAACTAGGGCTATATACTTTGAGTCATTTGAGAATAGAAGAGTGAAGTTCATTACTTTGAGTTCTAAACCTTTTGAATGTTTGCTTCAAAGTGTGTAGGTCTGATATTCATTTTACCCCAAACAGCAATTTATAGGAGGAGAATTGACTACTAGACTACCAAGCTTTGAAACTGTGAACTTGTTTGTCTCTCTTCCCCTCCTCCCTTCCCACTACTTTTCTCGCTGACTATAGAAAATCTCCCTTACCTTGGTGAGTAGGATTTTGTTAGGATGTCCCCTACTCACATATCCATCCATTTCTGCTTAGATGCAGTGCATTTCTTTAGGGGGAATCCTGTAGCTTTTTGAAAGGGATTGCGTCAGGTGGCATCCTCAAATCAGACCGACTGAATCTGAAGCTTTTATTAGTGGTTCTGTTGAGGTGTTTACACTCTGCACCTGCTTAAAAAAAGTTAAAATGGGAAACTACTATTTCTCACTCCTAACTTTCCTTGTGAAAGATTGTATGAATTGAGGGCAAAAACACTGAAGAGGAGGAATACTAGTTTATGGTATATATCTCATCTCACCTTCAAAATGCTATTTAATAAGGTATCCCCAAATGGAAATGCACTGACTGTACTCTCTGCATGGCTTCACTGAAGTGCTACTGCTTAGTGTACATACACACACATGCACACACACACAATGCACCCTGCAAAAAAAAAAGCTGGTTTTGACGTGGGTGGCTTGGTGGGTACTAGGTGTTGGCATGCCTGACTGTTTGCAAGCACACAAACATGTATTTCTTCTTTCTTTTTCAAGAAAACATCACAAACTGTTTGATGGTATCTTACAAAATGATATCTCCTGTGTGTTCTTCCGCTAATACTCTGCCACACACCTGTATGTTAAGCACTGACCTCCCATTTTGAAGCATGTTGTTTACCATCTTATTGTAGCCCCACGTGTTATCAAAAATCAAGTCGTACTCTGTGCTGTGCTTTAATATGTGTATAAATGGTAGAGCAAACATTCGCTCTTCGATGAACTGAGGTGTAGAAAAGAGACTGCCACACTTGCGTTCCTTGACTGAGCAGAAAATGGAGGGCTGGGCAGGGATGTGGGAATCAAGAACGGGCCTCCCATTCAACCTCCTCTCTCTCTTGTATTTGCCCAGTTATATGTACCTTGCAGTCCTGATAAGTTGGTTGTTATTGTACACTGTTTTGGGGCGGCTCATCCCATTTTGCCACCTGAGGCGAAAAGAGGAGTTGCCTCTCCTCACTTCTCTGGTGGCAGGCGCCAGCGCCACCATAGGTGCCTCCCACCCCACCCCATTGCCAGAGAAATGAGGAGAGGCAGTAGCGAGAGCTCACTGGAACCGTCGCCACAGCTTCTCCTCACTTCTTTGGCGGTGGCAGCAGTGGGTGGAGTAAGTAGTAGGCAAGCACTAAAGTGGGATTTGCCACCTCTGGATCTGAGGCACTCACCTCAGTGTGCCTAATAGTGCACAAACATAGTGTTACCATCTGCCCCTTAGATTATTTCTTCTCTCCCCAAGTCATTTCCAGTTTAGATGTGCTCGCTGTGTATGTGGCCTATTTCACAGTGATACCAGTGGGCATATAGAAGTAAAGTCGTGCTGTGGCTGTCATATAACGCATTTTCCTGCTAAAACAGGAACCAGTTATCGCATCCTGGTTTCAGCCAGAGATCAATCATATAATGAACAATGTTAGAATTTTTGTGTTTTTTAATCTAAATATACATATAGATGGTCTGATATTCTATTTGTAACTAAAATCCACTATTCTGCCGTTAATTGTAGTTTTCCGTCATCTGGAAATATTGTACTGTTTGCATATGCACAGTGGATCCGTTGCTAACTTGTACCCTGTTATACTTATTTCTGTTTCCGTTATGGAAGAACAATATGTTGTAATTCTTATAATATTCAGGATTTGTAGCTTTTAAAGACTCCATAACCTTTATCTTTGGTACCTGTTGTTTTTTTCCCCCCTCTCAGAAGCTATGGAGTTTGAAGAAACTGAATACAAATTAAAATTGTCCCTTTGCCTTGTGTGGGAAATTATATATAATTGAGTAGTAAATTATTATTCCAGCTATATAATAAAGGCAGGTTTCTGTGGTGCTCTAGTACAAGAGGGACTCTGCTGGACAGACTGTGTGTGAGAATATATGCATACAGCTCAACAGCGTTCAGTATACGCCAGGATCTTTATTTTTAACAGCATTGATAGACTTGCTTGACTATGGCTTTGATGTTTTCTAGCTGTACATTGCTTTGGTTGTTCTTTAAATAATGGAAAACCTACTAGATGAAAATTAGTGATGTTGAATCACCTTTTCAAAAATGTATTTGTTTTGCTATAGAGTTCTGGAGCTTTGACTGGCGTACCAATTTCTGGGGTGAGTTCCCTGATCATGTTGTAATTTATTGGTACAATTTCTGAATACAGTGGAATGTGTTATAGACATTATTTTATTCTTTTAAAAATGGAGGGGTGCAATCAGTAGAAACTACATGTCTAAAGTATCAGTTGTATATGCTAGTAAAAATAGGTTTAAGCTGTAATCCCATATACACTTACCTTGGAGCCCATTGAGCTCAGTGGGACTTGTTTCTCAGTAGACTCATATAGGATTATGCAGTAAGTAGACAATTGAAAACATAACTAGCATCTAATGTGCCCAGCCTCAAGCCTGGAGCAGATGGTGTAACTACAACCAGTTACTGTGGAATTAAATAGATGCTTCCAGCCAGACCTAAGTGCCAATAACTTTCATTTTAGGGGTTTTAAATGGTGTTCCAATATCATGGGACACAAAGGATAGCAGAATACAGTGTAGAAACTGAACCTTTCACCTCTCTCCAGCCTCTGTGATGAAGGAAGGAAGGAAGGAATGGAACAAGTACTTGCCTCCCTTCCTGCCTGAAACGTATCTGCATAGGAGCTATGCTGCCTGGTGTAGATTACCCAAATTACCAAGAAAAAAGAGTGATTTAAGTTTCCTATACTATAATTCACAAGTTTCCAGAGCAACAAATTTTCAGACAGGATTGATGAAAGTCAAAAATTTGAATAAGATGTAAAAGTAAGTTTAATTACTGTTGAAAATTATATGTTAAAAAAAACCTAATAAAAATTATATTTAAAAAACTCAACAAATTTTAATTGGTTGCAGCAACAGTTAAAACAAGCAAAAACAAGTCTTTAGACTACCTAAGAGCACAGAGGTCTGGTCATAAAGTTCACGTATTTCTTGCACTACACTACTTATGTCTGCTAAGACACAAGGGGTGCAATTGTGAAATAAATGGATTTGCTTGGCCCTCTACTAATTCAAAAGGCATCTGACAAAATCACAGAAGGGAATTGTAGCTTTTAGCTTTTATGTAAAAGGCTAATTGCCCAGAATTTTCCACAAGTAAGGATAGTGATTACTTGGCAAAACAGTATTTTTCCATGAAAACAAAGTTTTCTTTGAGGATCATAAATATTTATTATTTACACAATAACTGTATTGTATCAAATGCTTGCCCTCAAGTCTTTTTTTCCTTTCAGGAGAGAGGGAGGATTTTCATAGTGATGGATATAGTTAAAAAAAAAAGTGCAGAATGTTTTTTTTAAAAACTATGTTGTTGTTGAAAGCAGCATTTACAGCACACTCCTATACATGTTAACGTAGAAGTAAGTCACACTGAGTTTGATAGGACTTGCTCCCAGGTAAGCGTGTGTAGCATTGCGGCCTTAATGTAAACAGAATTTTAAAGGCAAACATCTGATTTCATTCTTTTGGAAATGGGCATTCTGTCCATTTCTTCCTCTGCATTTTTGTTTGTTTGTATGTATTGGTATCGGTGCTTCCAAACTATTCTAGATCTGCAAGAGGCCAATTTTTTTTCCCCAGTTGAGAGAAAGCTAGTTTCCCCTAAGGTTTATTGAAACTGGTTATGTGAGTTTTGAGCATGCTCATTTGAAAATGAAGGAGGTCCTGTGGTAAGATAACCTTCAGGGGAAAAATATTCAACTATCCAGAACAAAAGTTTGTCGTTTATTTATGTATTAAATTTATATATGACTCGTCATCCAAGGATTATAGGGTGCTTTACAGTATAATAGTTCTCCAATCTGTAGTGCCATTGGTGTGTTTCTTTCTGTAAAAAGTATTAGCGAGACAACGGGACTTTAGCTGAGCCAAATTGTAAACAAAATAGATCTACTTTAAAAATTAAATATGCAGGCATACTTTGACTGAAGTCAATGAATTATATGTACTTCCAGTGCTTAGGTGACCAGTCTGCTGCTTTAGTGGGACAAATGTGCTTCAAGGATGGTCAAGCAAAAAATACGTAAGTTTAACCTGAGAACTGACACCTACATCATTGCACCCATAGAGCTGATACAAAGGGGGGCGGTGTTAGAGGATCAGCCACTTTTAAGAATGCACACTGTGGGATAGCCAGTGTAACACAATGGGTATGTGATGAAACTGTGAGTCAGGAAGATCCTACTTTGATTCTCACCTCTTGCAAGAACTCCTCCATTGTGGCTTTCCAAATGTTGGACCCCAGCTCCCATCAGCCCACAGACAATGGTCAGGATTGATGGGAGTTATAGTCTAACAACATCTGGAGTGCTACATGTTTCCAAATCTTGATAATAATGAATCAGATTGATGTTTTTTTAATTAACTTGCTACATAATTTAAAATGCATTTGAAATACCTTGCACACTTGTGTAAGAGTACATGGCCTGTTCTCCTTCCCCTTCAGTCTATTTCTTTTAGCTGTACTTCAGATCATGACAGGCCCAGCAGATGAAGAAGAACTGGGTTTCTAATAAAATAAGTGTCCTGGGCTAAACATAGTCAGGGAATAGGAGGTTCTGCAGTGCCTTGGTTGGAAAAGCACTCCATATCCCCACCCATCCCCAAACCCCAACCTTATTTCCTGCAGCTTTTTGAATGGACTTTAAAATCGGAAGTACACATGAGTCAGTCTACCCAACAGGCTGGCCACATTTCTCCCTGGCTAGCACACACAGCAAACTAAATATGCAGACTAAAGCTTGCCCCATAATGCTCCATACAGAGGATTACAGAGTATGTTTCAGTGTGAATTAGGGAAGCTTGGCCTCCCAATTTGACATATATACATAGGTACATACGTACACCAATCCTGAATGCAGTAAGGGCAGTGGTAGTGGCTGGAAGTGGAGAAAGAGGGAAGATTCCATTGCTTCCCCAATCCATTGTCAGCTGGTTTGCCACAATTCAGCCAGTCTTTGCTAAACTAGTTACCCAATTATAGCCATTTTTATGCAGAGGAGTTGTCCTATTATACCAACATTCCAGTTATGGTACTACTGTTTTGATATTCCTAGTCATTTTATGGCATGGCATACGTCTGATTTCTTATGCTTCATTTTGTAGCAAATAATAACTTTTGGTGTCTGCACTTCAGGTATGGAACAGGCTGCTTCTTACTCTGCAATACAGGTCAAAAGGTTAGTGCTGGGAATTAAACGACTTGAAACCCTGGCAAATTGCTACTTTCCCCAAAGAAATAGCTCTCGCTGTGTAAAACTCCCTTAAAAATATTTTTGTTGTGTCCTACAAATAAAATAGGGACGCGGGTGGCGCTGTGGGTTAAACCACAGAGCCTAGGACCTGCTGATCAGAAGGTCGGCGGTTCGAATCCCCGCAACGGGGTGAGCTCCTGTTGTTCGGTCCCTGCTCCTGCCAACCTAGCAGTTTGAAAGCATGAAATGCAAGTAGATAAATAGGTACCACTGTGGTGGGAAGGTAAACGGCGTTTCCGTGCGCTGCTCTGGTTCGTCAGAAGCGGCTTAGTCATGCTGGCCACATGACCCGAAAGCTGTACGCCGGCTCCCTCGGCCAATAAAGCGAGATGAGCGCCGCAACCCCAGAGTCGGTCACGACTGGACCTAATGGTCAGGGGTCCCCTTTACTCTTTACAAATAAAATAAAGGTGTTTTTTTCTGTGCCTATATTTTGTATAATTTACATTCTCACTTGAGCTTAAAATATTCACAAGCATACCTTGTTTAACATGAAGGTCCCAAAGAGGAAATGTCTTGTGCTAGAATGCTATGGGCAGTTGGGCAGTGTTTAAGATAACAGCCAAGGGTAAATTAATATGATAGAAATAATTAATATTTTCTAGATCAAGTAATTACGTATTTTTTCTTTTTGTTTCCAGCCTGCAATTTCTGAACATGGCCTTCTGACTACAGTGGCGTACAAAATGGGCAGAGACAAACCTGTGTATTATGCATTAGAAGTGAGTATAATTATTTTTCATATACTATGGGCTTTTGAAGGTGCCAAGTTGTTTCTTTGGTTTGTAATACCAAGAGGTGGACTACCGTATATGTACTATCGATGACTGCAAACCTACTACAAAGGGCTTGGGTCATTGATGCAAGTTAGGTGTTTTTTGTTTGTTTGTTTTGTTTTGGCAATATTATTATTATTATTATTATTAGTAGTAGTAGTAGTACCCTGCCCATCTGACTGGGTTGTCCCAGCTACTCTAGGCAGCTTCTAACAAATATAAAGATACAATAAAACATTACACATTGAAAAACTTCCCTGTATGGGGCTGCCTTCGGATGTCTTCTAAAGGTTATATAGTTACTCATAGGGGTAGGGGAGGCTCTGATGTCAAAGGGCAATGTTCTGTAACTCCACAAAAAATTGACTTGGTAGAGGCTGGTTCATACATGCATATCTGTTACTTGATTTAAACTGAGTTGCTTTGTGCTTGATGACTGGCAGCTGACTGTGAATTTCCTGCACTGAAAAGTTTTGTGCTAAAGGTGAGGTGATACTAAATCATTACAGGCTATGAAGCAGATTTGTGACCGCTCGTGTTGGCTGCCTGCCCTAATGATGTATGTTTCTGGGACTACATCCTCAGCATCTTCTTTTAAGTCTGAGACTCCTTTAATTATGAGCCCTGCACCTTTAAGAATTCCAAAACTGTGAAAAAGGCATGACATGGTTTTGCGTGTTGCCTTTCATGATTTGCTCTAAGAGTGAGAGTGAAGTAACAAAACACATTAACTTGCCCTTTTCGTGTAGGGCTCTGTTGCCATAGCTGGTGCCGTTGTACGTTGGCTGAGAGACAACCTCGGCATTGCAAAGTCTTCAAGTGAAGTTGGTGAGTATCAATAACTTGGAGTAGCTTATTTTAGTGAAGAGTTGCTTGATCTTACCCTTGCCTAGGATATGTCAGTTTTAAGGACACAAACTGTGGCATGCATTTGGTATTAGAAAACTGGTAATATTCTTTGACATTTATAAAACCAAATGTCGGGAACAGGTGTATGAGTTTAAATGGATACATGTAGATTTGCATCCTTTTATTGCTTTTGGAAATAGAAATCACTACGTTACAATATCTTACTTGGATACCGCTAGTAGGAGCAGATTTAAAAAAAAAAAAAATAATAATAGCAAGAGTTTTCAGTGCTATCATTCACTAAGGCTTTTATCCTGGGCGTATGTCCCATTGAACTCAGTGAGACTTGCCTTTGAGTAGACATATGTAGGATTGTAGTGCAAGACTTCTCTTTTATTTGAGACAAGAGTTTTACTTTTTGGCATGCTGCTAGATGCCCAGGAATGGTCTTGTTCTTTGATGCAATTGTAATTGACCTTTAATTGTAACATTTGAGTAATAAGCAACTGACAAGTGTAATAAATAGCAATAAATGTTATTTGCTCCTGCTGCGTGAAGATAAACTCTATTTTGGCATTGGTTTTAGAGAAACTTGCTGCTGAAGTGGGCACTTCTTATGGCTGCTACTTTGTTCCAGCATTCTCAGGATTATATGCACCATACTGGGAACCCAGTGCAAGAGGGTAGGTATATCAGAACAAATGTTTAACTTCAAGAATTTCAGGAACTGCCAATATTTAATGTTATCCATTCTTAAGTAATTAGGCCAGATACACAGTGGGATGTTGTGCATCTTGCCAATATGCACTTCTTGCCAGCTGAGAGGGCAGTGTGCCACACCAGCCACTGTGCGTTATAGGGGGTGCTGTGGCAGCCACGTGAGTCTTTAAAAGAAGGTTTGTTTAGTCTTGATGGTAGATTTTGCTTTCCTTTTTCCTTCTACAGAATTATCTGTGGCCTTACTCAGTTTACAAATAAAAACCACATTGCCTTTGCTGCACTAGAGGCTGTCTGCTTCCAAACACGAGAGGTATGGATGAAGGGTGCCATTAATGCTGCTTTGATGGCAGTGACAAACTTCTTTTTAAAATAATAATAATAATAATGAGTTGTATTTTGTATGATTCAGATGATTTAAATTGTATAACCTCAAAAGTTTGTTGGGAGGGTTGGCAGAACCAAAGGTCTCAAGTTGTTCCGTATGATTTAAAGACTAATGTTAGTAACCAGGTCTGGTTCTTTCAATAGGCAAAGTGTGAGGCAGTTGATTTTGGGCGCCATGAAAGAGCATTGGAAGTTTAATTATTAATTTATTGCTGTGTTTTTAATTCCAGGGAGAGACAGTTATGGAATTGTCTGCCTCGAGTACCAAAATAATTTGGCTAACCTTGGACACTATGCACCTTGACTGTGGGCAGAGCATAGTATTTGCTGTTCTGCCTCAGGCAGCATAATGTCTTAAGCAGGAGCTGCTAGTATCATGAGACTAATCTGTGTACCTTGAGAAGAATTATTGTCACAGACTGGAGCATGAATTTAAAGGCTTTGTTTTTTAACTTTAAAAGCATGTGGAACATCTTTCTCTTCCCTAATACTACACACACACACACACACACACACACACACGGGTGTCTCTGACTTCAGAATATATTTCCATGGGCCACCACACCTGACTGCCTTTGAGTTGTAGGACATTTAATCTTCTGGGATTTTTGCTCAAAATGCAGATGAAATTGTCAAGTTTTTTCCACTTTCAATCCCCGCCCCCTGCAATTTCTTAAAGATTTGATTCATTTCAGCATATGCCTCAGGGCATGGTGTTTCTACAAAATAAATTAGAATGCCTAGTTTGGCCTTGTAACTTTTATTTCTTTAAACAGCTATGTTCAAATAAGGCAGGCATGGCCAAACTTGGCCCTCCAGATGTTTTGGGGCTACAACTCCCATCATCCCTAGCTAACAGGACCAGTGGTCAGGGATGATAGGAATTGTAGTCACAAAACTTCTGGAGGGCTGAGTTTGGCCATGCCTGAAATAAGGCATCCTTGTGTGTGCTTCTTAAATTTAA